>NC_088678.1:29805836-30430836 GCF_950023065.1 Planococcus citri | reverse complement strand
CGCGAAACACGAGTTTCTTGAACAGCACTCGAGGATGAAAGTAAGCGTTTCAATTCCACTTAAAAATAGATTCCTTTTCGAGACTTTTGTTAAGCTGAGATGAGTTCTTTTGTTAATATTATTACCGGTACCGGGATTTGGACAGCGTAGTGGTTTTTTCTTCTTTTTTTTCGTGTACTGTGCAATCTGTTTGTTGAAATTTTTATATAAAAGTTCAGCTGGTGACAATATTGTTGTTTTGGTGCGGTTTTGTAGGTACAACGAACGCCCGCAACAAGAGGAGGGGAAGGGGGCGTACATTTTGGATAAATTTTTCGCGAATAATAATACCAACGTGTAACTCGTCATCTTTCGGTATAATATTTTTAAACCCACTGCGAATTTAACAAACGTGTCAACGTGTAGAGAGGAGTAGGTACGATTAGTATACTCTCTACATGTTGTAAGCAGCATCGCTCGGTTATAATCAACACAAATGGTTTCCAGTCGGTTTCTCTCGAAGAATACACTTAAATAAAGAATTCTCAGATTATTAGAGGGGCTGTTACCCCCAAAAGCCCTCTCTCACTCTCAGGCTTTCTGTTCTCTATATCTACTCACCCAATGTAAATGTGTACGATAAGTACACGATGCAGCACGCGGTTTTGTCACATCCTTTAATCAATCTGATTAACTTAAATATATTAACGTGTTCCATTCGAATGCGAATTACGTATCAAAGCTGTATCAATTTTAAAAAGCTTTTGTCATCGCTGAAAAAAAAATTATTCGTATTGTACATATCGTTTAGGCGTGTACGAGGAGAGTAGGTATACTTACTATATGGTGTATCGTTTGGTCAACTCGTTAGTCGATGGATGGGTTGGCAATGTAGGCGTGAAGAAAGGGGTTTTAATTTTTTTTAATGATAGGGTTTTGCTTGCGAAGCGATGGAAAAAATCCAACCAATGAAACCGTCGAAGAAAAATTTACCGACAAGTTTTACCTGCTCGTTGAAGCGTGTGTTATTAATTTTTAATATATTCTCTTTTTTTTGCGCTCTAACGTAATATAAATTAAAATTTTTTTCGCGTTTAATGAAAGGTATGGTTAAAAAAATCGACGAAAAATTGACAATTTTTTTTTCATATTGGGTGCTTTGTAGCGAATTTATTTGAACTGAATTTTTTCATGTAATTAAAACAAAATGGTTTTTTACTTTGTAGAAAGGAATGATGAGTTTGTGTTCGTTAGCTTATGTACTTGATGGGTAATGTATGAGATTTTTTTGCCTATATGGTTGGTCAAACACAAGAGCCTGAAAGTACGAGTATCGTTGAAACTTCAGGCGAAAAAAATGTTGGCGGATTTTGACCAAATTCAGCAAAGACCTTCATTTTGAGTTAAAAGTTACTCAGAAAAAATTTTGATTTCAGAGGTCCGCCTCGGAGGAAGATATGAGGCCTCAAAGAGGGGACATTTTTGACAAAATCGTGGTTTTTTCCTGTTTGGGAACAATGTTTTAGTACTGAGGTATTTGAGATTCTGCGTCGACTTAGCCTATTGCTATCAAAATCCATGACCACTTTAAGAGTTCTACTGAACGTTTAAAAATTTGCAAATCGCTTATTTTTGGGTAAAACCCGAAAAAATTGGCACTCTTTTGCAATATTTCTCGATTTCTCGAAAATGGCAATAATGGCCAAAAAATTGGCAACACTGCGTTACAAAATATTGCCGTCAAAATCCAAGATCATTTTTAGGGTTCTACTGAGTAGTTGAAAATTTTCAAATCGTTTATTTTTGGATTAATTCGTGTTTTGAAAATTTTTTCTTCGCAAATATTTTGCATCAATTGTGCCAATATACACATTAGCTGATATCATTCCTGAAACTGGAAAATATTTTGAAAAGCAGCAGTGTCAATTTTTTAATCATTAATGCCAACTTCAAAAATCGAATTTTTTTTTAAATTTTTGGATATTTTTCTCTGGTTTTTTTGAGCTACGAATTTTTGAAAAAAAAAAAAAACAGAATGCTTTCTGGGTCATTAATTAGTGCACCAATTGAGTTTTTAAAAAAAAAATATGATTTTCTTCTTCTTTTAGAATACCCAGCAAAGTTAAACGACTGGAAAACGCTTCATTGCCTTGGAAAATTAACAAAATTGGGTCAAAATGATTTTGAATCGTCAAACTGCTCTGTTTTAAGTGCTTTGGCGTTTGTTCAAAAATTTGCAACCAGTTTTGAATCAATACTTTTTTAAACAGTAACTACCTACGTGGTTTAAAAATTGATTGATTTTTGATGAGAAGAGCTGAAAAGAGAAGGGGAGGGGTGAAGCAATGAAATCCATCGAAAAATAAAATTTTTTAAGGATTCCGACAACTGTCAAAATTTTTTAAAACTGGTCTTAAGAACTGAAACGATTTCAAATCATTTTTATCTAAGTATATTTTCTCAAATTATAGATCACGCGATTGGAAATCGACTCACTTCACCTCCCCCCTCCCTAGTTCAAGAAATTAAGCTTGAAATCTGAAAAATTAAATTTATGCACTTCTCTGAAAGTGTTTATTTTCTTCATGATGACCAAATTTTGTTTACCAAAAAAACTGAAACGATTTCAAATCATTTTTATCTATATTTTCTCAAATTATATGTCATACGACTGAAAATGCACTCACTTCACTCCCCCCCCCCCCGGTTCAAGAAATTGAGCTTAAAGTGGGAAAAATGAAATTCTATGCACTTCTCTGAAAGTATTTATTTTTTTCATGATGACCAAATTTTGTTCACCAAAATTGGAAAGAATTTTACGTAAATTGAGAAAACATTCAAATATTTATGTACAATATTCAAAAATAACCTAAAAATGAAAACAAACAAACAAAATACCTACGCTTATAAAAAGCGTGATAGTTGTTGAAATATGATCAAAATTGTTCAAAATGGTAAAAATAATGTTGAAAATACCAAAAAAAAAAAATTGAAATATAATTTAAACTGTTTGAAAGTGTTTTAAAATTCTAGACCATAAAAATAAACTTGAATGAGGCATCAATTTTTGGAGGAGATCCCAGAACTGTCAACCTCAATTGAATTGTTTCAATGTTTCCCATTTTCATAAAGAAATGATCACATTACTGAAGAAGGTCATTTAAGCCATTTTCAGAAATTCTTAAAAAATTGAAAAATCAAATTCGTGAGTTTTAAATTTGGTTTTAAGATAAGAATGACGAGCTCTTTCAGTTAGCTAAATTATACCGAGTGAGCGAGACATGAGGTGAATCTATATAAGAAGTTCGTATGGATGACTCGATTCTATAACAAGGCATTGATATTCAAATTCAAGAAGAAAAAAAAATTTAAAACACGAATTTGCCCACAAAAAGAGCAATTTGCAATTGTTTACCCTCTTAGTAGAACCCCAAAAGTAGTCTTGGATTTAGATGGCAATGGTTTAGGCCGACGCCGAATCTCAAATACAGGGGTGGGAATAAGCCAGCTTGCAAATTTGCAAAAATTGAAAAATGAAATGTTCAAATTTCAAGCATTTTTAGTTTTTATCAATAAATCAAAAACTAAGCATCCTAGAAAAAAATGAGCGACATTATGCCGATTGAAAATTTAATTCTCTACAATTTTCCTCGACTTAATTTTTTCGTAGAGTGCTTCTTTCCGCCTCCAGGTCGATTTTTATGAAACTCAGTTTGCAAATTTTTCAAAAAATCATTTCAAAAAAAATTTTAGTTTTTCATCATCAATAAATGAAAAACTAAGCATCCTAGAAAAAAAAGAGTGATATTAGGTCGATTAGAAATTTAATTCTCTACAATTTTCCTCGACCTAATTTTCTTGTAGACGCTTCCTTCTGCCTCCAGATCAATTTTTATGATTTTTAGGAAACTTGTTTGCAAATTTTTGAAAAATTAATTTCAAAAAGTTTTAGTTTTTCATCAATAAATCGAAAACCAAGCATCTTAGAAAAAAACTAACGAATTTATGTCGACTGGAAATTTAATTCTCTACAATTTTTCTTGACCTCATTTTTTTGTAGAATGCTTCCTTCTGCATCGAGGAGCGGTAAAATGACGCATTCATGATTTTTGAGGATGCAAGCTGACTTTTCCCACCCTTGTACAATATTTTAGTACCTACTGAGCTATTTTTCCAAAAAATTTTTCGAGAATTCCCTTTTTTTGAGACCTCATATATTCTCCTAGGGGCATCTCTGAAGCCAACAATTTTTCTAAGTAACCTTCAACTCAAAATGTAGGTATAGAGAAAACACCTTTTACTTGCACGAAACTTTTAATAAAATTGAAAAATTAGTACATATACGAGTGAGACGCGTTTCGGTCTACACAGAGACCATTATCAATCACGAATGAATTAGAGTAAAAATAACAAGTGGAAGATCTGTAGCAAAATGCGTCGTAAAATTGAGGAGGGGGGGTGGGAGAAAAACTAAGTACAAACATGCGTCAAAAAATACGTCTTAAATTACGAGATAGGTAGGGGTTCATTTAGAAGAGGTAGAAGGGAATCAATAACACTGTTAGGCGAGACATCGTTGACCATATTGAACCGTGTGGAGTTTTCATGACGTTTGATTTCTATTAATTCTAAGGTATTGAGTCGATGGCCTTTTTCGGCTATTTTTTGACGCATGTTTGTACTTAGTTTTTCTCCCACCCCCCCTCCTCAATTTTACGACGCATTTTGCTACAGATCTTCCACTTGTTATTTTTACTCTAATTCATTCGTGATTGATAATGGTCTCTGTGTAGACCGAAACGCGTCTCACTCGTATATGTACTAATTTTTCAATTTTATTAAAAGTTTCGTGCAAGTAAAAGGTGTTTTCTCTATATTAATATGTGCGAAAAAGGTGGTAAAGATTATTTGAAAATTATCAAAATGTAGGTCTCTGCTGAATTTGATCAAAATCGACTGACTTAATATATTTAATTCTTTAGGGACATATGTTGGAAAAGAAACAAAAAATCTTTTGTAACTTATTTTGTAGCTTAAATCTTGCAAAATATACGTTCATTTGTCAATATTTTCAATATTGGTAAAATTTGTATTTGAAAAACGATATAAAAATTTGCGAAATAGTAGGAAAAAAATAAACAATCAACCGCAACAACATCCGCAACCAATGCACATCAACACTATACCGACATCGTCGTCAAAGGTACTCGGGTGAAAGATAAATGGTCGATTGAAAAAAAAAAATCGGCGGCTAGAAGAGTGATCGAAAACACACGATAATGTTGTCACGGACACTCGTGGTTCTACGAACCGGTGGCCAAGCCACATCATAGCTATTGATGATGAATGAGTACCTCTAAATTAGTCGTATGGTGTACGCGAGCATGGTACGTACATCGTACGTACAACAACGTAAGCGTGTGTGCAGTTGTCGAAGATCGTTCTTCATTCAGATTGTGCATTAGCCCGGCTGAAACGAATCCGATATTAGGGATAAAACGAGCGGGAAATATGCCCCCTTGAAAAGCCGCCCTTAACACAATTAGCCCAGACCCGCGCTCGCCTCGTTACCTTATTACATCATAGCGTGTTTGCTTCTCTTGTTAAGTTACATCTTGGAACAGCAGTTATTACTATCCGTTATATGTGTACATTTCTCATATAATTTTACTCTCGGACGGTTTCATTCGATTTGCAATAACAAACGTTTTTCCAAAGAATATTATTAATTGGCTATGCCATTTCCCTCGTATATACGTAACTAGCTCTCATATCTCGTCATTGTTATCGTAGTATACTCATTTCTAAATTCGTACTTATATACGTGTATATATTTTATATTATTATGCTACTAATTTTTATTATCCTTCAACCCCCCCCTCTTCCTGTAGCTCTTGCTTGACACTTTACAAGTGCGAAATAGTTTCGGGATAGGTACTTGAAAATCAAAACTGATACAGTCGATATTACTTGTGAAAGATTAACACGTCACGGTTTGCGAAACAATCGGTCAGTGGTAGCGTGACACGTCGAACCCAACGTGGTGTACTAATCACCGGAAAATTTGCTTGTTCTGAATGATTGGTTGAGCGGTTAATTTATAAGTAAGGGTGCGTACAGTGCAACGTGCCATACTGAATGAAAATCTCTGCTGAGGTGAATATTCAATTGAAAGGTGTCTTCGATCCTCTTGTTACAACGTTATGTTATGAGCATCATTAATCATTACCAATTCTTTCGCATTTTCACGGATAAGTAATAGTTCCAGATGAAATATTTTTTCAAGAGCAAAAGTGACGTCAGCGTCAGATTCGTTTTATTCGGGGTAGTTGAAACTCGTGTAGGTAGTGGATGTATAAAATAATGAATTTTTTAAATCATTTTTGTCAAGTCGAAACTTATTTAGTGGCCTACCAAAAATTATTGCAAATTTTGCATTATTGAAGAAGAGGTATTTCCGAATGAGTAATTTTCAGGGTTGTAGCTAATTTCAAATTTGATCGATTACCCTAATGAGAACAGTCAAAAGTGATCATTGTCGATCAGAACAAAATTCACATGTTTTCCATAAATGTTCGGTTTTTCTGAAATTTGCATAGTACTTGAGTTGAAAGGGCAATAGTTTAAAAATCATGAGATTTTCATAATGTAATCCAAAGTAATTTTTGAAGGAAAAAAAGAAAAAATTTGACAACAAAACTGCTTGTGTTAATTGAAGGAGATGTATGTACACGCATTAGGGCGAATAAAAAAAACATTACCTGGATTTTTACCAAAATAGGTGTGGAAGTTTTCTTGGAGTGGGAGACAATCCGGAATTTTTTTTAGCTCCCTAGGAATTCAGGGAGCTATCCAGAGGTCCTCAAGGTAGGGTCATTTTTGAAAAAAGTGGTTTTCTGCTATTTTTGGGTATAGTAATAACTTGTGAAATACCTCAGTCGATCCCCTCAAAAGTTGGGATTTGAGTTTCTGAACCTCCATGGCCTATTGAATTCAAAATTCATGACTTCTCATCAACTTCATGGTATTTTTTAATCATGAAAAATTCCGTTCACAAAAAAGTAACGCTGGATTCGTGTTCAGCGGATCAAAATACACCGATAAACACTTTTTTCACGATCGCTTTGACCAATTTTTCAAAATTCATATTTTTTTTATTCGTTTAGGTAGGTACTTAGTTTAATGCTAGAAAATTTTCAGCAAAAAAGTGAATTTTGGCAGCTTGATCTGATGATTGTACAAAGTGTGGTAATCGGGATATTTTAATCCATTAAACACGAATCCAGCGTTAGTTTTTGGCTAAATGAATTTTTCATGGTGGAAAACAAAACTGCTGTAAAGTTATGAGAAATCATGATTTTTGCAATCTGCCAAACTTCAAACGCTTATTAGAGGGCTAAAAGTGGTCTTGAATTTTGAATTCAATGGGCCAGGGAGATGACTAAGGGGTTACACAGGTTACACTACTCAAAAGTGGCAACAAAACAGATTTTTTTATAAATGTCCCTACCTTGAAGACTCAGCTGGCTCAGCTTCCTGAACCGCTAAGAGGTTCAAAATTTTTCTGAATAGTCTCCCACTCAGAGTTAACTTCTCCATTAATTTTGATAAAAATAGTTACAGAATATTTTAAAATTTCGGTCCACCTCAATACACATGAGTTGAAATTCTCAAAAAATCTGCACAAATTTTAATTGCCCATTACCTACCGTTTCCATTTTGAAAACAGACGATCCTGTTACATAACATTTTCATTCCTATTCAAAAATGAAGACCAAATTGTTCTAAACCGAGGGGAAAATTCAATTGAAAATTTCTTCAAGTTTTTTTTATAACTGATTAAAACTCTCCTTCAATTTTAAAGCCAGGCCTTTTGGCGGTGAACTTTTTTTGTTTGTCTCTGAAAATCATGCCAAATTTCAGACTTGAAATTTTTATTTTTGAGCATTTTGAAATTTTGAGCCCCTCTCAGTTTTTGGTAAAGTATTATCTAGAAAATTAACAAGTATTTTCAAGTAATTTTGTACCGAAACGAACCATTTTTGACCTCTAGTCTTTCGATTTCGGTCAACATTTTTTTATGAGCTGAGCCTCTTTCACTGAATATTTGAGAAAACCTTCGAAACTCAGGCAGGACAGGGTATTAGTACAGCTCCCAATTTTTTGTTTCAATCCTAAACTTCAGACCGCTATAAAATGAAATTTATGACACCGAAGATGGAGTAGATTTTTGCAGTTTTTGAAAATTTAAAGTTGAACTTTTTCCTGCAAAAGTTGATTTTTAAATGTTGGCCAAATTAGGGGGTAGGTACCATTTAAAAATTTGGAAAAAACTCAGAACGTGCGTCTCTTCACACTAAATAGGTTTGAACATGTTTCATTCTACATAATATAGTCTTAGAGGTACTCTGAAGGGATATCTCTTCAATTTTGTCCAAAATCGTGATCATCATTGAATGTTAATGACCTGATGGACTGTTCGGACGTCTGGGATTGGTTGGAAGAATTGTTTTCCAAAGTATCAATCATTTTCTTCGTTGGTCTTCCTCGATCTCTTCTATCTATCGTAGGGTATAGTTTTTCATCATTCAAGGTGATCTAAGCTGACACTCTATAGGTACCTACCTGTTTTCACAAATTCTTCCGGCACTTTTTTACTAACCAGGGGGGGGGGGATTGGAATCACAATTCGCACGAGAATTTTTGAACTGGACAAAACTAAATCGAAAAAGCATGCAAAAATTTATTAGTGCATTTTTTGATTTTTGACAAATTTTTAAAAACTGAATTTGAATCAAAAATGTGAAAAAAATCGAAATTTTGCCAAATTGATCTATAGTCAAATCATTTGAAACCAGTTTCGAATTGTTTTGAGCAGTTCTGGAGCCTCCGGCAGATTTTTAAAATTTGAAATCCCCACAAAATTTTACCAAATGAAGTTAGAAAGTCGAAATTTACTCTGTTACTTAATTTAAACTTGCAGAGTTGATTGAAGGCGAGTTCAAATCGTTTTGGAGCCTCCTGTGATTTTTTGGAAATTCCAGTTTTCTAAAAAAACGCCATAAAATTTGTCCATATCAACTTTAGCAACGTATGCTCGATCTTGACCGATTACTTGCCATTTTTTCAAAATTGGTGTGTTCCAGTTCGAAACCACCAGAGATTTCATGATTGAAAATTTCTAAAACTCACCGCACCTCCCCCCCCCTCAACGTTCGACGTAAAAAGGTTAAATTCTTAGAATAATGTTTCATCATTTCAATATGTGAGTCAATATTTTGATAGTGCATTAAAGTTGACCTTGTCATCAGTCTTACTTTTCTGATGACGTTTTTATCCTGCCATAGATTATGGGTAACTAAATTTTTTACAAGAAAT
This sequence comes from Planococcus citri, assembly GCF_950023065.1. Lineage (NCBI taxonomy): Eukaryota > Metazoa > Arthropoda > Insecta > Hemiptera > Pseudococcidae > Planococcus > Planococcus citri. The sequence goes on along the minus strand of NC_088678.1, from coordinate 30,421,479 downwards.
AAAACAATTGCCACCTTTTAAACATATTCATCAATTTCTGCGAAGCATCATAGAATAACGAAACATTTTCTCCTTCTGGTTACAGGTGTCTTCCATAAATCGCGTTCTTCGAAACCTAGCCGCGCAAAAAGAACAACAAGCAACGGCAGCTCAAAACGAATCTGTCTTCGAGAAACTACGGATGTTCAACGGACAATCGCCTGGTTGGTCATGGTATCCGGGAACGACGCCAACAGCAGCTCATTTCGGATTACCACACAATCCTACTTCATCTTCGCACACTTCAGGCCAAACAGTAAAAGAAGACATAATCTTGAAAAGAGGTAAGGCTCAAAATTCTGTACGTATACCTACTCTAAAAAAAAACACGCAGAAAAAACCATTATCTCGTTAAAATTACATTTCCATTTGAACGTAGTATCGACGTAGAATTCAGGTTTTTTTTTACTCGTGTAAATTTGAAAACGCGCAAAAAAACAAATTTGAATTTTCCCATTTCGGAATTTTTATGAGTTTATTTCGGATGGAAACGTCAAACGCAGACGCGTTATTCTACCGACGACGAAGAAATAAAATAAAATAAAAAAAGCACGAAAATAACATCCGAAATAGGAAAAAGAATCTTATCAATTACTTTTTCCTTTAAACTTTTTTTTCCTCTGGAATCTTGTTTTCCTCTTTTTCGAGGTTTTCCCTTTTTTTTTCACCGCGTGTGTACTGTATCTTCGTCTCGGTTCGTATTTTTGTTTTTTTCTTCTGCCTTTTTTTTCCTACACTACGACCACGTTGGCCCGCCATTTTTCTGATATGCCCGAAAAACTGAATCGTTCTGCAATGTGCTATTCCACTTTACTGCACATTACCCTTGGCTGCGAAGCAATTTCTCCGCACACAAACGCGCACCCGATAGCTAAGCTAACCCTATACACGAGAAATTCCCTTCGTACAATTTTCCTCTTCTTTTTTTTCAACTCTCCTTTGGCCCTTTCTGCTTCTTATACACACGTATATCTACGTGCTTGTATTTTACGAATATACAAATCTTCTTTTTCTCATTTTTCGTTCGCCACCGTCAGCTTTGAAAATTATTTTATACGACGATTTATAAGACTGCGGTGGAAATTTATAGCATTGGAATTCGCCACAGCTTACATAACCTTATGTATGTATTTGAGATTTCTAAATGTACGTATGTATATTTTGACTACACGCAGTCGTAATGTATTAACGAATCCGGTACACACATCTAAATTTTATAGCTTGGTAAATTTTTTTTTGCCTCGGTTTCAATCTAACATTTTCCACGTCGTCGTAAATACGGTGATCCTTTTGAAGAAGGAAAATAGGTAGGTAGGTATTCGTTTAAACCACCGAGAGAGAGAGAAAAAAAATTCAAATCACCGAAATTGTAAGCAACGACGTGACTCATTTGTTTTAAGTTTCCCTTTTCGCGTAATCGTAACTTTTTCGCGAATGGCCTACAAGAAACACATCGTAAACTTTATAATCCTTTGCGAGTTGGTAAATTGTATAAAGAAATTGTTCACGTTATGGCGAAACAACGCACACAGAGCACAGGGCTGTTCTATTATATTGTTTTTCAACCGTGGTTAGATCGTAAGAAAGAAGACTTTAAATTAATCGTAGGTAAAAGGTAGCTCGTAAAGTTTAATTACATATGTCGGCTCAAGTTTAATAGTTTCAGAATTGTTTTACTTTTTCCAAGATTCTTCCTTTTTCCACCATCTTTTATTAGTGTAGATCTACAGTATAACTTTACCATTGTAATGTCATTCGAATGTGCTGGTAGATGAATTGGCGAACTAGGGATGGCTAAAATTTGTCTCTACATTTGGGAATTTAGTCTTTCTTTTAGAGTACGTTCTATTGAGTTGTTAAGTGGGTTGAAATTGCCTATCTTTTGTTGGTACATATAAGCTTCGTACTGTGCCTGGGTTTAAAAAAGTTGAAAATTATTTATAATGTAGGTACTTATGGTTCAGTAAAATAATTTTGGAAAAATTCAAGTACGGTGTTCAAATTTTAAAACTGTTTTGCTCAATACGAATCAGAGAATAGTTGATTTTTTAAGAGAATTAGATTTTCAATAAAATGATGAAAGAGAAACTTTTTGTTTTAATTCACATTTTCAAAATTATTTCAGCTAACAAAAGCAACACTTTCAATTTTTCAGGATTTTCCCTCTTTTCTCAATTATCACGTTTTTAAAATGACCCTTCTTATCTATCTTGTGAAAAAAATTTGCAATTTTTTTGCACCCACCTCCTAAAATTGTTGGTTTTTATAAAATGAAAATCTCTTGAAAATTTCAGCTGCCCCGCTGTCTGAAAAATAAGTGGTGCCAGCCTTCAATTTTTAGAGTTGAAAAAATGAAAAAAAATGAAAATTTTTTCATCAGATACAATTTTTGGTTGAAGACGTTTAAAAAAATGTTCAATTTCTGCATGAGAATTCTTCTAAATACTACCTTTTTTGAAAAAAAAAAAAACTCCTCCTCATGGTGCCTCAAGTAATTTCGATGCTTCTGTAGAGACTAGGGAGCATCCCACAGTTGAGAAAAATGTAATCAAGTTTCTGACAATATTTCAATAAAGAGTTACCTACCTACATACTTGGAGCCTTCAAGAAGTGACAAAAATGAAAATGAAAATTGAATAAAACAGGATGTCTACACTTCTGGAAAACTTGGAAAACCTGGAAAAGTCACTGTCAGGGAATTTTGGTCGTCTGGAAAATTCAGAGGAAAGTCAGGGAATTTCCGAAATTTCGAGCAATTTTCTCTCAAAAGTCAGGGAATTTTTTTAATGTGTTCATCTGAAATTTTTTTAATAATTCTAGTAGTTTTGTTGTACGTCGTATTTACTCATATTTTGGAAAAAATTTCCTTCGCGTCGCTCGAGTATTTTTGTTTAGTTTGGACTTGGAACCGAACGTATTGAAAAACATAATTTTTTGGAGGGATGATTTTAAAAATAATTATGGTGTTTTTATTTTGAAAAAAAATTCTGGAAAACCTGGAAAAGTCAGGGAAAATTATTTCCAAAAATGAATGGACACCCTGTAAAAGAACGTTTTCAAGAATGCTTTAGAAGGAGGTGGGAGAGAGACTTGAAGGGGGTTACTGAGAGGAATTCTGACGCAGAAATTAAAGAATTGTTGAGAATGTTTAGCAATTTTCATTTCATTTTATTTTTTTTACTTATTGATTTTGGGGCTTGTGCCTTTGCACAGATGAATTGCCATTTCTTGGAAACCAAAGGCGGTTTTATCTTGGAAAAAAGGTCATTTGCAAGCATTCTGGCAGAAATTGAGATTTTTTTGAAAAATTTTCATCATTTAGGTATAGTCTTTTCATGTCAGTTTTCTCTGGACAGAGAGACCACGGACCAACATTGCTTGGAAAATCAGGTGAAGATTTTTGTTAAAAAATGGGTCATTCAGAAGAGTTTATTCCAGAAATGAAAAAATTGTTGCCATTTTTGAACAAAATTTCTTCATTTAGTGGAAGTGGAGGACTCTTGGTATCTCTTTTTTGAAACTTGTGAGGAAAGAGAATTCTTTCTTATACAATTAAACAACTGTGAGGCTTCGAAAATAGGACAGCTAAGTATGTACTACTTATTTTATTTGTTAGTGGAGGAAAAAAAAATGAATTCATGAGGAGGGCAACAGATTAGGTATAGCAACCCCTCTCAAATTTGAAATTTAATTTCTAAATTAGAAATTTAGTTCTCGCTTTCGGAAAATGTCAAAAGTATTAAAAATGAAGATCATTTTTCGAAGAATAATTTGAAAAACTGCGTTGGTACCTTTATGTAAGCAACGTATTGCTCATAAAAAATTGAAAATATTTGCTATTCAAGTTGAGAGAATTGAAAAAAAAATTATAGAAAGGGGGAAAGGGAAGGAGTGTTAAGAGGATGTGTCATGAGTAGGGCTGGGGCAAAGGGGGAAGGAAACAAGAAGCACTTGGTTTATTTTTCGAATTGATTTTGAAGATGGATCATCTAGTAGAACAGATTCTACATATTCTCGTAGGGTGGCTTTAAAAAATGAGTGTTGTTATAGATACTCGAAGAAATTACTCACTGATTTTTGAAAAATCACATTTGGAGTCGAGAACTCGAAAATTTTTGTTGAAAACGTTCACCTTTTCGACCTGTAAATATTTTTTTTTTTTTGTTTCTCTGGTTGTCGATAACAGACTTATCAAGTATACTGTTAAGAGAATTTTTGGAATGTAGCGGTACCAATTTTCTTTCCATTTCTGTCAATTTCAAAAAATTGAGAATATAGCAGTTGATAACTTATTGAATTTTTTTCTAGTGGTTGGAATCGACAATAGAGTGACTAAAAATTTGATAACTGTGTATTCCGAAATATTCCCTCAAGTCTGAGAAATCATATATTTTTCTATTCTTAATGAACACGTTCAACGTTGTATTTGAGAAGAAAATATTTTCAAAATACAAAATTACCCAAAAATGAGCGATTTCAAAATTTTCAAACTCCTGATTGAACCCTAAACTATCTAATGAACGGAGTCATTTTTTCTCAAAACAGGTTGAGTAAGAGTTGGAGCAAAAAACCCATAATTTTTTGAAACCGTCTCTGCTTTGAGGGTTCACGCCATATCTCCCCTCTACCGGTACCTTTGAGGTTACAATTTTTTCTGCGTGTCTTTCAGCTAAAATTGAAGGTCTCCGTGAAATTTGGTCAAATTCCCTCGACTTTTTTTTTTCGTGATCCACCTCAGGGTTCAAAGATTGGCCTTATCGTTAAATTACGAGTATATCAAAAAGTTAGGCTAACATGAGTCTATTCAGTTGAATGGTTGAAATTTGAAGATTGTATTTTTTTTTCGTTGTGAGTCAACATTGAATTCCTTTTCAAGCCAAAAGACTAAAGTTGAAATAAAATTGTCGATCTTACGTAACTTAAGTTTCTTAAAAATAATGAAAAAATCAGAAAAAAATTGATTCAAATATTAATTTAAAAGCCTAATCAATGAAATCTCACGTGATTTGTTCACGAACATTATCTAGTAGGTAGAGGTACCCCCCTCATACCGAATATTGAAAAAAAAATCGTATAAGTAGATATCATTCGTACACAATAACTATTACAGTCTACAATTTACAATAGTCTCATACACACGAAACAAAAACACAATAATTTCTTTCGTAATTTCTCCCCATTACTATACATAGATTTAGTTCATTTAATAAAACACACTAACGTAATAAAACGATATGAAATTATATCCCGTATACAACAAAGCTTTATATCAATAAAATTTATATCGCATACGAAATAGGATTCAAACGGGAGGCAAATAAAGTAGAAATGAGGGTTTTATATTAGTGGAAACATTGTTAAGAGAGAAGGAAAAAGTAAAGATGTTGAAAGAAATGGAGTTATCTTCCGCGCCACTGCGTTTTACCCCCGCAACGCACGTAACAGTAACACCAGAGGCGGAGGCCACCACCACCACCGCCACCGCCACCGCCGCATCCGCACATAGGGACCATGCTCGAGAGTCGAGACCGGCACCGCCACCGCCAGAGCAAGAACGAGAACGCTGGATTGCGACAAAAGGGTAGTTTAGTTGCGGAGTTAGGGGCTGTTACTCGTAATTACGTTAGTCGTAAATTTTATCATTTTGTTTTGTTCAAACTCGAATATTCCGAATCGTCTCGCTTCTCTCCCCGACCCGACCGCAGGCTGCTTTCTACGTACCTACTTCGCGTTATTTCTAAACGGATATTACGTCAGGGGTGGTTAAGATTTTTCAAATTGAAATTTCCTCCTCGATGATCTCCTCGGCGTGGCGTGGCATGGCGTAGGCGAAACGAAAGGAAAATTTTCGCCTAAATAGGACCAACCAACGTAACGTAACGCAACGTGCGATACACGATGGCGAAAATTTTCCATATCTGCAGGTGACATGTTTAATACGTGTTATGTAAAATCTTGTAACGCTAGTCACGAATTGCGATGACATATTCGAGCCTTTTTTCTTTTCGTTTCACTGGTCGCTGTGCGATGAATTATGTTCGCGTAGATATACGAGTCGAGTACGAAAACAAATGACGATGACGCAAGCTGGTGATGGCGTTGACGCTGTGCTAAGCGTATGCTGCGCCATCGCCATGTCAGCCGTGTTGGTTCGAATATTCAAATCGTTGTTTACATTTCTTTCTTTCTTTCGATAATAATTTATGGCCGAGCGAGATTTTCTATAATTAAACCAGGTATCAATTTGTTATGTTGATTTGACGGATTGGTACCCTTTTTTTTATGCAAGCCCCCCTCCCACCGCCTCCGTTAATTAAAACGGTAAAGTTGAGCGTGTATAAGTTTTGGGACTGGTGGTAAAATTTTGCAGATTTTTTTTCTTTCATAACAAAATTTGTACCAGTTACCTATACTTTGATAATAAGATATTATTTTATTATAGGTACGATTTTATTAGGTACCCATTTAGGAAAATTTCTGAATTCCTATTCTCAGTTTTCATTTTTTTATTTAGGAAATCCCAGGCCTTTTTTTGTATTTCCTTCCTGGGGTGGGGGTGCTAAATTGAAGTTGCAAGTCCCTAATTTTCATACTCCCCCCCCCCCCCATTATGTTTTGAGAAGAAACCCCGAAGTACCTAAATTATTGTTTTATTGTTTGAAAAAATATTTGATCACTTTTTTTGCTCTTCAAGTAATGAGATGCTCCATAATTCAAAAATTTGAATGTGGCAACCTTGATACTTAGATTTTGTATTTGGATAATTTTGACCTAAAAAAATTCAAAATTTTTTTCATTTTTTTCAAATTCTTTTATTGTTTTAAGTACTTATTATGGCAATTTTTTGATATTTTCGAACTTTCCTTTGCGCTCTTCCACAAAAAAAGCTCTGCATAATCCTAATTTTTGTCATTATAGTCTATTTTCCTTTCATTTTATCTTTGTCTTTTTATGCAATTTTGTTTGTAGGTAAGTGAAAAAATTTCACTGACGTGAATTGAAGCTGTTTCGGAGATTTATGAAAATTATTTTAAGCTTATGTTGCTTGTTGTCTATACCTTGAAAAAAGAGGGAAACGCCATTTGAAGACCACACGTAAAGAACCTGATAAGTCGAAAATTTTCAAAAATGAATTTAGGGTCGAATTAAAACACTGATTGTGAGGAGTAACAAAATGTAGTCCATTTGAATTTTTAAAAAATTCGATTTTTTGTAGTAAAAATGGTCTTTAAAAATAGAGGAGGGGAGAGAAATGAGCCGAGACCAAATCCGAGGCAAAAAAATTATTTCCCTCGCTTTGCTCTGGCAAAAAAACCTCAAAATTCGCCGAAAACCACTATCATTCCCTATAGCTGAATAAAGTACAACGTATTACTTACGTCCAAAAGTGCAGACAAATTTTCTTAATTACTTTTTGTCTCGAACTGAAATTTAAAAAATTTTTTAGCTTCTTGAAATTGATTTAAAAAGATTCAAAACACAACAAATGGACCAAGCCTAAGTAAAGAAACCCATTTTGAAGTTTGAACTAGTTCTCTTTTGGGTTTCTCTCGAGCCTTTAACGAGTTTACAATTTTCTCCAGGCTTTTCAAACTGCTGTACATAAATAAGACCGTAAAATGAAATCCGGCACCTATACTACTTTAGTTGGTACTTTTTGAGAGCTTTTTGAACGTTCTGTACTGTTACTGCAAAATTTCAGTTTTACGAATTCAAAAGCGAATTTTTAATCGACGAATGCAAAAAATTGGAATTTCATAGAAATCACTTGAAGAGGTCCAGAGGTTCCTCATTACTTATTATAGCATAAATCATTAGATTTTGTTCGTTTTCGAGGTTTTATCCTTACCACCTCTCATAAAAGGTAAAGATTCAGTATCAGAAAAAAGGCTTTTGTCTGAAATTACGAAAAGCACAATAAATTTTAACTTCATAAGATAAAACGTGAGCTACCAAAGTTCAGAATCAGAATCAGCGCTCTTAAAAGTCTGAATTTCGATATTCGTATTTCACTCTTTTTTAAAAAATTGTTATACTGCCAGCCCCCTTCTTGGAGACTTAATTTTGGTTTTGAGGCCAAACGATTTCGATATGTACCCAATACCCATCTATACTGGAATTTTTCAGATTTTAAGCCCACCACACTCCTTTTTTGGTGCTCTAGAGAGCTGAATTTGGATTTTGCAGGGTATCTAACAGGTAGAGAGAGTACCTAGTGAAAGTAATGAAAAAGTAGTACATTATTTTAGTCAACAAGTTGGTGAAAAAATAAAAAAATTCCAACGTGCAAAAAACCTTCAAATCATTGGAAAAAAAGTTTATTTTTGATGAAATTGGCAACATTGTTTTTTTAAACATAATTTTGATTGAAATTTAAAAAACACTTCGTGTACAATTTTTCTTCCAATTTCAATATTTTTTTTGAAAATTTTCCTGTTAAAAATTTGATTTTGTTAATTTTGTATGTGTATGTTAGTGTCGGGGGGGGGGCGAGTGGAGAGCTTTCTGAAGATTAGTTTGAAAAAATGACAGTGAAAAAGTACATATTGATGTTTTACAAAAAAAAATCGTTAGATAGTACCATGTTTTGGGATTAAATTGATTTTATAGTCAGAATAAACGCCTTCAAAAACCTGTGATTCATGGGAATTACGCCTCTCTCTAGGGATGGTAATTTTGGTTTTGTATAGGTAAAGGTATTTCAGAATCAAAATCAAAGTACCTATTCGAAAATCAATGTTTCGATATCCTTACCCATGAAATTTTTCAAAATTTCGGACCTCAGGTTCTCCTCTGCATGGAGAGCTCAATTTCGGTTTTGTGGATATTAAAGGTGTATCTATCAGAATTCAGAATGAAAATTAACGTCTTTGAAACTCATTGTTCTGATAACCTTACCCGCAGTTTTTTTTCTCAAAATTTTGGGCCCCTAGCCCCTTTCTGAGACCTCAAGAAGGAGCTCAATTTGAATTTGGGAGTCAAGTTGATTTCAAAATGAGAATCAGCGTCCTCGAAAACTTACGAGTATGTTTTGAGATTCATATTGCAGTTTTTAATATTTGTAATTTTTTTCATCCCTCCCCCCTCTGTTAGAATCAATATTTAGAAAATGCTCAAAAAAGTCCAAAATGTAAGGAAATGTCCTAAAAGTTCATACTATGGACGGTTGGCATTTTCGAGTCCTTAACTATCATTCTATTGAGGCTATTTTCTCCCAAATTTCAATGCTCCTTTCGATCAATTTTTTTCATTGCCATAATTTATTGTGTCTAATCCCCCCTGCTTTAATTTTTTTCAGGATCAAGTACTTTGCTAAATTCTTATAATAAGTATTAATTATTTCACCTTGAAATACCTACACAATTGTTCACTCTGGAAAAAATTGTAACTCGTTGCGGCTGCAAGCTCCAGAAAGCCCAAAACGTCGTTGTTTTTGAATGGTTGGGGGGGGGGGGGGTGAAATAAAGTAATACGTAGCTTCTCGTATAGATTTGCTTGATTTGAAAAAAATTACGAAATGATTGAAAATTGTCATTTTATAGAAAAGTAGCCTGTTTTTTGAATTTTTTAAATTCCCAAAAAGTTGTTAAAACCCCAAAAATGAATGTCAACGCTTAAAATTTTAGTTGAGGGGGGGAGGAGGTTTAGAACGTGAAATCAGGATTAGAAAGTTTGAAAAAAATGAGTTTTTCAAGTTTTAATATAGATCTGCAATGTTTACCTGCTCATTACTTGGATTTGCATTTTCACGTTTTCTGAGTATTCTCTCTTGAGCTATTCTAAATTTTTCTTACTGTACAAAATAATATTACTTAAAACACATGAAATCAATCGATTTTTTGAAGCTCTCATTTGAGTTTTTTTTAATAGGCAAAAATAACACTAAAACTGTATACTTGATTCTGAGAACCCCTACAGAAAACCAGGGTCAATTTCACGACATTAGTTAAAATTAAAGCAACTAAACAAACCTGTCACTATATAAACGAGATCAATTCTGATTGGCTCGGCTCCTTTCTATTTCAACACGGTGACAAGCCGTACACTTGGATGTGGAAAAAAATAGTCTATCGTCCATTTGGAAAAAGTAAACATGCCTAGCGTAGGACTTTGATCGTCGTCGATGAAAGAGCACGAGACGACGACGACGGTTTGATTTGTACGAAGGAAATTAAAACTAGCTCGTTAAAATTTCACGTCTCACTAAGTCCATTACTTTGTATTAAGAGTATCCGTAGAAGATGATTTTTTATTTGTACAAAACAGAGAGAAGATGTTTTATCACGAAGGGTTGTTTAATTGGGTGAATGTTGTTTAAACTTGCTGCATTTCACGTATACATACATAGAGCTCTACCTACCACATATTTTATCCATGTGTAGGTTGCTGGACTTCGCGAGGTAGGTATTTCTTTTGCCGAGTAAAAAAAAAGAGTCCTACCGCAGAAAAAAACCAACATGAAACCCTCAAGTTTTGTCGTCATCGTCGCCTTATCCCAAACGTATTTAAAATTTACCATTAAATCGATGGTTGGCCGCTTGGAAGCGTGTTCGTTGATTGTTTGGTTGTCGCGTGCTGAACAATTTTAAGCTATAAGAATTGGTCTCTCTGTTAAGCTCAATGAAGCGTCCATAATTGCTTTGCTTTGTGGCGGTTGATTGCTTCTCAAAGTGCAATACGAAAGCTTTTATTTAGGCTCTCTTTTTTTTTGCGCCCGCGTTTAGGGTTTTAGTCGTTATTTAATAAAAAAAATAAAATAAAAAAAGAGAAGGGTGAGAACTAAAATATGGTTTTTTTGCGCGACGTGAAAAATAACCACCCTGTGAGCTCGTTTTCACACACATATGCCCGTATTATACATATATAATGTAGAAGATATACTCGAATGCGAATCGAGTACCATTTTGATGTTTTTAATTGGCATCCACCTGATATATTTTTTCTTCTTCTAGGTAATGATGTATCGGCTCACGAGAGCGCTTCTGAAGGTAACTCCGAACATAATTCTTCGGCCGATGAAGACTCTCAACTTAGATTAAGACTTAAACGTAAATTACAAAGGAATCGAACCTCGTTTACCAATGACCAAATAGATAATCTAGAAAAAGGTACGATACTCTTTTTTTTTTATTTCTCTTTCATTTTTTTTTTTTTACATCGAGTACCTACTTTCTCATAATAATAAGTTACTAGATTCATATCACGACTAACCCAACACTCGCGAATTTTTTCCTATTTTTATATTATAGAATTCGAAAGAACTCATTATCCGGATGTTTTTGCCAGAGAAAGGTTAGCGGAAAAAATTGGATTACCGGAAGCACGTATACAGGTAAGAAACAAAAACTGTATTAAATTCGGTCTGCTGAATTTTACCTTGTATAGCATAAGTATAACGTGCATTGTACGAGGTAGAAGTACGCAGCAGTAAGTTATTTATAGAGATTTTATACTCCAGCATACTTTCCTATACTTATACTTATGCTTATGTCGTGTATTTTCAATATCTACTCTACCCAACATAGGGTACAATAATGTAAGACTCCTTTCGAGAATCGATTGTAATGCGAATTTTATCGAGTACTCGTTAGCTTCTGCGTGAGAAATTTTTGATTCGCAGTATTTTATGGTCGAATTCGTATGAGTTGTGCTTTTCTTTTCTTTATTTTTTCCTCTTTTCTTCTATACGAGTTATTATTATATGAAAAGGTATTCACTTGATGGAGAAATTATTGGTCATGGGTTTTCTCGAATATCATTTCTATATTTCTTAGGTATGTATACGTATACCGATTCGAATTGCGAGTATTATTTACATTTTTACCATTTGCAGTCAATTATTTTCGCTTGTGTGTGGAAAGAAAACAAAATTATTTGAGATTGAGAAATCGTGAGGAATTTTACGAGGTTCTAGATAGATAGTTATTTTAATGTAAGTAATGGCCATCCCATTGTCCTTCTACATGTCATTAAAATATCATTTATACAAATATATTAAGGTGGATCGGGGGGGGGGGGTGTTGGAGAATTTTAACCAAATTCAGTGAAGATCGTTGAAAGTCACTCAGAAAAATTTTTAGCTCCAGAGGTGTAGGGCTCTTGAGGGGAATATGGGTTCCCAAAGAGGGAGGATTTTCGATAAAATGGTGGCTTTTTTGCTCTAGCCCTTAACTAATCTGTTTTGGATGAAATGGGCCAGTTCCAAAAGACAGGATTTTAAATTCTACATCGACATAGACCATTGCCATCAAAATCCATTACCATTTTTCACAAAATTTCGAGTTACATAATTAAGTCAAAATATCAGAAGATAGAATTTCTGAAATTGGGGAAATATTTTGGAAAATGCAGTAGTGCCAATTTTTTGCTCATTTTCACCAATTTAAAAACAAAAAATTTTACAAGTTTTCGGCTTTTGGAATTCGCAATAATATTTAAAAAATTTGCACCACTGCATTCCAGAATATTATATTTTCTGATTTTTTAGCTTGATTAATGTGAAATATTTCAGAACAAAGAAATTTTAAAACACGTTGAGTTCAGGGTTACTCAAAAATAATTTATTTGAAAATTTTTCATTGCTCAGTAGAACCTTAAGAGTGGTCCTGAATTTTGATGGCAATAGCCCAGTTCGACGCAAAACCTCAAATACGTACTACAAATATCTTTTGGAGTCAGTTTATAGTTTTTCTAAAACAGGATTGATAGGGGCAGGGGCTGGAGTGAAAAACCCACGACTTTTTCGAAACTATTCCCTCTTTGAGGACCCATACCTCCCCTCCAGGGGCACCTCTGATGCTAAAATCTGTTCTGAGTGACTTGGAAAGGCTCAACTGTACTTGGTTAAAATCCAATTTTTCAACATTTTTCTTCCAAAAAAAAAAAACAAAAAAAAACGTTCATCTTATGAGCATGAAATCTAGTTAATGCAACAATGAAGAGGGTGGAAGTGAGCAGAAATGGTTTCCAATACATTCTGTTCGCATTTGCCTTGTGTAGAAATTTGTTTAAAAGGAATTAAATTTAAAGGGTATTCCCGGATAAGATAGGTGAAATGCCCCTGTCCTCAGATTTTTGATTTTTTGATTGAACATTGTTGGGTACCTCTAAAAAAAATTGTAGACCCAAAAATTTGTCCCCCACCCCACCCCCCTTGTCCACAGTGATGAAAAAACGCTTTTTTCGGATAAAAAATCGCACTTCAACGAGTTTTTAATAAAAAGTTTTGATTTTACCCAAAATATGTACAGGAAGCATGGGTCTATTCACATGAATTTTTTCGAAATTTTTCGGCCCCCCGGGGGGGAGATATTGACCAAAGAAAATTTGAAACCGCCGTATCTCCGAACCTAATTCTTGTGCCCAAAATTTTTTTTCTTCTAAAAATATGTTTTGGTAAGTACTATTTTTGGAAATTTTTTCAAATTTTTTCTCCAGGTGGGTCATCTTCAAAAACTCGAAAAACTCTTCAAAATGTGTTTTTTTTGTCATAGCACCGCCAATTTTAAAAAGTACTTGTAGTGAAGTTCTGAAGCTTTGCACGAGAACATTAAAAACTGTAGAAGATGCAAAGATTCCTCAAAAAGCGCATTTTGGGCCCATGGGCACCTCCCCACCCAATTTTGGGTCTAAAAAATGTTGGCAATATGGGTGTCGTTTTCATATGAATCGAACCCTCTGAACACGAATATGAAGTTGGATTTACAGTTGGACCCTTCCAAGGGCCCCATTTGGGGGGTATAGTGCCCCAAAATTGAGTTTATTTTGCAAAATATGGTTTATTTTAGTGCTTGGGTACAAAATACACAAAAAAGAAATATTTTTACATGCATCAAAATATGATATAGGTAGGTACATAGAAACTAGTTGTTTAAGAATAAGGGTTCTTTAAATGGTCAAAAAAAAATTATTCCCCTGGGGGTAAGCTGTACAAGTACAAGTCATCATCACTATCTTCTTCACCACTATCAGTCAACCCTTGAAGATTTTTGTCCTCATCTTCATCACTGTCTTCAGTGACTGCATTAACATCAGTGAGTTCCTCATCAAAGAGATGTTGCAGCATCTCTGCAGGTCGCGGAATTCTCTCCAGAAATCTGCCATGTGCCAAGAAATAAATAATTGCTGCAATATGTGAACAGCAACCAATAGTGCGATTCCCATTTGCACAATTGCAGCAATATCTTTTAATTCCTGACAACTGCATGCTATTAGGTTCATAATGAATATAGCATCTATATCTCCGCGAATTAATGTGCCTTGATTGCACATCAACTCTCACAATTTCCGGATTTTCCTTCAAGAAGGAAAGTGGAATTGTGAAGTCATCTGCCATCAACTCTGCAAGGTAAGAGACAGCCTGCTTAAGTTGATAACTACCAGTAAACAGGATCTTTAAATCATTGATGGGTAGTTCAGGGAAATCCCAAAGTTCATCAGAACTTAAAACTTGAAAGGGCTGCTGTTTTCTGTCCCAGTTGTTTGTATCAACTTCTTCAGCCAGCGAATTTTCATTTAACATACTACCTTGAATTCGAGTCAAGATGGAATCCATATCGTTTCTGTCAGAATCAAATCGTACTCCAAATGCATTTATCAAATAACAGGCTATTTTACAATAAGTTGCAGCACTTGGCAACCTTTTGTTGTGGAACTGGTTGTGTAATAATTTGAATTTTTGAGCAATGATGCCATGTACTGCTTCAACAACCCAACGAACTTTTGTTACCAGCCTAGACTGGTTAGATTCAGAAGTTGACAACTGTGACTTTTGTCCTTTCAAAGCAGGCATCAGTACAATATACCCTTGAGCTTCTAAAAATGGCACTACATATCTAAAGCCTCTGTCCAAAATAAAGATATCGCCTTGTGACAAAAGAGATGAAATTCCTTTGGGAATTTTCAGTACTTTCTCCAATATCTGGGCATCATTTCTTTTTGCTTTAAATGGACCACAAACATCTAAAATATACCCATTCGTCATACATATAGTAAAAGGTTTACACAAAGGTACCTTTTTTTGTCCAGAATATGAGTCACGCTGATATTGATTGTTGGAGCTTTTACAGTGTCTTAAATAAGAACCATCGCAAATAAGAGCAACACGATTTCCAATATTATGTAACCTATTCGCCATATCCGAAGTATTATTGATCAAAGTTTGTCTTTTATTTGCTGTCAATCCAAAATTCTTGGGAAGAATATGGTCTTTAAAACATTTCAAAACGTCATTCACAGAGCTATTAACAACAGATTCTTTTAAACCTAGAGAAGCTGCGATCAATGAATCTGAATTACCAGATCGTAATTTAAATAAAAATGTAACAATAGCCTGTGTAACACTTCGATTAGGACTATCTCTCATCGAATTGGACGCCAAATTCTCAAGTGAGATAATATTCTCCCATGTGTAGCCAGTGAGAGCTTTTACTCGTTCTTCTGAAATCTCAAATTTTCCTATACGATCATGAAGTTCACCATTAACATCATTAGATAAAGCTGCCAAAAAACATTCAACTTCGGCAATTTCTATTGAACTTTCATTAGAACAAACTTTCAGCTGGTCCAAGTAGTTTTCAAAAAACCGATTTTTTATCAGATGTGATTTACAGCACCTATTTCGTTTAGGAATAAAAATTAGTTTTTTAACAAATACCTGTAATCGTGCATTAAATGGCACATCTCGTAGACCATCTTTTCCCTTGCATATGAAGCAATAAGCGTGACTCGCAGTAACTCGTTGAAATGCTAATTGTATAGCTTCAGTTTCAAGGAGGGGTTGACTTATATCTTCAAACGTTGAATCAAGTATTGAAGCTTGAGATGTCATATGGCTACTTTCACTAAAATTACAGGTTGAAACTTCAGAGTTTGGATCTTCTGCTACTGAAGATGAAGCAACAGGTTGTGAAAAAATCACATTTGTTTGAGTTGCAGTTGACAAAATTTTTGCATGAGAAAAAGTTATGCTGGGCTGAGATACAGAAATTGGGATATTGTCTTCTTTAGGAGATTCTTGCTCAGGTGATGGTATGTTTTGTTGCAATGTTGCAGGTTGGCCTTTCCTGCTTTTTATAGTTCTCAATGCTTTAAAACATTTTGAGCACACTGCATCATTCTGTTGAACAAAAAATTCGTATTTCTGGAGAAAAGTTTCCGCATCTTCGCGTGATTTCATAACTCGCGGAGAACCTGCTATTCGACGCAAAAAACCGCCACATTTGACACACTTCGTTTCAATTCGCCTATTTTTAACTGGGGGTTCTTGAACATTTCCAGAAGTGCTCATTTTGCTATAGGTAGGTATATATTGACAAATGTGCAATAACGGAACCTATGTAACATATAACCAAAACAAATCTTTTAATAGTGGATGTTATAAATACCATTTTTACAGCAGTACACTATAAAATGAACTGCGCCTACGTAACCCTATTTCTGTGCAGTGTTTTTCAAAATAAATTGACAAGTCAATAAAATGACTCAAAAATGAGTCACTGTTTAGATCTAACCAGGAGTGGGCGTGATTTGAACTGTGTATTTTTATTGATATTCGTGATTCGAATTAATTTTGATATGATTTTGCCCACTCCTGGCTCAAACCCAAATTGCTGGAAACCAAAATCAAAAAACAGTCATTTTTCAACATTTCACATAGTATTTTCTACAGTTGGGGAGAATAGTTTCTCTCTCCCATACCCCTCCCTCACCAAACCACACCACGCCGGAGATAAAAATTCGATATGGCAATATTTTATTTATCAAGCTAAAAGAAAATTATGAAACATACCGTTCACTACTGTTTCAGTTTTATTTCAATAGAACAAATGAATAAAAATCTACTACAAGATACCCCAGCCACGTGCCTAGATACCTACTCGTATATCTAGTAGATAATTATGAACTAATGGCAAGAAGAATTGCGCAAAATTATGTATACCTAATTACCTATTTCAAGTGATTTCGAGTACTTACAGATCAGCTTTTCAATCCATGTGTATAACACTGTACAATCGAAGTATTGAATTCAAATGAGAAAATCAAAATGCTGTTTGTTACCACCAAAAAATGAAACATATTGAACATACTAGATACATAATAAATCACTTCAACAGCTCACTCAACAATACTATACAGTGATATCCTCTAGCTCAAGACGTTGTAAATGTTCATCCCCACTGCCATACCAATCTCCATGTTGCCAAACATATCGAATGGAATGTATGTCCTTTGTAACGTTTCGAATGGAATGTATATTGTCCTTTGTAATTGTGTTTAGTGATTGCTATTGTGTACATCCTACATAGGATAGTATAATGTTTCCAGCATAGGTACCTATTGTGAAAACAACTTCTTAGAAGTTCAGTGTGTTCTTTAGAACAAAGTTTGTCAAGACGCAATGAACAATTTTCTAAAAACGAAGAACCAGTCAACATACAGCCACGAGACAGTCGAATATTTATTAATATGTTGTGATAGTTGTCAACATAGGTAGATAGGGAGAGGAGGAGAGGAGGGGTTGCATAATGGTACTCTCCAGAAAGACCATGGATCAACCTTAATTAAGGAAGCTGCAGGGCTTGGGCAACGCTAAAATAAACCATATTTTGCAAAATAAACTCAATTTTGGGGCACTATACCCCCCAAATGGGGCCCTTGGAAGGGTCCAACTGTAAATCCAACTTCATATTCGTGTTCAGAGGGTTCGATTCATATGAAAACGACACCCATATTGCCAACATTTTTTAGACCCAAAATTGGGTGGGGAGGTGCCCATGGGCCCAAAATGCGCTTTTTGAGGAATCTTTGCATCTTCTACAGTTTTTAATGTTCTCGTGCAAAGCTTCAGAACTTCACTACAAGTACTTTTTAAAATTGGCGGTGCTATGACAAAAAAAACACATTTTGAAGAGTTTTTCGAGTTTTTGAAGATGACCCACCTGGAGAAAAAATTTGAAAAAATTTCCAAAAATAGTACTTACCAAAACATATTTTTAGAAGAAAAAAAATTTTGGGCACAAGAATTAGGTTCGGAGATACGGCGGTTTCAAATTTTCTTTGGTCAATATCTCCCCCCCGGGGGGCCGAAAAATTTCGAAAAAATTCATGTGAATAGACCCATGCTTCCTGTACATATTTTGGGTAAAATCAAAACTTTTTATTAAAAACTCGTTGAAGTGCGATTTTTTATCCGAAAAAAGCGTTTTTTCATCACTGTGGACAAGGGGGGTGGGGTGGGGGACAAATTTTTGGGTCTACAATTTTTTTTAGAGGTACCCAACAATGTTCAATCAAAAAATCAAAAATCTGAGGACAGGGGCATTTCACCTATCTTATCCGGGAATACCCTTTAAAAAACTGTTCACCGCTAAAAAGTTACCCAATTTAATCAAAATCGAAATTTGGATGAAAATGAATGAAATTGATAGCAGAAAAATTGTTCGAATGAATACACATGAAATGAAAAAAAATATATACATCCAAAAATTGATTATTATGAGCCAAAAACATAAAATTGAGTTGAAGGATTTCGAATAAAATTCAAAATTTTAGGTTTATTTAACTTTCATTTCTCTATTTTGATTAGTTAAAAATTTATAAGGGTTGAATTTTGAAATATCAGTCTCAAAACAATTCAAAAAAAATTCTTTTTTCCGAAAATTACCCAAATTTCATAATAACATAATAAGGATAAAAAATTTACTTGCTATAGTTCTAATGAAATTTTAGCCCATTTTATGAGAAAAAAAATTTTCTGAATTTTTTTCAAGAGTGAATTTTCCAAATTCAAATCTTAATAGCTTTTTAACTAATCAGGTCAATCAGGAGAGAATGAAATTTTTTCTTCAAAAAATGTAACGAAATGTTTTTTTTGAAGTTTTCAAAAAAAAAAATGGTGGTAAAAATAATCAACTTTTGTTTTGAACACTATGTTTTTGAGATTTTTGAACTCACTGGAGGTTTTGAAAATGGTGTAAAACTGACAGTTTTTAAAGTTGTGGGAAGGAACGAGGGGGTTGAAATCAAGCAATTAGGTATAATTAATCTGCTCTATTTTGTTTGAAAAAATGAAAGTCATGAAAAAATTTAACAACCGCCGTTAAAACAAAATTTTTGATTTTTATTTTCAAAAATTCAATAATGAAATAGGTAAGCAATGATGCAAGATCAAATTTTTATCTCGCAAAATCGCAAACAAAAATTTTTCACGAAAGCATAAATCAGTCCCTTCAAACCACAGGGTAGGCAAACATACATACTTGTGCGTGCTCAAAATAGGTTTTCTAGTGAAAAGGGGAGGTAATTTGGTGGGGGAAAGGGGTACCCTGCAGTTTATAGAAATTGTATATTTTACTAATTTTGAAAAATTCATCAAAAATAAGAAAAAAATGTTTGAATCATTGCATTTAAGTGATTTACCTAACCCACAGTACTCGAGTGGGTGAACAAAAAAATGTTATTATGACCAATTGCCTGTCTTCAAAGTTGAAGGGGCAAACCTGATTCAAAAATTCCAAATTTCGAGTGCCCTTAATTTAAATTTTGAAATTGTGTTTGCGCCTTTAATTTTGAAGATAGACGGTTTTCGTCATAACACCATTTTTTGTTCGTCTACTCGAGAACTATGGGTTAAAGGTATCATTGAATGATCCATACACTTTTTTATTTTTATAGGGTGTCTACAAAAAAATCATGACTTGTTTCATGACTTTTTCACGACCTTTTCATTACCTACTTTTCATATTTTTTTCGCATGGAAATACCCTCCTCCTCCCCCCCCCCCCCCCCCCAGAAAAATTAAATATCTTGAAAAACTGCGAGGATTTTTTTTCAATTTGTAGGTGAGCAGCTGTATGTTAATTTTTTTATTATTCTAATTTTTTAAACAAATTTTTTATTTTTTCATTTTATGGGATTTTTAAAAAATTTTCAAAGGTGTTTCGAGCAAAATTCATGACTTTTTCATGGCTTTTCATGACTTTCATGACCACCTATCAATAATTCATGACTTTCATGACCGTTATAGACACCCTGTCTTGAGAAATTGTTTAAAAATAGGCAAATTTTAGTCCAAAAAATGTTGTAATTTCTTCGATTTGCAGACAGTGAAAAAATATTTGTTGGTATCATTTTAATGATGTCCCTATAATCCATCGTACTTGAGAAGACGAAAAAAAATGTTACTATCACCGATTACCTATCTTCAAAATTTTCAAAATTGTGAGTTCCTCAAATTTGAATTTTTAAATTGTGTAGGTCTCTTCAATTTTGAATATAGGTAATTGGGGATGATAATTTTTTTTTCGTCTACTCGAGAACTATCTGATAGCAGAGTCATTTGAATGATACAATAATATTTTCTTATTATTTGCAAATTTTTAAAAGTTAGTAAATTTTAGCTAAAAAAAAAATGGTATAATTTCTACTATTCGCAGACAATATGAAGGAGAGGTGCAAAGTGCAACTACGATATGTACAGTTTGAAAATTATTTAAATTTGTGGTAGGTACTCAAAATTCGAAACTTTTGGAGATGTCTTGGAAATAAAATATCAGCGTCGAAGGTGAAAAATGTGTATTCGTGTTGAAGAATCTCCCTCCCCCCTTATCAAGAAAGTTGAAAACGTTACCGAGTCGAAGTGCTGAAAAGAAAATATTTGCAGCTGTTATTACCTTTGATTTTACACATCGTAAAACTTCAATTTTACTAATAAAAAATAAGGTCAGCATTTTTTTTACACTGAAAAATATTTATTTCTACAGAATGCTTTGTAATCGAAATAAATTTCCCCTTGCTCCCCTCCCTCCATATTATTTCCACGTGTACCCAATTTTTACACCTTTTCTTAAAAATAATATAATTATCATCTTCACGAAATGTTTTCATAATGGAACTCAAATTTTTTCAAAGACACTAAACTTATTATTTTTTTGTCTTTTAACTCAAAAATATTACGAGAAAGTAGGTATTTATCATGGATTGGGGGGGGGGGTTAAACATTTAAAAATAGGTACACTTTCCTTAATAGTCAACTCATAGCACCTGTGATGATATCAACTTCGTCAACGAATTGATAATTATTACAAACTTGCGGCGGTCGCGGTCAATAAAACAAATTCGAATATTTTTACGCTTATTGAATTACCTCTATACCTATACAAAGCACACTCATCAGAGAGAATGCTCTCGCTCTCGATATCTATAATCTATGCATAATATATGGCGGCTATTCTACAATAGAATGAGATGAAAAAACAGCACCCCTCAGTCCTCACCACACACCGTGACAATATACATATATCTGGATAGGATACCTTATTCATCGACGACAAATACCTACCTATATAGTTAGTCTGTAGATAACCGAATTCATTAATATTTAAATCGTATGCGGAAACTTTTATGTAATATTTTATCGAATGTTGGACTATACGATGTATAAAACAAGAGGACGTTTAAAGTGTGCTGGTGGATGTAGCGGAAAATAGAAATAGACAAGTGGCTCGGATAATAAATAGATAAAAGAGACCGTTGACAGATGGTCAGATGGTGTCCATGATGGATTCGTCTAGTTTTATAATTAAACAAGGGTGTACTAATACCTACCTTTATAGTATGCTCTGTGCAGTTGATATTTACGTTTTTAATGAAGTTAATATTTATCTAATACGCGTACCATTTTCACCTCTTTTCTCTCCTCCCTTCTTGTTTCGTTTTAAATAAACAAAATTTAGGCACAGATTTGCTCGTTTTTGCCGCTCCGTTACAAATATACAAAATACCGGTTTGCGTTTTCGAATCAAAGTCGGCTATTTATTGTACAATTTTCTTCTTATACTACCAGTATATAGCCCGATAGGTATACACATAGGCCTGGCCAATGCGGTGAATGGGAATAAAACCGTGTATACCGAGAGCTAACCTAACCTAACCTAACTTAACCAATGGTTACACGCCTTTAATTACCTTAATGTAAATAATTCGCGATGAAGCAGATCGCCGATGTCGATGTCGTTGATGCGGTAATACGCTATGGCGAACATGTTTATCTATTAGCTTTAGAAGTTACTTATCTAAATTACTTATCGGAAGGTGGAGGATTGGGGTATTGGGGTAAAAAAAAAAGAGAAGGTTTGTATCGTAGTACACAAAAGATCAAATACTGATAAATGTGAACGAAAATCATCGGAATGGTTGTGTTGGTAGTACATCGGTTCGGTCGGTCGGTACCCACCCGTAGAAAAGAGCAACCCTCCCCCACATAGAAAATCATTCTATTCACGTTACAAATGAATCGAGACCATCAAAAACGCGCCGAGACCTTTGTGCTATAAGATTGTGAGTTGAATTTAGCTTATTTGATACAATGATACAGTTCTTTATTTGTCGGATTCTTTGAAACCCAGCCACCGTATCAATTATTCATAGGAATTAATTCCTTTAATGGGTTCAGCAGTTGTGGAGTTACACTATTTCACGGTCGGATTAACCTTTCAAAGTTGACTTTTTAAAAGACGAGCTACTTCACTTCGCTTTGCGCAAATTAGCGGAAGATACGATTTTTATACCGGTTACCTCTATATACCTACCTACGATATAAAGTGTATCTGGATATCGTTTGTATGATTAATGTAGCTGCGGCTCTAGGTGTATTATGTACATAATACTCGAGTGTATATACCTAACTTTAATTAATACGTACCAGAATGTATATTTACTTATGATAAGTATTACGTGTAGCGTAATTAAACGTTTTATATGCATTCTGTATGAGGCCTAAGAAATTATCTGTGATAATGTGCGAATTATGCCACACATTTTTTACGTACTTTGGACTATATTGCCATGTCAGATCTGCAGATAATTAGGTGCTTCTGCCTAATACACTCTCGAATTATCAGAATTTATTGCTGGATATTATTTTCGTGAAATTTAGCATCGAATTTCTATCTTATTAAATTATTTTTCATAAGAAGTAAGTATATTGCCAAAAAATTCAAGTTTATTTACTTACTTACCTGATAACATTTTGAAAACGAAAAAATGGACGCCTCCGAGAGAGCTTTTTTTAGAATTCTTACTGCTCATTAAAATTGAAAAAGATGCCAAAGTTCTCAAAAAATGTGAAAATATATTTGTGTATAATATCTCAACAACATAACAGTCAACACCCCTCAACCCCTCATCAAGGAAAGCATAAAAGGTTAAAAATATAAGGGATATAAATTTTGAAAAAATACTTGCACAAGAATTGAAGAATTTATGAGAGATTTTGAATCGAGGAAAATCTGAAGAAAAAAAATGAGGTCTTTGTGTACAAACTGAAATTAAAAAGCCAAATAATTAAGCATTTTTTCAAAGTAGGTACCTACCTACCTACGTAAGAGTTTTATCAGAAATACCTACCAAAAAGTAAAAAGTATAAAAATGAAGAAAGTTGAGAAAAATTCTATTTTAAATATGGGCTTGACTTTCTAGCTTCTCACCAAGGGAAAAGTGTAAACAGTTTTTCAAAATTGAAAATTTTCTCCATGCTTTTCTCTGGAGGCAAACTTTCAGGAAAAAACTTTTTTTTCAAATTTTTCGTCAATTTTTTTTCAAGGGTTTGACTTTATTATTTATTTATTTATTTATTTAAACAATTTAGGTCTCTCCAACAGCCAGAAGCCAATTACAGGAGAGACCGATTATAACTATAGGACAATAAAAACTAAATATCACTTTATAAATTGAAAAGAAAAAGAAACAAAAAAATACAAAAGATAATGAGGTAAAGTGAGAAATTATCAGAAACAAAAGAAAAATACGATACTAACAACAAAAGATAAGTAAGACCATTAATAAGTGGTGGTTCATAAAGAGAAGAAAAAAATAAAGAGAGAGAGAGAGAAAAAAAAAAAAGAAAAATGAAACCAACCAAAAAAAATAAAACAAAATAAAGAACAAGAAATAAAGTATAATAATAATAACAATAATAATAACAATGCAATAACAAGGTGACCCACAAGTAACACCCAATGCGCCCATGCCCCTATTATGAAAATTATATTTCAAAATGCACATATGTTTAGATAAAAAAAAGTTGATATCCATCGATATGATATTTACCTACTTATTATTTTTTAAAAATTGGTATAAGTACCTATTTATTTCCAAAACTCATTGAAACTTCTTGACAGTTGACTCCTATTCATAATTCAAGTTCTTATTAGGAAACTTTTTGAATTATGACACTCTCTGATTCGAACTACGAAACCAAGCTAGATGGACAGAACATTTCCTAAAGTCTTCGTAACCAAAATTTTGGGCCCCAAGGTTCATTTTTGAATTTTTGGAGAATTTTTTTTTTTAAATCGAAAAATATTTTTTATGACAATATTTTCAATTTTTTTGTGATCTTTTAATTAATGAATCAGACACCACTGTAAATTATTTCTCAATTTCAACCCCCCTCGCCCCCTCCAGCTTCGAAAACTACCATAAGTATTTATTATTTAAATAATTTTGGAGCCTCAAGTGAGTTTTAAATTCCCTCCATAAATTACGAATTTCTATGGAAGGAGCAAAAATGAATTTCAAACTTCAACACATGTAACTTTGGGTTGGTGTTTATTGAGTTCAGTCTCCACTCCACCGCTTTAGGTGATTACTGTGAAATTCCACGAGTGTCAGTTTAAAAGTGAATTCTTGAACAATTTGTTACCCCCCCCCCCCCAAACAAAAAATTCCTAGTTTTAAGGAAACTGCAGGATCGAAAGAGCTGGTAAAAATTCACCATCAATCAAAATTTCAAGTTACTAAAACGTTTTTCGAATTTTAAGGAATTTTTAAAAATTAGGTGGTTAAATTTGGGCGCGAAATTCAAAAAAAAAATGAAGTGTTCTTAGGTACCTATTTGAGGTAGAAGACTGGAGTTTGGTATGTTCCTTATTTCTCCCATCTCCCTCATCAATTGGATATGAGGAGCCTCCGGTGAATTTCTGTAAAATGCAGGTCCCACAAAATTTCACCCAATTATAATCAAATAGCAAAAACTAAATTTTGGTTTTCGTACGAGTAGGTCTAGGTAGGTAAAGTTGGTTGGATCGCGAAAACTCGAAAAGAAAATGAAGGAGGATTTTGACCAAATTCCGCGAAGACCTGCATTATGAGTTGAAAATCGCTCAGAAAAAATTTCTGCTCCGAAGGTGCCTCTGAAGAGGAATATTGGTCTTCAAAGAGGGGCCATTTTTGAAAAAAAAAAACTTGTATTTTTTCGTTGTAGCTTTTTTCCAATCTGTTTTGCGAAAATGATTCAATTCTAAAAGATGGTATTTGAGATTCTCCATTATCCAAGGATACTTTCACTTTCAGGGTTCTACTGAGCTGTTGAAAATTTGCAAATCGCGTATTTTTGGGTAAATTCCTGTTTTGTAAATCCCCCCCCCCATTTTTGCATTAATTTTGCCAAAACATCGGAAGATATCATTTCGCAAAACTTGAGAAATATTTTGCTATTTTCTCGATTTTTTGAAATTAGCAACATTGACTAAAAATATGACACCACTGCGTTCCAAAATATTTCCCCATTTTCAGAAATGATACCTTTCTGTGTTAATATACTAATAAGTGAGAAATATTTGAGAAGAAAAAATTTTCAAAACCAACACGAATTTTCCAAAAAATGCACGATTTGCAAATTTTCAACTGCTCAGTAGAACCCTGAAAGTGGTCTTAGATTTTTATGGAAATGGCCTAGGTCGACGCAGAATCTCAAATACGTACTTACGTACTGGACTTGGCCCAGTTTTTCCAAAACATGTTTGATAGGGGAAAGGGACAGAGCGAAAAAACCACAATTTTTTCAAAAGTGTCCCCTCTTTTAGTTCTCTCGAAATAAAATTTTCAAAAAAAGTTCGCCCTTGCTTCACTCGTGTCAATTTATTTCTTTTTTTTAAATACATAGAAAACTTCACATTTGGGCCCCCAAAACTCCAAAACAGAACATGGAATATGATAATTTTATTATCATTCGGCAAAATTCGTATTTTTCTCTGTATCGATCGCAGTAGGCAAATTTTCAGTCAAAGCCGACCCCCTCCCCCTCTAAGAAAACCTATACATAGTTTCGTCCCTATACTAGACCCCGGGCCTGCATTAGTAGCGTTCGACGGCCTTGTTTGAGGGAAGGGCGAATATGATACATATAAAATTTCAGCAAATGAACTTAATTAGGTAAAATTTTTGACCCAAATTTGATTTTTGAAAATTCCCAAAAATTCTAAAAATATACTTTAGCAGCTGAAAATGGTGGGAATCGATCTAGCTTTATTTTTCATAGGTACCTACGTATGGAGGTAATCAACTCATCTTCCACATCCTCGCTTTCCATTCAAGCCCAAGCTGATGGGGTTTAAATTTATGAAGGCTTTTCTCTGTCATTTTTTAATTTTTTCCCACCCAGATCTGAAAGAAAAACATACAGATTAGGCACATGTTCTTGAATTTATAAGGTGAAGATAAGGTAAACAGATTGGATAAATTGGTATAGACATCTTCATAAAATATTTTAATAATTTTTTCCCGGAGGCAATCAATTATTGCTTTTCTCCCAGTGATAAAATATTCAAAACGTAAACAAATACACATCAAACAACAACATCAACAATCATCTTAACAGCCATTCGACTGAATTTTAAATACCGACAGGTACTTACTCGAAAAATGAATCAAAACAGCTTCACTTTATTCATGTAGGTAGGCACTATAGGTATTATGAATATGAAGTATGAACATTGAACAACAATGGAAAAAGGTATAGAGATAATCTTTGCTTGTATTATATAAAATATAAATACAGCAATACATAACATATATCTAAGCAATTCTTTTTCAACTTAGCAATAGGTAGTTAAAGGTACACTACCTCGCCCACGTTTTATAAAAGGTATAGAAAATTCATCGATGTATTTCAGGAATTATGATGTACCTAATACCTATAGACACACGATGGAATGAATGAAAATGATATTCTGCTCTCTAAATCTCTCTTCTTGCCCTTCCATATACATTCACATAGGTACTTAACATTTTTATTTGATAAAATAGGTGCTTAATACTTACTCAGCCACCTACAAATCTAGGTACATTTGTGTAGGTGGGTTGGATATCCAAAGTTTTTCATTTCTCGAATTCAAAAGCCACAAATGCTCAAAATTCTCGTTTTTTTGGTTAAAAATTGCCGGAAAATGTTGTTTTTTACCATAAAAGAGTCTACAAAAATCATGGAAAAGTATCACGAACTCACGATTTTGCTAAAATTGTTTTTTTTGCCAAAATTTGTAATAATTTCTCGATTTTTACCAAAATAAATGTATTTTTTTCGCTCAAAATTCCCAAAAATGTTCAATTTTTTTCCAATTTCCTAAAATGTTACTTTTTGTCAGAAAATGAGAAAAATCTGCATTTTTCAAGGCAAAAATTGTCAAAAAATTTTGCCCTAGCTCGACTTGAACCTCTGTGTTTTTTTCCAAATTGAGTTTGGAAAAAAATAATACTTTTCAGCTGAAAAAACATTGCTGTTTTTACTTCTCGTAACAATCTTTTGCCCTCGCCTCGATCAGATCGTCTGTTTGATTTTCATTTTCAAAATTGAAATTTTTAAAAACTGACGTTCAAATTCTAAAATTTTGGAGCCAAAAAAATGAACCAATTTTTAAAAAACACATTGTTTTTCACGTCTTGAAGTCTTGAAGTACAAATTTCTGAACACCTTTGCCCTCGCTTCGCTCAGGTCAATTTCTATCTCTTTTCCGAACTAAAAAATTCCATATTTGGAACTTCCATTAATTCAACCATAAATTCAAAAGAGAAAATAACAATTGTTTGATTAGCCTCAATACGTATTTTTTTTCTCATACCGATCGGCAAATTTTCAGTTTCCCTCCTCCCAAAAAATCTTTAATTTTGATCCTCTCACAAGGGAACCTCTTGAGGTGTCACACTCCGATTTGAACGGGACCGCGACTTTTGGAAAGAACATAGTCTAAAACCCCCAAAACCAAATTTTCAGCTGCCCAAGTTCATTTTTCGATTTTTGGCGAATTTTTGAAAATTCAAAATTGACTGTTTTTGGCGATTGATGCTTTTTTTTGAAGTACGTACTTGATCAGTAAAAATGGTTAAAAATAAGTCCCAAAGGCCAAAACTAATATTAATTATCCAAATTTTAACATTTCCAGCCATTCTGGAGCCTCCAGCGCGATTTTTCAATTTCTCCAGAGTTTTGAATTTGCTCCAGAAGGCGTGAATATGAAGCTGGGCAGCTAAAAATCGAGTTGTGTGCCACACTCAACTTATTTAACGAGTTTATCCACATTTGAGCTAATTTTGGGAGGGACACCTCAAGAGTGATTTTTTGACCAGCACCAGCTTATTTCATAGGTAATAAAAATGTACAAAAATCTCGATTTTTAGCTGCCCAACTTCATATTTACGCCTTCTGGAGCAAATTCAAAATTCTGGAGAAATTGAAAAATCGCGCTGGAGGCTCCAGAATGGCTGGAAATGGTAAAATTTGGATAATTAATATTAGTTTTGGTCTTTGGGACTTATTTTTGACCATTTTTACTGATCAAGTACGTACTTTTTAAAAAAAAAGCATAAATCGCCAATAACGGTCAATTTTGAATTTTCAAAAATTCGCCAAAAATCGAGAAATGAACTTGGGCAGCTGAAAATTTGGTTTTGGGGGTTTTAGACTATGCGCTTTCTAAAAGTCGCGGTCCCGTTCAAATCGGAGTGTGACAGCTCAAGAGGTTCCCTTGTCAGTTTAACTTATTTTTTGTGATATTGAATAAAAAAGCAAAAACGAAAATCAATGGCATCACTAAGCAGTCAAGTATTCAAACCTGAGAAAAAACAGGAGGACGATTTCAAAGAGGAGAGGATAAAATTTTGAGGGCCCTATTCGGTGCATCCATCAAGGGTCTTCAACCGACCCAGTTCACGCCTGATTGAATGAAATCTCTCTCTTATTTCTTTTTTAAAAAACAATAAAATTTATAAATATCATAAAAACTAACAAACTAATTCGCATATTACAATATTTGCTACTTGCCAAAACACTCCGCACACAGCGAAGCCGTTCTCGGGTACCCTTTTAATATTGATTATAGGGCCATTATAAGGACATTTATCGCTTTCTGTTTGTCCATTTGTCAAAAGCCGATCTAAACACATAAAACCAAATGCCGTTTACAAATACGCTGGGACATATGTTAAGAATTTCTTAGCACATTCGAGTAGGCTCATAGAATTCTGATGAATTTTAGGGGTGAAACGACAACGACAACGACGACTACGACGAATAACGGAGTCATCAAGTGGGTCCACCACAGACCCTTGTCAGTGACAAAAGAACCGGGTGCTGTTTTCGAGATGCCATAACATGTTGTGCTTGTGTATAGGGTTAACGTATCTATACTATAAACTCGAGCAATTTCGCTGACCCTTGTAGTTATTTGTATTCTTTGGACCCTTTTTATTATTAGGAGTGATTTACTCTAATCATCTCCCACTGTGTTGTGTTGCTAGCTACCAGAAAAGTTTGTAGATACCTTTTTCCTTCTTCTTCTTCATCATCATCGATTCGCAGATCGAATTACTGCCTGCCTACCTTCGCATCTCCGGCAAAGATGAATTATAATCGAAAGTTTTTATTCACTATGTGATGAGGTGCTTTGCGGTGGTCGTCTTTCTCTTTAGTATTTAAATTTGTCATTTACATTTTAAGTGGTTTTATATCTATCCTGTATACGCAATCGATTGATTTCGATTTGTAGTGTCGATGGAAAAAAATCTGCAACTTTTTACAAAAAAGGATTACAGAGTCGAGATGTACTAGGTACCATGGTTATTTCGATGCTCGAGTTTTCATTTTGATATTTTTCTTAATGACCTTTCGGCGCGGGTTTGTTTGTTTAATATCGTTTGTTCACCATATTCGAACGAGGTCGTCGCTAAAGCATTCTTATTATGAATTGCTGGGCATGAAAAAGGGAAGTTGGTTGTTTATTAAGAAGGGTGTGCAAAGGAACGTGGAGAATGGTGTGCAAAACATGGTGGAAGAATTTTGGGGTGGAAAATAGTTTGACGCATGTTTTTAAGCCTCGTTTGAAACTGCATCTCATCTTATAACCCTCCGGTCCACACGACGCTTTTCTACTATAAATGTATCGATTTTAACTTCGTGTTGACTGTGTACATAACAAACAAACGTAGGCTTCCAGTTCTCTGCTCTACTCTACCGTACAGTACGCTTTTCCCCCCTTTCATTACATAAAGAGTAAAGGAAAATTATCATTGTTATGATTTTATAGCGTGTTAGTTTTACCAAGCTCGACGTACAATATTATGCTGGAGTATAAAATATTTCACGAAAATCAGAGACGTAGATATACGCAGAATGTTTTTAATGCAAAAATTTTCCATGCTAATGAATCTTTTCTTTTCTGATTTTTTTCCCTCTGTATAAAGGTTTGGTTTAGTAATAGAAGAGCGAAATGGAGACGAGAAGAAAAGCTCAGACACCAAAGAACGAACAGAAGCGGTGGTGGAAACGTTGTCGACAATGTTCCTCCTGTATCTTCGGTCAGTCCACCGGCACCGAATTCAAGACTTTCTTTAAATCATACGTTTAATCCGATGTACGGTTCGATTCCACAACCGATGGTTTCAATGGCTGATACTTACAAGTAAGCATGATTCAAAATAACCTGGGTCATTCCACGTCAATTGGGCCAAGAAGTGGTAGGGGGTACGGCGATTTTTTTGAAATTTTTCCTGTGGAAAGACCTTCCAAAGGGATGACCAATGGCGCAAATCGCAGCCCTCTAGCCCATTTTTAAAGGCAGCCAGGTGGTGTCAAAGTTTTCAGTGAACCTAAAATATCATCCATTTCAGCAGTGGATTACTCGATAACCGCAGTACCTACCAAAATGGAACATTTTCCCATAGTTAGAGATTTTGAAAGGCTGTTTGGTGATATCATAAAAATCAGTGTTGCCACTTTTTTTCGTACAAAAAATTAGCTAAAAAAGTTTCGAAACGTAGTTTTCACATCGTTGCGACTCTCAAAAATTCTGAAAAAAATATATTATGGACAACTTTTCATGCTGAACAACGTATTAAAAAATTGAGATGGTAAGATGTTGCAAAGTTGATTTTAAAAAATTTAAAGTTTGCGAAAAAATGCGATTTTTTGATTTAAAATATGAAAAAAAGTTTTGATAGGTGAAGTTGACCCATTTGACACCCATTTTTACGTATCTGTTGAAAAAGTTGAAAAAACCCCTTTCACTTGATAAAATAAACTCACAAAAAAATCAAAATTCAAAAAAATTCAAAAAATGAACGAATTTTTATTGTTTTGTCGTGAGTGTAATTTTTATCAACTTTTTCATGTAATACGTCAGAAAGAGGTCAAAATAAGACAACTGAATAAATTTAAACTTTTTTTTGATGTTTTGAAATTGAAAATTGAATTTTTTCGAATTTTGATTTTTTTGTGTGAGTTTATCTTATTGAGTGAAAGGGGTTTTTCAACTTTTTCAACAGATACGTAAAAATGGGGGTCAAATGGGTCAACTTCACCTATCAAAACTTTTTTTCATGTTTTAAATCAAAAAATCGCATTTTTTCACAAACTTTCAACTTCAGTCTTTTTTGATCTTAAAAAGGCATTTGATAAAGCCTGGCGTTATAAAATTCTCCAAACATTACATTCCATTGGAATTAGAGGACATTTGGCCTACTTTATTTAGAATTTCTTAACAAACCGTACTTTTAGAGTGAGAGTTAAACAATACTTACTCAGAATTTTTTGAAATTGAAAATGGAGTCCCCCAAGATTCAGTTCTTAGCACAGTCTTATTCATACTTTTGATTGATGACATTTCCAATGTTGTTTCTAGACTCATTTCTCTGAGAATCTTTGCTGATGATATAAACATTTCCTTTCGTTCAAATAATATTCAACTAGCTCTTCAAGTAATCCAAGAAACCCTTGAAAAAATTGAATCATGGGCAGATTCTAATGGTCTAACCTTCTCTGAGTCAAAAACCCACTGTATACTTTTCACCAAAAAAACTAAGATTCCTCCAGATCTCATTTTCAACTTCAAAGGACATCTCTTTAGAATTCAAAACCACAACTAAATTTCTTGGCTTAACTTTTGATAGAAAACTAAATTGGACTCCTAATTTTCTAAAAGTAAAATCAGATGTCATGAAACGCCTAAATCTGTTGAAAATAATCAAAAACACCAAGTATAAACCATCTCGCAAACTCCTACTTCACTTGTATAAATCTCTAATTAAAATTGAGTATGGGGCACATGTTTTGAAAATATCTCAAATAAAACTTCTAATATCATAAAAACAATTCAAAATTCAGCCCTACGGATCTGTTTAGGAGCCCTCTATTCCTCTCCAATAGATAGCCTATATTGTGAAGCAGCAGAATTTCCCCCAGATTTTAGAAGAACTCTCATAACAAACAAATTCATCTCAAATGCATCCACCAACCCTTCCCATCCACTCCAAAACTCAATTAACCCACCCAACCCCCAACATTTCGATCATATAGAAGGACCCATTTCTAATTTCATCACAATGTTGAATGATCTTCAAATCAATCCTAAAACTCTCATCCAAAAACCAATATTATACCCCCCTTGGCTCCTCAGGCCTCCTCAAGTCAATACACAACTTATTAACTACCCAAAAATTAGCCACTCTCCACTAGTAATAAAACAAAACTATCTTGAACTCTTATCAGAATACAACAAATTCAATCTCTGCTTTACAGATGGATCAAAAATACCACCACTTCATTCAGGGTATGCCTACTCTATTAATGATAAAGTTTCAAATTTTAAAATCCATAACTGCTCTTCAATCTACACTGCCGAACTTACAGCTATTTTCCACTGCCTCTGTCTTATGAATCAGAATATAAGTCTTTCTGAATACAGAGTGATTCCCTCAGCTCACCAACTGCTATTCAAAATGTATTTTCTGACCACCTCCTAATTCAAAATATCCATAAAATTCTATTTGATTTACAAAATTCAAACTTCTCCATCCAGTTTATGTATGTACCCAGCCATGTTGGAATCACAGGAAATGAAATTGTAGACAAAAATGCAAAATCCGCCACTACTCTTTCTCCTCTCACATTTATCACAGCTGACGACCTTAAATCTATCTTCACCCAAAACACACTTAAGAAATGGCAAAACTTTTGGTACCTCCAAACATCAAACAAGCTCTTTCACCACAAAAAACTACTCAGCCTTGGAAAAACCTATCTCAACTAAATAGACTCGAAGAAATCATTATAACCAGATTGAGAATTGGCCACACAAAAATAACACACAATCACCTCTATGAAAAGGCCCCAAAACCCACATGCCAGTTCTGCACGTCAGAACTTATATCTGTCCAACACTTACTACATATTTCGCTGTCCCTCCTTACATCAGCATAGACTATCCCTACAAATAGATGAAAGATCCCTATTCATACCAGACGACCCTTCCAAAATTAAAAAATTCTTAGACCTAATTAAAAAACTTAACCTTAACAACTCGATTTAAATCTCACACGACGGGTGTAATAATTAAGTAAATTACAAACACCCAAAAAAAAAAAAAAACTTTGCAACATGTTACCATCCCAATTTTTTAATATGTTGTTCAGCATGAAAAGTTGTCCATAATATATTTTTTTCAGAATTTTTAAGAGTCGCAACGATGTGAAAACTACGTTTCGAAACTTTTTGAACTAATTTTTTGTACGAAAAAAAGTGGCAACACTGATTTTTATGATATCACCAAAAAGGCCTTTCAAAACCCCTAACTATGGAAAAATGTTCCATTTTGGTAGGTATCGCGGTTATCGAGTAATCCGCTGCTGAAATGGATGATATTTTAGGTTCACTGAAAACTTTGACACCCCCTGGCTGCCTTTGAAAATGGGCTACAGGGCTGCGATTTGCGCCATTGGTCATCCCTTTGGAACGTCTTTCCACAGGAAAAATTTCAAAAAAATCGCCGAACCCCCCTACGACTTCTTGGTCCAATTGACGTGGAATAACCCACGATTCAAAATCACCTACCATTTCGAGCGTGAAACTCATCCCCATTTATTGTACATAATCGAAGCGTTCTGTCATGACACGTGTGTGTGTACGAAAGCTTGGTCGATGAATTTACAAAAAAGAAAAAAAAAAGCTAAACTTTTCCATCATCGTGTTGTGTTGTATTTGGTTTGGAAAAGTATACAGAACAGAACGAAAATCCCTTACGTCACGTAGTAGCATCGGATGGTTTTTAAATAGGTATAATTTTTCTCTTTTTTCCAGCAGTATGTCGGGAGCAGTGAGTTCGCTGAGTACTATGACAAGTAGCTGTCTTCAACAGGCCAGAGAACACCATCATCACCATCACACTAGTTACCCTTACATGTTCCCAGACCCGTTACACACGCTCAGTCCCAGTTACGCGCACGCTGCCCGAGTAAATCCTGCAATGGCACATTCGCAGCCGCCTACCACCGCCCATCATCCCGCTGCTTATACTCCATCTCCTGGATCCACCGGAGCTCCTACAGCCACTGGTACAGGTATACCTACTAAGGTGTATTTATCGATACTTTTCTCATCAATGAACACTTGTATCTAATTTCTGCTTCTTTTTTTTTTGTCAATATAGGAGTGATCTCAGCTGGCGTTTCGGTTCCTGTACAAATTCCAAATCAAAGTCACGATAACCATAATTACTGGCCTAGACTTCAGTGATCTCAACTTTTTGGGTTTCCGACCACCTCATTGCTGACTTCTCTGACGCCTTCGTCGTTCAACATGAGGTCTCCGAATTTACCCGGAACCCAAAAATCTAATTAGAATAAGAGTTTTATTTATTTTTTTCTACTCTATGTGTACATTTTTAGCTACGCGTTTTCCCACCACGACGACGACGAGGACGAATCAAATCGCGTGTAAATAATTTATTTTTTCCCAGTTTTTTCGCGACGACGTAGTGTGTATGTATTCGACGAAACGTGTCTGAATATTGCATGTCAATTTTATATACTCGAAAACGACGAAAAAATATATGAAAAATCATAAAGTAAAATCAATATCATTTTTTCCCCCTTCCTTTCTCGTTTGACGCTTTATATTCGCTTCGTTTTATTTTTCGTTTTTATTATTATGTACTTTTATTAATGTACGATTTTAAAACATTTTTTCTTTGTTTTTTCCCCTCTCTCTCTCTTTCTCTCTCTTTTATTTATTCTTTCTGTATAATCATTATAGTGCGTAAGAAAATTTTACGCGTGTAAATAAATTTTGTAAAACGTTAACTTATATAAATTTGAAATATTATACGCGAACCCTTTGAAAGACTTTCAATTTTATTTTTTTCTTGCGTATAAAAATTATATAAGTCATAATAAATTTTTTGTATACCAAATTCTCATGTATCTTATAGTGTATACCCTCCCCCCCTCCGACCCCTCTTCTAATTTCTTCCCAATTTCATGCTCACCTTTCTTGAAAAACTATATACTACATACAAGGCGTTAATCGTAGATACCATTATACGAAACTCATCGCCAATATATTTGGTAATTTCATATACAGAATATTGCATCCTTTTTTATTTCGTGTTTCCTGAAAAAAAGCAAAAAAAAATTGGAAATTAATTTTATTTTTTATGTAAGACCCATGTGCAATTACACGGTGCAAAAGTAATCCATTACTGTAATTTCGTACCTTGGCAATATTTTGTTATGTATTTGTGATTCGTATCTACGAGTACCTACGTAAGTCGACTCGATATTATTCTGTAGAATGTGTAATACCTTTTAATTTGTAATTGTGGAATTAAATTTATAAACGTATTGTGTCGTATTGTTTTAATTTCCATTATGAGTAGTACTCGAAGAGTAGATAGTGAAACTCGTTCCCAGGCTGTGTATGAGTAATTTGCAATTCAGCAGTTTTATGAATGGGATGCGATGAATTCGCTGACTTGGCGAAATGGAGATGGAGCAGTGATATTAGTCATAATTCGAGGTGATTTTGTTATCAGTGTTAATTGGAAGTAGAAAATGTGCGCAGAAAGCGATAACATGAAATGAGACACCATTGAATTGAATAATTATACTGATTCGTCGTATGAGAGATAAATAATTAATAACATTGTGCATTTCCTTCGTATGAGTCATCTCTCAATCTCATCATTCACAGGGAACCTCACAAATGTGCAGAAAACCGATTTGAATCGATTCTTTTTTCAAAAGTAAGAGGACCCTTGGGGTAGTCCACTAGAAAATTTTTGGTGCCCAATCTCAAAATTACGGTCCCCACAGGGGTCCAAAGGTCTCAACATTTTTATTTTAGGTGAATAGCGTTAAAAACTCAAGGGTCCATATTGCATTTTTTGGGCCCAAAGTATTCGGAAAATTGTCCAAAAATGGTCGAAATGTGATTGGGCAGCTATGGCTTCAAGCCTTATTGGGGCGTTTTTCGCCAAATGCCATTCAAATTTTCATATTTTTTAGCCACAAATCGAGTTTCTTTAGGTTTGGGCGCGATTTTGAGAGATGACATCCGAAAAGGTATTTTGTGGGCCCCAAATTATTTTTAAAAAATTACCCAAAAATGGTCGAAAAATGCAATTAGGGCGCTACGACTTTGGGAATCGTGTCTTCTATCCACGAATCTTGTTTCCTGGAGTTTGGGCGTGCTCTTGAGTCGACGTTTCTGAAAGGGTATTTTTTGGGCCTAAAATTGTGTAGATATAAAAATTTTCCAAAAAAGGTCAAAAAATGTGATGAAGCAGCTACAACTTTTGGTACCACTTCTTCCAATCACGAGTGGAGTTTCAGACGATTCCAAAAATTGTAGCTGTCCCTATTCATTTTTCAACCAGTTTTGGGCAATTTTTTGACAATTTTGAGGCCCAAAAAATACTCTTTTAGCTACGCAAACTAGAAACCGCACCTTAACTCTACAAAACTTGACTTCTGTCCAGTAAAGACGGTTCTCAGAGTTGTAGCGACCCCAATTACATTTTTCTTCCATTTTTGGGCAATTTTTTGAAAATTTTGGGCCCAACAAATATTGCGCTCGAAATCCAGGAACAAAGACTTATGGATGGAAAATACAATTCCCAGAGTTTCAGCTGCCTAGTTACATATTTGGACTATTTTTGAGCAATTTTTTTGAAAATTTTGGCCCCGAAAAATACCTTTTTCGGATCCACAGACTCAAAATTGCACCTTGACCGCAAAAAATTTCACTTGTGACTAGAAAAGACGATTCCAAGAGTTATAGCTTCCTCATCACGTTTTTCGACCATTTTTGAGCTATTTTTGGGCAATTTTTTATTTAGGTGCCAAAAAAATACCCTCCTAGATGTGCAGACTCGAAATCGCGCATAAATTCCAGAAAAGAAGACTTTTGGATAGAACAGACAATTCACAAAGTTGCAGCCAGCCAATCGCTTTTTTCGACCATTTTTGGACAAATTCTTTGAAAATTTCGAGACCAAAAATTTTTATAAAATGTTGGGCCCAAAAACACATTTTTGGATATTAAGAATCAAAATCGCGCCCAAAAACTCCAGGAAACAAGACTTGTGGGTGGAAAATACAATTCCCAGAGTTTCAGCTGCCCAGTCACATTTTTCGACTATTTTTGAGCAATTTTTTGAAAATTTTGGACCCGAAAAATACCCTTTTCGGATCTGCAGACTCAAAATCGCACCTCAACCGCAAAAAATTTCACTTGTGACTAGAAAATACGATTCCAAGAGTTATAGCTTCAGTCAGCTTCCCCATCACATTTTCCGATTATTTTTGAGCTATTTTTGGGCATTCTTTTTGAAAATTTAGGGACCAAAAAAATACCTTTTCAGATGTGCAGACTCCAAAATCGCACCCAAATTCCAGGAAATGAGACTTTTGGATAGAAAAGACAATTCACAAAGTTGCAACCAGCCAATTGTTTTTTTCGTCCACTTTTGGACAAATTCTTTGAAAATTTTGAGCCCAAAAAATACCTACCTTTTTACATGTGCAAACTCAAGATTGTATCTAAATTCCAGGAAACAAGACTTTGACTAGAAATGACGATTCCCAGAGTTGTAACTAACCAATCACATTTTTGACCATTTGTCAGCAGATTTTTATAAAATTTTGGGCCCAAAAACACATTTTTGGATATACAGACTCAAAATCGCGCTCAAACTTCAGGAAACAGACGATTCCACAAGTTGCAGTTGTTCAATCTGAGTCAATCTCACTTTTTGATCATTTTTGAGCTAATTTCAATGTTTTGAAAATTTTGGGCTCAAAAAATATCTACTACTTTGGATGTGCGGGCTCAAGTCAAAATCATGCCAAAACTCCAGGAAACAGGATTCGTGACCTAGGGCCAGTTGTACAAACCAGAGTTTTAACCATGATAAATAAACCGGTTTAAACGATGATGAGTGGCGAGTGGCAGAGTGGCGCAACGAGGTGTATCCTTTACGACCCCCGTCAACCCCCGCCTTCTACACTAAACCCGGGTTGTGTTTTAAACTGAGGATAAACCACCATTGTACAACTGGCCCTTGAATGCCCTTTTATTTAAGAAAATTTTTCAAAAATTTTGGGTCCCAAAAAATGCTCTAATAGTCTTCTGACTTTTTGACGTTTGATAGGTGTATTTTGGGAATCACTATTGTACTGTTGTAGGCAAATTTTTCCATTTTTTTAATTGGCTGAACAGAATTTGTCAAAAATTGAAATTTTGAGGACCCCTGACACCTGTGGGACCCGTAGTTTTGAGACGGATGGGGTCCTCTTATTCTTGAAATAAGATCGGGGTCAAAGTCAAATGTGAAATAAAATCAGTTACTGCTTAGTGCTTACTTGGAAGCTTCCCTTCTCGTTCTCACTGTTCTCAGTCTCATCATCTGCAAAATTTAATGCAATTATTGGTACAGTGCAATTTGATAGATAGTGAAATTTATCACAGAATCAGATTAATTAGGTAAGGAAAGGAAAAATATTAATTTAATCTGAAAAACGTAGATAATAATTATTTCATCTTTATTAGGTACCTATTTAATGATTAATGGTATTGAAATAAAAAAACACGTAAAAACAGTAAAAACACTAAACAGGAAAATAATACTAGACGTTAAAGTGCACTAGTTTTTTTTTCCGGTGCAAAAACTCGGAAGCCGTCGGGTATTGTCGGAGGTACTTCGTTCAACTTGTATTTATCATTTCATCATAAGGTGTGATGATTTTATTATTTTTATCAATGATGATCTTCCCTGACACTGGTTTTTCAAATTCAAATTTTTGATGTCAAGTATTTTTCCACAACTAAAGCATACTAATGATGTTCATATGAACTTACTCGATAGTTGATGTTGATTGAAAAACCACTGTCACTGTAGAGGCGAAGATTATTGACATAATCACCGCGAACTGAGAAAGAAAATATGAAAAAACAGTAAACAAGTTGAATTAAGTAGATTATTACGTATTTCCGAGCTTTCAACAATTGTTTTTCAACTCATATAATCCAAATTTGCGTACTTATGTGATATGATATGTTTTGTGGAGTATGTACAGTTGGTGAACGATATGTATCACCACTGTCGGGCTTAACTTTATTAAAAAACTACCTTGAAGTGATGATAATTGAACCATCTAACGATTAATATTATGGAAATGTAGTACGTAATGGAATGTTAGATATTTTTTTTTCATCTTTATAAAGCAGAACAGAGTTTGACTTATCAGTTATCACACTAGAAAAATTAGGGAACTGTAACCCAGGTATGTCAGACGGCCATTTTGTTCCTGGTTTGACAAACTTAGCATTGCAGTATATGGGAATTCGACAAACTTTAACCGCGTATATCTTCAAAACCGTGCACTTTTACAACTTTTTCATAATAACATCTTTGAAAGAGAATTGAACGAGCTTTCCAATGGTATGCTACATGTATCAATTGAAATACATTTATTTGTTTTGAATTTCAGTCATTTTTCAGCACTTTATTTTTGGGTTAAAAATAGTTTGAAATTGTGTGAAATTCACAGCATGTGCTCTAATTCAATGATTACTTTCATTCTATGCCAGAAATTCCGTCATAAAAACCTTGAATCGAAAAATTACAATTTTTTTTCGTAAGGAACAAAATGGGAGTTTGACATACCCGGGTTACAGTACCTTAGAAAAATAGAACAAGTCGAACGAAGTATTTCCGACTGTACCCGATGACTTCCGAGTTTTTGCACCGAAAAAAAAACTAGTGTACTTTAACGTCTAGTGAAAAAACTAACTAAATTAATGAGAACAAGCAAGGTCACAGGTGACCTGGCAACGGGTTCCCCTTAAAATTGATACCATAAAAAAATTTTGAAACGCCTTCGGCCTTTTTATTAATTACGAGTAGAGCAGGGATGGAAGAGCCTTGAGTTCAGGGCTCCCGCTCTTGGCTCTGGCTCAGCTCCCCGCAAGTTTTAGCTCTGGCTCGCTCTTGGCTCTTGGCTCTTTTTCTTTACATGAGCTCTTTGGCTCCTTGCTCGCTCCACAATTCTTTCCAACTCCGCTCTTTGACTCTCAGCTCCCTCTTCCAATTTCTCTGCTCCGACTCCAGCTCCAACTCTGGCTCTTGGCTCTTTAAATTAGAATTTAAAATTTGTAAAAAACGATGAAAAAAATGAAAATATACTGCATTTATTTTCATTTAATTTCTCAATGAGAAAACAAACGTAAAAATTCTTCATTTTCTTCACAAATGTGAGTTAAAAGTTGAATTTTTGATAAAATTGTGCGAATTTTTAATGAAATGGTGTGCATTTTTGCCATTTTTTACTTTTTTTTCTACTTTTAGGGATCCAAAGAGCCTGAAAAATGTTGTGGGCTCCCACTCGGCTCTGGCTCTTTCCAGGTTAAAGACTCCTTATGATGATGGCTCTCTTGAGTAAAATAAGGCGCTCTTTTGCAAGAGAGCTCTTGATGTTTTTCTGCACATTCATTTATTTGGCTCTTGGCTCTGGCTCTAGCTCCTCAAAAAATCCAGCTCTTTCAGACTCTGGCTCCAGCTCGCTCCCGGCTCTTCCATCCCTGGAGTAGAGTACTACTTTTTAAAAAAAAAACGATGAAATGTCAATGAAAATTGAAAATTGTAAGTATTTCAAAAAAAAAATTGAGTTATTAGGTACATACCATACCTCTACTTGATATATAATAATTTAATTTCATTCGGGAAACCCTAATAATAATTAATTAATTAATTAATTAATCGTAGTATATTGTATTGTCTCATTTCTGACTTCACCAATAGAAGCTGTTAATTTACATGAAAAATAATTCTATTACGCGACACCAGACAGCGCTAGTATCTAGGTTACTGAAAACCTGATGATGAGCCGTAGCGATTCTAATAGGGTTTCCCGAGGCGGGGCTCGGGGAACCCTAAAATGAAATCAGAACCTCGA
The DNA here is from genome assembly GCF_950023065.1 of Planococcus citri. NCBI lineage: Eukaryota > Metazoa > Arthropoda > Insecta > Hemiptera > Pseudococcidae > Planococcus > Planococcus citri. Next base: position 30,379,881 of record NC_088678.1, on the reverse strand, counting down.
TAATAAATAAAATGCATAATGAATCATTTTTTGATGGGATGGCCGATGGAAAAATTGAGAAAAATTTGTCACCATTGGAAAAAATTCTCAAAATTTGTATTCGTATTTCAAAATAAATAAAAAAGAGACCACCTCATGTGTTAGAATGGACAAGTATTAGAATGGTCAAGTTGTAGAAAAAGAGGGGAAAAAAGGGAAAAATATTTTTGTTGCCAACCCACTTTGTTTGGAGAAGAAAATTTTGTAAATTAAAATGAAAAGTAAAGCCCAAGTATTAGAATGGTCAAGTTGTAGAATAATCAAGTATTAGAATGGACAAGTGTTAGAAAATACAAATATCAGGATGGACTCGGAGAATGTGAGAATTAGGCGAGGCGAAGCCGAGCCGTTTAAAATTTATATTTCATTCGATGAGCATTACTCCCCTTGGTGAGTTCAGACGGAGGCTGGACATTACCGTGTATGTAGAATTGTAGACAGTACCTGCGGTAGTTTCTAAAAAACTGTACTCACCGAGGCCGAAGGCCGAGGGAAGTTAACAGACATAGTATGAACAACAAAGCGACCCGCGCAACCGAGGCGAAGCCGAGGTGAGCGGACACAACGCCCCCCAACCCTGAAAACGGCTACCCTTGTACCCTATTATCCAAAAAAGTAGTAAGTCTAAGTACCACTTCCTCATCCTCTTATAACAGATTACTCTTTTCCCCCTATTTTTCAAATACTTGACCATTCTAATACTTGACTATTCTATTACTTGACTATTCTACAACTTGACCATTCTAATACTTGGGCTTTACTTTTCATTTTAATTTTAATTATTTTACGAAATTTTCTTCTCCAAACAAAGTGGGTTGGCAACAAAAATATTTTCCCCTTTTTTTCCCTCTTTTTCTACAACTTGACCATTCTAATACTTGGCCATTCTAACACAAGAGGTGGTACCATAAAAAATTTTTAAAAAATCGAAAAAGGAAGCTCGGTTTGTTTGTCCAAAAGCTGGAGCAACCTACCAACAAAAACATTAGGTAGGTAAACAAAAAGCAACTTGGCAACGTCGCATTTCTCAAACGTTTCGAAACACGAAAGAAAATCCAGGAAGAAGAAGAGAAGTCGAAGGAATTCAAAACTTTTACCAACGAAAGTGATCGGAAATTCTTTCTCTACGTTAATTATTCGATTAATTTAATTAATTTGTGAGTGCCAGACAACATCGACGAAGACTTATTCACTTAATGATCCGCACCAACCCGGCGAATATTTTTGAAACGGACGCGAAAACCGAACATCTCGAAGAATTCTCTCTCGTTATATAATTATTTTAGAAACACCGAAAAAAAAACCGAAGAATTTTCGGCATATTTGTAATAATTTGAATACTTAATTAACACTAGAACGGCGATGCTTGTTGACAAACGAGCCAAGTTACGAATACCATTTGGAACATACGTACAGTTGTTCTCGTACATCCACATCGTGAGTTATTCGTAAACAATAAAGCTTTCTTTGCGTACGTACGGTACGTAGACGTACTCGTCATATGTATATCTTTTCCGAATACTACGCTAATTAAGACGAGTTATTATTCTTATCGCGTTTTGTTCTCTGTTACAGACGTTTATGAATTACAAAGTGTTGTACTAAACCGAATCGAACTGAACGCGAACGTGCGATGTATGTGTAGCGTGCATTTACTTCTTCTACACGCTAGCTCGTATCCGTATTGATTAGAATCAGCTGTTCTCGTATCAGTGTACTTCGCATGTGCGATACGTTTCAAAATGGTAGAGATAATCAATTTGGCTGGTGCACTGTGGAGTTGGTGAATTTATATAAATGTTTCGTTTGGATAAAATTTTCGTTTTAAAATGATCGCCGAAAGTTGATGGTATGGGGAAAGATCAAGAACTATTGGAAGCAGCCAGAAGTGGAAATGTACCCATCGTCGAGAAGATACTCAGCCAGAAAGCTAAAAGGAGTGGCCCACTAGCCAGGTACTACTACGATCGGATTTACTATCCGTTATATTAGTTCGTATTCGTGATTAATAATCATTCCCTTAGAACCGTTGCCACGAATTAATACTATTCTAAACGTATAATTACTCGTGGTTAATCGATTACCGAAGATGATACCGGTTAAACGGATACGATACTGGGTATCACTTCCTGTATAAACAATCCTATAACTGTAGTGATAATTAATATCCTTGTTTCGTTCGCAGAATTTCACGCTTTTATCGATGGAAAATGCTTTTTAGCTTCGAGTTAGTCTCATCGTCGATCAAAATCGAGCTCTAAGAGGTGTTATTTTTATATTTTGGTCGATTTCGAACGTATACATCGCATACAGATGATTAATCCAGTCGTTAAATCGTCGAGTAATTTGGCTAGTGCCAAGTATTCGGAATATTCGTCGTACGAGCATACGTTAGCGTTTTTTCCCACCTCGATGAATGGTCGAGTATACGTTTCCACAAAAACGTCATTATCGTTCTCTTTCTACAGCTAATAGCTTTCTTTCATAATCGCCGTTCGCGTTCCTGGTATCGTAACGTTATTGTATAACGTACTGTATAACCGGCCACAAAACGCACGATTTCGCCACCTTATTTACCTCGTACGTCGTATTATCAGCACATTTAGCCGTATCAAGTGTAGAGTTATGATAAATCACACATTAAGAACATCGCATCAATTTTCCTCATAGCTCGTCCACGTTTCTTTCCATAGTACTACTGATAACAAATGGCATCGTGTATCCGCTATTTTGACAAATAACCTCGATAAAACACCTTAATTGCCCGTTGATAGTGTTGTCGTGCCTCACGTCATCTTCTTGCATACGAAAAAATCGTTTTTTAAGTTGCAACCGAAACAGCTGGCGAATAAAAGCCCGAGCTTTCTGTCGTGCGAAAGACGACTCGAAGCCGTACCTAGAAGAAGTTGTAATTTCGTGAGTACTTCAAACGCCGCCGCGCCGTGAAGAGGGTCGTTACTTGACGCGATGACCTGATCGATAAACGCGGAAATGAACGAAAAAGGGCATTTACATCGCCTTTACCTTTCTTATTTCTCTTATGGTTCTAGATGTGCTACCGTTGGCGAAATAAAAATCACCTCGTGCGAATCGGTCAACTTTTTCGCGGTGGAAATGTCGATGTTGAGGTCAGTTTTTGACACGAGCTAGGAGAGGGCTCGTGGTTCGGATTTCGCTGGAATTTTTTGAAGTTTTTGGTTGGAAGGAATTTTACGATGAGAAGGTTTGAAATTTGAAGGATGTTTATGGTGTATAATTGTACGAAGAAGTCGAGTGGTTGGATTCGAATTGTCATATACGAAGTTTTCTTCGAATTGTTGTTATTTGTACGTTTAAGTGAACGAACTTCGAAGTACATATCGTAGTCGTAAAATTCTTTGTTTGACTTGAGATAATTTTTTCGACGATAATTTGACGTATTTATGAAACGATAAATAATTTTTCACTCGAGTTGATTTTTTTGGGCCTTGAAATAGGTAATCAGAATTGGAAAAATCGTGGAAAAAATATTTTCAGAATTCATGACGAATAAAATCATTCTTCGAACAAATTATTAAAAACTTGGGTCCTGAAAAATTCTCTTTCTAGTGATAAGAAAAATTTCACCTATGAATCAAATCGAACCAATCTATGAATGGACGGTTGACTGATTTCATTTCACGAAATCAACGAAATAAAATCCACTTCCACTGCAATGTAATTGACCAATGCTCCGAATTTAATCTAAAATTTGATTCGATTTTTCCCAGAATAATGAATTATCTCAAGCAACGAACACAATTACATATTATCAGCTAATTAATCATTCGGATAAATACATATCTTGTATATGTACTTTAAAATCTCTTCGAATTAGCTCAACTGATAATCTCTAGTACCTTCTACGTCACTATTTTCAGTTGTCAAAAGTCGAAAGAAAACTTCCTCACTTCGTCTTTTTTTCCCATCATGTCGATGACTGAAAAATCGAAAACACCTCGTGGCTCGTTCACAACTCAGCCAACGCCTCTGCCTCTGTCTGCGGGTATTTTCTATTTTCCACCACAGAAGGCAAGGCACCTGTAGAGCCAAAGCTGCCAGTAAATAAGTGAAATAATTCCGCATCGTGTATTTTGCCCGTTCGTTCTCGTTTGTAAACTGTTGCACGTTATGTTTTTATTCGACGATGACGACGACGACGATGGTAGAAGCTCGATCCTGGGTAATTTGCTGCATGGGCATTTACTACGTTACACAAAATGTTTATCGGTGGTGTTTTTTTTTTTTCCTTTTCCTTATGACCAGACGACGCGACGGATCATAAATCAAAGGAAAATTAGTCCTAAGTGGCGGACTGGTGGGTAAATAAATTGCTGTTGCTTTCGTTTATCGGTGGTCGAATGCGTCACGATGGCTGATCTGGTAGTCGTCGTGATGAAAGAAAGCTCGTCTGGTATCTCTGATTCATGTTTCGTGACATGATTCACTTTTTTATACAAAGTAGTCGACAAGGTAGTGTTAATTTTTGTGAGATTAGTTGATAATGGCGAGGTCAATGACCTATTCAGAATATTTGAGGAGGATGAATGGAGATCGAATATTATCAACCCGAATGACCATTTCTCCGAGTACAAATATTTAACCGAATTTTTTTCCCCCTGACTTATGATTCGTTTGATTCTCAGATCCTATTTCTCGATGTAGTATTCCCCGAACAACCATTTCCTCAAATGCATTTTCCCCGAAAACTTGTTATTTTGGTAACAGAACAAAAATTTTTGTCGATTTTGACATTAAACGAGTCTTCTCCGCAATTTTGATTCAAAAAAGTAGGATTTTTTGCAATGTTGGCAAAAAAAGCTAAACTTTTTGGTAGTTTGATAAAAAATAAAACTTACAATTTTTTCAAAAAGGTAGGATTTTTAGTGATTTTGACCAAAAAAAATATATGAATTTCTTTCGAAAAAAGGGGATACTTTCTGGAAATTTTGACCGAAAAAAGGGTGGTTTCTGCATTTTGAAAAAAAATAAGACTTTTTAGCAGTTTTATTTTTTAAAAAACAGGCTTTTTTACGATTTTGACAAAGCATGAGCCTTTTTAGCCAAATTTTTGTAAAAAATGGGGCTATTTGCGGTAGGCCAGACATTTTTATTCATAAGTTTCAGCACGTTGGTGATTTTTACATTTTATGATCTGGAGCCTGCTCTAATTGATCAAATAAAGTCTAACTTGGGGAATGGAGTTCTCTTGGAAGCTAGAATTGACCCCTGCAGTTGGAAGGGTCAAAGTTGAAAATTACAGAAAGGTCATTTTTTTGGAGAAGCATAATTTGGCCCCAAATTAACGAAAAGAGTCCAAATTCATACCATTGGTGAGTACCGCCATTGTGAACAACATATCCAGATTTCAGCTTTCTAGGTCATTCCCACCCCATTTAAGATGGAAAAAACCTGATTTTGACCCTACCCCACTCTTGAAATTGTCCTAAGGAGCTCCAATGTCCATCATACAATGGGATGGTGCCACTTAAGTGTATTTTGCAGGTTTCAACTTCAACCTTCCAACCCTATTTGACCCCTCTCCAGGTTCAAAAAATTGGATCTTTTGGCTATTTTACGTATTTTTTTCGACCTTTAGGAAAGCCTACAGCCCCTTCAAATTGACCTGGAGGGTCCAAATTTTCACAGTACATTGGCAGGATGTATCAGAAGTGCCTTTTGCCGGTTTCAACCTTCCAACCCTATTTGATCCCTCTCCAGGGTCAAAAAAGTGGATTTTTTGGCTATTTTACGTATTTTTTTCAATCTTTAGGAAAGCCTACAGCCCCTTCAATTAACCTGGAGGGTCCAAATTTTCACAGTACATTGGCAGGATGTATCAGAAGTGCCTTTTGCCCGTTTCAACCTTCCAACCCTATTTGACCCTTCTCCAGGGTCAAAAAAGTGGATTTTTTGGCTATTTTACATGTTTTTTGATCTTTAGGAAAGCCTACAGCCCTTCCAAATTGACCTAGAGGGTCCAAATTTTCACAGTACATTGGGAGGATGTATCAAAAGTGCCTTTTGCTGGTTTCAGTCTTCCAAACCCATTTGACCTATCTTCAGGGTGAAAAAAGTGGATTTTTCAGCTATTTTCAAGTTTTTTTTTCAACTTTTAGAACACCCTGTAGCTCCTTCAAATTGACCTAGGCATTGCAGCGGAACTGTAAATACATAATGTTCAAAAACACTCATCATGTCACATTTTGATTAATTGAAAAAAAAAACATGTTTTTTGAGACAAAATGTGACAAAAAAAGCAAAACTTCTTAAAAATTTTGGCAGAAAATAAAGCTTTAATTTTTTCAAAATTTGATACAGAAAAAAGAACCGCAGTCCTTTTAATAATAAATTCTTACAACAAACAGAGTTTTCCTTGGTAATTTAAAGAAAACAAAATTTATTTTTTCTGGAGTTTTTGGCAATATAAACAAGACTTCCTTGGAAGTTTGGCAAGAAATCCATTTTTTTTTTTGCAATTTTGAAGCAAAGCTAAATTCTTGCCTACTTTTGGGCATTTGGGATGATGAAATTCGGCGAAAGTCAATCAAAGTATGTTCTTTGATGCAAACATTACTTAACCCTCTGACGTCTGGAAAAAGTTCAGTGAATAAATTTCAAAAATTTCCTTGTGAAAAGTCTAACTGAAAATTAGAATGTTTGAAAAAAAAATGGAATTTGAAATATATCAAGTACTCTTTTAGGAAATTGAGAATTCATTAAAACGAGCATGTGGATTTTCAAAGCTAATTGCTATAAAAATTCATCGCTTGAAATTTTTCCAACTTTTTCATTTCTTTTTCATTTGTTTGATACTAGAATAAACCACAAATGAAAAATTTAATGTGTGAAACGCAGCATTTCATCTTCGACAGTTCACAAGGAAACATTTTTACATCACAACAAAATTAGAATGAATTAGGATCAAATGTAAAAAATGTTTTCGATTTCAATTTTTTATTGGGGGGGGGGGGGAGGATGGATTTCCGATGAAGTATTAAAACTTTTCTATGCAACTTTGAATTTTTGGTCGCTTTTATAATTCATTTTTGGAATCTGATTTTGGAAATTTGGCAATTTCTCAATTTTTATATTGACGAGATGGCTTACAGTTAAATCTCATTTCTCCTTCAAATTCTAAATAAGATTCAACAAATTTTTGAAATGTTTCACATGAAATTTCATTTCATCCAAAATGAGAATTTTTCAAATTCAAAAAAATTAAAACTTTGTCATCTTTCCAAATTCCTCCCCCCCCCCCATTTTAGTATTTTATCCATTTTTTTAGATTCAAAATTCTCGAATAACGTTTTTTTGAGGTCGACCACCCCCCCTCCCGTGACATCTGTCCTCATTTCTTTCCTATTTTTTGCGATGTAAAAATTTTTTTCTTCGTAAGCTGTTGAAGAAGTTTGAAAGGAAGGAATTTGATTCATTAGATTAAAAATAGGTATAAAAATTTCTACATTAAAGTATACCTAGAATTACTATTTGTGATAATTATGTATTTTTTTTGACATCCAAAAAAATTTCGACAATTTTCAAAGAAATGTAAAAATTAAAGTTTTTAATGAATTAGATAATCTCCACATTTGTACAGATTAAAAATTAATTATAATTGATTATTCATCCCAAGTTCTTTAGAATATCTAATTTATTCGGAAAACGATGCATTTTTCAAAAATGAAATCGTTATAATATCATAATTAGTTGTCTACATGTAAATAATGTGTTCATTTTAAATGAATCATTTATGAACAACATCATGATAATCGTTTCTAAACATATTTCAAGCAATTTGACTAAAATAAAATTTTCAAGAAATCGTTCACGAGCGATTCGATTATATTTTATATTGGTGAATTTTCGTCCGTCTCCGTATGATAATAAAACAATTTTTTTTTAGTTCCCAAAGTACTTAATACGATAGGAATTTCATTGCCACGTCTCTAACAGCCTTGATCTTTTTTCTGTTACAGTTTGAGGAGGGGTCCGGGAGCCAATGTCCAAGATACCAGCGGATATTCGGCTCTGCATCATGCAGCTCTCAACGGGCACAAGTAAGAATTTAGTTTCAATAATACCCATCCGTAATATTACGTACAAAACCATATCTGTTTATTTGTGTATTCCTTATTTCCCCTATTGACCTATTACAACGCACAATTATCAGTTAGTCTCAATGAATGAATATAGAGTCGAATAAATGAACTGTGAGGAATCAATTCGTTGAACAGCGTCGTTTCCTATTCTGGCTCTTTCCCAAAAAATATCTGATCGTATTACAAATTGTGTACTCGTATGTACATATTTTACCATTTGCTGTAATGTAATAAAAATCATCTTATCTACTCGTTATACGCGATACGACAAATCACGACTAACAGGAACAGGTGGTCAATTTGTCATTATCATACGGATATTTTCATTACCGAACTAAGTATAATAAGATCAAAATTTTTTCGAAACTTCCTTCGTTGTGTATAAAAAGAAAAATGAACGGAAATCACGTCATTGCATCCGCGTTAAAGTTCAGAAAATTCAAGGTCTTCGAGTGTTTCATATCTTAAATTGTTCTAGTGACCGAATATTCGCCTGGGAGGTTTTTTCCCAACAATTGTTTCACTCATTCAGTTTACGAATCAAACGTCACTTTTTTCAAGGCGTTACGTGAATTTTATTAATTTTTTATGTCTCGTTCTTACAAAGAAAAACTTAATCATACTTTCAAGTTTCATATCTTTATCTAGGTCAATTTTCTCAACAATTATATTTTATAGATAGATGGAGGGAGGGGAGGATTACGAGTTCTTCTGAGCACTTTTCCATTTATTTTAAAAGTTTCGCTGTATAAAAAAATATTGATGAACTGGTTTTGAAGATCAGTCCCAAAATTAGAAAAGAAGGCTCGCACTGATAACTATAAAATCATCTCCGATGCTTCAATTTCTATTTATGCTAATAAAGTTTCTCGATCCACGAAGCTTACCACAGCAATACAGCTTGACCTTTAAAATGGCCACTACGAAGTGTCCACTCGTGCATATAAAATTGCAATATAAAATTCATAGAGGCGACCACCAGTTCTAATTAAATTAAAGAGACGTAAAGGGACGCTTGTTCGCATACAGAACACTTGTTCATCATGATACTATACACGCGAAATGAAAATAATGGCATCGTTGACGAGGAAAAAAAATTAACTCGGACGAATGTTTTATGCGGAATTGAGCATTTGGTACTACTTCTTAACATCATAAGTATTTATAGTCGTGTACGAGAGACGAGATAGAAAACAATGCGATAATTAGACTGTACATAATTTCTGCGGTGATCATAAAGCACATCTCCCGTAGACTCGAAACATTAATACGAAGTACGAACGTTGCTGTGTTAACTCTGATGGAATAATTTAATTTCCAGACACCGCTGGATTTTCAAATTGAGCTATAAAATATAAATTGCGATGTGCTGAAACCCTGCTTATACTTATGTAATCTTTGGCATGTGATTTAAAGCTTGGTGAATAATTTGATTTTCGGTCGTGTTGTGGCGCACATGCTCGATATTTCTTTTTTTTGTGTGTATTGTCCTGGTTTATGTTTGGGACTTTTTTTTCTGAACGAATTTCACGATTGAGGTAGATTTTCTTTCATAGAGGGTGTTCCATAAAATCACTGAATACTCATCTCTCTTCTTCCAGGGCTTACAATTTTTCCACAAAAATTATTCAAAAAAATAACTTTCAAAAAAGTCATTCATTTTGCTAAAATTGTCAAAGTTTTGCTTTTTTGCCAAAAATTGACAAAAAATCTCGCTTTTCAGAAAAATAGCCCTGTCAAAATGTAATTTGACCCAAACATAATTGCGATCAAAGGTTTTTTGTGGTGAATATTGTGTAGGATGGTGTGCTGAACAACATACTTGAAGTCCCCGCCCCTACCTCACGAGATACCCCCCCCAGTGCATCAAAGCCCCCCAAATCAGTTTTTTGTCAAAAACTTCTGAAATATCAATTTTCGAGTAAAATTAGCTTAATGATAATTACATCTCCTGTCCAATACCTATCAAATTAGCTGTCAACCAACTCCCTAGCCCCAAGGAGGGTGGCGCTAAGACCCCTCAAAGTGACGTAATTTTAATATTTTTACATTTCATGACTTGAGACTTGTAACCTGTTCTAATTGATTAAATTGAGTCGAACTTGGGGAATGATATCCTTTTGAGAGCTAGAGTTGACCTCTGGAGTAGGGAGGGTCAAAGTTGTAAATTATCAAAAGGTCGTTTGGGGGGGGGCATAATATGACCCCAAATTGATGAAAAGGGCCCAAAATCATACAATTGGTCAGTATCACCATTGTGATCAAAATATCCAAATTTCAGCTTCCTAGATCATCCCCACTCCTCTTTAGGTGGAAAAAACCGAAAATAGGGGCAAAATAAGGGGGTTTCCACCTTAGTTTTGCCTCAAGTGGACTGGGGATGACTTAGGAAGCTAAAATTTGGATATATTGATCACAATGGGAGTACTGATCAATGGTATGATTTTGGACCCTTTTCATCCATTTGAGGTCGTATTATGCCCCTCCAAAAAAATGACCTTTTAGAGTAATTTTCAACTTTGACCCTCCCCACTCCTGAGGTCAACTCTAGCTCCCAAAAGGATCCCATTCTCCAAGTTTGATTCAATTTAATCAATTAGAACAGGTTCCAAGTCCCAAGTTATAAAATGTGAAATTATTATAAAATCATGGCGCTTTGAGGGGTCGTAGCACCACCTCCCTTGAGGCTAGGGCTAGGGAGTTAGTCGATAGCTCATTTGAAATTGCCAATCTTGCTTTATGCCAGAAATTGTCAAGAATTCTTGTATTTTTACAAAATTGACAAAAATTTGTCGTTTTTTGCAACAAAAAAAAAGAGTCACGTTTTTGTCCAAAAAAATGCCAAAAGGTTCAATTTTTTTCCTACAAACCTAAAAAAAAGTTTGCTATTTTGACGAAAATTGCGAAACAGCAGCATTTTTCAACCTAATTTTTCAAAAAATACAAAGTCTCTTTTTTAAAAATTATACATAAAAGTTTATTTTTCAAAAAATGCAAAAAGGTTTTCTTTTCTCCCAACAAACTTGAATTCTTTTACGTACCAATTTGCCAAAAAGGTTTACTTTTTGCTAAAATTGTTAATCTTGGTTTTTACCACAAATTGCAAAAAAGCCTCGCTTTTCCGACGAAAATTGCAAAAAAAGTATTATTTTTTATCAAAAAGTCCTACTTTACCTGCTAAAATCGTCAGTCTTAGTTTTTGCCAAAAATTATCAAAAATTCTCGCTTTTCAGTAAGAATGCAAAAAGTTTTGCTTTCTTGATTGAAAGTTGCTAAAAATTATCAATAAAAAGTCTCATTTTTTGCCATAAAGTTGCAGAAAAATCTGTTTTGACTAAAATTACAAAAAAATTATATTTTTTTGCCATTAATTTTTAGAAGTTGCTACTGTTTGTTAAAAAATTTTCAAACACCTTGCTTTTTGACAGAAATTCTGCTTTTTAGCTAAATTATCTTGCTAAAATATTTTCACGTTTTTTTTTCAAAAATACTCGTAAATTACTAAAAAGACTCGCCTTTTTGCTCGAAATTGTCAAAAAAGTATCACTTTTTCCTTGCAATTTTTAAAAAGTTCTGTTGTTTGCCAAACATTTTCAAACACTCTTGTTTTTTTTCTATAATTTAAAAAATTTTTGCGTTTTTTTTTTAGATAAATTGCTAAAAATTGTATAATTTTAGAAAATCCCACTTTTTACATAAATTGTCCAGGGGTCTCGCTTTTTTGCCAAAAATTGTCAAAAATCCTTTTCTTTTGCCAAAATTGTCAACGTTTTGTTTTATTGCCAAAAATTACCAAAAAGAAATTTCGTTTTTTTTTTTTTTTTCAAAAAGTTACAAAATAGTTCAACTTTTTATTTCAATTTGTAAAGTTCTGTTTTTTTTTTATTTTTTTAATTTGGTGATTGGTGATGTTTTGCTCCTATTTGGTCACTTTCTTGGTTACTTTTTCGAGTTTTTTTGGTTACCAACTATTTTAAGAATTAATTTTTTGAATGGGAACCAAACAATGTTTTCACTTTAATTTTTGAAACTCTCAAATGGTAGTCTTCAATTTTGTTTTTCATGATAAAGAGTTGATACTTATATCCTGAAAGTTCAATTTTGAAATTTAAGCAAAGGTGGAGGGGGTGTGTGAAGATATTTCAGCTTTGAAATTTTTAGAGCGTTTGTTTCGATTTCAAAAATCTTATTTTTGGGTATTTTTTTTTATTCTTCCATTACGTTTCTCTGTGAAAAATCGTCTTTAGAAATGCCAGGGAAAGAGTAGAATGCTTTCTGGTTGCAAAATTTACCATTGGGGTTCAAAATTTGCGCAATATATTGCAATGACGTATACATTATAACCTTCCACATTTACACTAACAAAAGGGCGAGAAAAAAGGATTCCCCAAGAGAGGTGTTCAATCTACGTCGTAAATAATACGTACCTACGACCTACCTGGGATTTCATTTTCGTATCTATGTCGATGACCTCCAAATACATGTACTACTCGTATAGATACTTCGTACATTACTAATCTTTAAAACTGTTTGGAATTGTTTTCAGAAAAATAGTAGAATTATTACTGACGAACGAAGCATCGGCGAATATTGTAGACGTTAAAGGATCATCCCCGTTACATTTGGCAGCTTGGAGCGGTAATGTGGATATCGTACGAATGCTATTATGCCACGGACCTTCGATTCCTAATGTTAATTTAATGGTGCGGAAAGTATTTCTAATAATTTTCGATCTCATAATTGTTGTTTGCTTGCTTTCTTTTACTGCCTCCTACCCTTCTTTTCTTTTCCTGTACCATCAGGCCGACCTGTCATTGGAAAAATTATCAATGTTGGTTTTATTTATTATTGCTTGCGCGATCTTTTAAGTACACACGCGCCTGGACCAGGAAAGGGGAAGAAGGTTAGAAGATTAAATGATATCGAATGTATACGAGCGTGGTGTCCGTCCGCATGCTGACGGAACTCGTTCGTTATACTATTTTTTTTTCCTCGCTATTAATGCGATTACATTCTTGTTATGAGTGAAAAAGCGTATTGCTCGAGCTCGAATTTTATATTTATTTCAATTTAAACGAGTCGTGTGTATGTTTCTTTTTCGCAGACCAAAGATAATGAAACGGCGTTACATTGCGCGGCTCAGTATGGGCATACCGAAGTGGTATGCTTGTTATTGGAACATTCCTGTGATCCCACCATTAAAAATAATAAGTACGAAACAGCTCTTGATCTCGCAGCCCAATACGGCAGGTAAGTCGGTAATGATAGCGGATAAATTATGCTGAGTGGTCGATTTATTGAGAGAGGGTGTAAGGTATTTTTTTCATTTGAAATTCAGCAATTCCGGATGAATTGTTTGTGATCGATGGTGAGAGTTGGTGATTGATGAATCATTCGTGAACGAAACGAATATTATTTGAGCGTGAATTTTTTTCAGATTTTTAAAATGAATTGATCTCAAAATTGAGATCAGAATTGGTATAAATTTGAATTATTTTGATTATTCAGCCAAGGATCCAAATCTTGATGCAATCAGTAGTTGAAAAACCATGCTACAAATTTGATCCATGCGAGCTAATTATCAAAAATTGTTCCTTTTAAGTGATCATGATCATAACAATTGTAATTTTTGAAAAATCAATGGTAGTTTGGATTTTAGAAAAGTGAGAAAGACCAAGTAAAGTATAAATTTTCAGCCATTTGCATATTTCGTTTAATGGAAGAGAAAACTGATGAATTTGTGGCAATTTTTAAAATACATAATAAAAATAGTTCCACGAATTTTTCTTCAATTTGCATGAAATCAGGCGTGGAAAATTTTAAAAGATGTAAATTTCGCGGAGTCGTATTTACGAGGCGAAATCTTACTTTTTATGAAGAAGAAACTAATTTTACTCTATAATTACATGGAACCCTCCAAGCGTGATGAAATTTCAAATTTCATCCGTTAGATTTCTCTTGAGCACTAAAAACTAAAGGTTAATGATCTTTCTGTTTTAATTACATCATTATTTTCGAGAGGGGAAAAAATATTTAAACGAAAGGTAACCTTGTTTAGAGTTGAAGTACATTTTAGGGAGGGAAGCACTGCTGAGAGAAAATTGACAACTTGACAAGAGTTTATTTTGACGGAACAGTGTTTTTTATCTTTTAAGTTGATTGAATTTTCTTAATAATTACAGTCGTGATGATTATTATTTTTTAATTTTAAAATATTTCGAATTTCGATGCCTATTACTTTAGGATTTTCTGAGCATGAGGGGAACTAATATTTTTCCACCTAAAATCGTTGAAAACCAGAGTAAAATTTGGCGAAATTCAGTGGAAATTGCTTGATATATCATTAAAACATTATAAAAATGACATGAAAACAATTTTTGAAGCCATTTCAAAGTTCCAAAAATTGATGATATTCCAGTAAAATTTGGGAAGTCTTGTAAAAAGTGCGTACAAACTCCGTTTAAAAACTAACTAGGGAACCTCTTGAGGTGTCACACCCTGATTTGAATGGGACCGCGATTCTTGGAAAGAGCATAGTCTAAAACCCCCAAAATCAAATTTTCAGCTGCCCAAGTTCATTTTTCGATTTTTGCGAATTTTTGAAAATTCAAAATTGACTGTTTTTGGCGACTTATGCTTTTCTTTTAAAAGTACGTATGGTATTAGATCAGTAAAAATGGTCATTTAAAGTCCCAAAACTAATATTAATTACCCAAATTCAAATTTGACCATTTCCAGGCATTCTGGACTTCTGGAGCCTCCAGCGCGATTTTTCGATTTCTCCAGAATTTTGAATTTGCTCCAGAAGACGTGAATATGAAGTTGGGCAGCTAAAAATCGAGTTGTATATTACACTCGACCTGTTTAACGAGTTTATCCACATTTGAGCCGATTTTAAGAGTGATACCTCAAGAGTGTTTTTTGAGGTGTCACTCTCGCTCCAAAACGGCTGGAAATGGTAGAATTTGCGCTCCGGGGGTTCGTTCTTGAAGAAATACAGCGATTTGCACAAATTTCAAAAATTTCCTCACAAATGGTTATCTTTCGATTTTTTGGATTTATTTTGAAAAAAGCTGGTCAAAAAACCACTCTTGAGATGTCACTCTCAAAATCGGCTCAAATGTAGATAAACTCGTTAAACCGCTCGAGTATAATACACAACTCGATTTTTAGCTGCCCAACTGCACATTCACGCCTTCTGGAACAAATTCAAAATTCTGGAGAAATTGAAAAATCGCGCTGGAGACTCCAGAATGGCAGGAAATTGTAAAATTTGGATGGGGGGGTCAGTTTTTGGACAAAATACAGCGATTTGCGTGAATTTCAAAATTTTCCACACTAACGGTTATCTTTCGATTTTTCGGATTTTTTTTTTTTTTTTTTTTTGGGTGTTTATAATTACAAAATTATTATTTTTAATTTTGAAAAAAGCTGGTCAAAAAAGCACTCTTGAGGTGTTATTCACTCGTTAAACAGATCGAGTATAATACACAACTCGATTTTCAGCAACCCAACTGCATTATCGCGCCTTCTAGAGCAAATTCAAAATTCTGGAGAAATTGAAAAATCGCGCTGGAGACTCCAGAATGGCTGGAAATAGTAAAATTTGGATTTGGGGGTTAGTTCTGGACAAAATACAGCGATTTGCGTGAATTTCAAAATTTTCCACACAATGGGAAATTTTTGATTTTTTTGATTTTTTATTATTGAAAAAAGCTGGTCAAAAAACTACTCTTGAGATGTCACTTTCGAAATCGGCTCAAATGTGGATAAACTTGTTAAACAGGTCGAGTATAATATACAACTCGATTTTTAGCTGCCCAACTTCATATTCACGCTTTCTGGAGCAAATTCAAAATTCTGGAGAAATTGAAAAATCGTGCTGGAGGCTCCAGAATGGCTGGAAATGGTGAAATTTGGGTTTGAGTAATTAATATTAGTTTTGGGATTTATTTTGACCATTTTTACTGATCAAGTTCGTACTTTAAAAAAAAGCATAAATCGCCAAAAACAGTCAATTTTGAATTTTCAAAAATTTGTCAAAAATTGAAAAATGAACTTAGAGAAAGCTGAAAATTTGGGGTTGAAGTTTTATTATTTTTTTTGCCTCTTTTTTTCATTCCTTTCCAATTAGATACACTGCCTTTTTAGCGTTATTGTCCAAGCTTCGTTTTGTGCCAAAAAAATTGCAAAAGTCTCCCTTTTTGACAAATTTTGTTGAAAATCGAGTGTAGTTTTTTTTACAAAAAGTTATGAAAAGAAGAAAATAACGAAAAGAAGCCTCACCTTTTTGCTAATAATTGCCAAAAAATTCTGCTTTTTGCCAAAAATTTAAAAAAATCCTCGCTTTTTACTGATACTAATTGTAAGTCTTACTTTTTACTGTTTACTAAAAAGTTTCCCCATTTCTCCAAAAATTTATAAAAAGACTTGTCTTCTCCCAAAATTGTCTTAATCTTACATTTAGTAAAAAATGGAAGAAAGTCTCGCCATTCATAAAAATTGCCATAAAGTCTCATTTTTCGCTGGAAATTTTCGCTTTTTTTTTTGTCAGAAATTATGAAAAATTCTTACATTTTTTCCAGAATATTCAGGAAGTATCATTCTTTTGAATAAAAATTGTAAAAATGTGTCACCTTATTCTTGCCAATGAATGTCGAAACCAAAATTGTCGATCAAGTTTAATTTTCAAATTTTAATTGGGATTTTTCGTTCTTCGTATTCCCCCCCCCCTTTAAATTAAATTGAATCATTTTTTTTTTTCTAAATTGAAAAATGTTTTGCTCAGATTTTGTAAAATTTTTGGTTACGAATGATTCATTTTAGAAAAAAGCAACACTCTAAATGTGACTCGCTTCATCCTGAATTTATCTCTGAATCACATAAATTAATTCACTATTTCAACTCGCAGGTTAGAAACTGTCGATTTACTAGTCAGAACACACCCGGAATTAATTCAACCATATAATGGTCCTTCCAGTGTGAATTCCATATTTCCCCACACTCCGTTACATCTCGCCAGTCGAAACGGACACAAGTAAGTGAACTTCTAGAACTTCTCATCGAAGGTTTTCCACTTCAAATTCTCCAAAAATTTTCTTCATTTATGTGTCATTTTCAAACTTGCAGAGCTGTTGTCGAAGTGTTACTCGAAGGAGGTATGAACGTCAACGTTCGGACTGGTTCCGGAACGGCGCTTCACGAGGCTGCATTATGCGGCAAAACCGAGGTTGTGCGTACATTATTAGAGAACGGGATAGATTTAAATATTAGAGATGCCCAGAATAATACGGTCATCGAAGTATTAAAACAATTTCCGTGCCATGTGGTACATGATATTTACTCCTTAATCAAAAGTAAGTCTGACGAATACGTGTTTGATTATTTTGGCTTTCTGTGTTTGATTTTTTTGTTTCATTCAATACTTTGTTCTTTTGACAGAATACCGAGCAATGTATAACGAACGAGATGATCTCTTTCCAACGTCTTTACTAGGCAGTCCTTTCGATAATTTAGATTCAGCTTCACCAAGCAGTGTCTCTTCGATGTATTACGACTCGTATGAAAGGAGATTGTCTAGTTCGTGTTCGATTTCAACGTAAGTATATAAACAGAACGATCTTGATTTGAGCAAAATTATGTACCATTGACCAATACCGATCATCGTATTGATTCTATGTTTTTTTGGCACGTTCCCACAGTGCATCGGATATACTGCATAATCGCTACAGCTCGTATAATCAACCAGGCTTGTCGAAGTCACTAATGGACACGAATTATCTGCAAGATGATCTATCGTGTTCGCGATCTCGCGACTTCGACTCAGTCAGCGTTTGCTCAACAGCCTCTAGTAGTTGCAGTCGCGATAGAAGGTCTCCGTACAATATGCACGGAACTAGTGGTCAGTTACCTAGTCCTGGATCTTTAAGTAATAAGATTTCGGTAAGTTATTTTTCTCCCTCTCCCTCAACTCTCGAGATCTCCTTATATGACTCCGTAAAATCAATTTTGTATTTTTGTTCAACAGCCTACCCCACCAAAGAAACCTCCTAGAAGGAATTTATCCATATCGCCTACCCACGCGACGTCCGGTATGTTATTGTCTTCCGATCAAAATGGTTACGATTCGTGCGACTACGCTTACATCAGGAATAGCTCGCAAGATCAACTAGAATACAGCGATGGACAGGTAAGATTTGCCTGCACTGCCAGGTTTCATTATTTCTGACGCTGACTAATGGGAATGGAGTTTTCGTTTTCGGTTTATCATTAACCCCTTCTTCTACGTTTTTCTTCGAATGGTCTTCTTTGAAAATCTGTCTTTGGAATTTTTCTATCGTTGGAAATTCATCATTTGATTTTTCAACGTGCACAACTTACAAAGAGAACCCTTTTCTTCAGAGTTCGTTCTTTTTTTATTCTTTCAAAATGGCTTTTGTTTTTTTTATAAATTAAGTATTCATAAGAGCGCTTCATTCTACTTGAAATAAAAACTCCACGAAGTCTAAAATCTACATCACCCTTCTCACTTTATGAAAATCAACTCGTGATAAAAATGCAAACTGAATCTTCCATGTTTGTGAGGTTGATAATTTGTTATCTATCCGAGGCTCTTCTTCATTCCTTAAGCTCTTTTGCTGGAAATCGGAGCCCAGGGCACAAAAATGTGAAAATTTTTGAACAGGGTATAGTCAGGAACGATAGATGAATCGGTCGGTCAATTTTTTTAAAAGCTGTAGCCTTTCATTTGTAGTGGTAAAAAGACCTCAAATTTTTTCAACTTTTCCCTAGCCTTTTGATTTTCAGAAAAGACTGAAATTTTCAAAATTACCCCCCCCCCCTCCCTCCGCCATCACTAAATCGATAAAAATTCCACTTTTATTTCCCTTTTTTGAGTGGTGTAACTTACTTAAATTATCAAAAATATATGTTTCGATAGGATTCTTCCTCTAAGGGACAGCCTCATTCAATCGAGGTTTTTTTCAACCCCATATTTGAATTCAGCGAGTTGAATTATCTTGATTTTCACGCGATCATTTAGCTATATTTTTAAATGCCTATTTTTTTTCACCCTAAAATCTCAAGTTTTTCGTGAAAAACCTAGTCAAGCCAAGTACGTAATCGAATTTTGAAAAATGTATTAATTTCTCCACTCAGAAAGTCGACTTATAAATCTCAGATTCGTTTTAAGCGAGTTGGATTACCTCAAAATGGACATTTCTGAAATTAATTGTCACAAATGGAATGCTGCTTAAAAATTTGAAAAAATTGGACAACAAGGAAGGTATGCCATTTGGCAGGAATGTTTTTGAACCGGATGAAGCTAAATCATCAATTTACTCGTATGCAAAAATATTTCATCCGCCAAAATTTCAAGTGCTGAGGGCTTTTTTCGATTTTTGGTTAAAATCAAAGATCCAAAAATTAGGGGAAAAAATCAAAATTTTGCTAATTTGATCTGAAAAGCTGAAATTTGGTATGCATCCTATTTTCGAATCCACAAATTTATTGGAAACTGTTTCAAACTATTTTGAGCAGTTCTGGAGCCTTCAGCGCACTTTTGAAAGTTGAAAATTGTTAATGAAATTTAGCTCGATGAAGTTGGAAAGCTAAAAATTTACTTCATTCGCCAATTTCAACATTCTG
The DNA here is from genome assembly GCF_950023065.1 of Planococcus citri. Taxonomy (NCBI): domain Eukaryota; kingdom Metazoa; phylum Arthropoda; class Insecta; order Hemiptera; family Pseudococcidae; genus Planococcus; species Planococcus citri. The sequence continues at coordinate 30,360,076 of NC_088678.1, read as the reverse complement.
AGCCTATTGATGATTGTTTGAAACTGCTCTGCAATTTTCAACCATATTTTAGAAGTTCCAAATTTTCCAAAAAATGCCTTAAAAAATTGGCCAAGTTGATGATTAATGTGCTAAAGTTGATTTGAACAGTTTTATGGCTTTTTTTGAAAACCTAAAATTTCCAAAATATGGCCTGAAGCTTCGGAATGGCTTGAAACCATCTCCAGCATGTTGAAATTAAGGCATAGAGTAAATTTTAGCTTTCCACCTTCATTGGTGGGTAAAATTTTGTAGAATTTTCACTTTCAAACATCTGCTGGAGGCATCAGAACTGCTCAAAACGGTTCGAAACCGTCTCTAATCGATTCAGCGAGTGGAAAGTAAGAGATCCGTTCCAAGTTTCAGCTTTTTTGGTCAGTTTGATAAGATTTTCATGTTTTTCATTTTTCGGAAATTCGTCAAAAAATACCTTTTGGAGCCTGAAATTTTTTGAGTGATATATTTATTTCGGTTTAGCTTTGGGTGATTCAAAAATTTTTCTGCCAGTGGGATACGTTCCTATGTAGTTAAAAATGTTTGCGAGTTACAAAATTTTTTGTCAGTGCCAAAATTGCGGAATAAGGGGGAGGAGGGGGTCATTTTCATAATTTTTAAACCAGTTTTTATGGTCAAAAAAGTTAGAGAAGAGGTTGAAAAATTGTGAGAGCATTTATTCTAAAAACCTTCGTTCTTATTTCATTCCATTTGACTCAAAGATGCCCAAAATTTTGAGGTCACTTTCTCCTATAGGATTGCGATCACGACGACGTCCAAAAACTTATAGGAAGCAGTTAAAAAATTTGAGAAAAATGACTTGGGCTGATTCAGGAATTTTCCTCTAATATCTACAGGATGAATCCGGAGTCGTCTGGTTAAATTCAACAGTAGATAGTACTCGAGGAGACAAACAAAAAACGTTATTTATGATAAGTTGCCTATCTTGTAAAATGAAGGGGCTACGTGCTCCGCAAAATCGGAAATTTAACTACATAAATTTTGAGAAAAATTTATCAAAAATAAGAAAATGTTTGAATCATTCAAATGATGCGTCTAACCCATAGTACTCAAGTGGACTAACAGAACATGATATTATAACCAATTGCCTATCTTCAAAATTGAAGGGGCAATCCTGATTCAAAATTTCCAAATTTCAAGTGCCCCAAATTTGAGTTTGGAAATTGTGCTTGCCCCTTCAATTGTGAAGATGGACAATTGGTCATAACATTTTTCGTTCATCCACTCGAGTATTATCGGTCAGGGGCATCATTTGAATGATTCAAACATTTTCTCATTTTAGAAGAATTTTTCAAAACAGGTAAATTTTAGTTCAAAAATGGGGTAATTTCTTCAATTTGCAGACGGTAAGAAAATGTTTGTATCATATAAATAATGCTACTAACCCATATTACTTGAATGGATGAACAAAAAATGTTATCATGACCAATTGCCTATCTTCAAAATTGAAGGGCGAGCACAATTTCAAAACTCAAATTTGGGACACTCGAAATTTGGAAATTTTGAATCAGGATTGCCCCTTCAATTTTGAAGATAGGCAATTGGTTATAATATCATGTTCTTTTCGTCCACTCGAGTACTATGGGTTATGAGCATCATTTGAATGATTCAATCAGTTTCTTATTTTTGATAAATTTTTCAAAAGAGGTAAATTTCCGATTTTGCGGAGCACGTAGCCCCTTCATTTTACAAGATTGGCAACTTATCATAATAACATTTTTGTTCACCTCTTCGAATACTATCTACAGTTGAATTTAATCAGACGACTTCGGATATAGCCTCTGCCTTTAATTCAAACTATCATTATTTATTAAGTGTTCGTTGTTGAAAATTTTATTTCTCGAATTTCAAGCCCCCTTAGAAAAATTTCAACTCTTCGTGGAGTTCTATTGCTGGGTTTTTTCTTCTGCTGTTTTCTGATGGTTTCATACTAAATTGGGAGAATACCTGCGGGTTTTTCTAGAAACTGTTTCAAAAAAACTGCGCACTCGCTATCTTGGTGATGGAATACGGACGCCTACAGCTATAATAAATCGCTCAACTCGCATTCGATTCAGGTTTTCAGGGATTTCCGCGCAAAATGGTGCTAAATCGGTGACCATTTCGATCATGAAAGAGTCCCCTCCCTCTTCTTCTATCCCAAATCCTCCGGAGTTCTTAGTCCATTCCGCTAAAAAAATGTTGGACACCCACTAAAATGACACACACACTGCACAAATTTCAATGCAATGATGTACATTTTGTGCCTGCAATCCTTAGATGACGAATGGAAATCGTAAAACTCGCGATGGCGTCCTCAGACGCGGCAAGTCCGCCGAACACTACGGTGACAACAAGTTCCGGCACAGCGTCATGATCGACGTGAATGAAAAACCCAACGTCATGGTTCGAGGCAAAAGTGAAGATCTGCAACTGCTCGATCCGAAATTCCAACCTATAGCCATCACATCGGTCCATGGCAATATACCCTATCGTACGACGAATCCTCGACGTAAACTACGCAGACATACCAACGACAAACTCTCGGACGGTTACGATCCATCGGTAATCCTATCTCGAGGAGATTTGCCATTTCGCAAAGTCAACGAACCGAACCGATCTCCTATTACTATCGAAAGAATCATTGTCGCGTCAGCCGATAGGACCAATTCGAATACGATGAAATCGTCTCAAGAGAGTTTACTCAACGATCATGGGAACGTGAGGAGGCAGCCTTTACGTAATTGTCCTCTGAGCCCGACGCATTACCAGCAACCTCCGACACCCGATCATCCTCCTCCTTCTGCTGTTCAGGCTGAGAAACGGATACATGATCGGATCCGGCCTTTGAGTCAGGTTAGTTGTGTATCTAACGAGGAAACCATTTCAATCGTTCGGTTTTTTTAAACGAGTCAAAAATTGAAAAAGCAACTTTTCTGCTTGGGAATTTTTCAATTATTATTTTATTTTCTTGGACGAAATTTTTGAATCGAAGCCGGATGATTGAAATGGTTGGTTTGTAAATCGTTGCGTATTTTTCAAAGTAGAAAGATATGTAGTGCTGTCTCGATCTCCTCGACGACCTATTGTGGAGTTGAATACGAAAAGTCACCGATATGTCGAGTAGATGTTTTTGTTTACGTCGGCTTGTTTGCTGATCGCTTTTTCTTGCATGGTAATTACAATTAGAGTATGTATCTTGTGTGTTTGCATGATTAATGACGTATTGTCTGTATCGCTTCGATGATTTCTAAAATGTTTACGCGTATCGGAATCGATACCTCGTTAAGTGTTGGCATCAGTGGTGATAATTTGCCCTTGAAATGGCATATTTGATATGCTTTTTAATTATAGTCTTGGTTTTGGTGTATCGATTAATAATTCTAGACAAATGGACGAGTTTTGCGCTTTTTAAAGTTACCATAAGCTTATCCAATAATCAATGAGTATCGAAAAACACGTGCGTTAAATGATGCGTTCAATTCCGAATACCCAGTTGTACTGGGGAAGGAGGGAGATTTTGGCTTTAACGCCATCAATTCAAAGCTAGACTTTTGACATCGTGAACTACTTCCAACCGCTTACCATTTTTTCCACCATTCAAACGACCTTATACGAAATTCACTAAAATGTTTCCTTTAACGACTCACCTGACATTTGAAATTATTCAAAGACGACAATACTGTAGTTTGGCTAAATGTCAGACAGCAGACACGATGCAAAACCCCGATGAAATTTTACCACCACCGCGACATGGTTTGCAATTCGAATCGGTCTGTCGATGCGACCGAAGCATTTTCTTTCGGCGCTGATTATTGAAAAATTTTTCTCATTGACGCGATATGAACCGTTGCACGAATGTATTGCGAACATTGATGTGTATGAAAAAATTACCCGAACCGGATTCGGAATGCCATCGTATAACGTACGTGAGTTTCGACAGTCACGAGTACGAAGACGAGTGTATCGATTGCGACGCTGAAATCGATTTATTTTCCATACAGGAGTACAGTAATTTGAAACGTAAATCGAGGGATATCGAAACGGAAACCGAAGAGGAGTTGTTACTTTTGGTCTTTCCGGGTACTGCTTACGACGCCACGTCCAACGGATCGCTGTCCAGTAGTGTTTCATTGAGCGATAAAAGCGTCTCGACCGATAATAATACCGTCGAAGAATACGTCGGTGATGTACCATTTGCAGGTAAGAGATCAATTGTGATATTTAGGTTCGAATTTTCTTGAAATAGTTGAATTTTCGTAATGTGGTAGATCTTGAAACTTGATTTATGAAAAAAAAAGCTTCAAGTTTCATTCGTGTCGAAAGTAGCCTCGAAATGGAATTTCGGTCAGATATTTTTTTTTTCAAAAAATTTGATATAAAAATATACCTTTTAGTGAGCCTTGAAACACAACCGTATTTATGATAAAAGTTGAAAATTACCAGAGTTGTGACTGTCCAATGACTTGTTTTGGGAATTTCCAGCCTAAAAAATAGCATTTTCCACCCTAGTATGTATTAGAATTGGGCTTCAGAGCGTGATTGTGGTTGAATAAAATGTGACTGACCAGAAACGTCCTTTTTTGAAGTAATACATATTTGGCCATTCCACTTGTTATCTGCATGTTTATGCAATTTTCCAACTGTACTTTAGAAAATCCACACTTTCTTTCTCATTTTTTGAAGAACGGAAAATTCTTGCGAAATCATAACATATAAATTGATCGAGATGATTTTGAAATTCAATTCAATGGATACCTTCATTCTGAATCAAAATCACTCGGAAAAATTTTTAAACCCGGAAATTTCCCAGGAACAGAAAATATAATAGGAGTAATACGAGTATGTTCTCAAAGAGTGGTTTTTTCGAAAAAATTTCCCCTCTCCCTCCTAATACCCTCCATCTAACCTGTTTTGAGACAAATGGCCTAGTTCCAAAAAATATTCTTTGAGTTTTTGCATTCACATAGGCCATTGCTTTCAAATCCAATTCCATTTTTAGAGTAATGAGCCGTTGAAAATTTTAAATCGCCAATTTCAGGCAAATTCGAATTTTGAAAATATATTTTTTTTTCGAATGTTTAAATGGAATTTCTGAAGCAGGAAAAAAATTTTGGAATAAATTAGTACCAATTTTTTGGTCATAATTGCCTGTTTTCAAAAACTCGAAAGACCATAGTAATCAAAAGAATTGGCAGCACCACTGTATTTTAAAATATTCTCCCCGTTTCAGAAATGATATTTTTCGTCGTTTTGGTGTGATTGATCAGTAAAATATTCGCCAAAAAATTTGTTCTAAAGCATAAAAATGTTCTTCTTAATTTCATGAGAAAATTTCAGAAGAACTGCTGTTCTTGAAAATGCAGTAAAATTCTGAAAAAATTACGCTAGAAAAGTAAGTAAAATCGGCTGTAAAATCACAATCTATGGAGTAGATTCTTAATACTGATTTTAGTGGTTTTGGAGATCATTTGATTCACTCGTACTAATTCGAAATGAGGAATTGAGCATTGAGCATCACTTCACCAATTCACTCCTGATCCTTCTAACATCCTGCAATGAGCATCTAAACTTCATGTAGGTCACAAGACTTTCAAGTTTTCGAAACATGGAGTTTGTGGGTCGCAGCCAGAGAATGAGTTCAAATTTGATCAGCACTTCTTGAAACTCAGCAAACCATAGGTCACACAAATGTTTTAGTTGTTTTTTCAAAATTTGAGGGTTTATTGCAAGGTAGAAGGCTTCTGAAATCGCTCACACAAATCTTTAAATTTTTTGAAATTTAGGGGTTCATTGTGGAGTCTACGAGACTTGAAAAATTGTACCACAAAACGCAAAGAAATACATCAAAAATGTTTTGTGCCAAGTGCTGTGAAACTTTGAAAAATGTAATAGAAGCTGATTTCAATTCCATCAGGGTGTCCATAAGCCTGGAAAACCTGGCAAACCTGGAAAAGTCAGGGAATTTGGTCGGTCTGGAAAAGTCAGGGAATTTTGTAATTTTCACGCTAAATCCTTGGAATTTTGAAAAAACGATCAATTGCAAATTTTGGATAAAGACCTGTGATAAAAAAAAAACATTATTTTTTACTTCTCGAAGGACAAATTTTCAGCTTTTGTCCTCGCGTCGCTCGGGCTTCTTTTGTTTTCTTTTTCACAACAAGATGAACATTTCTAGATAAAATAAAAATCAAGTTTTAAAACCCAAAAAATGAACTCTTTGCATTATAAAAACCTTGTTTTTAGGCATCTCGAAACCAAAATTTTCAAAAGTTCTAGCCCTCGCTTCGCTAGGGCAAATTTGTTTCTCCTTTTAAAAAGGAAAAATTTCACATTTTCAGGACTCCAAAAATCCAAAAAACAGAAGAAAGTATCAATTGGCCAAAATTGATGCATGTTTTATTTATTTATTTATTTTTGATTTAAAAAGTTGATAATAGAAGTTTATAGACGTTTTTTTTATATCCGAAGAATATGAAAAAAAATCACACCCCCAGCCCCCCTTCCCAAAATTCCTCTTTAATTAAAGTGTGGGGTAAGCATAGAAAATTTTTAAAAAAATGGTCTGGAAAACCTGAAAAAGTCAAGGAAAATCATTTCCAGAAATGAGTGGACACCCTGTCCATCAACCATGTAACCCATAGACCGAAAGTAATCACACCAAAGTAGTAGAGGGGAGGTACAAAATTCAAAAATTATAAAAACTACAATGTGGGTATTAAAATCACAAGTTTTTGGGTTTTGAGGATACCGATTTCAATTCCTGCATGAACCATTTGCTCCACACTAAAGACGGAGGGAATGTACACAATTCAAAATTTTTAACAATGCAATGCGTTTTCTGAATTTTCTAGATGTTCTATTCATTTTTTAAGGCATATATTTTGTGTTTTTGGGTCCAACGATCAGAATGACCATTGAAAATTCGCATTTTGATACGAATGTTGTATTCTTTCATTAAGAATTTGCAATTTTGGTTCTTCCTCACAGGAGTACGTTTTGAGTTTTGAGGTCAAATGAATCTCTCAAGCGTCATTCCACGTCAATGTGACCAAGAAGTGGTAAGGAGGGTCGGCGATTTTTTTTGAAATTTTTCCTGTGGAAAAACCTTTTGAAGGGATGACCAATGGCGCAAATCTCAGCCCTCTAGCCCTTTTTAAAGGCTGCTAGGGGGTGTCAAAGTTTTCAATGAACTTGAAATATTATCCATTTCAGCAGTGGATAACTCGATAGCCGCAATACCTACCAAAATGGAACTTTTTTCGATAATTAGAGGTTTTGAAAGGCTTTTTGATGATGTCATAAAAATCAGTGTTGCCACTTTTTTTCGTACAAAAAATTAGCTCAAAAATTTTCAAAACATAGTTTTCATATCGTTGCGACTCTCAAAAATTCTGAAAAAAATATATTATGGACAATTTTTCATGCTAAGCAACATATTAAGAAATTGGGATGGTACCATGTTGCAAAGTCGATTTTAAAAAATTGAAAGTTTGCGAAAAATGTGATTTTTTTAAATTTAAAACATGAAAAAAGTTTTGAATGGTGAAGTCGACCTATTTGACCCTTATTTTTACACATCCCTTGAAAAAGTTGAAAACCCCCTCTCACTCAGTGAAATGAACTCATCACAAAAAAATCAAAATTCGAAAAAATTCAATTTTAAATTCCAAACATAAAAAAAAGTTAAAATTTATTCAGTTGTCCTCTTTCTGACGTGTGGATTATGGAATGACCCGCAAATGAATTCTACGCTCTCCAAACCAATATTTTCATATCAATGTTGTATTTTTTGAAAATTATTTTCAGTTTGGAACCTCCCTCTCAGGGGCTATTTTGGGTTTTGGGATCAAATGGTGATCAAAAATGAAATCATTGCCCTCAAAAACCCGTGTAACAGAAGTTTTGACTTTTTATGTGCAAAACTCCAGGTTTATCCAATCACATTTTCCATCCGGACCACTGTGCTGGACTCGTTTAAAAAGAGTAAGTTGAAATTCTAAATTAACGCCTTCTAAAACACATGATAAACGACAGGCGAAATGATGTTCAATCCGCCCCCCCCCATGTTGACAAAAACTGGGGCCTGCGGGGTCAACAATGTGTCCATTTGCGTGGATGCGAGGTTCCCAACTCATTAATAATGTTCTCTCCAACAATCAATTTTTCTGAGACCTTTGATTCAATTTTATCACAGATTCACTCACATCAGACTATTTAGATAACGAAATCGGATTTGTGAACTTCCTAAATACTTTGTCTTCGAGTTTCTCAGACAATCTATCCTCTAAAATTTGCTGGACATTTCACATTGGACTGGCTAGACACACATTTCACCTTGAAATTTTCCAACACATTTCATTCATCCTCTTGGTACTTAGTTGAAAACAGCAGTCTAGACATTTTCTACAAAAGTAGTGTACTTAGCGTTGTATGTAGTAAATCAACTTCTCCAAGAACTGCGACTAGCGAATAAAACAAAATTATTTTTCGCTGATTACAATCACCTCGTCACTCTGGCCTGACGTACTTACTCGTAGGTACTCATTCATAGCCTATAGCATCACAGTGTTTCGGTGACCGTCGTCGTAGTCGTCATCGCCTGCGTCCATGTACGAGGAAAGGACCTTAATTCGAATATAATTTAATTAGGCGTATACTCTGCACGGTATTTTGATTAAATTGTATTTATATACGCGTACATTTTACGGTGCATGTATCTCAAAATAAGCTATTTCTCGGTTGGCTGCGTAAGCAGAACTACATAAGTATCTACGGTCGGTCGTACGAGTATAGCATCGTAGAGGTTTTTATTTAACACGTAGATAAGTATACCTGTGTATAGGTATAGAGAGACTTGCCATCTGTACTGTACACAGACATACTCGAGTACGACCCGATGAAGGTTGCCGCAAAAATAAAGTACGTAGACGAAAAAAATTCGCCCGAACGAAAAAAAATAACGTAGAATTCCGCCGTAATGATTTATTCGCTTTCGTAGCATGTTTCGCAGACCTAAACGTGGATAAATATTACTATTAGACGAGTTACATTAGCTGGGTTATTTTTTCTGCTAGGTCTTCGGTGTCATGTATGTGTCGTTTCTAATTAACGATGAAAATTACGCAACGTGCCTCATCTGCTGCTCTAAACCGAAGGTGACGTGATACCAAATGAATCAAAAATTTTGGCATATTTACAAAGACGCCCGAACACAAACGGTTGCAATTTTTCTCAAAATTTGACGCACATAAGTCGTTCGGAACGAGTCATCGTTGCAACCGACTCGTGCCTCATCGTATCGTATCGAGTTCGTATAGTATGGCTCAGCTGATGTGATAGTAGCACACAAGATTCGGACATCGTTTTTAATACGGTTTCCGGGTAATTTAAATTTTCGTCACGCTGTTACGCCTTCGTTAACCTTCCGCGTGTGGATGCGCTTTCTTCGCATTTTGATTCCTTTGAGTGTCGGGGTTTTGGCGAAGTGTTTTTGCCCAGATTAGCTACTCGTATTTATGAGGTGGATACTCGTATTAAGGATACGACTCGAGGTCGTCGTGCATACGAGCTAATCGAAACGATGATAGCATAAGTGAGTTTTAAAAGGGGAAATTAAACGAAGAAAAAAAATACGTACTCCGGGTAATTGAACGTGTTTATCGAATTAATTACACGAGCTAAACCGCAGCACGAGTATTTTTAGCGGTGAGCCCTGTCTCTGTATAAAATGTATAAGTATATAGGAAAAAGACTCGAACGAATGCGATGTGTAGAGGCTATTTTATTTTGTGCGAATGCGTTGCGTGAGTTATGATCATTTATCAAGATTAATTCGCTTCTCAAGTTGTTGAAAGGTGTGCATGTACACGAAGTGGTACTTGTTGGTGTATGTTGCGGAATTAATCAAAAAGTAGCGAAATTTTATATTTTAAACGGGTGAATTTTGAATTAGATGTCTTTGTTTCGTAGGGAAGATTTTTTTTTGTTTCGGTGTTTGGGTTATTATCTTGATTAATTTAAATACAGTTTTATGAAATTCGTGTGAATAGCCATAAAAGGAATAATTGTTGAAAATTGACCAATGTTTCAATTCAAAACCTCTGTCTCTGTTCTCACTCAGTTTTCTTAGTAAAATAATTTTATAATTTTTTGCGAATTTTCCCACTGGTTTTCTCAAATTTTTTGCCATAATTAATGGTTTCAGGAAATACAAAAAAAAAATGTCAAATCACAAGTTTTCTTTTGCCCTGGCTTCGCTTGGGCCACTTCTTTTTTTTCAACTTTTCTGAAAAATCATTGTCCAAAAACAATGAAATAATTTTACAAAATCTTGAGTGAGGAAAAAAATGAAAATTTTGCAGGTTATTGTATCGATTTTTTTTAATTCATAAAAGTAGTCCAAAAAATAAAATAATGTTTTGACTCCGGATTTCAATGAACTGTAGGTACAAGCCTATTTGGAGGTTGTGTGAAATTTTTCTGACAATTGTCTCGTTCATTCGAATAAAATGATGAAATCTTGATTTTTTGAGGGGGGAGGTGGGGGGTGGGGGGTTAACTGTAGGTAGATTTGACGACATTCGCGGTACGAAATTTAATTTTGGGAGTACGAAAAAGCACGAATTCAACTTTTTAGATTTTAGAAAACACCCTGTAGGTATATAAACTTTTAAATGTATCAAATTCTCCGTAAAAATAAATATGTAATAATTAGTTTAATAGTTACTCTGCTTTTTTTTTTTTTTGGTAGATTACCATTAAAATTAAATTTGACGACCCAATTCGAAATTCGTTCAGTGATGTTGTTGCAAATATTGATATCTTAATCTAGATTATTCTATTTTTAAAATCGACGAAGGTCTCAAAATGTTATCAACGTTGCAAAAATTGTTTTCCTAATTACTCACGATCAGATCTCTTATTAGTAGGTATCCCAATATTTAGATGTTATACCTTTTTCTCTTATCACTAAATGACTCAGCATCAACACCTAAAAATAAGTGTTACGATACGTTTTAACTTCCGTTTATGAATTTGTCATCATGTTTGTGAAATTTTTAAATTTCTAATTCCTGCGTATACGGTGGCATTTTTGAATTCTTATCACAAAAATGAACATTTTGGTAACTTATATCATTACTGATAAAACATTAATTTTTCTCTCTAATTATTCGGCACACGGTGTCGGCATATATACATATACCGTTCACTTCCACGAATAATTCTATACCTACTTACTTAGTCACATATAGAAGATCTTCGAAAGGAAATAATTTTCACGATTCCATTCACGTAGCGTATTTTGAACGTTTGGTTTGGTGATTCGGTAATTACCATTCATCGTGTAAAATACACGCATTACTCGTATATTAACCATATACGAGTGAAAGAAACCGTCACAGTACAGTTTGGGCTGGGCACGCCTCAAGTGTGGAAATTCCCAAAGAGTTTTTCTCTACGTATTTTTCTCACACAATCTGTACAAAAAAGCAGCAAAGTCTGTATCGGTTGTTTTGAAGCAATTAGCATAAAACCTTCGACTCAGAGAGTCCGAATCCAAAATAGGTAAAAGTGTTTATAAATCTCGGTCGAGTGTATTGCAACTAAGTAGGTATAGGTATTCGTTCAGAATAGTGCACACGTGACACGTGAATATTACTACGTACTTCATGTTAAATAAGGCACTTGGTCGATTACAGTCTATAGAATACGCGAAGCTCGTCAATTGATGCATAAAACGTGACTGGAAAATTGCATAAAAAATCAATAGTATGGTATTATCGTATTGAGAAAAAAAAATTGCGAGACTGTCTAGCAATTATTGGCTCAAGAGTGTTTTTCCAATTGATTCTAAAGTTGAGATGGGTTGTTGAAAAAAAATGGGTAGACTTGGCTGAGGTTTCATTGATTTTTAGGTATGCTCATTGACAGCAATGAAAACTTATTATTTAATTCTGTTCTTTTTCATTTTTTTATTTTTATAGATGAATTTTTCATTTCTGATGTGTCTGCTAATCTGATTCAGAAAATGAATTGGAAATTTTGGTGAATTTTTTTTAGGATTTCAGGAGTGTTTTCCAGTTTTAATACAAAAGCATTCATGTATGTAGGTGTGGTTTTGAGTCGATTTTTAGACAATTTGGGGAGGATTTTTCAAAAATATAAGAATGAACTTTTCGAAGACGTGGTGTATTTTTCAATTATGAACGAATTTTCAAGTGTTTCTGGGAAGAGTTACTAACCTGAAGTGTTTTTCAAATAATTTATGAGAACTTTTCTTGTTTAGAGTAGGTATGTTTCCATGCAATTCACCTTGTAATTTTATACTTTCAAATTTTATTGGTCGTTGAAGGAAAACGTTGATTTTCTCAACGACATGTTTGATTTTTGGAGTATCTGACCCGAAGTACCAAATTTGATTCTTGAATGTGTATTTTAATCAAAATAAGCGGTTATTTAATTCATCTCTCTCAACTGCTACATTATAGTACATACATACATTTTGGCTGAAAAAATGAAATTCTGAAAATTTCAGCTAAAAAAATTGATTTCAACTCGAATTTGTGCTCCAGGTTGCAGGGCTTGCAATTTCAATTCAATTTTTCGCAAGAAAAGTATTTTTAGTACAAACCAAAAACGTTCGAAAACGTGAGCAAAATAATTTTTAGCAAAAAAAAGTGAGAATTTTTGGAAATTTTTGGCAAAAAAACAAGACTTTGACAATATTATCAGAACCTTAAAGCTGAAATAAAATCAAAAATAATTGAAATGATAAAATCATATTTTAGAAATTCGCTGACTTGAAAAAAGTCTCGAGAATGATGTTTGAAGACATTGGAGAAGCGAAAAATTTGAATGAAATTTTGCCTCGCCCACCCCCTCTCACCTCTTAAGAAATTTCAAGTGTTGAGAAAAAATGTCCTGCTATAAGTCTTGCTAAAAGTCCTGCCTTTTTATTTTCAAATGTTGTTAGAAACCCTGTATTGGCAAGAAGCGACGTTTTTGGGCAATTTTCGGAGAAAAGCGGTACTTTTTGCTATTTTTGACAGAAAGTGAAACTTGGACAATCCTAGCAAAATACAGGGCATCTTGACGATTTTTGGCAAAAAACGAGACTTCGACAATTTTAGGAAAAAGAACAGCTTTTTGACACTTTCTGCCGATCCCAAAAATGCAAGACTTTAGGGGTTGATAAATTGAAACATTTTGGAATTGTTTGAAAAATAGAGATGAAGAGTGATATTCCAAAACTCGCTTTGTCCATTTTCACAACTTTTCAGGAGAGAGGAAAAACAGTTTCCCTTTAAACGGGTAAATTGGCTTTTTATGCGAGTTTAGCACTTTATTTGGGTGGATTTATGATGTAGGAGTGTAGGTATACATTTCATCCACTAAATACTGCTGAAAAAAATTTCAATAAAAATGGACAACGCGCGTTTTGGAACATTATTTTTTTTTAAATTTTTAGTGAATTGGCTATTTAGGTGAGTTTAACACCTCATTTTGGTAGGTTGATGATGTAGGAATGTGAGTTAATACTTCATCTACCAGGTACCACTGAAAACCCAACTTTGATAAAAATGGACAAAGCGAGTTTTGGAATATCACTCTTCAGATAATGTTTAGCAATTCTTTCGAAAAAAAAAACAAATTTTTTGGTAATTTTGGCAAAAAGTCAGGCATCCTTTTTTTCTGGTAAGGAGCGAAATTTTTACAATTTTGGCTCAAGATTGGACTTCTTAGCAATTATTGCCAAAAACTGGTTCTTTTTCACGATTTTTTGGTAGAAAAGCGAAACATTTGGCAATTTTTGGAAAAAAGTGAAACCTTTTGGACCAGATGGTTTTAGAAATTTTTCTTTGCAAAAAAAGCGACAATTTTTAGCTATTTTTGGTTTAGTTTGAAAATCCAAGTTGGCATTTCAATAATTAAGGATTGTCTTGAGACAGTCAGAGAAGGGAAGAGGAGGGGGAAATACTCTGTGATAGGTGTGACTCTCCTTGGTTTACAGAGGGAGAGCCCAGGTCTATTCCACATATAGTTAAGCCCAGGGAACCCAAACTCTACTGATGACCTTACGAAAGTACATCGAACAGCAAAGGTGACGAAACACCGCATAAATGATCATAGACCGCAAATGAAGTGTTATGCTTTATTTGTACACATCTCTGATATAAAACCGAATCGATTAAATACAAAAAAGACACACTAATCATTATAAAAAGACACTTGCAATGACGATTGCAAGTGGAAGCTCTGAAATGCATCCGTACCGGAACACCAGTGAAAAAATACCTAACGTTTGTAACGTCTCTAATGGCGGAGTGGCTATACTCGAACTAAACCGATAGAGTGCACTACTTAATCAGTGCTGCCACTCCGCGGGAACACATCTTCCCTTTAGGTGGAAGCTGTGGGCGCATCCCCTACCGTCACAACTCTAACAAGGGAACCTCTCGAGGTTTCACACTCCGATTTGAAAGTGACCGCGATTTTTGGAAAGAGCATAGTCTAAAACTCCTAAAACCAAATTTTCAGCTGCCCAAGTTCATTTTTCGATTTTTGGCGAACGTTTGAAAATTTAAAATTGACTGGTTTGACGATTTATGCTTTATTTTTAAAGTACGTACTTGATCGGTAAAAATGGTCTAAATAAATCTCAAAACTAATATTAATTACTCAAATATAAATTTCACCATTTCTAGCCATTCTGGAGCCTTCAACGCGATTTTCAATTTCTCCAGAATTTTGAATTTGCTCCAGAAGGCGTGAATATAAAGTTAGGCAGCTAAAAATTGAGTCGTGTATTACACTCGACCTGTGTAACGAGTTTATCTACATTTGAGTCGATTTTGAGAGTGACACCTCAAAAGTGGGTTTTTGACCAGCTTTTTTCAAAATTAAAAAATCCAAAAAATCAAAAGTTTACCGTTTGCATCGAAGTTTTTGAAATTTGCGCGAATCGTTGCATTTTGCCTATAACTAACCCCCCCATCCAAATTTTACCATTTCCAGCCATTCTGGAGCCTCCAGCGCGATTTTCAATTTCTCCAGAATTTTGAATTTGCTTCAGAAGACGTGAATATAAAGTTGGGCAGCTAAAAATCGAGTTGTGTAATACTCGACCTGTTTAACGAGTTTATCCACATTTGAGCCAGTACGTACTTTTTTTTTTAAAAAAAAAGCATAAATCGTCAAAAACAGTCAATTTTGAATTTTCAAACGTTCGTCAAAAATCGAAAAATGAACTTGGGCAGCTGAAAATTTGGTTTTGGGGTTTCAGACTATGCTCTTTCAAAAAATCGCGACCCCATTCAAATCGGAGTGTGACACCTCAAGAGGTTCCCTCGTAAGAATGGTCAAAATCGTCATCATAGTTGAATTGGTCGGTTTTATGACCAGAAAATTCATGAAATCAAACCTCAGAAAATGATCATTTGCTTCATTTGTGGGCCCCTTAATGGGAAGGGCATGGCAGGGCGACGTTGTGCACCTCGAAGGTTTTGAAAATAACGAGAATTCCTTTAGTTGAGGAAGTTTTTTGTTAATTAATTTGAAATGAATAAATTAAAGACAGTTGGGTCATGAGAGATCTGCTATCTCATATTTTTCATTAGAAAATTTCCCATCAAAGTATGAGTGAGGACCATTCCACTCTTCACCCTCATGATCTGAAATCTATTCAGCCTTTTCAGATTAATTTTTTGGTTTCATTTTAATGATGATTTTCTCGGCTGCATTTTGCTTTTTTTAAACCATCCGGCTCGAAGGACCAAATTTGATACTCGAATGCTTCGATTAAATATGGGTACTCAACATCACGTGCCTATTTCACGGTCAGAGCTGCCAGCTACCCACTGAAATATTGCTTGCCCTCTCGAATACCGTCCAACTACATTGTACTCTCAATAACCACGTGGTATTATAATTCGAAAGTGGGACAAATTAAAAGGAATATTTAAATAAATTATAACGAAATTCCCAAAGAAGTAGAAAAAGAAGAGGTGATCTATGGAACACGTTCGTTGTTCGGTTACCATTCGATTTTTTTTTCATCATAATATAGAAGATGCGCTCCGCGGCGCTGCTGGCGATAAAAGTTGTTCGTATGCATACAGACGCACGTTGTTGGATGTTGGGTTTCAAGATGCATCTCATTTTTACGATGACTGTATAGGTATACGAACGACGAGATGATAAAAAAATACAACCTAACCACACCGCCTTCATCTCGCGTGGTTATTACCAATTGAACGACGAAAGAGACGTGGTGTTTTACTCTTAATTTTTTTTTTTTCATCTCCATCTTCGCTCATCTTCTTATTCATTTAGCTGAATGACGTGGCCCAGCATATAGTGTTCTTTATTTATTGGCAACGTGCAACAGAGAGAAAGACTAATGAGAGGAAAAGAGACATTAATGGTGAAGAGGTAAAAGTAGCATGGTTAGCGGGAGGTACCTCCATCGTCGTCGATGGATAACCGCACATTTTACGCGTTATTATGTTTTGCATGTGCTCATGTGTGACGTTATTCGAGTTCGCGCTTATCAGTCGTCGCTTATTAGCGGTTCGGTGCTTCGACTGTATCGGATGTGTTTGTGTGTTTTTTCTTCCTGCAGCTCGCATTCGCGAACGTACTAAAAAGCTTAATTTATTCGATTCGAATAATATAATTTCGTATAAGGTGAAATCGTGTGATTGGTGTGAATATGCGTGTGATTGGATTACAAAATCCGTCCATTTAGTGGCTCGAAATCGAATCCGGATTCGAATAGAGCGAATTTTGTGTCGTGTTGGTTCTCTACCTTAAATTATGCTAGATTTGATTCGAGGATCGAGAAAAGAGGCATTTTATCGATGAAATTTCACCAAAATTCGGAGCCGCAGTTCACTACCATGCTGTTCGGATCCTTATCCGAGGACACGAGTAGGCAATACGCACCACGCAAGGATAAAGGTTTGGCACTTTTTAACCCTCCTCTTCTTTGCCCTGTCTTCACCCTCGCGACTCGCGTCAGACGTCGTCGTTTGTATTCTTTCTTCGGCTATTCTTGTATGATTTTCGAGTCCGGTCAAACGTGTAATCTTATTATGTATGTTTTTTTCCCCAAAAATACTACAGTTTTATGTGTGGTGTATTATTAGTGACCCTGGCTATCTAACTTGTCGAAAGTTTCATTTGATAAGGGAGCCTGTGTGTGTTTGGCGTTTGATTCGGAAATGAGATAAAAAAATAAAACCTAAAAATTGGGTTAATCTTATCGCCTCCTGCGGTTTGGATGCTGAATTATGTTGCTTTTTCGGCCATTTTATATCACTAATGAATTGACGAGGTGAAATAAAAGCCCGATTTCGAGTTTAAATTACGAGTATACAAAATAGGTATCGAAAATATGTACTTAGAAATCGATGAACTCGCATATATTTCTAACAATAAGTACGTTTCGCGAGCTAGAAATTCCTTCGTGTTAGAAAAAAAAAACGCCCAGATGCAAATTAAATAATTACACAAGACGTACAATGTGTGTAAGCTGCAGTAGTTGGAAAGATGGACAGTCATCGATTCTTGATAGGAATTTGTGAAGAATGCCAAACGATATTACGTACTGTACACTGCACATACGGTTTCATATGATGTAGTACCTATTTATTTAGCTATTTATGCATGTGGAATTGTGGACGTTGTATGTACTTTTCGTATACGTAATATGAAATTATGTTTACGCTCTTGAAATTTAATGCATTGTTTTAAGAGAATTATTTGTTTCTATCTCTTTTACTCTGGTTCAGGTTGTTCTTTTGTATGAGATAGTGTTATCTCGAGTACATTATTCTAAAGGGAGTTTTATCATTTATGTAAAGGTTAATTTCACGCGTGCGTAAATCTTTTCAATGTTCCGTAGATTATATGTTATAATATTTGACTCGAATTCCGAATACTGGGATGACTTTAACGATTTCGAGAAAATTTCGGCCAAATTTTGTTAACGGGTGATTTATTTTTAGCAAAAAGTATTCAGAATTTACGTCAATCGTGTGAAAAATACTGACAGTCGTATCTAAGAAAATTCTAGTCTATCTAATTAGTTAAATTCGGTATACCTTACCTAAACTACCCCAGAAATATATGCAGTTGCAGTTGCTTCCGAAACTAAATAGTGAAGAGGGAAAACCTTTTGAAGACACAATCTTGAAACTTTTGAATAATTATGTAAAAACATCACGTGTAAGAGTGGAGCTGAAACTACCCAATTTCCTGTAATTGACGTTCGACAGAATTGGTCAAATAACATTAAAAGTTGATCGAATATTTCAAATTTTGGCGAAAAATTTGAAAAATCACACATTAAAAAATGCATTTTTTCACATTTATGATGAACGTTGAAAAAATAAACGATTCTGTGGTTAAAACATACAATTTTCTTCAAAATTTTGCCCCACATTTTGAAAATGCCATTTCCATTTCATGCATCATCGTTTATTTAAAGATTCAAGTTTTGATGGTTCGACAGTCGACATTAAATTTTTCACGGCTTCAAAGTGGGTCTCAAAAAAAGATGAGAAATTCAAATGTTGAAGAAAGACTCAAATCTCTCAAAAAATTTACTCTTGATGAAATCGATTGAAAACCCAGTTGAATTTATTGAAAAAATTGATGGATTTTTCAAATTTTCTATTTTATCGATTTTTTTTTGTATTTACCTATTGAAAATTTTCGCTGCATTTCAGCAAATTTCGTAGACTTAGGATGAAAGAGTAAGTCGTAATTTTTGTAGAATCTCATGCTTCTCCATCTAAAAAACAATCAACATGAATAAGGATTTTTTTGGTCAAAATTTATGTAATGCCTTGTGAACAGGGCTGTAGAGAGCCAGCGGGGGCCTGGAGCAAAAAAATTGAAAGCCTCATGAAAAATTTTCACTCCGCCCCCCACCACTTCAGTAGGTTTAAAAAATGATATTTATATTTGTATAGAAATGATGATAAGTAATAGGATTTTGATGAGTTTTTCGAAGGGTGAAATTGTGGGGGGGATTTCGTTTGAAAAATAGTGGGTTTTAATAATTGAATCGGTGGGTGACGAAAGGGACCAAGTCACATTTTTGGATTTTTTTTCACGGATATAGGGGTTTCAAAGTACGGCGGATCGACTGGTGATGTCAGATTTACGCAAAACTGCTAGGAAAGTGGTATTTGGGCGCAGAAAAAAGGCGGATCCGCATTTATGACTTTTTTGTAAAATTTTTTAAATTCCTTGAAAAATAACTAACATTTTTGAGAAGACCATTTTTTGAAATTTAAGTTAATCTCTGAACTGAAAAATGATGAAAAAATTAACAACTTCGGCAAAAAGTCTTAGAACTCAAGAGGTTTTTGGTCAATTTAAACGAGATAGCAGTCTAAATGATGTACTTAGATGTAGAATCAAGCCCCATTCGTGCCCGAGCTATTTCAAAAGAAATTTTGTCGATTGGGTGCAGAAAAGGTCTAAGTCCCATTTGTTTAGGCAGCAACAGTGCCGGCGCACGTGAATATTTTTTTTTCTAAACAGTGCTAAAAATTGTGTCTTGGGGTCCTCTTTCAATGACCTTAAGCATGTTTACCAAAAATTTTTGATTTTCAAATAAATCAGTCAGTTTTTTGTTATTCATGAAAAGTGCGAAAATGGACTTAGCCCCTTTCTGCACCCACCGATTCAATTTTAGACACAATTTACAAATTTCAGAGTTGTCAGTTCATCACTGAACATTTGAAATTGCCAAATGGCAACTTATTAAGCTTTCTCAAAAAATGAGAGCCCTCTGGAAAACGAGGGTTCGGGGAAAATTTCCCCATTTGCCCCCTCCCTCTACAGCCCTGTTTGTGAACTTTGCTGTAAAATCAGCTTTGTAATAATGCAACGAGAATACATAGGTACCACGTGTTGCAGCCAGACAAAAGCAGAATTTGCTTCTCCCTCCTCCCTTTCTGTCTGCAAATACGAGTATGTTGGTAATTTTATTCGCCATGTCCAGTTCTTTTTCTTTGTTCAACATATTCATATAGTTGATAGTTTACAACACGTTGGTCTGTCGCCGCCAAGACGATCATTTCAGTCAGTGATGCGGATTTTAATGAATTTTGATATGGGAAGGTAGAGGTGAAGAGGGTGGTAACGACTGGATACTGAACCGTGCGATTCTCATAATTAGCACATCTGTCTTAACGTTTTTTAGCATTTAATTGCGAACTCACATTATCTAATATGTATGTATGTATTTGGCGCAGCTGTGCTGTAAAAATTTACTGAGCTGGCTGCTGGTGGTATTTGGAATTCGAAAATTGAACGTGCTTTTAGAACAAGATGTTATGAAAAATGGGTTTTTTAAAAATTTGTTGAAGTACATACATACATTTATCAACGTTGGAGAGAAAGAACCCAGCCCATTTTTTACGCATTTATATTTCAAAATAACTCTTTAACGTGTTTTTTTTTTTTTTTTTTTTGGAAAAGTCAGTGCAAATTTTATTGAAAATATACTACATTATTTTATTCATTTTGATTTTTTTTTCATTGTCCCATTTTCAAATCTCTGATTCTTATTTCACGTATTTTTAGTAAAAAGTTTTTTGACTGATTTTTCTAATTCTCATCCTTGTTGATTTACGAAGCGGAAAAACTCTACCGAAATGACTTTTAAATAAAGGATAGAAGGGGCAGAAATCCCTCCCTCCCTTCATCATAAAAATTTAGAAATTTTTAAAATAAAAAAAAAATCGATTTCAAATTAGGAAATTATTCCAAAAAAAACTTATAGTTAACTCCTCTAAATTGTCGAAAATTGGGGATAGTTTTTTAAATTGAACTTTGTTACGATTTTATAGCTCTTGATGAACTATTGGCATTACTAAACCTTACCATTGATTAACTCAGGAAAAATGGAAGGGAGCTAAATAAACGTAGCATTTTCAACTTTAAATTGGAAATATTTGAATTAGCCCAAAAATTGCAGTTTTTGATGTAGGTGGTTCAAATAAAAAGTATTGGATTCTGTTTAAAAAGATGGAGTAAAAAAGCATTTCATAGAAAAGAAAAAAATAATCCATAATTTTTCTGCCTGAAGATCTTCGAAATTTTTGACTACTTTTGTGAGTGCTCTCCTTTGGAATTTTTCTGAAAAAAGTAAATTCTGTTCAAAAAAGTCAGAATTGATGCCATGAGTAAGGTTATGAAATTTGGAAAGTACGTTTGCCATAAATTGCACAAAATCAAAAGAATTTTTGAGGATCTAAAATACTCAGTGTTCCAATCTTCAACGTGTGGTTATTTAGAAAGGCAAGTTATTCAAAAAAAATGAATAAATAAGAATTAAGTACATTTTATTTTGAGTAAAAATTCAACTTTCACTTTAAAAAGTTGAAAAAATTGCTAAAGAAGAAAATTTTCAAAAAGAATAGGTAGTTTGAAACCATATGAAAAACTTCATTTGTCGATTTATTGACATGATGTGTCAGAAAAATCGAAGCATATTGGAAAAGATTAGGGGAAAATATCCCCCTCCCCCCTTCAAAAAATAATTCTGACAATCGATGAAAAATTTAAAAAAAATAGTTGGTATAATTTGACAACATGCTGATATTTTAATAGCACGAAGATTCTCATAATTTTATGAAAGTTTTGACCAAACTCAGCGGAGATCTTCATTTTGAGCCTGTGTGATCCAGAGAAGATGCCACACCCGAATGTGTTCCTGAATAAGAAATGATATGGACCCTCAAACAGAGATCATTCCCGAAAAAAACCGTGGTTTTTCCGTTCTAGCTCCTGATCAACCTTTTTTTTGGGGGGGGGGGGGATAAAGAGCCCACTTCCAAAGGCGGTACTTACCTATTTCGAATTCTGCGTTTACCTACGTCATTTCCATCAAAATCCAAGACCACTTTGAGGAATCTACTGAGAATTTTCTTTTCACAATCTTTTTGGGTGATTATATTTTCTTCTCAAATATTGTTGACAGTTCCATAAAAATTGAAAAATTTAGGTAAAAACTTATCAATTTTTTAGAGTTTTTCAAATTTGAAAAGGTACCAAAAAATTGACACTGCTGCATTCGTCTCCAGGACACCTCCGAAGCCTAAATTGTTTATTGGTGATTTTCAACTCCAAATGAAGGTTTCCACTAGAAGTTAGAATCCTCCGATATTAATTTTTTGCGATTCACTCTGAAGTACGCACTTGAATTGATTGAAAACATTTTGCTTTCAAAAAAAAACTCTTATTTGGGTAGGTATACTTTTTTTTCAAATTCTCATCAAAACTGCTCTTCTCCTTCAAAATTGCATACCCAAATCATGCTCTGATTTTCTTCATTCTTTTTTTTGAAATATCATTTGGAAAGCAAAAAAAAACAATAACAAATTAAATCCCCTGTAAGCTCATATTCGAAAATTCGGCCATGAATGTCATGATTCACGTATCTCCTTACCTAGGTCCGGGTATTATTTCCATGTGGTCGTCAGATTAATTTGAAAATTATTTCATTGTCATTGATAAGTTCTTATTTGGTTGTATTATTTACTCCCAAATTCAAAATCATGTACCTACTAAATTATACAATAAGCTATGAATGATAGTTGAATTGCATGTACAATGACTAACGAGGAGGAGGAGAAGAGGAGAGCTAGTTAAGAGATGAAATATGTATTTATAAGTGCATAAGTATATTTTTTTCAAACCCAGCAGCTCTTGAGTCTTGGTAGGTAACCGTTTAACACTCTGATATACGCAATAAGAACGGAATTTAAAGTAGCTGTGGTATAAATTAAAATGTATAAAAACTTACGAGTATACTAATACGTCGTATTAATGGCGTATACATCTTACTATGGCTCATAATACGCTATTAGAATAAGTATGCATGAGGTCTCGTCTTATTCTCATGATACAGCAAGTGATATAAAATGAAAATACGATTCCTAATCATGATTCACGTGAAGGGCAAGGAGATACGTGGAAAGAAAAGAAAGGTGTTAATAAATTAAAATTTACGATCCACGATTTCGTTTCTTTTATTGCCATTCTAATCTGTTTGGTCGTTGAAAAAAGTCATAGATCTGGTTTTTTGAGACCCGTATAAGTTAACTTACACTTTTTTAACACGAAATCTCGCGAAGCTTCTGTACGTACTCGTAAACCTATGTATAACTGTTCGCCAATCTCTCACAAACACGTTTTTTTTCTCTGTTCTGTGTTGCAGGACTATTCAAAGGGTCCATTACACCGGAGGTGGAAACATCCGCTAATTATAATAAACTCGTTAGGCCGACAACGCTTAGACAATTGAAAAACATCTACAATCCGGATGAATACGCAGAGAACGGATGCAGAGATGGTAAATCGGCTGACTACACCGTGAGCGTATCTCCAACCAACAACCGCGGAGTTACGAATAATTCTGCATCGACCAATGGAACCGATAAAAATGTATCTATGTCTATTCTAAGTCCATTCGACGAACAAGAAGAATGGGCTAAGATATCCGAAATCATGGCATCGTTTGGAAAAACTTTCAATCACGAGTCTATCGTCACCGAATTAGAGCAGGAATTCGAAACGAGATTGGGTAAGTTTGGAAGTTGAATTTTTTCCTCACCTTATCGCGCCTCGTTAATCATAAAACGTGTGTTTATAAATATGAAGTTACGTGAGTAATGATGAATATGAAACAATCGTAGCTTCTATTTTTTTTCATTGCGTTGCTGTGCCCTGTGCCTGTGTCTGTGCAGTGTGCAGTTGTTTCATCGCGTGTAATTTTTTTTTATTATCAATTACGAATCGTTACTTATCATCGTCGTTTCATTAAACGATAATTGTATGAAATTTTTCGTGAACCTCTCTCTCTCTCTAAACTGATACGATATGAGATTGGTGACTCGTGGAAATTGTCTTGTGTACTATAAGAGTGTATTATGAAACACGAGGAAGAAATACGATGTCTTATTACGTTAGTACGTAAAAGGCGGTTTACAAATGGTTCAAAATTATGTACTTTGGTGGCCTTGGGACTATGGTCCCTATCGGTCTTGTTGTCAACGTTGTGTAATTATTTACTCGACGTCGATGATCGTTTCCTCGTTATAAGAGGTTGATTTATTTGTCGTGTGCTCGATTCGCGCCGACATACAGTGTACACGCGAACTACTCGTTGACCAGTTTTACCTTTTTTGGGTGACCGATGTGTGAGGCTTGAGATGCCTCTTCTTTTTTTTTTCTTTTTTGAGAACGACAGTCATTATCAATTAGACGGATTTTGTATGCGGAGGTTGACTGTTGGGTGTGAGAAGAATTAAAATTAGTCTATGGAGGAGGCTCGGAGTGATGTTGAGAGATGCGATGGGTGTGCTTTTATAGTACAAGTAACCCAATATTGATCATTAAGAGGGCAATTTAGAATTTTACGAATTGATTTGAAAATTTTTGAAAAGAGAGAGAAAAGTGATAAACTTGTATTTTGAAAGTGATGTCGAAAATGTGGCACTTTATTGATGAATTTAATTTACGTGAAGATCCTTTATTAGTTTTGTCCAATTTGTGAATTATACATCTGGTCAACGTGTTTTGAGCAGCACTGAACGTTTAACGAACTCCTACAGCGGAATTTTGGGCAGCTGTACAAGAAGTCTATACTGGTACAAAACATGTTTCAATTTTGAAAATTTATGCAAAAACTTTTTTAAAAAGTGAAAAAAATTAACCACAAATTTTTTGAAATGTCAAAAATTACTTACAAGGAAAGTACCCAATTCACCAAACCGGTAAAAAAATTTTGATCGGATACAAGAGAGTCGAAGGAGGACCTCGAAATACACCATCAGCGAAAATTTCAAGTGCTAAAATTCTTTTTTTGGTTTTTTAGATTTTTTTAAAATTTAAAATTAGGGCCACTTTTTTATGAAAAAAAAATCAAAATTTGATCAAATTGACATGAAACGCTGAAATTTAGTTTATACCCTACTTTTGACGATCCGAATCGATTGGTAATGCATTCGGACCGTTCTGGAGCTTTCGCAGGATTTTAGGATTTTCCAGTTTTCGAAAAAATACTGTAACCACGGTAAAAATGGAATTCTGCACCTTTAAACCTGCAGGATTTGCCATTTTTGTGACTTTTTTGAACGATTTGAGCTCATATTTTCAAAATCTGTGTTGGTTTCAATCTCAGCATTTTCTCAAGCATTCATTTTGGAAAAAAAAATAAAAAATTCTAAGGAATTTGTGAATGAAAACACCAGAAAAATATATGCTCACCTGAGACGAATCCTTACCGATACCGACAGACAGAAAATTCTTTAAACCGGAAAATGCAAAATCGAAAGAGTGTTCAAAATACATCAGCAGCCAAAATTTCAAGTGTTAAAATTCACTTTTCGATTTTTAAGGAATTTTTAAAAATCAAATTCGTGCTAAAACTGCGAAAAAATCAGAATTTTACTGGATTGGCCTAAAAAGCTGAAATGTGTGACGTATCCTATTTTCAACCCCTCAAATTGATTGGAAACGTGTTTCGAACTCATTTTGAGCAGTTTTGGAGCCTCCAGCAGATCTTTGGAAGCTGAAATTTCATTAAGATTTTATCAAATTAAGCTGGAAAATTGAAATTTACTCTACCTGTATCCTAATTTCATCATGCTGAGTCGATTGATGGTGGAGCAAGGCATTCTGGAGCCTCCAGCAGTATTTTGGAAATTCCAGATTCTGAAAAAGTGTCTTAAAAGTTGTCGAAGTGACCAGTTTTTCATAAACGGTTTCTGTCGGTTCGGTTTCGGTATCGTGTATTTCTTTCAACGATTTCATAACTAAAAAACGTTCAAAAATCTACTGGAGGCTTTCAGAAGTGTTCCAAACTGTCTCCAATATACTCGAAAGGTCGAAAATGAGAAGTACGTTCGGAATTTCGAATTTCTCGGTCAGTATGGTGAAATTTTGATTTTTTTAAATTTCTGGCCCAAAAACTTTCAAAAATATGTAGGTATAGTGTAGGTACACTAGAAATGAAAAATTTTCTGATGGTTGGGTTTGAATACTTCTCTCATTGGTTGGTTAATTTCGGATTTTTATTCAATTGCTCGGCGCCAGGGTTGAAAACCGTTTGGAACCACAACCATTTGGAACCACCACAACCGCTTTTTTAGGTCAGATGAAACGGGAACCAGAACCATCAGAACCATTTCAAAATTTGGAAAAGAGAAGTACCAAAAGAACAACCATATAAAATGATTTTGAAACAATTTAGAACCATTTAGAGCCGATTGAGTTTTTAAAGGAAAGAACAACCAGAACAAGAACCAGAACACGTTTCAAATAAGAAGAACCATCAGAACCCTTTTCAGGAATCGGTTCTTTTTGGTCCCCACGTCATTGAAACTCCTTTTTTTTACCAAAGTGAAAGAATTCGTGTTTTTCATGCAAAATAAGCGAGGTAAAAAGGAATTTTTTTCAAATTTTCAATTTTTGCCATTTTTTGGACCTGGAACCATTTGGAACCATTTTTTAATTGGTGGAACAACCAGCACCACCAGCAAAACATCAAATGAGGAGTAAAAGGAACCACCAGAACCATTTGAGTTTGAAAAGAACTGAGAACCATTTTGGAAGAACAATGTGAAAAGTACCTTTTGGAACCAAAACAAAACCATTACAAATCCATCTTTGAGAACTTTTTTTGGAACCGAAACCGGGAACCACTAATATTCAAAGGTTCTAAAAGAACCACCACCATCACAACCAATTCAATTTGAAACGGTTTTCAACCCGCTCGCCTTTTCAAAATAACACCAATGACAGAAAAGGAGCCATTAAAGGATTGAATCTAGATGAGTAAATAATCGAACTCAGTGACTTCAAATTAGTAGGAATTAACATCACACTTTCTTGGTTTTAAACGAATTTTTTCAATATGGGGGAGGACTGGAGAAGTTTCTGGGGTTGAATTCAAGTTCAACTTTTACACTTTTCACGCAAAAGGCTGAGCTTTTACTTCAAAACTTCAGTTTTGAGCTTTTCAAATTTTAATTAGGTACTGATCCCCCCTTTTTATAGGGGCCAGGGTGTCTAACGGCCATGAAAGTCATGAATTTTGGTAGGTGGTCATAAAAGTCATAAAAAGTCACGAAAAAGTCATGAATTTTGCTCGAAACACACTTGGAAATTTTTTTAAAAGCCCATAAAATGAGAAAAAAAACAAAAAATGAAAAAGTTCAAAAAAATCAAAAAAATTATAAAAACTGTAATAACTAATTTTTGATCTTGTAAAAAATGGTAACCCTGTTTGACAAAAAATTTTCTCGCAGTTTCAAGTTATTCAATTTTTGGGGGGGGGGGGAGGTATTTTCATGCGGTGAAAATGTGAAAAATAGGTCGTCATCGTCATGAAAAAGCTCATGATTTTTTGTCTGGGAGTTTTGTTAGACACCCTGAGCGGTCATTTTGAGAAACACTATGCTTAGTCAGGTCCTGTGAACATTTTGAAAACATCGCTCGTGTTGAACTTCTGTCAAAAATTCTATATTTTGGTTTGAAGATTTAAAGGAGCACCTTGTTGTAAGTAGTTTCAATTTTTATTTTGTTGCGTACGATTTTGTATTCGTCAATCTTAAATTCTTAGGGTTTTTAAAGACACCATTTTCAAACCTTTCACATATAAATCAGTTGAATTCCAAACCAGGAAGCATTCACAATTTCCCAGTACTTTGAATAAGTTTTTTCATTCATCTTGTTTAGTGTCTTCCCCCCTCCTTCATCCAGTCCTTCGTTGGCTTCGTTCTTCGTTTTCATGTCGTATCAGAGAGAAGAGCTGCTGAATAGACATATCATTGAATCATTTACGAATATTATTATTAATCACAGGAAAGAGACACGAAAAAAAATCTTGAAGATGAAAATTACAATGAAAATTAATTTATTGTTACAGGTATTAACAGAGCGGAATCACAGCAAAATCACATAGAGACATCTCCCGTCGTGCACACCTCAGTTAGTCAATGGTTAACGTGGTTAGGATTACCAGAATACGAAAACGCTTTCATTAATTTCGGATACGACGATATAAATTTCATCGTAAGTAACGTTATTTTACACGATACAAATTTCACTAAACTTAGTGGAGTGCCAACCTACGGGTGATTTTGACGTTTAAATTTTTCGTTCGTTTATTTTTTACAGAACGGCGTTATCAATGACTGCGATCTAAAAGAGATCGGCGTGATGAACGAGAACGATCGTGAAAACGTTCTAAAACAAATTTACAGTTTACCTAACCGAGTCGGCGATTTTTGGATGTCGACTAAAAGCGCAGTCACTGGTGATGTTACTAAGGATCTAGTCAAAGAATGGTTGGACAGCATAGGATTAGCGTGTTATTTGGAAACGTTTCGTAAAAATTTATTCACCGAAATGGATAGAATAAAACGGATATGGGAGGTCGAGTTGACGGCCGTTTTAGAAATTACCAAACCCGGCCATCGACGCAGAATGCTGGCTTCCGTTAACGTCGGTAAATTGCAGTGCGCCCAATCAATTAATGACCCATCCTTATCGAGTAATTTAGACGATCTGCACGCCGACCTAGACCAGTTGGTAAGTTGATACGGTTATATACGAGTATTTGTGGTATGTTACACTTAGTTATAAAACGTAGTTAGAACACTGTTATGGTATATGGTACGGTATAGGTACTAATTAAATTCGATTCGATTACCACGAATGCCACAAGAATCAAGGAGAGAGGAATGAAGAATGAGTGTGTAAGACGTTTATTGTCGTCGTTTGTCGCCGCCGTCGCCGAGTGTGTGTGTAGTGTGCGAGGGTGTTGGAATTTCGCGGCTTCATTGTTTTCAAGTGCTGTGTACTTGGTTGTAATCAGTTGGTGTTTAGTGTGTACTTAGAGTACAGGATGTTTCCATACTTCTAATAAAATAGTATTTCGAAGAAATGCACCGAGACCATAAGTTGAACATCTGGAACATTTTAATAAAGAATTGAGAAGAGGAATTGAAAATTTCTCAAGGCTGACTGAATAGTTTTTTTAATTAGGGTGATATATTAACTAGCTGAAAAATTTTGAACCGAATTAAGCTAAATCGAAAGAGCATGCAAAAATACTTTACCAGCCAAAATTTCAGGAGCTGAAGTGAATTTTTCGATTTTTGATGAATTTTTGAAAATCAAATTTGGGTTAAAAATGATGAAAATTCAGAATTTTATAAAATTGATCTAGAAAGCTAAAATTTGATATATTCCTTATTTTCAACCTCCCAAATTGATTGGAATCGTTTTTCAAACCGGTTTGATTAGTTCTGGAGCCTCCAGCAAATTTTTTAAAGATGACATTTTTACAAAATTTTACAGAATAAAGTTGGACAGCTAAAGTGTATTTTATACTCTAATTTCAACATGTCGAGTCAATTGGATTGGGATTTATTTCAAGCCGTTCTGGAGCCTTCAGCATATTTCGGAAATATCAGATTTTCCAAAAAATGTCATAAAAACCGTCTAAATCAACTTCAGCACTTATAAAGGTTATTGGTGCTTCTTAATGAAATGACTCACCTAATCAATTATGCACAATTTTTTCAAAATTTGTTTCCACCGGTTTGAAATTGTATACTTATTTTTCCAAAATGTACAGTTATTTTTATGATTGAAAATTTGAAAAATTCACCGTGTCCGTTCCCGTGCCGTTTTACAAAAAAAAAAACTGAAATTCACTTTATGCCTAATTTTTGACATTCCGAGTTGACTGGAGATGGGTTTGAACTGTTTTGGAGTCTCCAGCAACTTTTTGAAAACTGTCAGTTTTTAAATAAAAAAAACTAAAACCTGTATTTCTGTGAAGCTAAATGTTACCATGTAACAGATTGCAGCAAATATACCTACTACTACTACTACTACTACTACTACTACTACTACAACCTGCTTAATAATTCAATTTTGGCGCGTGTTAACGCGATTGGTCCAAAATACGGTTTTGAATTTCAGAACAGGTGGAACGACTTCCAATCGACTCAGCATGTAAAATTGGGCTATAAAGTACATGAATTTCAGCTTTCCAATTTCAGAGGGTAAAATGTTGAATTTTTTTTCATTTTTGACCCTGTATCCAATTTTTAGAAATTTATAAAAAATCAAAAAATGCAACGACGTTGCCAGAAATTTAATATTATTCAAACTTAACTAAACCGTTACCCAAAATTCAACATTCAATGAACTTCGATGCTGTGCCAACTTAAGTGTCACTTGAAGTTCAAAATTGAATAAATTTCAGCATTGCTTGGACTCTCGATTCTCTTAAATCTGGGAGCTGATGAAGCTTTGATATTGATTGAATGATTGAACATAATTGAACTTCAATATTTCTCGGATTTTAGCTCCATCAAGGTGTCTAACAGTCCTTCCGATCCAGAAAGTCAGTAAAAGTAAATCTTTTTGCCTATGGGTCCTTTTTTCAAAAAAGTCTCCTTTTCCGAATTTTCAAATAATTCTGTCAAAACCAAGCAAAAAATAAAAACACAAATTTTCAGAATTTTCAATTTTTTTTAACGTCAAAATAAATAAATATAAGAGCTGTGCGGTTAGAGAAATACCTAGATTTCATTTTCACCCATCCAAATGATTTTTACTTCATATCACGGGGCATTGGATTAGTATTGCGTGTTTCATTCTAGAGTACAATTATATGCTAAAAAAAATAACATGAAATTCCTTCGAAAAGTAAGAAAATTTCCAAAGAATTAACGTACGAGTATCAAAAATCTCTGAAAAATTGAAGTCATCTCGTCTACTTTGAAAAATGTTGAAATCAGAAAAAAAATCAAATCTTTTCATCAAAATCGACGTTGTTCTAATTTTCGAGAATTACAAATTTTCCAAAGCTTTTTCCCTCTCTTTGTTCAGGGTACTAGGTATTCAAGAATGCTGCATTCAAAAATTTTAAGAATTCAAAAATTGAATAGGAAAATTCCAGGAATACGCGTAATATCCAAACAATTTGAAAAGTGCAAATTTTTCGTTTTCTCTGAACAGAACCACCGACTCTTCAAAATTTCTGATACTATTGTACTTTAGTGGAAATGTAAAATAAAATAGGTAAACTGGTCGTTTTTTTGATTTTTGAACCAATTTTTTTGAAAAATTTTCGCTCGAGCAATAATTTTTACCATCATTTTAATAAAAATAGTTATTCATTATGAAGGGTGTCCAGAAAAGTAGGTACCTGAAAATGATCAAAGGCCTTTGCATAGTCAACGAAGCATAGTACCGCAGGGATGTTGAATTCACAGGATTTTTCAATTATTTGTCTGATGTTCAGAATCTGCTCTCTTGTATCTCTTCCAGGCATAAGACCTGCCTGTTCAGGTGAAATCTGCCAATGCAAGTATGCCTTGATCCTGTTGTTGATTATTTGGAGCATCACTTTACTGGCATGTGGAATCAGGACTATTGTGCAATAGTTAGCGCAATTTCTCATATCACCTTTCTTGTGTAGCGGAATTAACACTGATTTGCACCAATCTTCTGGCCATTCTCTTTTGCGCCCTATGTTGTTGCCATATCTTCCAGATCACCTTTTCTGCTTTCTTGCCCATGGACTGTAGTATCTCAGCCTCAATACCATCACATCCAGGTGCTTTGCATTTCCTCAACGCCTTGATGGCATTTCTTACTTCATCAAGTAAGATATCTGGCTCTTCTACACTGTCCACTTCAATTTCTGGTGCTTCATTGTTGTTTGGGTTCTGTGGTTCACTCTGATATAGCTTGCTGCAATACAATCTCCAGTTCTCTAGAATATTATTCGAGTCCCATGCGACTGTACCATCCTCTGCTGTGATTTCACATGATTATGGTTTAAAATCTCTGGTGATCTGTTTTATCTTCTTGATTGAATAGTATGCTTGATTCGTTGTGATCAGACATTCTTGAATTTCTTCACAACGTCTGTTTAAGTAGGCTTCTCTGTCTTTCCTGAAATTTCTCTGGATGCATCTATTCAAGGCTTTGTACTTGTTATTATTTCCTTCCAGTTTTACTTTTCTACATTCTTCTATGAGCTTCAACGTTTCTTCTGACATCCGTAGTTGACGTTTTCTCAGTTCAAACTTCCTTCCTGTTCTTGATTACCAAATCGCATTTCTTTTGGATTTCTGCCTTCATATTTTCCCATAAGGTATTTGGGTCCTCTTCATCAGTGTGATCAATATTTATTTGGGCAGCAAGTATTTTCCTTTCTTGGTCAGTAAGGTGTATGTGATTTTTCTTTGTTGGTTTCTTCCCACTGCAAAGACGCAATTCAAATGAAGTCACCAGCAAGTGATGATCTGATGCTACATCTGCTCCAGGAAAAGTCTTATCTACTGAACCAAAATGTCATCATTTCTAGAGTCTTCAGAATTGAAATAACTTTTGTTTCCATTTTGAGGTACAAAAGCTTGCGATATTATCAAACAATTCATCGTTTTATTTGAAGTTTGAAACCACAGAAATTAATAGAACCTGAATTTTTTGCTGCTTGTGAATTCTTTAGTTGCATTTTGAAAATTTATGGAAAAAACGATGTCCAAGTTGGTCTTTAGAGGAGACAAACACGTCACAAATGATAAAATTTGATTTTAGTGGATCAATTTTTTACAATTTTCAAAAAGTCCAGATTTTTAATTGTGTTTTTATTGAAGTTTGAAATTTTCTATTCAATTCCTCCTTTGTTTAGAAAATTAGGTGAGAAAAAATAATCAAATGTTCATTCTGCTTTCGTTTTCATAGTCAAGGTTTTCCATTGTTGTAGTTTCTCTGATTAACTAATCAATTTGACTTTTTTCAAAACTGAAAGTCTGTTTCAAAAAGTCCCACTCGAGATGCCCTGCTAGAATTCGTTGAAGAGTAAATTTTCGAATTGGGTTCTTCGAGTGGAATTCTGAGATGAACACCTTGTGGCTTGGAATAGTTCTGTAGAAGAAAAAAAGTTGATAATTAAATTCGTGGGAAAAGATGAAGAAATTGATTATTGAATCACCAGAAATGGTTGGAAATTGTGAGAACTGATTTTGATATTTCTCCTCGTAGTGTTATCTGGATTCAATATTTCTGGGAAATCTGTATCGAACTCGGAAACGTTCAGGAGTCTTCCATGCAGTTTACTAGTAATGTAGCGCATCTTCGAATGATTCATTTCCTATATACGTACATAGTAACTTTTCCTGGATGTTCAATCTATCGACCTGTTATCTCATTATCTAGTAGCAGATAATGAAAGTAATTATCGAATATTGTGACTTGTGAGCGATGCTGCATTAATTTTGAAATATTCGCGTGTACTGTTTCGTTACATTACTCGTAATTCGATTCCCGATTCTTCTCAATTACAGTGTACTTTCAATGCTATAGTGTACTAAGTACATCATACGAGTACAGCACAGCATTCATACAACCTTACACTAATAATGTGGTACTTAGTTACTCGCGTATATTGGCAATAAGCGTTATGTACGGGCCATAAATATTTGAAATTTATTATAGATTTGTTGCAGTGGTCCCCAAAACGATACCGCGAGTTATAAATATCATTCTTGTCTCTTCTCCGTGTATTGTCGCATTCACCCACCGAGTGTTTTTTTTCAACGCGATCGCGACTCGATTCGAATTCGATAGTTGTTTAGCTGTATACAACACAATGGCTGTGTTTTTAAATTCATCGAATTTTTTTTCCATCAGCCATCAATTTCCTTTATTTAATTGTTTCGTTCTTTAGTTACACTCGCGAGCTCCTATATAATTTACAACCCGTATAAGTACCATGCGCCCATATACGTGCACGTCGTCGACGTCGTCATCGTCATCGGAATTGCTTACTCAAGTACTTGTAAATATGCGCTTATTGTTATTTCCAATGCACATATTATCGATTACGCGTACCGTACCTGCTGCACATTGCAATATCTATGCTGTTAATGCGAAAGAAAACCGAGAAGAAAGGAAATTCGATGTAGAGTTATTTGAACTCGACTGCGGTGATTTATTTTATGGGATGAAATTGCGAGGAAACGTGTTAGTGTATTTGGCAATGATGATGGTGAGGTTTTGGTCAATGGTTTGAGGTAATTGAGTGAGTTAAAATTGCAGGCATTGTAGTCTTTCTTTTTTACGGAAGATTATAGTCCACATTTTCACCTTGATCCAGATTTATTAGTGATCTGTCCCATTTCGTACTTTGATTTATTGGGTTACAAAAACTGCATATTTTCGTAGTTTTTCAGGGTTAATTGGGAAATTAATAATTTACTTTGGGTAATTTTGCCAATTAGCACTTCTTTGGAAAATTATGTACGTAAAGGTATTATCCAAAGATTAAAGAAATTTCATCTCATCAGCAAAGTATTAATCATTTGTGTCGTCATAAAATTAGAATGAGTTTGATAACGGTTGAACAGTTCAAATTAAGATAGATTATTTTTAACGTATGCATTCATATCGTTGCAATTCATATTTTCGCATTTCTTTTTAGGAAACCTAGTATTACTGTGTTTTAATCTCCAGTCTCCTTACATTCTGATTTTTTCTGCTGGATCAGCAACTTGATATGATTCAATTTTTGCTGCAGCCTTCTCGTTGATATTATAATTTTACTCGTACGATTATTGATTACGATTACTCAATGAAATTAATTCTCACGTTTTGTTTTCATTCTATTCTTTCAGAAAAACAATATTCAAGAACTAGAAGACGAAATCAGAACGAAAAGCACTCCATCGTCTACGACGACGACGAATACCGGAAATACAACGTCAGCAACAACAGTTCCCAGCGAAAGTGGAACTTTGCGACATAGGAAAAAATCACGACCTGCTCCGCCTCCACCTCCTTTGGCTGAACCAGATGTAGAAATCAGAAATCCTTCGGAGTTACTGGTTGGTGTACCGGCTACATTGAAGACTCAGTGGCCCCATAAGCCCAAAGCTCTCGTCACCGGTACCGTTGATTACGTGGCTTTGGTAAGTGAAGTTTTATTTCAGTTGTTTCCAAAACCCCTGAACCAAAATTCCAGTTTCCCAAATTTGTTTTTTGATGGCGAATTTTTTGAGAATTGAAAACTGACCATTGTTGGTGAATTATGTATGGTTTTTAATTTACCGCAAATTCCATGTTCCTTTGATACTCGTAATCATTTTATAGTCTATTCTGAGTTTTCTTGAATATTTAAATGCTTTTATTTTTATCTATGCAAAGGTTTAGAAAACGCGAGGAACAACGCCATTTATGGTAAACTATTTATTCAGTAAAAAATTATGAAAATTAGTTTTCCTAACATCAACTCACCGGAACCAAATTTCACTGTTTCGGATCATTCTTTGGACCTTCCAATGCGATTTTTGAATTCTCCAAGTTTTCTTCAGAAGGCTTGGAAATTACTAATAATTTGGGTAGCTAAAAATCGAGTTGTGTTTTCTTCTGGACCTACTTTGGTTTTTCCTTAACAGATATTTCTGATTTTTCGCAAAAATTTAACCCACTTTGATGGGTCGAATAACACTCTTTCAAAAATCCCAAAAATCATGACTTAATTTTAAGCTCAAAATTCTTCAAAAAATGCTCAAAAAGCATTTTCACAGAAATATTTGATTTTTTCGCAAAATTTCAACGTGTGTTGGTGCCACCAGCCAAAATTACAGGAGTTTAATTTCATTTTTTGATTTTTGGCGAATTTTCTACAAAGTCCAAATTTAGGCGAAAAATTGAAAAAAATTGAATTTTACTAAATGAGGGCCTTCATGGAAAAAGGGCCTTAGTCAATTTTCTTCACTGATTTTTACAAGTTCAAGTGAGCTTAAAAATTCTTTCTACAAGCAAACATTTTCCAATTTGTTTTGTTTTTTTCATGGAAGAGCACTTCAATATCACTGAATATGGTGAAATTAATTTTTAAAAATGTTTAATACATTCAAAATTGTAAATGGAAAAAAAATGATTAAGGCCCCTTTTCCATGGAACTCCTCAAGTTTACTCAGAAAGCTGAAATTTAGTTTGTACCCTATTTTCGGTCTCTCAAGTCGATTGGTGATAGTTTCGAACCGTTCTGGAGCCTCCAGCGGATTTTCTGATTCTCCAGTTTTTGAAAAAATTTTGTGATTAGGGTGAAAATGCCATTGAACACCGATTAACTCAAATTCAACATCTCTGTGATCCATTTGATCAATCTGAGCACACATTTTTAAAATCTTTTTGTGCTGGTTCAAATCCAAAATTTTCTCCAGTGATCATTTTTGAAAATGAAACCCTATTTTTTGACCTTCCGAGTCGATTGGTGATAGTTTCGAGCCGTTCTGGAGCCTCCAGTGGATATTCAGTACCTGTAAACTCTGATGTAATATCTTCGTGATCCATTCGATCGATTTTTGCTCATGTTTTCAGAATCTTTTCGAGTCTACTCGTATTCAAATCCATTTTCTCCATGTGATCACCTTTTTTGGGAGTAGAAATGAAAAAAATCTAGTCTTTTCAACGTCACTTATTCCTGGCCTTTTTTCATCTAAAATTCTGGAAAAAATTGAAAATTACTCCGGAGGCTTCAGAATCCATCGAAATGGTGAAATTCCGTTTTGGAAAGTTGATATTAATTAATTCAGCGCCTATGAACTCAAATCTTTTTGTATCGAATTCAAATCCATTTTCTCTAGTCACTCAGGGTATCTGACAGGCAGTGAAAGTAGTGAAAAAGTAGTGAATTTTGTCAAAAAGGTAGTGAAAAAATGAAAAAATTAGTTTACTTTTAGTGAAATTGGCAACAGTGTTGGAATACGTGACGTCAGTTTAGCCGGTAAATTTTCTTCCAATTTCAATTTTTTTTGAAAATTTTCCTGCGAAAAATTTTAATTTTGGTATATTTTTTTGTGTGTGTGTGGGGGGGGGGGGAAGGAGGGTCAGTGGAGAGGTTTCTGAAAATTTGATTAGAAAAAAATGGTGAAAAAGTAGTGATTTTTGTTGAAAAAATCCGCTAGGCACCATTTTTTCTACTTCGAGGGAAAAAATTTAGAAAAAAATCAGTTTTTACATCCACATTACTCATTAAAAAAATATGAATTGCGAGATAAAGCAAAAAAAAATTCGAAAAAGCAAACAAAAATGCACAAGTAGGTATGCAAAATTCAAGTTTGACCGAATTTTGAGAATAAAGAGAGGGTGGTTTTTGAAAAGTATTCAGGTATGATCAATACAATTCAGGTACCTTCTAAAAAAATTGAAGTTTTGAAAAAGAATAATATTAAAATCAATTTTTGATTTCCTCAATTGGTCATTGGCAGCCTCAAACCATTTTGGACTATCCAGCAGTTTTTGGAATTTTTCAGCTCATTTATTGAAACCAGTTTTCAAGTACCAAAAACCCCAAAACTGTGCAGAAGCCTTTCCAACGGCTTCTCAAACTCCTACAAA
Organism: Planococcus citri; assembly: GCF_950023065.1. Lineage (NCBI taxonomy): Eukaryota > Metazoa > Arthropoda > Insecta > Hemiptera > Pseudococcidae > Planococcus > Planococcus citri. The sequence continues at coordinate 30,322,600 of NC_088678.1, read as the reverse complement.
TCGATTCAAGAGATCAAAAATAGTGCTCAAATCTAATTTCACAGTTTTAATTTTACTTCTATTTGATCAAATTTTGATTTTTTTCATGGTGGAAAATTAATTTAATATTTTAAAAAAATTACGAAAGTCTGAAAAATGAATTTATGTTGATTTCCGACGCTTTTTCGATTTTTGTTATCTATGGAGAATGTTTTTGTTGATGAAGTGAGTGGAGAGGAGGAGCACGTGCTTACCTGATGAGAAATCATCTTCAACGAGAAACAAAACAAATCAAAAAAAATTTCTTCATTGGAGTGGGGGTGGGAATGAGGGTGAGATAGAATTCAGCCACGAAAAATTTTCATGCCTAAAATTTTTTAAAAAGCAAAGTCGTTTGCAAAAAAATCAAAAACTTAATTTTTGTTCATTTTTTTTACAGTATTTAGGCTCGACTGTTGTGAAAGAACTCCGAGGCACGGAATCTACCAAAAAATCGATACAAAAGCTGAAAAAATCCACATCAATAGTCGACTGTCGAGTTACCTACGACATCATATTGGCGATTTCGTATAGAGGCGTGAAATTCCTAAATGTTTCCGATCATGTAAGTATTATTTAAGTACACAATCGCGATTACTAAGAAAACAGGAAAATATACGAATAATTATGTGCTTGGGCTTCGGCGAAATACTCGTCTATATCGTGATTCGTTGTCGTCACCTAGTCGGTGCGCGTGTTTCGAACTTTAAAGACCAATATTATTACACGTCACTTTCTTTTGTCTTGTATATTTTGCAGTCGTTGATTTGCGAACATGAAATTCGTAACATTCATTGCGCCTGCCAGGATTCCGAAGATCTGACGCATTTTGCGTATATTACCAAAGATCGCGCTAGCAAGACGCATTATTGTCACGTATTTTGCGTTCAGACTATGGTAAGTGAACACGAACTCATGTAACGTACTAATTTACTGTAGGTATAGACGAAATGCTAGGTGTAGGTACATTGTTATTCTTAGCGTTCTCTCTTTTTGGCGCCCTTGGAGAGATCTTGGGAGTAGGAATTGTTTGCGAAATACAGCAGCAGTCCTGGTTTGTTTAATTTCAATCTATACACGTATGCACTTGTAGTCGGGGAGCCCGCATAAGGATCTATTGCACCCCCCCCCCACCGGCGATTCTTCGGGACAACTTTTTTCTCAAAGAGGGAGTCCTAAGGAACATTTCCAGCCCTTGCCCTCAAAAAAAGTGGCCCATTTTACAAAATGGCCGCCATTTTGATTGACAGGTCACCCGAAATTGTAGATTTTGCTTTCCAACATAGGACTTGCACGACATTTTTTAAACCGTACGAAGGTAGATCGAAAGATCAAGCAAAAATTTATCACCGGTCAAAATTTCAAGTCCTGAAGTGCCTTTTTCGATTTTTCGTGAATTTTTGAAAATCAAATTTGGGCCAAAAATGAGGGAAAAAATCAAAATTTTACCAAATTGACCAAGAAAGCTGAAATTTGGAATATACCCCATTTTTGACATGCCAAATCGATTGGAAACTGTTTAAAACCGTTTTGAGCAGTTCTGGAGCCTCCAGCAGATTTTTGAAACTCGAAAATCCCACAAAATTTCATCAAATGGAGTTGGAAAGTCAAAATTCATTCTGAAAACTAATTTCAATACGCTAAGAAGTCAACTGCAGGTAGATTTTAAGTCGTTGTTGAGCCTCCAGTGACTTTTTGAAAATTACTGGAGCCTTCAGTGACTTCTTGAAAGGTTGTATGGCGTTTTTTGGAAAATTGAAATTTTCAAAAAGTAGCTGGAAGCTTCAAAACCATTTGAAACCACCATGCAGTCGTCTTCATATCGTATTGAAATTAGTTTGCGAAGTAAATTTCAGCTTGCTAACTCCATTTTGATAAAGTGTTGTGGAAATTTCAAGTTTCAAAAATCTGGTGGAGAATCCAGTAATTTTCAAAAAGTCGCTGGAGGCTCCAAAATGACTTGAACTCACATGAAGTTGTCTTCAGAGGTTGTTAAAATTGGAGTGCAGAGTCAATTTCGGCTTTCCATCTCCGTTTAATGAAATTTTGGGGAAATTTCAAATTTCAAAAATCTACTGGAGGCTCCAGTAATTTTCAAAAAGTCACTGAAGGCTCCACAATGACTTAAAATCTACCTGCAATTGACTTCGTAGAGTATTGAAATTAGTTTGCAGAATAAATTTTGGCTTTCCAACTCAATTTGATGAAATTTTGTGGGAATTTCGAGTTTCAAAAATCTGCTGGAGGCTCCAGAACTGCTCAAAACGGTTTGAAATAGTTTCCAATCGATTTGACATGTCGAAAATGGGGTATATCCCAAATTTCAGCTTTCTTGGTCAATTTGGTAAAATTTTGATTTTTCCCCTCATTTTTGGCCCAAATTTGATTTTCAAAAATTCACGAAAAATCGAAAAAGGCACTTCAGGACTTGAAATTTTGGCTGCTGATAATTTATTGCACTCCTTTTCGATCTAGCTTTGTTGAGTTCAAAAAATTTCGTGCAGCAATCTTCGATTTCTGCTGACCTGTCAATCAAAATAGGCGCCATTTTGTAAGTAGGGCCACTTTTTTTTTGTGAGGACGAAGGCTAGAAATGTTCCTCAGGACTCCCTCTTTAAGAAAAAAGTTTTCCTGGAGGATCGCCGGTGGGGGGGGGGGTGCAATAGATCCTTACACGGGCTCCCCGACTATTGGTGCATGAGTAGAGCTCAAGTTTTGAACATAAAATTTCAGAGGGCAAGAGTAAATTCAACTATTGAATTTTCAAAAGTATATCTCGTCGTTTCAGCGAATTGGGCGGTGTCAAGAAGGTGGGTAGTGAAAAGAAGGGAAAGGGGAAAGAATCTACGCAAACGCCAAAAACTAGTCTTCTTTCATTTGATCCTCAAACCGAGCCTAATTTTCCATTTTTTTTTCACCCATCCAGGATCAAGCTTTCGAAGTGATTTTAACCTTAGGCGAAGCATTCGAAGTAGCCTATCAAATGGCGCTAAAAGAACATTTCGGCGGTAACTCTCGTTCCGCCTCGAATCACACTAGATCTCATTCTGTGAATACCATTAACTACCCAAACGCCGAATCTCAATCGAGTCATTCGCGATCCCATTCCATAAACGATATCCTAGATGGGGGCAGCAGCAGCGGTGGCGGACCATCGACCGGTATAACCACGAAAAATGTCCACGCCAGATCGCATTCTGTTACCGATATCAAAATCCTGAATGGTAACGGCCTTTCCAAAGGGTTATCGCTGGCTTCACCTACCAAAGCTCCTATCGCCGTGACCGAAGATATTTAGAAAAAAAATCACCTGCGAGTTCATTTTACCAAAACACAACAACAATCTCGGCTTAGCGACGTTATTAATTTTTTTCGACTTTGATTTTTGTTAGGTTTACGTTTCTTTATTTTTATTATTTTTCGTAAATGTTCCTCTTTGAAATTTTATTATTATTATTTTTTAACCTATTTTTCCTTTATTTTTCTTTCATTTTTGTTTTATTTTTTTTTAATTTTGTGAATTTCTAGTAAAACGATATATTTTTTATAACGTAGAGTTTCGAATATTTATACATAGTTGAATGAATGGAGGCGTTTGCAACAATGACCTAATTTTTATTCTGTTTGTATTGCCAGAAGTCATCAGATTGCGCACATGAGTTGATTTTTTCCCCAATGTGTGCCAGATTAATTGAAATTTAGTATCGTATTTTATGCAGGCCTACGAGTCGTCGATATTATATCGATTTTTAAATTACGTAGAATCATAAATGGCATTTTCGAAGCTACTTTTTCTTTCTTAATCGCTTTTTATACGAATTTTCTGTATTTTTATTTATTTGTTTTTCTAATCATCCGTAGCCCATAATCTTTTAAAAATCTTCCAGCTTGCTCATTCTTTATTTTTGTATCTACATGTATGATTTTACAAATTATTTTTTTGTGTAACGACTGAACACCATTTTTATGTTTTGAAAACGCGCAACAAATTTTTATTTTATTTTTCAAATTTTTAACTCATGATTTTGCGATTATTCGCCATATTTTTACATTTTTATACTTTTATACGTTAATAGCATTGCTCAAAGTTTATAAGTAAAGGGAAAAAAAGCTACTGTCCATTTCACTGGTACAATCGCATTTTTACACCGGCTAAAGAACGGTGAAATTTTTCATTTTGAGTTTAATCCTAGTAACAACGCTACACTTTCATTATGTTTAAAGCGAACTTCCATTTTAGTAATGGATTTTTTTTAGTTTAATGCCTGCATTTACTACTACCTACTATACGGATACACGAAAGCAATACGTAGTTTTTAAACGAGGTATCTCCTGTATGCATAACTGAAGTTGAAAGAAAACAGCTCTTTTTATATGGTTGCCTACTCATTCGAATACAGGCGCGATGAATACGTATACGAAATATCATAGCAATGCCTTTTTTACTGTACTCGGAACATTTTTACGGACCAATAATTACGTTATAGTATGTTTTTAAAGACTGCAATATTTTCAGGTATTGGGCTGTATAAATTACTGATAGTTTTATTTACAGAGGTGAAATATTTTTCGTATTTTTTTCTCCCCCAGCTTGTTTAAAGTTTTAATTTTCAACTAAAAATCGAGTTAATTAAAATGGAATTGGTTATTACGAAGAAAACAGGAGTTACTCGTGTTTAAAAAGAAATGGGCAAGATGACAAGTTTGAAATATGATTTTACTTGGCTGGAGAAGCACTGATGGTCCAATTTTAAGTTATCGATATTTTTGCATATTTAAGAGGATGTTCACGTTACTTTTGATGATGGTGTTTATGGAGTCATTCCAAATCAATTCGTCGGGTTGGGAAGGGGGTGGTTCGGTTTTGCTTTTTTCCCCTTTCATCATCCATTCATTTCACAACTATATAAAAAAAAAGAAAAATAAAAAAAAATGGTTTGCCCAAGTCTCCTTTGAGGGGAGTCTCTCAAAATCAGGTTAAAATTCAAAGTCCCTAAATTTGGTTAAAATTGAAACCCCCCCCCGCTCTATGCCTTCAAAGATGGTGAAGATACTGAATAAAGATTGCGAATGACGTGCAATCTGTCCTGTTTTTTGGGGGGGGGAGGGAGGTAAGTGTGGTTAGTTCAAACTTAAATTTGTTCTGTACACTTTCACCTCCCTTCCCCCACCATTTTGAAAAAATGTCACTTATTTGAGGTCCTTCTTAATGGGGGTTTAACCCCTTGGTGTGTTTTCAGCTGCTAATTTTTAAAAAAAAAAGAGTGTTGAGGTGCTCGAAAAGGCCAATGTACTTACAAAAAATGAGTGAAAATTTGAACTAAACATGTTCTTAGAAACGTATGGTCCACAGTTCAACGGACGGAAATTGTTCAGTTCGCTGGCATTTTGGTGGCTCAAAAAATTCAGTTGGCTTTTCGTGAAGGGTGCAGTCGAATTTTCAAGGCCACGACCCCCTCCAATTTCGAGTTATAGTGAACAATTGTGAAAATATTCAAAAGTGACTTTGCAATCTATAAAAGTGGGGTAAAATTTCGCGAGAAATTCAAATATTTTGATAAATCTGATTTTTAAGCATTAATTTTGAGCTCGAAATTGAGTCTGAATTTTTGGGATTTTTGAAGAAATGTCATGTGACTTCAAAATAGATACACATTTTGGCAAAAATGTTTTTAAAAGTATTTTTGAAAAAATACCTCCAAAAATTTTTCAACCAAGTGCTTTTGAAAAATTTTGAGGAATTTTGGGGCCAAAATTCGATAACGATTTTCAAAAGAATTTTATGCTCAAAATTGGATTATGATTTTCAATCTCTTCAAAAAAAAGTCGTATGTGACCTTAGAATTATGGGTTAAAATTTTGTGAGAAATTCAAATATTTCCCCAAAAATATTTTTTGAGCATTTCTGAAGAATTTTGAGGTCAAAATTAGATCATAAGATTCTTCGGAATTTTTGAAAAAGTACCATGTGACCTATCAAAATGGGTTAAAATTTTGTGAGAAATTCAAATATTTCACCAAAAATATTTTTTGAGCATTTCTGAAGAATTTTGAGGTCAAAATTAGATCATAATATTCTCCGGAATTTTTGAAAAGGTACCATGTGACCTATCAAAATGGGTTAAAATTTTGTGAGAAATCCAAATATTTCACCAAAAATATTTTTTGAGCATTTCTGAAGAATTTTGAGGTCGAAATTAAATCATAATGTTCTTCGGAATTTTTGATAAAGTACCATGTGACCTATCAAAATGGGTTAAAATTTTGTTAGAAATCCAAATATTTCACCAAAAATATTTTTTGAGCATTTCTGAAGAATTATGAGGTCGAAATTAGATCATAATTTTCGGTGTTTCTGAAAAAAAGGTCATGTGACCTATCGAAATAGATTGAAATTTCGCGAATAATTCAAATATTCCAACGAAAATATTTGTTGAACATTTTAAAAGAATTTCGTCTCGAATATTAAAAAAAGTGCCATACGTTCCATCAAAATAGGTTAAGTAAGTACATTTAAAATTTTGCAAGAAAATCAAATTTTTTTCAACAAAAATGATTTTGAGCAATGTTGTACAATTCTGAGTCACAATTATTAGGTCATGGTTTTTGAAATGCGTATTTGAAAAAAAGTCATGCAACCTATCGAAAGGGTAAGATCTAAAATTTTTCAAGAAATTCAAAAATTCGAAAAAAAATTTTTTTGAACAATTTTGTACATTTTTCAGTCAGAGTTGTGCGAAAATTTTTGAAATATTTCAGAAAAGGTGTCATGGGACCTATCTGAATGGGTTAAAATTTCGCGATAAAATCAAAAATTTACATCTCAACTTTTTTTGAGCATTTTAGAAGAATTTTGGGCTTAAAATGGACCATGATTTTCAAGAGTTTGAAAACAATTGTCATGTAAATTATCTTTTGAAAAATTTTGAGACTGAAATTGAGTGAATTTTCGGGATAGTTAAGTAGGTATGTGAGTTTTTTAAAATAGGTAGCCCAAGCCTTTAAATTCCGAAAAGCTTTAAAAAAATTTGATGAAAATTTTTTCTCAAAAATTTTTTACTCATTTTGTTAGGTCAAGTACATGGCCTTTTTTTCAAAAATCCTGAAAACACGATTCTATTTTGCTTCAATATTCTTCAAAAATGCCTTAAAAATATTTTTCGTCGCAATATTATTTGAATTTCTCGCATTTCAGCCAAATTCAAAAAGTCTTATGTCATGACATTTCTTTTAAAGCCCTTTTTGTCAGTTGAACTGTAGACTAGTACTTCTTCAGAGTGTAGGGGCGAGAGAAAAATAAAGGGGAGGGGGTAAGAAAATTTCAAATTCATCGAATACAATTTTTGTCCAGGTTGCTCTCTTGATAATTTTACTGCTCCGCCTCCCTCTAATTTCATTTCCCTCATTTTCTTTTTTGGAAGTGGAAGGATTTTCAGATTTTAGTGGTGATGGGAAAATTTGCTACGTTTAAAAAATCCAAGATTTCATGCTTGACATTTTTCACTGAAAACAATAAAAAATTCACGATCAACTAAATTCAAACTCTGAATATCTTTTGGAGGAAATGTCTTTTTAATTTATTCATCTGTATCCAAGTAAAATTATTGGAACAAATCAGTGTTGCCAGCAAAGCGACGTGAAGAAATAAAATCATGTTTAAATTTTGCATTTAAATACCTATTTGTACTTGAAGCAGTCTGCCAATTAATTTCTTAACGACTGAAAATAGCAAAATGAATAGTTCTAAGTTTAAAATTTCACTTTGTTCATTTACGTCGTGTTTTTTTTCGTTTCAATTTTTTTAATTTTTTGTTTCCTTTATTTCGTTTTCAATTCATCTACAATCTACATAAATACGTAAAAAAATGTGTTTTGTAAAATCGCTCTAAAGTCAAAAGATCACCATTACTGATTTCGAACTGCAGAGCGTTTCAATCTTTTAGATATCGATTTATATATTACCTATCAATAAGACAACAATCTATATTTTCCTTCTTCGTTTTGTTACTTACTCGAATACTTACCTACTTTTCATACGAACTGTGTATTACTATAATAGGAAAAATTTCTAGCTCGTTAAGATAAGTTACTCGTATTTACAGTAGGTATACTTACATAAAATTTACATATCACTACCAATACGGAGAGATCTTTTGGCTTAATATTGTCAAGCTTTTAGTACCATTTACATTAATAAAATAGGTATATCTATTAGATATATATTTTTAAAAATTGTTATATAGCAATACGATGGGAAAAGGCGCAATTTTTTTTCTTCTTTTCAAATTCTGTAAACCCGAAAGGTAGAAAACAAGAACGTCGGGGTTCACCAATACAACGCAGCATTCTCAAAATGTTGCGTAATTTACCGAAATTGTTTATATAATATTTTCTTACCATTAATTTATAAATGCGGCTAAATACCTCGAGGTAATCGAGGGTGTACAAAAATGCGTCGATATGCCTGTAATTATACGCTTCGATATTTACCTAAAGAAAAAAATTTGTTTCTATTTTTTTTTTTTTGAATTGAATTTTTAAGTAGATGATGATGAAAAAAAAACCTGAATGCGACTTAAAAGTCGATAGTACCTATTTGTAATTGCTACAAAGCCAGGTTACAACTTACGAGTAGTTTAATGCTTTGTATAAACATACGAGAAAAAAATTTTCTCTTTTTCATTATTAATTCATTACGTAAGAAAGCTATTATTTTTCTTTTCAATTTTTTTTTTGTGATTTACCTAATCGTATTATGTGAAATTGTATAATTTTATGGAATTTTTTTTTGTAGTTTATAAAGCTGCGCGCGCTTATATTCGTTAAAAACAATGAAAATGTTTCCTCTACTAAATGAAAATATATCTGTTTGGCGAACGTTGTGTTTTTTCATTTTCGAGATTAGGTAGCGAAAATGCGATTATTTCAAAGGGTGCTGAGCTATAAGCACTCGACGTCGGAGTACACTCAAGTACGTTTACTCTGAAAAGAATATTACAAATGGTAAAAATGTGATATTTGACGCAGCTTGATTTATTATACCGAGGCAAGTGCGTACCAAGACGAGGGAGGAATGAAGAATGAGGAGGTGGGTAAACACCCCGAGATTTGTTATTAACTGTTGAATGATAAGTGTTTGATATTTCGCTGTAGCGAACGTTAAACATGTAAACATACCGTATAGATAGACCAATTGATTTTCTCGTTTATTAGATTTCCCACACCGAGAGTTTTTCAATCTCATCAACTCGCTTGTTCAAGTACACGAACACGCTATTCTACGCCTTTTACGTCGTCGTATCGTACTGTAGTGTGTTGGAAAAGTCACGCAGTTTTGATGGTTTTTACAAAGAGTCAAAGGTCTGAAAAATCGAGAAAAAATTTAAGAATTTTACCCTTTTGGAAAATTTTTGTAATTTTTGAAAAAAATTGGAGAATTTCTTGAATTTATGGATTTATTTTTCTCACTGCTGATGACCTGTGATCAAATTTTATTCCCCCCTTTCTGCTCTTCTTCTTGTTAATATTTTTAAAAAATTAGGAAAATTAGGATGAAAATTTTAAAAATTTAGAAGAAATTGTTTCTCAGTAATTATGTATGTATTTTATTCGAATGCGGTTTGCGAGCACATTTTTGAAAAAAGCATGAAATTCTTGTACACTTATAGAGATTTTCGAATCATACTGTACCATCGTTTACGTGAAAAGACGACATCTCTTTTTCAATTTGCTTCGTTCGCGCGCCAGAAAAGACGACGAATTCACTCGAATGGCCGATATTAAAAAATTTATTTCGCTCGTACCGCGAAAAGATTTTAATTTCGGGACTTACACCTCGACAAATTTTTTACTGTTCTTTGTACTAGCGATGAGAGTATAGGAACACGAAAGAACGAATTGAAACTTTTCCATATTATGTACTTTGAAGCGAAAATCATTACAAATGTGACATCAGCCTTTCTCTTTATGCGTGATACGTGTAAGAATGAAGATTGGTAGTGGGATAATTTCAAAAAATACACGCTATAACGCCTTTTTTTAATGTACATGTATTATTTGTGGGTACATAGTGTAAAATGCATCTACATTCTACATCGTAAAAACTATACAAACTTAGTGCTAGGTAAACTTAATAGGTATGAAAAAAAAGAGCAAAAATGTTTCAATAACGTGTCATTATGCATTCGTGCTTATTTCTCTAGTACGTAAAGCTGCGAATTTGAAAAATAATCATTAAAATTATCGTTTGATATGCTTCCAAGCGGTGCATTCATGTTTTCAGCTTTGTGCTGATGATAGCTTCTTTTTTTAATGTCATTTTTCCGATTTTATTGTCAATGTGAAAGGAGCAAGTTTCTGGAAAAAATTAAAACAAAATATTACTGAATGAATTATTTTCAAAAAATATTTTATCTACGCTACGCTATTATTACAGGAATAAAAATATTATCGAATTGACTAAATTCTTTACTTTGCTTCGAGTCCTGAATGAACTCTTGAACCTGGAAGCTGTTTTGTTATTTTTTTTTTTTTCTTAAATTCTCAGATATTGTACCAATGTTGAGTACTTCCAAGTTTTTGTGCCATTTTAAGAAGATTTGCACTTAATGATTTTTGTAGCCTCATTGCAGATTTTTTTAATGATACTCGTACGTACCTTTGCAAAATTTCATTTCAATGTCTTCACATTTCTGCGAGATTCTAAATGTTGAAATTCTTAAGATATCTTATTCCATCAAATTGAGCTATTTTTTTCAAAAATTCATTTTTTCGTGTCGTTTTTAAAATTGTTTCTGATTTGTCTGTTTTTATTAGAAATTTCAACTTTTTTTCGGTCATTTTAAACAGGGTTGAAAACCGTTTCAAATTGAATTGGTTGTAATGGTGGTGGTTCTTAGAACCTTCGAATATTAGTGGTTCCCAGTTTCGGTTCCCAAAAGGTTCTCAGACATGGCTTTGTAATGGTTTTGTTCTGGTTCCAAAAGGTACCTTTCACATTGTTCTTCCAAAATGGTTCTCAGTTCTTCTCAAACTCAAATGGTTCTGGTGGTTCCTTTTACTCCTCCTTTGATATTTTGCTGGTGGTGCTGGTTGTTCCACCAATTAAAAAATGGTTCCAAATCGTTCCAGGTCCAAAAAATGGCAAAAAATTGAAAATTTGAAAAAATTCTCTTTTACCTCGCTTATTTTGCATAAAAAACACGAATTCTTATTTCACTTTGGTAAAAAAAACGAAGTTTCAATGATGAGGGGACCAAAAAGAACCGATTCCTGAAAAGGGTTCTGATGGTTCTTCTTATTTGAAACTTGTTCTGGTTCTTGTTCTGGTTGTTCTTTCCTTAAAAAACTCAATCGGTTCAAAATGGTTCTAAATTGTTTCAAAATCATTTTATATGGTTGTTCTTTTGGTACTTCTCTTTTCCAAATTTTGAAACGGTTCTGATGGTTCTGGTTCCCGTTTCACCTGACCTAAAAAAGCGGTTGTGGTTCCAAACGGTTTTCAACCCTGATTTTAAATGAAAAAATTGGATTAATTTATAAAAATGATTTACTTTCTGTGATTTCAATTTTTTTTTCAACATTTGAAAAAATGATTGATCTTATTATATATGTAGTTACGTAATGAACTGAATGTGTTGATTTTTATGCGATTGTTTTTTTCAATTTTTTTCAAAAAAATCAACTCATACAAAATACTTACTTTAAATTTTAACCCGAATTTTTCCAAATTTTTTGAACTAGGTATTATTTTGTTTGAATTTTCAACTGAAATACATATTAATTGAGAAAAAAACATCAAATTTTTCCAGCTAAAGAATGTCAAGAAAAACGCATCTTTTTGATATTTTGGCAACAAAAAAAATATTAAGTACTTACTGTCTAAAAATGTTGACCAAAAATGGGCTTTTTTATAATAATTTTGGAACAAAGTAAGATTTTTTACGAACCAAAAAAAAAGATTTTTTTGCGACCAGAAAAAAACAAAACTTTCTGAAAATTTTGACCAAAAAAAGGGGTTTTCTGCAATTTTGGTCAAAAAAACAAGACTAGTGATTTTTCTTTTTAAAAAAACCTGGCCTTTTTTCAATTTTGACAAAATATAAATCTTTTTTACAGTTTTTACAAGAAAGTGGGATTTTTTGCAATTTTGACAGAAAAAGTGTAAATTTTTGTGCTACAAAAAAAAGCAATACTTTTTGAAAACTGTGAGTAAAATTTTTTGAAAAAAAAAACAAGACTTTATAGCAATTTTGATAATGATGCAGGCTTCTTGACAATTATGACAGAATATGGGTCTTTTTTTAATAATTTTTTCAAAAAAGAAGAATTTGTTGCAATTTTGGCCAAAAACTAAAGATTTTTTGGAAGTTTTGATAGAAAACTGATTTTTTTTTTTGGAATTTTGATAGAAGAAGAATCAGTTATTTTTACAGATAGTTCTGACAACAAAAAGATTTTTCTTCGTAATTTTGATAAAAGAAGTAAGCTTTTTTTGCAGTTTCGGCATAAAACAAGATTTTTTGGAAGTTTGATTAAGTCCTTTGAATGTTCATATCTGATAAGATCCATTCATTACTCGATATCGATAAGGGATCTAATATTCAAAATTTTTTAAAATACGTTGTTGAAAATAAAATATACTTTCGAATATGTTGTGTTATAATAAACTGATCTATCCTAATTAAGGCCAGTGCCCTCAAAATAGGTAATTTTTTCCTCTACCTACTTGGAAGGAAAACTGCTGATTATCTTATATATGGGTTGGTCCAAATTTTCAAAAAAATAAATAGGGTATCGATGTTCAAAATAGATGATTGAAATCGAAAATAAAATGTTGAGTAAGGATTGAAAATCTGCGAATTCAATTTCATTTTTGTATGTATTTTTGTACAAAATCCAACGTTGAAACAAAAAACCTCGATATTTGAGGCATTCTAGCAAAACCCCAACGAAATCGCCCATCAAAATGCCGTCATCAATATCATATTAAATTTAACGTATCACTGTATAGGAAATATACAAGCTATACAAAAAAACTCGCGTGAATAACTCAATCGTATCGAACGGTGTGAATGTAACGAATGAAACGGATCTCCTTCGGCAAATATTTGTATCCTTTATCCTTTGCACGATAAAAAGATTACGCTTGACGAGTGGAAAATAGGATTTCGATGATCGCGTTTCGTGTATTTTAAAATACAAATTTCACTCTCTTTTTTTTGTTAGGTTTTCGTGCCCAAATGAATCGCTTTTAAAATGATATACGTGTTTTCGCGACGTATGATCGCAAGAGTCGAGAATTGGAATTTCGTCAAATGGTCAAATTGGTCAAAGTGTTGACTGTTTGAGTGAAAAAGAGAGAAAATTTTCATCTCGCACCGATGACTGGATGAAATTAAGCTTTTGGCATTCATAATATTAAACGTACAAAAACGTACGTATAAGTACGTAATCGAATCACGTCTCGATGTAATCTTCGAAGCAGCTTTCAGTTTCCTTGGAAATGTAACGTCACTAACATCTGATAAAACAGTACACACGCACAGTTTCCATTTTATCATTCCACCCCTATATGCCGAAATAACATCCCTATTATAGTGGTCGCTTTTTACCCATATATTGTGACGTCATAAAAATATGGGCGGAGTTCGTATATGTAATCGACCAATATGTGCATTCAACCGTTATTAAACGCTTATCTGACGGTATTTTTTTCTTCATTTTCGAGGGTCCTCGAATGGCTCTGAACCAGCCGTACTAAAGAGATGGTTTGAATGGTTGGGGTTGATGAAAAAGGTGGTTCTAAAATTTATGATTTGAGATTACCTTTTGCACTATGAGTATTATTTTTCAACTTGTTTCAGGTTGGGGAAATGGGAATCAACCTGACGAGAAAACAAAATTGTACATAGTTTGGGCAGTTGGAAACAAAAATTGTCGATTTTTTTCAGATCCAACAAAGGAACGCACCATTTCCAATTTTTTGGCTATACTGCAGAAGTGTCAAAGAGTTGAAAGCAAAAGTCTCTCATTTTCAACAAAAATGGCGAAAAGTACTATTTTTGGCGAATGATAGCCAAAAATTCGTGCTTTCTGCAGAAATTGTCATCGCCAAAAAATGTTCAAAATTCTTGTGGTCTTTTTTTGCAAAAAATAAATTCCAAAAATTGGTACTTTTTTCCAAAAATTGCCCTCAAGTTTTGCTAATTTGCAAAAATGCTAGCTCTTTAGCAATTGAAGTTCCGTTTTTTTAACCTAAAATTTCCATAAATTACAATAACAATTTCACTTTTAGAAAAAAAAATTGCGGAAACGTTTAATTATTTTTCCAGGAATTCCCAAAAATTGCTAATTTTTACTGGGATTGTCAAATTTTTGTATTCTTAAATTCTCATGTTATGAAATTTCAATTTTTCAAAGGTAATGAATTAAGATAGTACATTTTTTTTAAAATTTTCAAAAATTAGGTAAGTACCTAATTGAAAAGTTGAGGAAATCATTGAAAGCTCTAAGACAGTTTGAAATTGTGAAAACTCAACTTACGAGGTCGGAAAAGAGGTATAAATCAAATTTCATCTGTTTCCCTCAATTCGATTAACTTTTGAGGAAATGAGCCAAATTTAAATTTCAAGAAATTCGTCTTGAATTGAGGAGGGGTTGGTTTAAAAACCCACCATGCAATGATAAAATTTGCAAGAAAATTTTTATTACTGTTTTTGAAAGGAAACATGACGAGAAAAACAATAATGAAACCACTTTTGAAAAAAATCGCGTATTCTTTAAGTAATTTTTTCAAATCTTAAAAGTAGAAATGATACTTCCACATTTTAACTGGATTCGCTTGAAAAATCACCACAGTCTACATTTTTACAGGGAAAGTAAAAAATAAAAAAAAGAGAAAAAATAAACATTTTTTTTTTTGCAATTTTCTAACGTTGACTAAGTCTGATGAACAATCTGTAGTCCAAAAATCAAATTTTCACCAACAAATTTGATTGATGTACAAGTATAAGTATGTCACGTATACCATTTGATCAGATGTTTTGGACATGGGTGGTTTTCAAAAAGAACCCTTCAAATTTTATATTAATTTAAAACCACATATTTTTAAAGATATTTTCGGAAAGCCAAAAAAAAAATATCTAAAAATCTTCTGAGTGCTCTACCCATAAAATGATTCGAAACTGCCACAATTTGATTCGAGAAGGCAAAAATAACTTTCCTCGATCCTCAATTACCTAAATCAATTTTTGACATTATAGAATGGGTAAAATTTGTAATTTAAACTTCCAAAGGTATCTTTAAATTGAGAAAATTAAATTCATATTTTGAAATGTTTTCGTATTTTCGAATGCTGTCCAATTTTTTCAGCTCAAATCCAGAATAATTTTGCGAATAGAACGAATTTTGACCCTCCACCCCTCATAAAAATTTTTAGGGATTCCTTTCTCAGTTTCTTTGGATGAATAAAGATTTTTTAAATTTGAAAATTGTTACTTATAATAATTACCATTTTTTAAAGCAAAAATGGAATACTTTTCAAAGAAAATTGATGAAAATTTGTTCGTCGCCTGAAATCGACTTCTTAAAATTAAATTTCATTTTTGAAGCTTTTAGGTTAATTTCGAAATTTTTTCCATAAATTATTTCCAAAATGCAGTCAAGGGAGAAAAACATGAACATATTTTAACAAAAATTCAGAGTCATTCTCAACCCTTCATCATCATCACGATTTTTTACGCTTTCACGTTTTTCAATTTTTCTATACATTTCTGCTGAACCCTTGTAGTAACTCTAAAACCATATCTATGTAGTACGTATCTAACATTATAAAATCACAACAATACACATTATAAATTACGCAAGATACTACGTACGAGTATATTCGCACTTGAAAATCGATGCAAAATATTCAAGTATCATCACTCAATTAGATCCGCATTAATGTGTGACGATGTTAAAACTTGGGTAATTGCGAAACTCATTTGAAATCCTTTTATATATAATGATATAGCCGCCTATATACCTCCCCTTGGAAAATGAAAAACCAAGTCAAGTGTATGGTAAAAATAGTAAGGGTGAACGATACTAGAAACAAAATATGACACGTCAAACGAATGAAAAAAATATCCATTCTTTTTCGTTTAATTGCGATGGCATAGCCTACGTACGAGGATAGGTCCAGACCCACTATAACATACGTACTAGATGTAGATATATTACGAGTATGTTTCCACTTTATTCGATGAGTGATGACAATATGACAGCCAAGCCCCTACAAATAGGTACTTTTTTACACGCCTATATGGATACTTGGAGTTACTGGCTCTATCATCGATAGTTTTAATACGGATGATGCGTTTGGGGTAACAGGTAGGTACTAGGTAGGTATGATTGTGTAATATGTCGTTCCGTGTTACGAGCATCTAAAAAAAAGTCTCCTTTATTTTAACGAACTGCTCGTGTAAAAAATAAAGCACCCTTTTGGAAAAGGGTTTGTTTGCAAATTAGCTTACACTTTGTAGCACATGCAGTCAAAGATGAGATCATCTTGCGATTTAGGTAGATACTCGCAAAGAATGGAGAAAGAATTTACTTTTTAGGGAGATAGCCACCCTGGGGTCTAAAATCTCTTAGGAAAGGAAACATTTAAAACAAAGTTTTGTTTTGAAAAATTTTCTAGTTGAAAAAAATCCTGACAACAAAATTAATCTTTTTAAATTTTATTATGGGTAATTGGGTATAAAAATTATCACTCTCCCCTCATTAAAAAAAACTACAATTTTGAGCATTTAGTGTAGAAGTTATAGAAACATCAATTGTTCTGTTTTCGAGGTCTTCGTTTCGATGAGAAAATGAAGAAGAAAGATGAGAACAATAACTTTCTACATGAATTTTTTGGCTTTAAGATGTACGGAGGCTGAAAGATGAATATTTTTTTAAACATTAGCAATTCATTTTGAATCGGTGAGAACAGAAAGGGACCAAGTCACATTTTCGGAATTTTTTTTCACGGATGGGGGGGT
The DNA here is from genome assembly GCF_950023065.1 of Planococcus citri. Lineage (NCBI taxonomy): Eukaryota > Metazoa > Arthropoda > Insecta > Hemiptera > Pseudococcidae > Planococcus > Planococcus citri. The sequence continues at coordinate 30,305,555 of NC_088678.1, read as the reverse complement.
TTCAAAGTACGGTGAATCGACTGGTGATGTCAGATTTTCGCAAAACTGCCGGGAAAGTGGTATTTGGGTGCAGAAAAAGGTCGGATCCGCATTTATGACATTTGTGTAAAATTTTTTGAATTCCTTGAAAAATAACTAACATTTTGGAGAAGACCATTTTTGAAATTTAAATTCATCTCTGTACTGAAAAAAGACGAAAAAATTAACAACTTCGGCAAAAACTCTTATACCTCAAGGGGTTTTTGGTCAATTTGAACGAGATGGCAGTCTAAGTGATGTACTTAGATGTAGAATCAAGCCCCATTCGTGCCCGAGCAATTTCAAGAGAAATTTTGGCGATTGGGTGGAGAAAGGGTCTACGTCCCATTTGTTTAGGCAGCAACAGCGCCGGCGCACGTGAATATTTTTTTTTTTCTAAACAGTGCTAAAAATTGTGTCTTGGGGTCCTCTTTCAATGACCTTAAGCATGTTTACCAACAATTTTTGATTTTCAAATAAATCAGTTTTTTGTTATTCCTGAAAAGTGCGAAAATGGACTTAGCCCCTTTCTGTTCTCACCGATTCAAATATGATTAGAAATTGGGGTTACCGGGATAATAATTGCCCATGGATTCGATTTTCTACGTTACCAGCCCAAATTTCAGTTTCTGAAATTTATTTCTCGATTTTTGTGGAATTTTTGAAATTTCAATCTGGCTCATTTTTCTTTTTTAAAAAAATATCAAAATTTAATGAAATTAACGTAAAAGGCTGAAACTTTGTTTACGAGATGTTGTCGACTTAACCGAATTGTTTCGTAATGACTTCGAGCAGTTCTGTTCTGAAGCCTGCAGCGGATTTTCGACAGTGATGGCAAAAGTTTTGCATTTCGGTTTCTTTCAATTTCACTTTTTTTGGTTTCAGTTTTCAGTTTTTAATTTTAGTTTTGCTCATTTCAGTTTCAGTATTTTTCCAGTTTCAGCTTTAGTTCCACATTTTTCCCCATCAAATTCGTAATATTTTGGAAAATTGAAAAAAATGAGCTTCCAAAAATCAGTTTTGCTTTTTTCAGTTTTAGTTTTCTGTTTTGCTTATTTCAGTTTCAGTTTTAGTTTAAATTTCTTAATTTCAGTTTCAGTTTTAGTTTCGATTTCTTCATTTCAATTTCAGTTTTAGTTCTAGTTTTCCATCACTGATTTTCGGGTCCTTCAATCTGTGAGAAAATGTCGTAAATATGTAAGGTTCAATTGACGGGCCAGATGGAAGAAAGGCCTCGTTTGAAAAACCTAGTTTTGAGAAAAATGCATTCAAGTTTTACTTTTGTTGGAAAACAGGTAGAGAGGTATGAATAAAACGTCATGTAACTTGCTCTAGGAGCAAGATCATGAACTGAAAATCACACCTAAGGTAGTCAAGACAACGAGGAGTTCAAATCACCAAAGTGCGGAAAAAGGGCTTCCGGACGCTGAGGCCCCTTTTCCATCAAGCCCATCAATTGAAAAAGAACAATAAATTCGGATTCACAACTCGAGAGGATGCCTATTTATTAATTTACTTACTCGTACTTGGACACAGAGGTGTGATGTGTGGCGAGAATGAGAGGGGAGGGGCATTTCACGCCCCCTCTTCCAGACAGGAAAAAGTTTGCAATTTTTGGGATAAATTGGATGAATTAGAAAAAGTTGGGAAATTTGGGAAAAGGTGGGAAAAATTTGCTTGAGTTGAAAAAATAAAAAAATGACTAAAAACCGTATGATTTGACTTCTTGAATTCAGTGGTTCAATGAAAAAGGGGCCTTAGTCAATTTTTTAAATTTTACGATTTTTACAATAATTCTGAATAGTTTGACAATTTTCTTCTATGTACATTTTTTTCTTCTCATTTAGGGTAATTTCTTCCATGAAAAAAAAAACGCATTGAAAAATGTTGGATCATGTGAAAAGAGCCTTAGTTATAAACAAATAGAGCATCGTCTCTGATCAACGTTTCCCATGATTTCAAGTGTAGAAAATAATAAGATAAAATTCAACACTTCATTCTTCTTTATTCGAGTAATTAAGGAAAAAACAGAACGAGTAGGTACAGAAGTGATATTATCATCATTTGTTTACATTACATTTTTAAGGAAAAATGTCCTTAGTCGAGAAGTTTTCAACTTCAACTTAAATTATCTATATTTTAAACTGCTTTTGAGGTGAAAATAATGTTTTTATCCGTTTTCTGGACCATTGAAAATTATAAAGCAATACATACTTAATATTCCGTTTATTGACAGCTTCTCACCTGCAGGCTTGCTGAAAAATATATGGTAATTGACAAAAGCCCCTTTTCCATTGAACCTTTCGATTCGCTCGTGCCAGATCATTTTACTTTTCAATTCTCTGACCTGAGTTGAAATTTTGATAAAATATTTTTTTAAAAAACATTTTGCCAAAATTGGTTCTTTTTAAAAACATAAAATCTGGGGGAAAAATGCAGAATTGTGAATTTTCGATAGCTTTTGCCCTCGCTTGACTCGGGCTTGACTCGGGCTTTACTCCTATTTTTAAAAATGCTATAATTTCCTAAAAATTACAAAAAAATGTCCAAGTCATGAAAACCAACTTTTTGCATTAAGAATGATGTTGGTGGTTTTGGGTTTCGAATCATAAATTTTTCCTTTCTTTGACCAAAGTTAGTAGAGGGTAGAAAAATTGAATTCTCGCACCAAAAATAATGTTATTATACTTCTGAAGAATCATTAATTTTCAAAAGCTTTTTCTCCAATGCCCTGATGCGCAATTTTTCAAAAATTTTCAAGAATAGAAAAAATTAACTCGAGAAATGGAAACATAATAAAATCAACAGAAAAATTCAATTTTTTTTGTGTGAAGTAAGTAATCGTTTTTTTTTAAATTTAAAATAATTCAACATTTATGTTTCCAACTTCCCTTTCAAATTTGTTCGAATTTGAACAATATCTGGCCAACTGGCTGGAAAAATCAGGGGGGATCTCAGGTGAAAAGTTGGAAAAATTTCAGTCTCTCTCCCCCTCCCTTCCCCACGACACTTAGACATATTCATTTCGAATTTTCGTATCTACCCTTTACACCTCCATACTGCTAGACTCGACGAATAAAAATATGATTTTTTTTAATTCCAAGCTTTCTACACCTGATGGTTTTTGCGGTTATTTCCACCACGTAGATACGCATAAAAAACCTCAGTAGGTAGGTACCTACTTCGTGAAAATCCATTATGTGATATGCATTCGATGAAAATTGGAAATCTAGCACTTGGCGGCGGCATCGGAATCGAGACCGGCGTAGGCCTACAATTTACAACGAGAGCTGTTTATCCAGCATTAGAGTAAAAAAAAACCTCGCGTAACGACAAAAAATATTGAACCAGCTGTCGTTTACACGGCTAAAACCGCGTTTCCAACAATGGTCCAGTAACAATAGGAGTATTTTGGCGATGAACCGTGAGTTAATTGTTGCATAATAGCCGTACCCCGCCGACACGTACCTATTATCATCATCGGTCTTCGGTACACATGAGCCTGTAGTTTTTTTCCTAGAGTTAAAAGAGACAGTAGGTAAAACAGATGTTTTGATGTAACCTTTCGCTGTACAGTACTATGTGCTGTGCTGTGCTGTACTCGTATAAAATTCCAGCTTTTATCTTTCTCGCAAACGATGAAACGATGGAAAAAAGGAATTCGTAAAACAGTGCGGTTTTCTTTTTACGAAAAGTGCTCGACCGCTTATAATACGGTATTTCGAGCACGCTTCTAGCTTCCAGCTTATAGTATAAGGAATGGTTTGGTTCGGTTCGCCTTGGCGCATCCCAATGTAAGTAGTGTAGATACGTGTGTATAGAGAAGAAGGAAGAAAAAAAAAAGTTATAGACGATTTTCTGCGGGAATCTTTACACCGAAGTTATTCAGCGTAAATTTCTAATAATACATTCTTGTTTCTAACATAAAAGAGTGTTTTTTTCTTCCACACACCAACGTACCTACGTACCTATATAGTAGAAATTTCATCTTATGTAGTAATCTTTGCAGCATTGGATCTGCTGATGGTGATGGTGATATGCTGTTTGGGACAGTCCTGAATAAATGGTATTGGACAAGGAAGTGTTTCAATTCTCTTTGAGATTGACACTGAATTCATTAAATAGGTTAAATGCTTGATTTTTGGACTTTTTTCTCAAAGAGTTTAAATTTTTAGTCATTTGGACTAATTTTTTGATAATTTGCGAGCGAATTTTAGGCCATTTAAAAGTTGAATCGGAAAACCTACAATACACCCGAAATGAAAATCGAAAATTCTGGAAGTAAGATCGGAACTGCTAAGTACCTAAGTATAGGCAATGAAATTGGGAATTCTGAATATTAGGTAAATTGAAAACTCCGAAAATTGAATCGAATACAGAACAAAAGAGCATGCATAAATATGCCTCTAGAAAAAGTTTCAGGCTTTTTCAATTTTGAGTGAATTTTGAAAAATCAAATTTGAGCCAAAAATGAGATAAAAATCAAAATTTTACCAAATTGACTTGGAGAGCAGAAATTTGGTATTCGACCTACTATTTTCGACCCGACAAATCGATTGGAAACAGTTTCGAACAGTTTCGAGCAATTCTAAAGTCTCCAGCAGATTTTTGAAACTTGAAATTTTCATAAAATCTCACCAAATAAAACTGGAAATCCTAAATTCACTCTGCATCTTAATTTCAAACATGCTGAGTCGAATTGAAGAGGCTGAGGTGCAGAGTAAATTTCGAGTTTTCCAGTTTCATTTGATAGAATTTTGTAGAAATTTCGTGTTTCAAAAATCTGCTGGAGCATCCAGAACTGCTCAAAATAGTTCAAAACATTTTTCAATCGATTTGCCGAGTCAAAGAATAGGTCGAATACCAAATTTCAAATTTCCAAGTCAACTTTGTAAAGATTGATTTTTTTCCAGTTTTGGCTCTAAATGTTTCAAAATTTCACTAAAAATTGAAAAATGCACTTGAGCATCTGAAATTTTGGTAATTTTCAAACATTTTTTCCCGGAACAGGAAGGACAAGGGCTAGAGAGAGAAAAACGAGTTGGAATACTTCCCTCGTGAGAGTAAAATTGAAAAATCTGAAGGTAAAATGCAAAACTTTAAAAAGTAAAGTGAGAATCTGTAAAAATGAAATGTGAAATCAAAAACCGAAAATTAAATTGAAAATTTCGAGAATTAGATCCAAAACCGAAATAAAAATTGAAAAATGAAAGTAAAACTAACAACCTTTGAAAATGAAGTAGTAATTTTCGGATATGGAGTTATTGAAAATTTGAAAAACAATTTAAAAAACGAACATTAAATTTTGGAAATGAAATCCGGAAACTGAAAAAAAAATTGAAAAATGGAAGTAGGTAGGTATAGGTATAGGCAAATGAAATTAAAATTCGGGAAATGAAATCAAAAATTGAAAATAAAACAAGAATCTGAAAATAATGAAACTGTGAATAAAATAAAATATAACATTGGAATTGAAATTAAGAACTAAAACTATTAAAATTAAAAATTAAAATTGAAAAAAAAATCGAAAATGAAACTGAAAATGTTGAAAATTGAATAATAAAAAAAACTAAAAAAAAAACTGGAAAATGAAAAAAAAAACTGAAAACTGTTGAAAATATGCTTGGCTAATGTAATCAAACAATACTGTGGTTGCTTATGATGATTATTGGGAATAATATTGGAAACTAAAAAAAAATTGAAAATTCTGAAAATCAAATGAGAAATTATAAGAACTGAAACAAAACCATGAAATGAAATTGAAAACTCTGCAAATAAAATCAATATCTGAAAATGGAACCAAAACTGTAGAGTGTAAGTACATAGACAGAATCAAAAACTTTCCGAATACCTATTTGATTTTAAAATTGAAAATGAAATTGAAAATGAAAGTAAAACTGAAAGTTTTGACAAAGGAATTAATAAAATTGTAGAAATAAAATTAGCCACGGGTGTAATAATCGTGCAATTATAAACACCCCCCCCCCCCAAAAAAAAAAGAATTGACGATAAAGTGAAAGACTTGAAATAATATTTGAAAATTCTGAAAATTAATTTACAGATTTTTAAAATTTATTTGAGCTAATTAGATCAAAAACTGAAAATTGAACCAAAAAATGAAAAAAATCCGAAAACTATTCTAAAAAATATAACATAAGTATAATTCCTAAAAATAAAATTGAAAAATGAACTTAAAATAAGAAACTGAACAGTGAACATAAAATTGAAAATTCTGATAGAATTGTGTACATAATGTATGTACCTACTTACTATCTTCCTAGCAGTCTATGTGATCTACTAATACCTTATCTGAAGCATCACACCTTCAGAGTTCAATGGGGCTGTGGCTCATCACGTGATACAGCAATTGCCGCTGGTGTTCCACAAGGCAGTGTGCTGGGACCTATACTCTTTCTTCTTTTCACAAGTGACTTCCCAGTTACTGAAGATACTATTGCCATGCTGTTTGCAGATGACTCTGGTGTCATTGCATGTGATGATAATTATGAGAAAGCTGTAAGTCGTCTCCAAACAGCTGTAAACAATATTGTCAAATGTGCCAGAAAATGGAAGATCCAGCTGAATGAAAATAAATCTGTACGGGTAGATTTTGCACTCCATAAGCACGGATATGTTCCTACTATCATCAACAGCAAACCAGTCCCTGTGGCACAGCACACCCGCTACTTGGGCTTACATCTAGAGTGTAAGCTGAATTGGCAAGAACATGTTAGGAAAAAACGCGATCATATGAACCTACAATTTCGAAAATTTCAATGGTTGATTGGAAGTCACTCAAAATTGAGCTTAGCCAACAAGAGGTTAATTTACAAAACCATATTTCTTCCTGCATGGTCATATGGATGTGAAATTTGGGGTGTTACAAAAAAGTCAAATCGCCTTGTCATCGAGCGTTTTCAAAATAAGTTCATGAGAGCCATAACAAAGGCTCCTTGGTTTGTCTCAAATGAGCAACTTCAAAGTGACCTCTGGCTTGAACCTGTGTACATAATTATATGTACACCGAAAAGCGAACGCATATGTGAACCGGCTCCATAAACACCCGAATTGTGAGACTGTAGTTCTTTTAGACCAAAGTGATGACACAAGGAGGCTGAGCAGACTCCACATGTTGGACCTTATCAACCTCTAAGTGCACTACGCAAATTACTGTAAATTAAAAATAATTTTCAAATAGTGTTGTAAATAGCTTTGATAATTTTAGGTTGTTGATTCTTGTATCAGTTCCGTAAATAAATAATTTGAAAAAAAACTTACTTGATTTTCCCTATACTTACCTAGGTATACTCGTATTGAAAACAGAAAAGGTGAACAAGCTTCACATGCACAATCATTATTAGTACAGAATTTTATCTCTCGTTTTCATGTAAAGAAATTATACTTTTATGTGAAATGTAACCAGTTGTTGTTTTTTTTCAGATGAAGGGGAAGAGTAGAAAATTTTTCATTAATATCAGATACAAATTTTTCCATTTGCATGAGTTGTAGAGCAGCCAATTTCAGCTGGAGGCTCCAGAACAGATCATGGTGATCAACTTCGTAACAAAAACAGTTTTTTTTGTTTTTTTTCCTTTCAATATTTAGTTGTTTTCTAAAAAACCAATCACACCAATGGACCATTTTCGCCATCACCAAAAATACAAAAATTAATTTAATTCACTCACCACCTCATTCCTCCGGTCCTCCCCTCATATGGCATTTCATTTCAAGACACATACACTCATTCGTATCCTACTATACAGATATAAATACGTCTAAAGAAAAAAAATAGAGTAACAAGGACGAAATACAAATGGAATGGAGAAAAACGTATCTAAACGTGACTGTTAGCTACTTTCTGGCATTGACGTGTCCGTTTATTTCCGCTTCACAAGTTGTTTAAGTCGGCGGAAAATTCGCCCGCACTGTGTACCCATTCGCAGACGCGTTTTTCCGACCTCCTGTTTTCTCGTTTATTCTGTTTTCGTCACTTGTTGTTTAATATAAAACGATGCGTATAACCTTACGCCGCCGTCGCCGCCGCACCCTGCACTTTGCGAGTGTACCCAACTCAGCTCGTATCCTGCATCACGCACAAATTTTCCCCGCCTCGTTGACAAAAAAGCTTAACGTCGATCTCGTTTTCTTCACTCTTTTTCATATTATCTTATACACGACTATAAGAGTTAGGCTGCTATATGCGACGCTATACTGTAAGTACGAGTATACGATTTTTAACGCCACATCTCTCCTTTTCACATCCCTCGCAAGCGCCCCTTATACTAAATCGTGTTCCCCTTTGCTTTTTTTCACGTCGTTGTCGAGTAAAACGTTCGTCATCGAGCTTGTCAGCGTTTCTGCGCTAAGAAGAAACACTATATTGTATGCTTTTCTTAATTAAAGAAGAAATTGCCGCCTAAATGACGTGATTTCAGATCAGACGACAGTTATTAAAACGTTACACTTGGACAAGTCCTTGAATGTTTTTATAGTAAATGTCATCGTTTGCATTTCATCATACTCGTACTATTATGCAGACTTTTCATCTGTGTACTGTTCGTAGACCTAGACACCTACCTTAAATGGTAAAATGTGTCGTAAAAATGGATTATATTCATGGTATGGCAGGGACACGTAAAAAATTAGGTACCTATCTCATCTTATAGGTATGATGTATGGAAATATGTATTTCGAACCCATCAAGTTCAAGATACTGATTTTTTCGCAAAGAATTAGATACGAAGGTCTCCCAAAAACCAATAACAAAATTATCAATTCTGAGCAAAAAATGCCTCTATCACAATGCATCTCAAATGACGCCCAATTACGCAATAAATTCAAGTTTAGGCGAAATTCATCTATTATTTTTTTCATGTTTTATTTATAATTTTTGTTTAAAAAATTGAATTGCACAATTTTGGGAACCCCTAAAACACTTTTTTTGTAATAGATCGTGAAAAAAATTCAATTCCTATCCTAATGTTTTCAATTTTTATTCTACTGTAAATGAACTACTTTTCCTCCCAACGTCACCATGTTCACTTCCTTCTTTATTTCTTATTGTTGTCTTTATATTACAATAGATTATGAGCCCAGAAGTCGTTTATTATTTTTTTTTGAAAGAAAAAATAATAAAATAAATAGGTAGGTACCTACATTTCTTTTGAACTGAATCAAGTAAAATTGGAATTGGAAAAACTCAGAAAAAGACAAACCTTTGTTTATTTTTGATGAAATCATATTTAATGATTTTAAATTTAGTTCGCGAACTTCAACCTTAAAAAATACATTGATGAACCTGTACCAGAAAATCCCACTGCTGTGGCCGCTTGGAAAAAAGTAAGTAACATTTTGAGGAAGCTACAAATCGCAAATCATGTCAATGATAAGAATCTTCAATCACTCAAAGACCAAGAAAATGTGCGAGATATGTGGCCTGTTCTTCTTAAAATGTATGAATGAAAAGCTGATGTTTCTAAAAAAGATGCTTTTTTGGAAATTGACTAATTTAAAAATGCGCAATAATTATGACTTGAATAATTAAGTACATTCATGTTTTTTAATATCTCATACGAGATTGTAAGAATGCTGAAATTGACTAGGATGACAGTTATTTCGAAATCTCCAGTAAGTATATGTATTATGTACATTGTACATGTCAAAAGAAATGAAAATAAAATATTGTTCTCCATCAACAAAGAATTAAAAATTGATTGTGAATTAGATAATAATGTCGATCTTGAAGAACGTAATGAATTTCTGCAAATTTATAAATACCTACATAATCGATTAATCGCTCATCAAACATCGTTAAAAAAGAATCAAAATCAACCGAATTCGTCGATTAGACTGATTAGACGTTCCACAATCCAATCTGCTAAAGTTCAATGGTCATCAAGGCACATGGATTAACTTCAGAAACATCTTCACAACAATGGTTTATAAAAATGAAAATATGACCAGCATCAATATTGCCGAAAACAATTATCTCAGTATCTGGCGCATCATCAATAAGCATTACAACGATCCGTTTTAACAATTGGCTTCTCACTTGTCGAAATTAAGTACATGGGTTTTGGCCCTTTGGGTCATCCATTTAAAGATATCACATTTAAAAAAATCATTACTTGGCAACACTGATAGCTAGAATGCTCGGAAACGGACCATTAGATAGCCAAAATTGGAACGTTTCTTGTGTTAACAATTTCATTTCTACTGATTCACTCATTACAGTCATTACATACAGAGTGGCTAAAAAGTTGGTTCCGATTTCCACATTACAAAAAGTTTCAGTTTTTTGCCAAAAAATCAAAAACTAAGCATCTTAGAAAAAAATTAATGACATCATGTTGATTGGAAATTTAATTCTCTACAATTTTCTTCGACCCAATTTTTTTGTAGGACGCTTTGTTTCGCATCCAGATCAATTTTTAAATTGGAAAATTTGCAAACCCCCTGCAAACAAGTTTTTAAAAAATCGTAAAAATGGCAACCTGGAGGCAAACGAAGCATCCTACGAAAAAATTGGGTCGAGGAAACTTGAAGAGAATTAAATTTCCAATCGACATGATGTTGTTAGTTTTTTTTTAAACTATAAGATGCTTAGCTTTGTTTTTGATTTTTTGGCAAAAAACTGAAACTTTTTGAAATGAACTTTTGAAAAATATTGCAAACCGAACTCATTTGTTTGTTCTGTTCAAGCATCATTACAAGTGAAATTGTCAACACAAAAAAAGTTCCAGTTTTGGCTATCAAATGGTCCATTTCTGAGCGTTCTAGCTGTCAGTGTTGCCAAGTAATGATTTTTTTAAATGTGATACCTTTGAATGGATGATCCTGTACATAATCATTTTTCGATGGAACGTAAAGCTAGTCTTGGCCAATTAATCTCAGTCTTCCAACAGAATTTCACAGCATTCCAAAGTACCCTACATGAAAATGAACTTGATCCAGTTTCTCAAGTTATGATATTGCTAGTCCTTACAAAAATGTCAAAAGAAATAAGAACTGACCGGGAGAAAGAGCTGTCTTCGAAAAAACAAATTATATGTATGTATTCAACAAGTTCTTAGAGTAGCGAATGCAATCAAACGACTCAAACGAGCAAATCCATAGTCATCTGGGACATTTCCAAAAAGAGGCATCAGTGTGTCAGCCGTGTTGCCGCAGTCACCTACTACAATGTTCTGCCAATATTACAAACGTACCACTGATCATTTCATGAATAAATGTCCAGATTTCTTGAAATTAGAACCAATTGCCCAAAACACCTATGTAAAGAAGCAGCGATTCTGTTTCCAATGTAAGTATGCGACGAAAATGTAATGACCTAATTTTCCAAAAATAAGTCACAGATGACTTACCCTCTTCCTCACGGAAGGGCATTCTCAAAAAAATAGCGTTCTTTCGCTCTATCCCCCACCTCACCTGTTTTGGGGAAAATGACAGAGTTCCAAGAGGAGAGTAATTCAGATTTTTTTATCAACCTAGGCCATAATTTTAAAGTCACCAATTAGATAACTCACATGAAAAATTTGTGTTTTGAACTTCTTTTTTCTCTTTTTAATGTATTTTGCATCAGTTGAGTCAATGCGTTGAAGGATATCATTTCTAAAACTGGGAAAATATTTTGGAACACAGTGGTAGGTAACTTATTAATTTTTTGGATTATTGTCAATTTTAAAAACCCGAAAAAATTTGTTTAGTTTTTTGTAATTTTTATCAGTTTTTTGAAATTGGCAGTTACGAGCAAAAAGTTGGCACCACTGCATTCCAAAATTTTTCTCAAGTTTTAGAAATGATATCTTTCCATATTTTGGCTCAGTTGATACAAAAATATTTGAAAATAAAAAATTTTCAAAACACGAATTCACCCAAAAAATTTGTGATTTTAAAATTTTTGATCGCTCAGTAGAACTCTAAAAGTGGTCTTGGATTTTTATGGCAATTGCCTAGTCGACACCCAATCTCAAATCTATCTTTTGGAAACGGACCATTTTCACCAGAACCGGTTAGGTAGGGAATAGAGCGAAAAAACACAATTTTTCGAATACGCCTTCTCTTTGAGGACCAATAAATCTCCCCTTTAGGGACTTCTAAAGCTACATTTTTTTGAGCGACTTTCTATTCAAAATAAGTCTTTACTGAACTTGGCCCTCGTCATAATTGCCAGTTTTGAGAGTTGATTGCTTGGACTTCTAAAGTTTGAAGAAAATTTCTTTTCGGTGTTTCAAAAATTATTGAAAACAGTTGCAAAAATTTCAAACGTTCAAATTGATCCATTTTTGAAAAGATTAGATAGCTATCAAATGGAGCTATAATTTTAAAAAATTAAAAAAAATCATGAAGCTGACATTTTTATGACATTTAAAACTATACCTATAGGTACAAATTTTTTGTGATAGGATTCCCAAGGAATTTTGGTCAAAATTTAAGAAATTCCAAATATTGTGTGACATATCGTTTCATACGTTTTTTAGAATACTGAAAACGAATGTCGACTTTTTTTGATTCGACCTTAAAAATTGATTTTCGCGCAGGTACCTAAATGTTATTCTATTTACGAGGAAAACCTTCTCTTCTCCAACCCCCTCCACCCTCCCATATTCAATGAAAGTTCATTCCTCATAAATTGGTTACACTCATTGCACCTCCGTTTCATTTTTTGATACTTGCTTTTAGCTATTCATAGACATAAAATTTCACATCAAAAATACGTATACAGTTACCTACATAAATTTATAAACTGTTGTTTTCAAAACTGTTACTCATGTTTTTTTTCAGTGCTGCAATGTTTAAAACGTTTCGTTGTTTTAATTGTGATTTTAAACACGTTTAAAACAACATGGAAAAAATAACTTTGTGTTTTAAAGTTTTTTTAACAATTTTTTTTCAATTGCAATTTTCTTTTTAAAAAACTCCTTTTTTTAGCTTTTTTGAGCAAAAAGCATAATTTTTTATTCTTTAAAATTGAATAAATTGTATTTTCTTTGCTTTATTTTTTAGTTGAATTTTGAAAATTTTGGTAACTACTTTTCAACTTCAAAAAAAGAGGGAAAATGCAATTTGTGACGTCACTATGAGATCAATTTTAAATCAAATTCAATACAAACAAAATTGCTATAAAATCTAAAATTTTTGTGAATGTTTTCATTTTTAAGTTTCAAACGCATTAAAAACGCGATTTAAGCTCGTTTAAAAGACCTGGATATTTTCACGTTCAAAACTCAAAACATTTCTTTTGCCCCCCTCCCCAATAATAATTTTTTTGCAGCACTTCGCTTCATACATCTCAACATTTGTAAGTATAGATAACAGGATTTCGGCACATTTATAAATTCAAATTCAGATGCGAAAAACCCGCCTAACACAAACGATGAATCGAAACGCGGAATTTTTTGACATTAATCCCATCACGATGCGGAATAAGTTGACTATATGCATACGTACGTACGTACCTAAATAAGTACAAAAGAATACAGCAGCTCGATAATGTGTGTAGAAGGATAATAACTGCATCTAATATGACTTTGATAAGGTTGATTGAAAGGCACGCGTGCCCGTTCAACATATCCGGAAACCGGAAGAAATGCAAAATAAAGGAAGTAAACTTTGATCGTGTCGAATTTCCAACAATAGAACGCGAAACAGTGTTCGTTATTTGGCGAAAAGTTTTTTAGTCCTCTTAAAAATTACAACCCTTCTTTTGAAAAATTGCTACTTATTTTGACGTATATACTTTGTCATGTTTACGAGCCGAGTTTGAGTTTTTTTTTTCACTTCGCAGCCCTCTATTTTCTTCCTTTTTCGCGCACTACACACAACACATCGCTCGTTATAAAACGAATAGGAAGAGGAGAAAAAAAGATAATAAATGAAAAATAGTCGTATATCTATACTATACGTACGTATATGCTGTATTCGAACGATAGATGGGAATGGGGGGGGGGGGGAGGGAGGGTGTATTAGATATATTGGATTTGGGTGAAAAATGCTATTAATGGGTTTTTGGGTTTTGCATAGATTGAAAATTCGTGCACATCTTCACCGTTCTTCCTCGTGGTGTAAGTGTACTATAGGTTGTGTGTGGCTGGCGTTGGTTTCCGAGTAAAAATTCGTTTTAACAGGCCATTAAGCCGATGACATCGGCCAAAACTATGAACCGTAACGTCACGTGTTCGCACGTAAGTCATTAAATACATCCGTCGTCGTGAACGTACACCATATATACGAGTACGAGTAGGCCACACGACCTTACAATACTTTTCGCCGCCGCAATGGTTCGCCGCAGAATGTATTTGACTTTTACCTAGTTCGCAGGAAATTTTAATGCACGATTAATCTCCTAATGGTGCTGGTCGTTGTACTAACGATCGTCGACATCGGTCACCGAACCTGAACGAGATGCGTTTTTGCAAAAACCCATCGTATTGTCGTTTTGTTTGTTGTATTTCCTAATGGGATGGGAAGATGGAATGCAACGAGTCGTACAATTGGTTAAAATCATGCTGAAGTAGTGCATTTGCGACGAAAAACACGAAGTACACAAATCCATGGGATTTGAGACTAAAACACGAGATTAAGGAGTATTGTAAAAAAAATACATAGGTATGGGAGAATTTTGATCAAATTTAGAAGAAATCTTCATTTGATGAGTTGAAAGACATCCAGAAAAAATTTTAGTAGCCCCTGAAGAGGTCTTCAAAGAGGGAAATTTGAATTTTTTTCGCTTTAGTCCCTGTTCCGCCTGTTTTGGGAAAAGATGTTCAACAAATACCAACATTTCAAATGCCTAAGTGCATTTTTTGATTTTTGATGCTTTTTTTGAAATTCTAACTTTAGAGCCGAAAACGGAAAAAAATCAAAACTTTATTAAATTAACTAGGAAATTTGAAATGAGCTATTCGACCTATTTTTGACTCATCAGATCGATTGGAAACAGTTTCAAAACATTTCGAGCAGTTCTGGAGGCTCCAGCAGATTTTTGAGACTTGGAAAATCCCATCAAAGGAAATTGGAAACTCAATTTACTCTGCACCTCAATTTTCAAACTAGCTGAGACGACTCGAGGTGATTTCAAAGTCGTTTTGAAGCCTCTGATTACGTTTTGGAAATTCCAAATTTCCAAAAAAAAGTTATAAAATCTACAAAAATTAATTTTAGTACGTATTCTCGAGATTGGAGCGTGTTGTTGACCCACTTAATCGATTACACATTATTTTTTGCAAATCGGCGTATTCCAGTTCGGAACTATATTTATTTTTAGTCCAATATCCAGCAAGCCAGCCAAAAATTGGATGTAAATTGCAAAAACATGATTACGAACTGGAATTCGCCGATTTTGGAAAAATTGTGTTTTTTCGGTCACAGCTCCGGAGTCGAATATCGTGCTCAAGTTGATATGGTTATATTATGACGTTTTCCCCCCTGAAATTTTCAAAAAGTCACCGGAGGCTCCAAAACGACTTGAAACCACTTCAAGTCGACTCATCATTTTAAAATTAAGGTGTGTAGAATGAATTTAGCCTTTCCAATTTTATCAGGTGAAATTTTATAGCTGCTCAGAACTGTTCAAAACCCCTCCAAATCAATTTGGGAAGTCGAAAATAAGGTGAGTATTAAGTCAAGGCATATCACTCGATGAAAGCCTCAAATATCCATGTTTTTTGACCGATTCCCGACATCGCCGAGAACTACGAGCACGAGGTGATCGACGAGAAATGATTGAAGGCTCAGCCGTATCATACATTTTCAGTAGGCTGGATGATACGCATAAGCAGATGATCCGAAAAATCTTAACACATACTACAGAAGAAATTATGGCGAGTTTATAGATAGAATTAGAAATACCGACTTCGTTAACCAAAATTTTACAAATTAGTGTTCAGTTCCAAGGAATTAAAATTTGGGGGGGGGGATGAGCGTTCGCATGTACATATATAGTTACTTACCTATTTTTAAAAAAAATAAGAGGAAGATTGGAAATATAATATGATTACTTATAGTTATTTATCTGGCTATAACTTTAGTTTTGATACTTTTGGTCTTGATGAATAAATAATTCGAAGATGTGTAATTCCGATATAACGATTAGTTGATCATGTGGTGTGGCACCTAGTAGGTAATAAATAGTTTCAAAAATTCGTTTTAGATTTACTCTTAGAGATACTTACCTTTGATAATTATTTTGTTACGTCAGTTGATAAATTCAAATCTCTTTAATTTGCGAATGAATTGTAAGAATTCCATTTTTCTGATTATTATTTATTATTGTCGATTGCGATTGTGAATGGTTTTTCTGAGGAGCTGAAAAGTTACAAATTGTTTTTTGGGTGAATTCGTGTTTTGACAATTTTTTCCTCTCGAATATTTCACATCAATTAAATAAAAAATAATTAGGTATGTTTATATGTGGAAAAATATGATTTCTGAAACTGGTAAAATATTTTGGGACTCAGTGAGGTCAATTTTTGGTCATTTATTGCCAACTTCAAATAATCGAAAAAAATAGCCAAAAAATTGAGGTAGGTGCTTCTAATTTTTTTTTTTCAGATTTTTTGAAATTGGCAATACTTGATGAGTAGGTAAATTGAGTACCTACCTAATGGTCAAAAAACTGATACCACTTCGTTCCAAAATATTTCCTCAGTTTCAGAAATTATGTATTTCCACGCTTTAAAAATAATATGTAACTACCTAATTAATGCGAAATGAGTATTTGAAAAGAAAAAATGTTCAAAAAATAAATTCACCCAAATTGAATAAAGTTTAGAATTTGTTGCTAAAAAAATGGAGATTTTTTTGTTACGAGTAGATCGTTAGAAAATCCTACTTCAAAGGATATTGGTCGTGTTGAAAGAGTATTTCTTTATCTTAGCGGTACTATAGGTAAAGATTTAAAATTAACGTACCTATAAATGTATTTCGGATCTGATCTTGTTAGTTTTAGACTGTTTTAGCGATGCTGACTTTTCTGGATGTCCGGCTACACATCGTTCAACTATGTACATGGTGCCATAATTAAATTTGCTGGTGCTGCTACTTATATATCTTGGTTCAGTCGTCGTCAAGAGCTTGTTGCAGATTCTCATGTGAATCTGAAGGTTTTGTTTTCCATTTCAGTCCAAATTGTATTGTTTTTGATGACGATGATCCCGAATTATCCGATTTAAAGATAGGGAAGATCATGGCGGGCGGTGCAAAAATGGAAAGAGTAAATTAATTAATTGATTTTATTTTTGCTTTTATTGATTTAACTATAAACTAAGTACATTTTTTTAAAAGCAGAGATCGAGAAACTGTTTTAAATATTGCGGTAGACACAGAAAATTGACTGAACCTAATACATGACGCGCTTCAGAAGTTGAAGAAAAGTCGTGGTACCACGAAACGAAAATGATTAGTTACGCTTGAAGAAAATAAAAAACTACGTAAAGAAAACAATGCACTGCATGCGATTATAGATAAGTATAAACAATACACAACTACGGTGGAGCGCAATGTCAAGAAATTGTATAAGTATAGGGTCCAGTAATGGTCTAGGATATGTGCAAATGCATGAAGAAGACAATCTGAGGAACTTAATTCCTGAATAAAATTGCTCAACCTGAATTGGTTTAATTCTGTAAATAAATATAAAATAAGTTATCTAGCAAAGTTGTTTCTTGAATAATTATTGAAATGTTTAAGTCGTCATGTAATTGACTATTATATTATACGATATACGTACTACATTATACAGGATGAATCGGAAGTCGTCTGGTTAATTAAATTCAAATGTAGATAGTACTCGAGCAGACAAACAAAAAACGTTATTATGATGAGTTGCCTATCTTGTAAAATGAAGGCGCTGCGTGCTCCGCAAACCCGGAAATTTACCAATTTTGAAAAATTCATCAAAAATAAGAAAACGTTTGAATCATTCAAATGATGCCCCTAACCCATAGAACTCGAGTGGATGAACAAAAAATGTTTTTATGACTAATTGCCTATCTTCAAAATTGAAGGGGCAAACCTGATTCAAAATTTCCAAATTTCGAGTACCCCAAATTTGAATTTTGAAATTGTGCTTGGCCCTTCAATTTTGAAGATAGGCAATTGTTCATGATAACATTTTTTGTTGATCCACTCAAGTACTATGGGTTAGGGGCATTATTTGAATAATACAAACATTTTCTTACTGTCTGCAAATTGAAGAAATTACTCCATTGTTGAACTAAAATTTACTCATTTTGAAAAATTCTTTTAAAATAAGAAGATGTTTGAATCATTTTATTGATGTCCCTAACCCATAGTACTTGAGTATGAGTAGATCAACAAAAAATGTTATCATGACCAATTGCCTATCTTCAAAATTGAAGGGGCAATTTGGAAATTTCGAATCAGGTTTGCCCCTTCAATTTTGAAGATGGGCAATTGATCAGAATAACATTTTTTGTTTGTCCACTCGAGTACCATGGGTTAGGGGCATCATTTAAATGATTCAAACATTTTCTTATTTTTGATGAATTTTTCAAAATTGGTAAATTTCCGGTTTTGCGAAGCACGTATAGCGCCTTCATTTTAAAAGATAGGCAACTTATCATATTAACGTTTTTTGTTTGTCTGCTCGAGTATATTTGAATTTAACCAGACGACTCCGGATTCATCCATATACCAGGGAGCGGAGATGATTATATGCAGGAATTTGTTTTACAGTTTGAATTATATTGATATTGCTTTTCTTAGCACAGCCCCAGAGTTGAAATTCACATTGGAGAACCGCACAGCTGCTGAGTTCGAATCAAAAATCCTGCAATACGTCAACCCAGGAACTACATACGATATGAACGGATAAATGAACTGGCTATAATGGACTAGCACGTTTGGGTATGTTTTATGTAGGTACACCAAACTGTAAACCACTTCGAGAATTTCGTGGACCCAGTAACTGGCGTTTGTACCAATTTCATTGAGGGATATTGGGTGGTGTGCAAAGGATGGCTGAGACGGAAAGGTGTAATGCACTCGCCCAATATCACATCCTACATCGATGAATTTTATAATGGAGCTTGTCTGGGAGAAACGTTTATTCATTGGCTGCGTCATTTGCAGGCGTGGGATGAATACATATTTTAATTATATTAATTGAATTATTTATTTATTTATTAATCAATTTAGAAGACATCAAGATCATATATGTACAAGATCACCCTCTAGATTAAATAGAATTAAGCCTATAGATCTAAGTTTTTAAAAAATCAAAGAATTTGTAAATAACTTTTTTAGGTTAAGAACAAAAATAAATGGTATGTAGATATTAAAAATGTGTTTTAAATCAAAAATCACATTTTTTTCTCGCAAAATTTCAATTTTTTAATATCGATTTTACGAAATAACGCCATCTCAATTTTTTAATACGTTGTTCACTTGTTCAGCATGAAAAGTTGTCCATAATAAATATATTTTTTTCTGAATTTTTGAGAATCGGAACACCGAAAAGCCTTTCAAAACTCCGAACTATTATAAAAAATTCCATTTTGGTATTGCTTTCATTTTTGATCACAATTTGATCCCAAAACCCAAAATAGCCCCTGAGAGGGAGGTTCCAAACTGAAAATATATTTTTTTAAATATAATACTGATATGAAAATATTGGTTTAGAAGGCATAGAATTCATATGCGGGTCAATCCATATGTCAGAAAGAGGTCAAAATAAGACACTGAATAAATTTAAACTTTTTTTGATGCTTGGAATTGAAAATTGAATTTTTTTGAATTTTGATTTTTTTGTGATGAGTTTATTTCATTGAGTGAAAGTTTTTTTTTTCAACTTTTTCCACAGATTCGTAAAAATAGGGGTCAAATGGGTCAACTTCACCCATCAAAACTTTTTTCCATGTTTTGATTAGAAAAATCGCGTTTTTTTTGCAAACTTTAAATTTTTTAAAATCAACTTTGCAACATGGTACCATCCCAATTTTTTAATATGTTGTTCAGCATGAAACGTTGTCCGTAATATATTTTTTTCAGAATTTTTGAGAGTCGGAACGATATGAAAACAACATTTTGAAACTTTTCGAGCTAATTTTTCGTACAATAAAAAAGTGGCAACACTAATTTTCATGATATCACCAAAAAGTCTTTCAAAACCCCTAACTATTGGAAAAAGTTCCATTTTGGTGGGTACCGCGGTTATCAAATAATCCACTGCTGAAATTGATGATATTTCAAGTTCACTGAAAACTTTGACACCCCCTAGCAGCCTCTAAAAAACTGCTATAGAGGGCTGTAATTTGCACCATTGGTCATCCCTTCAAAAGGTCTTTCCACAGGAAAAATTTCAAAAAAATCGCCGACACCCTTTACCAGTTTTAGGTTGAATTTATGTGGAAGACATTGATGTCTTTCATACGGTGTACCTATAGACCTACTTAATTTTATGATCTCCCTTTTATTCTAATGAAAAGTTGTCTCGGATTTAATGGCAGTGGCCCATAATCGACGCAGAATTTCAAATAGAATACCATCTTTTGAGACTAGACCATTTTTCCCAAAACAGGTTGGGTAGCTAAAGGGAAAATGCCACGCTTTTTTTGAAAACGCCCCCTCTCCTTGAGGACTCATGTCTTCTCTCTGAATCACCTCCGAAGTCAAAATTTTTTAAAAACAACTTTCAAGTCAAAATGAAGGTCTTTAAAGAATATGGTCAAAATGCCCCGACATTTTTAAAACTTTTTTTCACCATCCACCCAATCCCTAATAAATTCAAAGCACAAAGCTGTAGGTATTTAATTAATTTTCATTGAAAAATCTCCCAACTAAATTCAAAAATTTGGAATTTTGAAACTCATTGACATAAAAAACAGTGATGATTGTCTCCTGGTAAATGACGAGTTCTACTATTGAAAACTTGCTTTTTCTTTATCTTGTACCTACTATGCTCATTTGAATAGCGATTAAACAAGGTGTAAAAATCTGAAAATACGAGCAGTCGTGAAAAGTGACAGTACGAGTATAATCGTGAGAAATACCGCCTGAGGTACAAATTCATCAAAAAAACAAAAACCTCATTCTTAAAACTAAAAGTTGACGAAATGACGAGGAAAAAAGATACCTACGCAAGTTTGAAAAGAATGAAAATAAGGAAGCCGTGTACAGCAGAAGACAATTTTATACCTACCGATAGCCTTATAGACACTGTTGGTTAAAAAGAGCCGGAGTGTTAATGAAACAGCGAATTGATTTCGGCGTCTTTACACGATTATTTTCTTTCTGAAATATTACTCGTTAGTATTTCGTGTATAGATAGAAGATACGAGAGGAGTAGCACAGAGAGAGAGAGCAGAAAATCGGAGAAGCAGAACGAGCACAGAGAAGAGGAGCGACGACTACGAGTATAAAATATTCGACAGCGTGTAAAAGTTTTTAGCAAAGATAGTTATCAAGTTTGACTCCGACTGTTGTACGAAATCAGTTTATGAAACAATTTGTCTGCTTATCGAAGCATGCTTTAAAAGCTCTTCACCGTAATTGAGTTACAAACCTCGTTTCGCAGTTTGCCGCAACGTTTGTGCCCCTCGCTCGCCGCGACGCCTCGGCTTATACGCTTAAATCTTCTGAAAATGACCCCGCGGCTTCTATTACGCTTCCACTCGATCAAAACAATTTTATAATAAAAAGCCGTCGCTGCGGCGGCCGCAGCAGCCGCGTCGTCGCGATTTCGGGGCTCGTTGTCGAGTGTTGTTGGCACCCCCTATACTTTGGCGAATTGGCATTGGTATTTGCCGCAAATTAATTTCCTGGAAATGTATTTACCAAGTAATATACTTTGAAGTCGATATAATTTGGGAAATTACTTCGAAAACTATGCCTCGTGTTCGTGTAAAAATCGCTCTCTCTATCTCTATCTTCGTTTTATGTCTGTGTCAAAAATGAACTTGCAGCTCGATGTCTTTGACATTCTTACATGAACGTTGACTTCTCCCTTATTATAGTTAATCGTATCGAATGGAAGTCTCGCTAATAAAAATCAAAATCAGCATCCGAACATCTCACAAAATAATGTAGAATTGGGTTGAGTATAACTTCAGAATATTCTCTCTCTTCATATTTTGCTCTTGTTCCCTTCTTGATTCGAGTTGAACTGGATTTACCTCACACGAAGAACATCTCCTCCATCTTATAAGCGCGTGTCACAATAAGAAACTAAACTATACCTACTTCAAACCAGTAGTCGAATATAGACTCTACCTACTGCGGAGTGCTGATAGCTAATACCTATAACTTTGTCCAAATTCACCGCCCATTCGTACGAGTATATGTAAGTAAGTACCATATACAATTATTATAATAAGCGAAATCATACACTGAAATTATTTCACCGTAAAATTACATTCGGCTACCTGAATATTCGAGACGCGAAACCCCCAACAGAGAATGAAATTCATAAGGGGTTAGAAGACATATTCGTTTATACGCCCCCTCGAGAGTGAAGATGAAGGTGGTTGGTGGTTCTTTGATGGTTCGATAATTGAAAATATATTGTATCTGTGTATAAAATATAATATACGAGAGTACCTCGTGTATACGTTAAACGAACGTTAATAGGAAATGTGATATGTGACAGGTAAACTATTCCGGAATCTGTAGATATAAGTCTACACAACAAGGTGCTTTTACCGACCTATTGTAGAGTTTGAAAAAAGACCATTCAAGATGAGAGTAGGATCTTTGGGTATGTGTATGAAAATTAATCAAAATAGCTACTTGTGGCTTTATATATTTGTATGTTGGAGGACTACTGTGTTGCTTTTAAAATAGCTCCCTGCTCACAAATCATAGGTAAGTAGGTACTAGGTAGGCAGAAATGTTGACCATAATTGTAATTTTTAACCTCTATGAATTTAAGAGGCCATTCCACGTCAATTCGACCAAGAAGTGGTGAGGGGGGGGGGGTCGGCGATTTTTTTTTGAAAATTTTCCTGTGGAAAGACCTTTTGAAGGGATGACCAATGGTGCAAATTGCAGCCTTCTATAGCAGTTTTTTAGAGGCTGCTAGGGGGTGTCAAAGTTTTCAGTGAACTTGAAATATCATCAATTTCAGCAGTGGATTATTTGATAACCGCGGCACCTACCAAAATGGAACTTTTCCCAATAGTTGGGGGTTTTGATAGACTTTTTGGTGATATCATAAAAATTAGTGTTGTCACTTTTTTATTGTAGGTACGAAAAATTAGCTCGAAAAGTTTCAAAAATGTTATTTTCATATCGTTCCAACTCTCAAAAATATCTGAAAAAAATATATTATGGACAACTTTTCATGCTGAATAACGCATTAAACAATTAGGATGGCATTATTTCGTAAAATCGATTTCAAAAAACTTGAAAGTTTGCAAAAAAATACGATTTTTTGATTTACTTAAAACACTTTTGAAATCAATTTTGAAGAAATGTAAGACTCTAACAGAAGTGACGTCATTGTACAAACATTTGGAAGTTTTTCAAAAGAAGATTGATACCTTACCTATCAGTCAAAGTCATAAAAACCGATTCAGATTTCCAACTGCTCACCGCCCACCCAGTAAGCATGGCGTGATGTTAATGTCACCGGGATAGATATCATTTTGTGGCATACCAGGTGACCAAGAATAATGGGTTTTGATATGTTCTGATAAGCCAAAAAGGGAAAAAATTGCCCTAAGTAAAAATTGGAAAATGGAATAACAATCGAGAAAAAGTGCTTTCGAATTATTGTTTCGATGCAAAATGAAAGATTATTTCGTGTTTCATTGAAACAATCACTCAAACGCCCACTTCTTACATGATTATTTAATTTTCTAATTTTCATACTGAGAATTTTCTCTCTTTTTTGATGACATCAAAATCCCTTATTCTTGGTCACCCAGTATAGAGTGATAGCACAAAGTAATATTCCTGTGACATTTTTGTGATATTTCATTTTTAAAGATGAAAAATGATTTCAAAGTAATATCACTAGAATATCACATGGTGACATTGCAAAATATCTGTGATGAGTAGGTATGTATGAAAAATGTTGTGGTGACATCTTTTTTAAGTTGTTTCCATTTTAACTAACTAATGACTGCTCGAGTTGCTTCCTCCTACCTACATTAGCCAAAAGTTTTCAATGGTTTCTACTAGTTTTTATAGTGGGTTGCATTATTACTTGTACTGTTTTAATTTGAATATTTTGTGAAAATGCGATCGTGGTTACTGGTTAGTATCAATATGTGATGCAATGGTTTTTTTTAATTTTTATATTGTAATTAGTGTAATATTCCTAATGTTTTATGATTGTTGTGGTATATTAAATTAATTGTTCAAAATGAAAGATTTTACATTGTACAATCATAAGTATGCTCGCCAATTGGTGAGAAAAGAAGCTGCTTGTCTACTCCAGGTATCTGATGACAATAATATTCATATGGTGTCCGATCTCTATGGTATAAATGGTGATCGTGAATCACGTGTGTGTAATGTGTGTATCTTACCTTGATGAATCTATTCGCGAATCGCATAATGTGTGAGTCTAGATTTGATGAATCTATTCATGAATCGCATGCATGTTTATCTAACTAAACTTGATGAATCTGTTCATGAAACAGGTATGTGTGTGTCTGAACTTATGAATCTAATGTTTCACTCAGGCAGATATTTATTTGCTGTGTAATTTTTCAACAATTTTCAAAAATAGAAGAATTAACTTGATAATTTTATGAAAAAATAACAAAATCAATGTTTTAGTAAAAAGTTTGATAAATCTGATAATAATTTCTGTCTCTCCATCTCCACCTACTACGAATGCATCTTTTTGTCATGATCTCTGGTAGTATTTTGTATTTTTATTTATACCTATCATTATATTATATCTACTTCTGATGTATAGGTACCTATTGTTCTTAGTTCATAAGTTGACTCATGTAGTATTTTTCCAAAACATGTATTACACGTTTTGATTTATTGATGTGTTTTGCATTTATTCATAAAACATTTAATGTCAAATGTGACTTATTGCTCAGAAATGTCCTGTAATATTACCTGAATATGCCTACTGCAATGCGAATGAACCCTATCAATTGGTATTTCAACGACATTCAATGGGAATGTTTTAGAAATATTTACATTGATATTGCATAGACATTTCCTGGTGATACATATATCTGTGACATTGCCAAAATGTCACTGGACTTTTCTGGGTGATGTCTGTGCAACTATTTTGCTGAGTAATTTTATATCACCAGTTAGTCTCAGAGACATCACAATGAAATATCACACATCTCTGCGGTGATATTATGTGATGTCACTGTGACAGTGCAATGCTTACTGGGCACTGGGGGCATTTAAGCCAAAGAATATTAGTAAGTAACACAATTTGTATTCTATAAGACAGACAAAGAAGAAATTGTTACCATTTTGTCATAATGTGCTACTTTTTGACAGCTGTGTTTCATTTTATTGCCAAGAACGTCAAGTACCAAAGTCAAGTCTCAAGCCTGCGGTACACACAATCCAATATAGGTACATATTTTACAAACTATATTGGTCAAATCAAATTTGTCAAATAAATTGGATCATGTGGATGCTATAATAATTCAAGTTTTTTTTTCAAATTTTCAACATTTTGTTGATAGGTGACACCAATTCTAAAAAGAACTTTGAAAAAATATATTATTTATATTTTCAGAATTGGTGTCACCTATCAACAAAATGTTGAAAATTTGAAAAAAAAACTTAAATTATCAGAGCGTTCACATGATCCAATATATTTGACAAATTCAATTTGAGCAATCAAGTTTGTCAAATATATTGGATCGTGTGTACCAGGCATCATGGTTAATGTTTTTCTATTGTTTCAAATTTCAATAAAAAATTAATATAATTCCATGCTTCGGGCCATGGTAAATTCAAAACATAATGTTAACATAAACTCCTACTCAAATCTGAAGTTGTTTTTGAAATTCAAAAACAAAAATTATGTTCCAAAAAAGTATAAAGTATTTATGGACAAAGATGTGAGAAAATTTTCAGATGACGCCCCAGATGATTATTATCTCGCTATCAAGGCAGGTAATGATTTTGCTTTTTAAAAAACCATTCAAATTCTACAAAATTTTGGATTTTTCAAGAAAATCACTGTCTGTCTCTATAGGTATGGTAAAGAAAAACTGAGACGTTATACTGGACTTACATCCCTAAAATTGTGATGGTTACACTTCATTTACTGTGCAAGTATGATGTAAATAATTTTTAACCATAGGTAGAATATCTATAAATCCCTTATACATTCTACACGAAAAATTGTTTACAATACCGCATTAAAATCTTATAAAAGTATAAGTACTTTCTACATCTGAAACTGTCAAATTTCACTGTTCAGAAGGCAAAATGTCATCACTGGGATAAACAGTAAAATGACACGTTGCCTTCTTAAAAGCAGTAGTTTTTGACTGGATTTTCAGTAAATAATTTACTATGTACTTATCAGTCAAATATGCATTATTTACTGTATCAATTCAGTCAGGAACTAAGATGGTCAGCAGGAAAAAAATTTAAATACCTACTTAACTGATTTAAGCAATGCTTTTTTCACTGTTTATCCCATCGGCAACAATTTGCCTTCCAAATGGTGAAATTAGACTGTTTCAGATTATCAGATTTAGAGAGTAGTGATACTCAAAATTTGGAATGCTGTAAACACTCTTGTATACATAACTTTCAACTCTACTAGGTTACTCTATTTGTAGCTGAAGCAGTCAAGCTCAATGTAGTGGATAACAACACTGTGTCCATGATGAAAAAAACTTGAGAGAGCGGTTTGTCTTTTGCGACATCCTGTATATGTCAGTGAAAATGGTTTTCTTCCTCTCAAGGAATATTAAACCAGGTGTTCACAAAATACTAGCAATATAAGCTTCTTGAGCAGGAAGTATTTCCAAAATTACATCCATTCATAATAGAAGAACAAACTGCCCAAATCAAAGATTTATATCTTAAATTATGCAGTGAATTAAGTATGTACATGTCTACGTGTCACTGGAATCAGATTGTGTATAGCTAGGCAGCTGTCAAAATTTTGTGAAAAAATCAAGTTAAGTATGTAATGTGGTTCACTGCAGTATTGAACAACGACTTCAGGTTCGAATAAGAAAGTTACAGGTATTCATCAGTCATCATGATGCCCAGTAATTTATTCTGTCATGCTGAAGAGACGAATAAACTTATGAAGCGAAATAACAGTATCGTTCTCTTGAAAAATGGCAAGCTCGTAGCTCTGAAGAATATTTTATTTTTATCTATAACAAGTAGCGAGTATCCTACTCGTTCACAGCTTGTCCTTCAATATGAATTCAATTTCCAGAAAATTTGCCGCATCCTTGTAGTACAGAGAAGTAATATGCAAATTTGTGTACAACCCGACGAAGTTGCTCAAAAATGTGTTGCCATGAACAATGATAATGTTAATAATATGATTGTAAAACCATTACCTAGTCAATAGTTTAGAAATTTATTAGGCAATATTAAGCATTATTAAATTGTCCGGGATATAGATTCAGTTGAAAATTAATATTATATGTGATGACCTACCTAATTGTAAATTTATGGAATTGATCACTTTTGGAATGCTTGGAAATATCAGTAACAATTTTACAAAATATTGTTATCCCATCCGGATCATGTTGCTTCAGTTTGTAAAAAAAAAATCATGATGTTGAAGAAAATAAAAATGTTTTGTTTCATTTTCAAAGATTAATTGTAATTAAGTATTTATTTTTAGGTAACATATCTGTTACCTAACAAAAAAACTCCTAAACATTATAAAATTAAATATGATATCGAGTCGTGAAAATAATCCTAAATGGAATATGAAATTTTGTCTATAAATTATAAAAATGTTGAAGGTCGAATTGATACTGGAGTAGAACGAATGTTAAGTATATGTACCTCGTGATATTTTTAATGAATTAAATTTAGATAATTTGAAAATTTTACCCACACTACAAGGGATTGTTTGTCTTCATAAAGAGGCAATAATATTAAAATAGGTTATTGTTTTATAAAATGTAAATTTGATACCTGTGAACGTCCTCTTTTTTCAAAATTTTATATCAGAGGAAATGATAAAAGCTAAATTACGAGTACTATATCCGGCGACGGTTGTGTAGAATTAAATTAAATAATTTCAAAAAATATTTATTGTATGTATAGGTGCTTGAAAGATCATTTTTGAAGGTAGGTATAGGATAGGTTGCATACCAGGCCTCCTTGTATTGTGTCGTTCAAAGTGCATTGATTCATATAAGAATGAACTTGATTGTATGGAAGATCAGGGAATGATTTTTACATCAATGTAGTTTGATAGCGCATGTTACTAAGGCCCCCTGTAACCGAAATTTCAGGTGCCTAAGTTCATTTTGGGCTTTTAGGTGAGTTTGGAAAAATATAAAAAATTCAATAAAACTTCACTAGAGTGATTTTTTAATTTTGTCATGAAATTCAATTATTTTTGAGAAAAGTGAACCAGTGTGAATCATTTTCTTAATTCAACTCCCACACATCAATGACTACTAGTTTTGGACCATTCTGGAGATTCCAGTAATTTTTTAATTTTCTCCAGAAACTTCAAATCACTCTGGAAATGCCAAAAATGAAGTTTTGTGCCTATAACTCGGATGGGCGTTTAATGGACAGCCTCTCGACCATTTTAGGCTGATACCACGAAATTTCACGAGGACCACATACTTCAAAAATTAATTTATTCCAGAAAAAGTGAAAAAACCAAATTTTTTAATGAAGATCCATGAGGAACAGTTTTCTTGGCCCAAGATATCGTCTGGTGACTTTTACACGATCATCCGACTCGAAAGCAATCTCAATTTGACTTTCTTGTAGCTGCTAAAGAATTATCAAATCTCTCAATTTTGAGAAAAATAACCCACTTCTAAAAATAATATTCGAGGTTCTCCATCGACTTGGTAGGCTATTGCAATAAAAATCCATGACCACTTTTTGAGTTCCACTAACCGATTGAAAATTGCAAATCAAAATTTTTTGGACGAATTCGTGTTTTGAAAATTTTTTCTTCATCTTTAAATGTTCGAAATTTAATTAAAAGACTGCGATTTGGTAAAATGGCGAACACTTTTCTCCCCACTGTGATATGGCGATCATCTCTCTTACGTTTAAGCGAAGACGCGACTATGATACATCTCGGCAACTACATAGTATAAATAGAAAAAGGATTAAGTAGGCCTACGACGTATCTAGGCGGCATCTTTACAGACGATCGGCGCCTTTCTTGTGCATCAAGAAGCGAAACACCGTCAACAAAAACACCTATTGTACGTGTTTCTTGTAACGCGCATACCACCACCATTATTATACCTATGTACTTACTTACTACCTCTACTATAACATCTCGCTTCTAAATACCCTATCGGTTTCCAAGTTGGTGCGATGCGACGATAAGTAATGGCTATTTGATAAGAGTATACCTTTTAAAAGCATTTGTCCACGGAGAGCATTTATAATAGTGGCGTATTCTATATTTCTTCCGACTCGTTCAGGTGTAAAATGCGTAAAATTCTAAGTGCTATTTGGACACACCGCGCAGGTTGATAACATACGTATAGTGATGAGAAGAGGGCTTTTCTTCGAATATTGTTAAACGTGTCGTCGAAAAAAAAAAGAAAGGTCTTCAAAAGTCACACAGATCGAGTTGTAGGTTTATTTACATTTTCACTCTCGAATCCAGCCCCCTCGACGACGTAGGCAGTTTTTAAAAAAACATATTAGGGACGGTATAATTTGCAATTAATATCGCTGATAAAGATGTGTATGTATACCAACAAGTCGCACGACGAATTGACGCTGTCCATTGTAGAGGGGTTCTACATCCACCGAAGAGGCGGATTCCGCCGTTGACACGCCGTATTACGTTTAATATTCACAAACAAGTCATAAGCGACTATCGTCGCCCTGTCGAGCAGCGACGATATCTTTATCAAACAAATACAACGCGAGAGGAAGGAAAAAAATCTCAACCAAAGTCCAATATGCGAGCAAGAGGGAAAAAAATGAGCGAACCTAACGTTGGTCACGCGATCACCCATTGTTATTGCCAATAGTGTGAAAAAGAGAAACGTCCGATTACGCGATGGTTCGCTTTTTAGCCGGTTGGGGTTTTTTTTTCATCGGTATGGTTAAAAAATAATATAAAGGAGAGAAAGAGTAACCAACGAGAGATACAGAGGCGAGCAAAAAAGCCACGCCGAGCTCTCTATTTCACATCAAATTAACTTGTCACTTTATTTTGGCCTGCCGCTGGTGTCGCACCGATTCCAGCACGCGTCTCGACGTTGTCGACGCGTGCCGCAGCAATTGTAATATACGTGTATCAGTTACTACTGCTGCTCTCGGTGGTGTAGTCTGTTGCATCATTGCTTTCTTTATAGTACGTATGTATTCCCTCGCTTGACTCGATGATACACTTAAATTGTCCAGCAGCGTCAAATCTGCAACATAAAAACGAATTAATCGCCCAACGTTGGTCTGTGTATTCTCTCAAAAAAGTTTTCTCGTTTATTAAGTTTTCATCCCCCTATCTTAAAGACTATAGGGTGAGAAGTATTAAATAACAGGTGACTGTAAATGGTCCCCTATCATCATATCAAACGTCTGTCATACTTCAGATTTGAGCATATAACCAGGTGGAAGAAAGCTGTGGAAATGAAAAGAAATACATTCTTGGATTACAGCCTAATTCGGGGAGAAATTAACTTCAAAGCTAAGGTGTTCTATACAATATTTCATATCCTTACGAGTGAATATGCAGGGTGTCCAGGGAGTGGTGGAATAAACTTCAGATTTGGATACAACAAGGTTAAAACCAAGAAAAAAGGTTATGGGAAGGTGTGACCTACCTTCAAAATTGATGGGGCAAAATACTTTTTCAAAATCTAAGAGCCGAAATCCAATTTTCACCATAGAGATGCGTAATACATTTAAAAAATGAACAAAATTACAAACCTGCAAATTGAAGGGGCTACAAATGATTTTCAATTTCAAAAAATGGCGATGAAAACAATGAATGGGAAAATGAATACTGCGTCAAAAAACAAAACGAATTTTGTTATGATCATTTTTTTTCTTAATCAAACATTTAAGAAGTTTTTGAAGCTCAAAAATTGTAAATGTAGTGAAATTTTTAGCAAATCGAAAATTGTTGAGCTTCAAAAACTTTTAAAATTTTAGAGTACTTGAGAAAAAAATGATCATAACTGAATTTGTTTATTCTTTGATGTACCTAGTATTCATTTCAGCATACATTTTTTTCATCGCGATTTTCTGACATTAAAAAATCATTTGTAGTCTTTTCAATTTGCAAGTTAGGCAAAAAGTCATAATGGGCAATTTTGTTCATTTTTCAAAGTACTACCGACCCCCTCGTCAAAATGGGATTTGGGCTCTTGGATTTTGAAAACGTATTTTGACCCTCAATTTTCAAAATAGGCAGCTTGTTTACCTCACGTTTTGTTTTACTCGTACCAGGTTGTATCCAAAACTGAAGTTTGTACCACCACTCTTCGGACACCCTGTAGATCGGTATGTGAAGCAGAAGTCGATTGGGGGGGGATGGCGGATGATTTGAACACAATTAAAGTGCAGACTTTAATTTTGAGTTGAGAAGTCATTTCTTAAAAAAATTGTCCCGGAGGTGCCTCCTTTGGGGGGGGGGGGGGGGAGATATGAGCACCAAAGTGAAGGCATTCTTGAAAAAAATCATGTGTTTTTTCCGATATAGTCCCTACTAACCAGTTTTGGGGAAAATAACCCACCCTCAAGAAATAGTATTTGAGATTCTGCATTTCTGCTTCGATTTATGCCATTGAAATAAAAATCCATCACCGCTTTCAGGGTTCTACTGAGCGGTTGAAAATTGTAAATCGTCAATTTTTGGGCGAATTCGTGTTTTGAAAATTCTTTCTTCTCAAATGCTCCGCATTAATTGATCCAAGACACCGAAAAAGTTATTTCTGAAACAGGTGAAAAATCTTAGAACTCAGTGGTGCCAATTTTTTGGTCATTATTGCTAATTTCAAATAGGTAGGTAGGTTGGTGTTACAAGGTGCCCAGAAATATCGTGAACCTCTAAAAAAGTTTTCTGTTAAATGTTTTGGTTGATCACACTGAATGATAATAATAATTATAGCACATGATTGGTTGTTAGACTAAGGTGATAACATTGCACCAATCATATGCATCTATTTCACGTTGCCAATCTATATTTTTAATAAAAAAAACTTGCTTTGGGGTTCGCGATATTTCTGGGCATAGGGACATAATTTTTTTTGTCATCTTCGAAAAGGAAAAACTAATTTTACAAAGGCTATGGCCAATTCTGGAGAATAGAAGGCTTATTCCAAACCACTAATTCGGATTTCGTTCGAAACACAATACTGTTCAGCAAGTATAGGTACATTGTCTCGTCGAAAAAATTAACAACTCTCTCGAAGATGAAAAAAGTTTCGCTGCAGCTTTTCTTGATGTAAGTCAAGCTTTCGATCCTGTATGGCATGCTGGTCTCTTAATCAAACTTGAAAACCATCTTCCAGACATACTAAGTATCTCAAATTGTCTGAATTTGACCAATTTAAGTAAATTAAATGTTTTGAAAATGACAAAAAGGCGAGAAATTGGTGGACAACATCAAGAGCTTGCTAAGCAAACTAACAAAGCCTACTCAAGAAAGACGAATTCATCTTGAAAACTTACAATGCAAACGATATCAGGATTAATATTAAGTCCATCGAAGGCTATTGAAAAATCGTGAATTTGCTCGTAACTAAAAAAAACGCCATTCCACTCTTTCCAATTGAAACAAGAAAAACCATTTCGAATTGTCATATGCAATCTACATGCTTCAACCCCTGTCGAAGATATTGCCAATGAATTGTCCTCGTTAGGCTACAAAATCCGTATTGTTACCAATAAGGCTTTCGACGTATTGCGGGTTGCATATCGGTTTGCCTGAACTTCATCAGTTTGGTGGGCATTCTTATCAGTGAGTATCAAAATTTCATATTTTGAGCAATTTTCACACTGTGTTTTTGAAATTTATAGCTTTTATTTAGTTTTTTCTTCAATTTTAAACACTCTTAAACCCTGTACTTAATGGAAAAAGGTCCTCTCTTCGTCGAGTTTTAAAGAAGCTAACAAAATGTCTTTTAACCTAGACAAAGAGCGGATCTTTTTCCATCACAGGATTTAACAGTGTTTAAAATTGAAGAAAAAACTAAATAAAAGCTATACATTTCAGAAACACCTTGCGAAAATTGCTCAAAATATGAAATTTTGATACTCACTGATAAGAATGCCCACCAAACTGATAAAGTTCAGGCAAACCAATATGCAACACGCAATACGTCAAAAGCCTTATATCAAACATCATTAGTACAAAAGTCGATCTTCCTCTGCTTTTTGTGGATCTTGAACAAGATGAAAAGAATGGCCAGATTTTCGAGTTAGATAATCTACTACATATGAAAATTAAAGTTGAATCCCCAATAAAAAAATAACTGCTTTTTCATAATTAGGTATTTAATAACGTCTAAAAAACATTGTTCTCTTTTTAAAACTAATGGAAGATTAAGGTAATTTTTTGGCTTTATTCGCGATATTCGTGACATTCCAGGGGAAAAAATAAATGTTTAAATGTTAAAACAGTGTTGATCTTGGGTATTTCTTGGAATCAATACCAAGATGTACTGAAAATTCAAAATATGCATGTCAGTGAAAACAGTAACACTATGAGACAGGTAGTTAGCAAAGCCGCAATGTTTTTTGATCCTTTGAGGTTGGTTCGTTCCTCTCATGATATCCGTAAAAATTCTCATTCAGAAAATAGATGTTACAAAGTATGATTGGGACGATATAATATCAGAGGATAACGTAAGCCAATGGAAAGAAATTTGGCAAGAATTAATAGGTATGTGCAATCCAAACAACAATGCAACATTTTCAGTTTGATATGGATGATGTTCATTCAGAGTACGAATTACACGCCTTTTCAGACACATCTGAAAAAGCATACACAATTACACAAGCTGTATTTAGATTTGTAAATGTGTCAACAATGATGTTCAGACATTTTTCATCATAGCTAAAGCAAAAATCGCACCAATCAAAGCAGAGTAGCGCAGTGGAAGAGTGCTGGGCCCATAACCCAGAGATCCGTGGATTGAAACCATGCTCTGCTACCATATCTCAAATTGTCTTAATTTGACCAATTTGAGTAAATTAAATGTTTTAAAAATGACTAAAATGTGAGAAATAATAATAAAAAAAGAACTGCTGTTTTCACCATCATTTAATAACATCTAAAAAACATTGTTCTCTGTTTAAAACTAATGCAAAATTAGGGTAATTTTTTGGCTTTATTCACAACGTTTGTGACACAGACACATACTATACAATGACTTCAGAACAATCAGAGCAGGAGTACCACAAGGAAGCATATTGTGCCCAATATTACATCTTCTCTCCATGAGTGACATCCATTTCACTTTGACAAGCGACGTCATAATGGCAACATTTGCTGACAACACTGCAATTACCACACAAGATTTTGATCCAGATATTGTGATGGACAAATTACAAAACAACTTAAACACAATAAACAAATGATGTCAAACTTGGAGAATCAAAATCAACGGTGAAAAATCGAGCACGTCCTTTTTACCTGAAGAAAAGTTGAAACAACTCGCTCATTAATTTTTAATAATGATGAAATACTTCGAACAAACATCGTCAAATATCTGGGATTACACCTTGATAACCATCTCACATGGAGAGATCATAATATTCTGAAGAAGAGAACTCAACTCGACAAAAAGCTCAAATCACTTTATTGGCTTCTTGGAACTAATATGCTGAACCAACAAAACTACAATAATGTTTATTCAAACCAATTTGGTTGTATGGTATTGAACTATGGGGTTTGGCTAGTGAATCCAATATCCACTTAAAAACACGCTGTGGTATGTGAAGAATAGCACAATTCTTGAGATTTGGAAATACCTACTGTGAATTCAACAACATCCATAAGAAGTAACATCTATCAAGAAAAAAATTCTAACCACAACAATGTATGTACTTATTAGTAAAAAAATTTTTCAATCGTGAAGAAGAAATATAGGTACCTGTACCTACCATTTGCGTAGATGTCATGTATTGGACCTACCAGTGAGATTTCAATCTCAATTGTGTGCAGGGTAAATGTTACTATTTTTGTAACAGATTGCTTTTCTTTTTGGTCCTTCAAATAAATAAAATAATTTTCTCAATATTTTGAAATTGTTCATTATGACTAAAAAATTGACACCATGCTGCGTTCAAAAATTTGTGACCAGTTTTAGAAAGGAGGTCATTTTCATGTTTTAATTCAATTAATGTGAAATATTGGGGGGGGGGGGATTTTCAAAACACGAATTTGCCCGAAAATAAGCGATTAGTAAATTTTCAACCAAACAGTAGAACACTCAAAGTGGTCTTAAATTTTGAAGGAAATCGCCTAGGTCGACGCAGAATCTCAAATATGGGAACGGGGTCTTTTTGTCCCCAAACAAGTGAACCTGTTTCGGCAAACATGGCCCAGTTTTGTTAAGTAATGTAAATTTACAAAATAATCAATTCTTTATCGTTTGGGTAAATTTGTGTTTTGAAGATATTTTCTTATCGAATATTTCGCGTTAATTATGTCAAAACATTTTAAAATATCATTTTTAAAACTGGGAAAATATTTTAGAAAACAGTGGTGCTGATTTTTCGGTCGCTATTATCAGTTTTAAAATATTTGAGAAAGATGGCCAATGCAATTTTGAGTTTCAAAATTGGCAATAGTTACCAAAAAATCGATCACTCTATTCCAAAATATTGCCTCAGTTTCAGAAATTTTATTTTTTGATATTTTAACATAACGAATGCGTTTATATTCGAGATGAAAGTATTTTCAAAACAAGAATTACCTATTACTTTATCTCCTCTCCTCCCTAAAAAAAATTAAATGAAAACGATCTCTACTCTCCAAAGATTCCCAAAAATTCCCAATTCATTGAAAGAAAACACACTCTACAGAAGCACAAATTATTTACTCTTCGTTCTTGTTTTTCAATGCAAAAACTTTGAAAAATTGTATAAAAATTTTCCTTTTCTTTCCTTCAACTTTTCCAGGAATTGAATACTACTTTGTTCCTCTCCCCCGCCTCCACCTTGCGCTGTAAATCCATCGTTTTCAGTAAATTTGAATCCATTAGAAAGATTTTGATTTCATCAATAAAATTTTGTGTAGAAAACGTAGTGTAGGGCTATTTTTCAACACGAACTCAAAATTTCAAATAAAAACAAAAAAGGTGGGCAGATCTGAAATGACTCATGGAACCTTGATTTCATTGCTTGTAATTTAACCACAGCCTCTTTAGGGATTTCAAACTATTCCAGATGACATTGAAGATGAAAAGTTGTAAAGTAAATGTTCAGCTCCTCACATCTACTTTAGCCCCCTTTCGCAGAATATTGAACTTATTTAATGATTAGGGACATATTTTTGTTTTCAATCAATAATAGCAAGAGATTAATTTTCAAAAAACCGCCAAAAATGAAAAAAAATTATTTGCAAGATTGTTTTGACCTTTGAGAGTTACTTTTGCATTCAATTTTTGCGAGAAAAAAAAAGAGAAACAGGTAAGTAGTATTAGTCTGGCCTAATTTGTGGTCTCCAATAACTTTACCACAAAAATAAAAATCAGCTAGTACCTACCTATATGAATAGATAATTTCTCAACACCTAATAAAAATTTTGTTTCCAAAAAACACCCCATTTGACGTAATTTCTTCCTCATCCAAACACTGGCTTTTTGAAAGGTGCAACAGTATGAATATTCGGACGCGTTCAATCATAGAGACGCTAAGAACGCAACCTCTTTGCACCTCACTGATCCTCGAGATAATCGTCAGGAAGAGAGGAGGGCTTTTTTTTTAAAGCGGCGATACAATCAGTCTACATAATATCTGGATTACGATGTCGCGACTTATACACAGTATATGTATCTGAAGTGAGCCTCACATATAAACCTTCAGTTCAAAAGAATGATACCTACAAAAAAGATACCGACGTATATTGTGCCAGACAATACAGTGTAACAATCTATACCCAGCATCGTATCAACAAATACCGCGAGTACAAAACCTAAATTATTATTTTTACCTGCTAAAAGTGAACCATTTTTTAAACATACACCGACAGCAGACCATCTATAGAGTACACACGTCATATGCATATGAATATAAATTGATACATTCGCAGATACGAATGTCGATTCCAGCGTACGAGAAATTGAGGTCGACTACAAGGGGATGCAGAAAAAAGGGAAAACCGCACCACCGTATTCAAATTTCCTGCGCGTATAAATTCGTAAATATTTCATATATACGTTGGCAGTTAATTTTTTGTTTTTTTTTTCACCATCGTCATCGGCGAACGTGTCGAAAAAAATGATTCGCGTACCCCTTTCGAAGGAAACGGACATAACGAAGGCTATTTATCACAATGTGTCCGCCCTATACGCGAAGACAAACCGATGATAAGGTTCTCATAGTAATGATGTAGTGTACTGTGCGCCTTTTATTATGTGTCCGGCTTTTTTCAAATCATTACCATAACCCATGATGGATAACTTTTGCAGCCTTTATTTCCCAACGCCGCTGCAAGGGTTTATGTATGTATATTCGCCTCTCGGCCTCTCACTCTGCGTGTGTACTATTATATTGTTACTTTCATATTGTTACATAACAAGTTACCTTATTAGAGGGTTTGGCTCCGAGACGGTAGCTGGAGTGTACCCAATTGATGCTCAAGTAAGAACTTACGATAGTCGAGCTATGTTTAGAATATTGCGATGTTGCGAGTGTTTGAATAGAATTTGCTGAATCAAAAAGGTAAACCTCGAGGTGAGAAATGGAAATGTAAAACGAGGGTGCAGAAATTAACTCAATTGAAGTAATTGAAACGTCGGATTTTACTTGGATTTTTCCCTCTAGGTTTTCAACATTCAGCCTTTGTAAAAAATCCGTGACTCTGGAGTGGAGATTTGTGTTTTCAAAGAGGGGGCATTTTTTTTAAAATCGGCATTTTTTTAAATCGTCCTTTTTTCACTCTCATGGTAAGTATCTAACGGATTTTTTTTACCCAATTTTTCAGAAAGCTTTCCACTCAACGCCCCCCCCCCTTGAACGCAATAAATTGATAAAATCAAAATTTTCACAGGAAAATTTTCCAAAAAAAAAAAATGAAATTGGTAGAAGATTGCATGCAAAATATTTTTTAAATTTCATCAAAAATACACTTTTTTTCAATGATTTGAAAGTTTTTCAGGGTGTCTATTTTTAGCAAGTCATTTCCCCTTATTTTTCTAGATCAATTTTCTAGAACATTTCTTCCAATTTTCTATACTTACCCCATACTTTAATCGAAGTGAAGTTTCCGAGAGGGGGGGGGTAATTTATTTTGCCAGTTGATACAATATTCATAATTATGACTTATGAAACTTTTTCTTTTCTTTTTTTGATTTTTGGAGGCTTCAAATAGCGACGCCAAGAGCTTCTGAAAATTTTCATTTCGAGATGCCTAAAACCTATGTTTTTTTGGAGAGGAGTTCATTTTTTGGCTTTACAACTGGATTTTTATCATCTGGAAATTTTCATCTTGCTCTTGGAAAAGAAAAGAAAACAAGCCCGAACGAAGTGAGAGGGCAAAAGTTTTCGAAAATATGTGCTTCGAGAAGTAAAAAATAATGTTTCCCTTTCATCAGAGGCCCTCATCCGAAATTTGCAATTGATCGTTTTTTCAATATTCCAGGAATTTTGCGTGATAATTCGGCCTACCTACAAAATTCCCTGACTTTTCCAGATCGACCAAATTCCTTGACGTCTCCAGGTCTTCCAGGAGAATGGACACCCTGTTTTCATTTTTTCACTATCTTTTAGACTGAATTCACTACTTTTTCACTACTTTCACTGCCTACCTGTTAGATACCACTACTTTTACTGCCTACCTGTTAGGTACCCTGATTCAGTAGATTCCTACTCAATCTGTTTAGAGGAAAGTAGCTCACTATACACTTCCAAAAAATGCGATTTCGAACGATTTCTATCAAAATCCAAGATCCAAGACCATTTTTAGGATCTACCAATCAGTTGACAATTTACAAATTGTATGTATTTTAGAGTAAAAAATTCACTTTTTTTTCAGAAACGTTATGCGTTAATTATGCCAAAAATACAAAAGATATTTTTTTCTGAAGCTTTTGAATTATTTTGGAACGCAGTGATGCCAATTTTTTAATCATTGTTAATTCCCAAAAAATTGAGAAAAATATCCAAAAATTTATGAAATTTCTGGGATTTTTGAAATTGGCAATAATCAAAAAATTGGCACCACTTGTAACGACTCAATTCGTAGTTCAAAATTATCTGTTGGATTTTTCGAATTTTTCTTCGCGATTCACGATCTTTTTTATAATAATATTTGGCCGAGAAATGCGAATGGTTTTTGTTTTTATTCCACATATTTTTCAGAACTAAAATATACTTAGTTAATAAGAATTTTAATTTTTTGACATCTCACCCATGTTTAATTTTGGATTTCACGTATCGACGGACGTCTAGTGATATCTGTCGGAATAAAACAGTAACTTCACTCTACGTTTTTAAAGGTGGATGTTGAAAATCTCGAATGAATTCCAGATGTAGTTACGTGTTACGCATTCTCTTCGAACATGTACTTTGCATGCAAAAACACGAAATTTCAAAAATTCATGCAAGTATGTCTCTTTATTGTTGTAGGTATAGATAAGGTAGAGATATGCAATTTCAAAAAAAAATCATCTACAATAATAAATTCCAAATGAAGAATTAAATTTGCCTGCAAATATAACCTTCAAGAGTGAAAAAGCAATGTGGAGTAAAATTGATAGCATAGGGCTTATTAATGAGTAAGGAACCCTGAATTTTCAAAAATGAGTGTATAGAGAGGATTGCATGACAGAAAAAAAATTCAATTTTCAATTTCAAACATCACAAAAAGTTCAAATTTATTCAGTTGTCTTATTTTGACCTCTTTCTGACGTATATTTCATGAAAAAGTTGATAAAAATTACACTCACAACAAAAAAATAAAAATTCGTTCATTTTTTGAATCTTTTCGAAATTTTGATTTTCTTGTGAGGAGTTCATTTCATCGAGTGAAAGGAGTTTTTCAACTTTTTCAACAGATACGTAAGAACAGGGGACAAATAGGTCAACTTCACCTATGAAAACTTTTTTTCATGTTTTAATTCAAAAAATCACATTTTTTCACAAACTTTAAATTTTTAAGGGGACCCGCAAATTGCACGTATGAAATTGCACGTAAGAAAATTGCACGTGCGAAATTGCACGTATACAATTGAACGTGTGTGATAATTGCACGCATGTGAAAATAGAACGTCTGAAAATGATTTAATAATGTGAGATTTTCACCAACCCAAAATACAGTTTCGAAACGTTCTGAACAGTTCTGGAGCCTCCAGCGGATTTTTGAAAGTTGAAATTTTTGCAAAATGTTACTCAAAGAAGGTGGAAAGCTAAAATTTACTTCAACATGCTGAGTCAATTGGAGATGGTTTCAAGGCGTTCTGAAACTGGAACCTCCGGTTGTATTTTGGAAATTTCAGATTTTCACAAAGTTCCATAAAAACCGTCTAAATTAACTTTTGAACTTTCGAAATATGGCTACCGGCGCCTGAACAGGTTGAAACCGTCTGTCGTGAATGGGCTCCAGGGGGGGTTTTCGGGGTCGAGGAATTCATTGCAACAATCGGTAGCTCGCTAGCGTTTGATTGGAAGCCTGTGGAGCGGTTTTGCGCAATGAAAAATACCAAAAATGCCACTTATGCGCATCTCCCAAGAAAATGAAGGTCATATTCGAAATCGGCGACCCAAAATTAGTCCCAAATCGTCTTTGTTGCGGACAAATCGCTCACTTTTCTCCATACTATTGTTGATTTCACCATTGCCCACTAGGGGGGGGGCAGAAGGGGCCAAAAAATCTCTGGAGGAAATGTCGCCCAAACGAGCTGAAAATGTGGGCTCGGGGGTTTTTTGGGACGGCGAATTCAATGCCGGAAACCGCAGCTCATGAAACCTCTTTGTTCTCCTGCAAACTGGGTTTGAATTCGCTGGAAAGATGAAATTCAAAGTTTTTGGCAAAAATGTGATTTTTTCAAGAATCGAATCCGAGCAAATGAGACAAGAATGGTTTCCAGGGGGGTTTTCAGGGTCGAGGAATTATTGCAACAATCAGTAGCTCGCTAGCGTTTGATTGGAAGCCTGTGGAGCGGTTTTGCGCAATGAAAAGTACCAAAAATGCCACTTATGCGCATCTCCCAAGAAAATGTAGGTCATATTGGAAATCAGCGACCCAAAATTAGCCCAAAACCGTTGCTTCATGAGTGCAAAGTCGCCAGTCGCGCGGCCCCATCAAAAATTGCAAATTGGAAGGTCTTTACCTTGCAGTGTGCAGAAATGAAGGGTCCGCGGGAGTTTGCGAATTGGAATTTGAATATGGTGCTACTGGGGGTTTATTGGGACGGCGAATTCAACGCCGCAAACCGCAGCTCACGACACCGCTTTGTTTTCCTACAAACTGGGTTTGAATTCGCCAGAAAGATGGAATTTCAAGTTTTTGACAAAAATGTGATTTTTTCAAGAATCGAATCCGAGCAAATGAGACAAGAATGGTAGTATGGAGAAAAGTGAGCGATTTGTCCGCAACAAAGTGATAAGTTTAATCTTGTAATGTATCTGAGGTCTACGTGATCCTAATTACTCGAAAGGTAGATGGATTAGAATCCCTCTCTACGAAGAAATATCGTTTCACCGTAAACAGCTCACTCAAATACCACAAAGAAACGTCATCGTAAGTATAATAAGTCGCGAAGTAATGAACAATTGGTCACAAAACGGATGAAATTGTTTATTATGATTATAAAATCGATAAGAAGTTATTATAAAAATAAGGAAATAAAGAGGACAACCTTTTAAGAAGAATTGTCGTTTTAACCCGAATAGAATTAACTGAAGAATTGGTATTTACCACTAATTAACGCGATTATGACTTCTAAGCCCGGGATCAAAATACATAATGACTATCTCAGCTTTGTAAACAAGACAAATGTATTGTTTACAAAGCTGATTATCAAGTTTACTAGCCAATGATTTGTATAATATCACGTATACGAACCAGGCCAATATGACACCTCTCATATGCCCCTCTGAACTTTAATCCATACGAATAATTCGCATGGGAGAAAGCTCGGAAGAACACAAGAGACATCATATTGTACTGGCTGTACACGTGGACCACGTTACCTCTCCTGCCCCCCGCACTTTCTCATATGAGAAGGATACGTATTGAGACAAGAGAGTAAATAGTAAGGTAAGGATTCTGAAACAGCCACAGCATCCACTCTCATCAATGACTCCACACAAATCACCAAAAGCAAACCGACACCTTAGCATCGGATCACCCTGATGACTGTGCAGCATCACTGAATGACAGCAGACACTGAGGAGCCTAGTCTCCAAAGATAGAAAAGGTGGTTGAAGACATTGGCTAGCACTTGCAGTCAAGTTGATGAAAAAATTTTGACACAATTTGGCTATGTGTGGAGACAAATGTATCCACACAGACATAATCGCGTCAATAAAAAAAAAAAAATAATAATAATAGACAAAATAAGGGCACTGGATAGTAAGGTAAATAGAATAGAGACGACGAGAAAAAAAAAATTGAAAAAATATACAATACAGAATTGTCGTCGTAAAAAAATTATACGTAATTAGAAAAAATCAAAATATGAATTAAATTCATTTTCCAGTGCGATAGCAATTTTGGCTTAAAGAAAAAATTTAAAAAAAATATCGTGAAAAAAGACAGATAACAAATCTAAAAAAATAAAAAAAATAGAAAAGGTGAGAAGCCTCACGAAAAAATTGTAAGATAGAAAAACGAGAAAGAAAAATATACGTAGTCAAGATGAAAAAGAAAATTAATTCTAGTCAAAAAAAAAAAAATATTATATGGTCATGAAAACAAAAATGGTTTTGAG
This sequence comes from Planococcus citri, assembly GCF_950023065.1. NCBI lineage: Eukaryota > Metazoa > Arthropoda > Insecta > Hemiptera > Pseudococcidae > Planococcus > Planococcus citri. The sequence continues at coordinate 30,262,335 of NC_088678.1, read as the reverse complement.
TATTTACATAAAAAGGTGAAAAAATGTTTCGTAAAAAATGAAAACAAAATTCTAAAAAAAAATTTTTTGTGAAATATAAAAAAAATTAACATTTTGTAACAATGAAATGAGTTCGGCAATATTTACAATTTTAGGGATAACCCATGGTAATATTTACAGATTTTTTGTCCAGGTGTAAGTTGAGATGGTTGATGTAGAGTTTTCGATGGTACTTTTCGGCTACTTTCCCACCAGCTTGCGGTGTGATGGTAATCGTTACGTGTATTGAAATTTTTATAGCGGCGATGGCGCAAGTCGAGCCGCTTTGAGTCTATTCATTTTTCTTTTTACATTAACCAGCCTCTTAAAAAAGATTTCTTCTTTTTACCCTGCGGACAAATAGATATTAAGATCAGTTTTACGAGTTATTGAGCAATTGCTCATTAAGATACGGAGATTTGACATGCAAAGCAAAGACAAATAACATGCGAAGCAAGCATTTTAATAATTTCAATTGAAATTATAAGTCGTCGTCGTCAAAAGCCTCGTGATTTTTGGGTACTAATCCCAATTCAATTAGTACCGAATCCGAAACAGGTGTTTCGTTTTCGGTGTTGATCCATGATGATGGGTCACCTGGTTCAAGTTGACGTTCCCAATCCCCAATGGCATGCTGCGATTGAGAATTGTTAGTTTCAGTGACAGGTGTATTAGTGCAGGCATTGAACACAGTGTGTATATAACTAACTGCCTCTAGTACCTGCTCTGCGGTTACAGCTTCCTTAACAGGTGATAATATTTCGGTAGGTGCCGGGATCATCGGTGGTTGTGGGATTTCCGACGACGATGGAGTTTCTGGTTGCGAACTGAAATTGTCAGTTGTTTCAGAAATTGTTGAAACTTCCTGCATAGCTTCTACTGACAAGTCTCTATCATTCGTAGATGACGATTCTCCAGTTATTGATGGTGACGAGTATGTAACCGTAGATGATGTCGTTAAGTCTACCGTTGTCGAAAATAGATTTAAGTCATCTGATACAGATGTATCAGAGAAAACAGCAAATCCAGGTAGACGTGCGGTGCGTTTAGCAGCGATTTGAAGAGCTTCCTCTTCGATTGTGAGTTTCTCTTTTTTGTGAGAGAGACGTGGAGATGATCGAACCGGAGATTTCTTGCTCTTCTTCGATTTTTTAGTCGATTTCTTCGGATTAATCGAATCAGGAGCCTTGAAATCCTGATTTGACGAAACAGATGTTTCGTCAACGTTACGTTCGGAGCGTGATTTTGACGAACTTCTCGACGAATTTTTTGATGAGGTATTTGTCAGAGTAAGGTTGAGAATGTCGTTCGAATTTTCAGATTTTAATTCTTTGACAGCCTTGGAAATTTTGTCCGAGTTTGTTTCTATCGCTTCAATGAATTCTACAGCTCTCTCGATCATACCTTGGGTATTTTCGATGTCTTGCTGGGTTTTGTTTAGGTATTTCTGCTCAAGATAGGATTGGTGTAACCGATTTCGCATATCGTGATCGAATTGTTGTCTTGAATTTTCAAGATTTTCTTCGTTGTTGCTCGAGGTTTCAGATGAAATTTCGACGTCAGCTACGCTTTGCTTCTCGTTAATGAATTTCATTCGTTCTAACTCCTTTTCACGATGAATATCCTGAGGTAACGAGCCGGCGGACATATCGAGAGGATTTACTTATTCTGTCTCCATATTCGAGTCACCTGATTCGAAATGAGCATTTTCTTCCATGTCCACATCTGACACGGGTTCGGACTGGATCGGGGAAATTATCATAGATTCCACAGTTGTAGAAATCTTTGAAATCGGTTCAGTAGCGAGTGTGGGTTGACTTGAGCTCGGTTCGATGGTAATTGCAGGTTCATTTGAAAATAGATTTTCAACACGGGCGTCGATTTTTGCTTCTAATTCCTTATCGATGGAATCTTCGGGTTTTACGGTGGGTAGAATGCCAAAATGTGAAGCTGTTGTCGGCGGTATATTTTCGTACGGCGGTTGAATTAGACCGTGTTTTTTCGACATATTTATGGGCACAGGAACGTAATTTTCACGAATAAACTGAGCTTGCTGTTCATAATACTCTTCAGCGTAGAAAGGCCCCATCACACTTACCCTTACACGCTCCAATTACACGTATAAGTGCTAATTTGCTTCGCATTTGTGTCGCCATTTTTGTGGAAAGCCTATTTAGGCTTAGTGTATCGTAAATCAGCGGATATATTGAATTTATTCTGGTAAATAATTATTATAACAATATGCATAATTTTTACTTTAAAATTTCATTTTTATACGTGATTTTTTCCTATATTGTAATTTTCTTCCAAATCTTAAGAATTTGCATTCAACTCACTTGAGTTTGAATTTCAATTCCCTATTTTCTGATTTTACAAAAACTGTGTGTCAAAATTTTCGATTTTGTCCATTTTTCCTACATTTTACACCTTGATGTATGTACCTATTCCTAGGAATTTAAATAAATTTCGATACACCTATACAATTCCAATACTTTCCTAAGTTGTAAAACCAATCTTGTAACGTGAAAATTACGAACTCTATCGAATATGTTTTCGTTTGTCCGGTTACCTTTTAGGTATACGCATTCAGATCGCTTTAGCTCAACAATGTCGGATATATTACTTCCAAAACCGATGCGAGTTCCAGAGCCAGAAATTATCTATATGTACTCCGACATTATTTGCGAGAAATGTCATCTGTCAATTCTCCAAATGACACCAGAACCGTACCCAATGGCACAATTTGACTGCGGAAAGAACGTCGACGGCAATAAGCCGGTAATTATCGGCTCGTGCGGTCATATTTATCACGCTTGGTGCCTTATCAAGCAGTTTGCTGAAACCCATAAATATGATAACGACGGTGAAATGATCGCAGACTGTGCTCAGCCGATGTGTAAGACTACGTTCATCATCGAAAACATACGCATGGTTGAACTCGCAACAATTGTTAGGCGAGTTGAAGAGCCCAATAACATGAGGGTAAGTAGACTGGAAATGGCTCACCAGCTCCAAACTACTCAACGCAATGCTCAAATTATCCAGATGCGATTAGAAACTATCCAACAACAAATGGTACAGATGGACAACAATTGGAAATGTAAAGTAGAAACCATGGATCAGCAGTTAAAGTGGTACCGGGAATAGTTCCGGATCACCAACAAAGAACTACGATGATACAGGCAGTCCGAACGAACCCCAGCCGACCTATCTGTCCCAATTACTTGAAATTACATCTGTAATTTCATCGAAAAAACGAGCATCCTGCTCCGGGTATTTTATTAATGGTAGGAATAAAATTTCTTCTACACTGTACGACATCAGTGTGTTCAGGAAGGTCGTAAAATGCTTTCTGAAAATGTCAAGTGGCATTCTCATAAATACGTCAAAATTTCCTATCGAAACCATTATTCGTTTGGTGCTTTTTTGAACTTCTCGAATAGCGTAATTAAATTGATAATCGACATATTGTAGCGTAGAGTTTCACCGTCAATGTCTCCAGCATATGTCTCTTTTCGGATGATAAATCGAGTCAAGCCGACAGCGTGTCCATCTCCGACGATTGGCATGTTGTGAGCGGCGATGCTGAAGGCAAATTTTTCCACACCAATTTCACGAGCGATTGCAGTAAATTGGAGCAGGTATGAGTTGTTTGGGTGCCATGGCGCTAACTCGGTTGATTCAGCGCCAAAGCGAATTAAATATCGATTGCGATATTTCTGAATATTCGCGTGCGTACCGCATACTTTGACTTGCTTATTGGGTGACGGCGTGCCTGAAGACGTGGTGTTATTCAACGTTCTCTGTGGTGTTGTTTGCCTAGCTGTCTGCGCTGGTGCATTTCGAGATTGGCTGTTGGAATTTCTTGACGATGACTCCCTTGATCAATTTGCAATGTAGCGATTATCGTAGCTGGATTGATAAGAACCTGAATTAATTCGTCGTCGATCATACCCAGGGTGGTGAGTTTCCGGGTATTGGCCGTCTAAAGGTGAGTCATGACGATAGTCACCTGACTGCCTGCTGTACGTTTCTCTGGTCGTAGATGAAGTTTTTGGCACAGATGTACCATCTACCTTTCTAAGATCGGCAGCACGTTTTTCATCTCTTGGACGATTATCTCGGTGTTTGTGATTTTCTTTTGAAGAATCTCTGCGATCGCGGGAATTCGTTCCATGGCGTTGGCACGGCCTGTCAATTTCTTCAAAATACTCCGCCGAGGTTTTCTCCTTGGAATGACTGCGGTTTGAAGAATTCAAGCGATGACCATCCCTTGAGCTTTCAGTGCGGCTCGAATATGTACAGCGTTCGTCTTTATCACGATTACTGGAGCTCATTGGTTTAGATTTGCTATCGGTTTTAGTAGCTGTGGCGTACGAATTGGAATTTGATTTAATTGATGATGACGACTTAGATTTATCGCTACTCGCTGTAGACTTCGAGCGATCGAGCTTCGGCGCAATTGAAGCTTTTGGCTTTTCGAATTTCTCGTTATCGGTGCCTTTTGAGATCGGTTTCTTCGTTGTTGCGGGTGACATTTTTGGCGTTGAGTGTACCGATGTCGTAGAAGTGGAAGTTGATTTAACAGCCGATGATTTATAATGAGTCGCTGTTGTTTTCTTCGACATGGACGGAGATGATTTTGACGGCATCGTGGTTTTAGTCGTGGTTTTTGACGTGGCCGAGGATGTCGTTTTAGTCGTCGTCGTTGTTGTACTCGTCGAAACTGACGATGTTACGTTAACAGTTGCGACAGTCGTCGCAGCTGTAGTTTCGTTTACCTTTGGTGCAGTCGGTGTCGGAGCAAGCGGTGTCGATGTGCGCGGACGTGTTTGTTGGTTCGCATTAAAAAGGAACTTCGTCGTACCATTTGATGATCAAAACTGAGCTCGTAAGCGTTCAGACGGACCCTGCGGATTCCAAAAATGATTCATAGCTGCCGATGGCTGCGGCTGATCTTGCATCAAGTGGTTTGCCGGTGGAATCTCGGTTAGTGCTCGTATACCAGGCGGTGTACTCACCGATAACGTTGAACAGATCGGAGCCGATGGTGATGCAGTGGTGGTAGTCGAAATATTAGCAAACGAAAAACTAATGGACGCAGGAATTCGTGCTGGTGTTGCAGTGGTTACATTTGTAACCACTGAGTTGACCGATGGTGAATACGTAGCCATGGGTTGAGCCATCGAAGTCGATACAGTTGTGTCGAAATCGATGTTTTCCAGTCTAAATAGGTCGGCTGGGGTTGGTTTGGACTGCCTGTATCATCGTAGTTCTTTGTTGGTGATCCGGAACTATTCCCGGTACCACTTTAACTGCTTCCAATTGTTGTCCATCTGTACCATTTGTTGTTGGATAGTTTCTAATCGCATCTGGATAATTTGAGCATTGCGTTGAGTAGTTTGGAGCTGGTGAGCCATTTCCAGTCTACTTACCCTCATGTTATTGGGCTCTTCAACTCGCCTAACAATTGTTGCGAGTTCAACCATGCGTATGTTTTCGATGATGAACGTAGTCTTACACATCGGCTGAGCACAGTCTGCGATCATTTCACCGTCGTTATCATATTTATGGGTTTCAGCAAACTGCTTGATAAGGCACCAAGCGTGATAAATATGACCGCACGAGCCGATAATTACCGGCTTATTGCCGTCGACGTTCTTTCCGCAGTCAAATTGTGCCATTGGGTACGGTTCTGGTGTCATTTGGAGAATTGACAGATGACATTTCTCGCAAATAATGTCGGAGTACATATAGATAATTTCTGGCTCTGGAACTCGCATCGGTTTTGGAAGTAATATATCCGACATTGTTGAGCTAAAGCGATCTGAATGCGTATACCTAAAAGGTAACCGGACAAACGAAAACATATTCGATAGAGTTCGTAATTTTCACGTTACAAGATTGGTTTTACAACTTAGGAAAGTATTGGAATTGTATAGGTGTATCGAAATTTATTTAAATTCCTAGGAATAGGTACATACATCAAGGTGTAAAATGTAGGAAAAATGGACAAAATCGAAAATTTTGACACACAGTTTTTGTAAAATCAGAAAATAGGGAATTGAAATTCAAACTCAAGTGAGTTGAATGCAAATTCTTAAGATTTGGAAGAAAATTACAATATAGGAAAAAATCACGTATAAAAATGAAATTTTAAAGTAAAAATTATGCATATTGTTATAATAATTATTTACCAGAATAAATTCAATATATCCGCTGATTTACGATACACTAAGCCTAAATAGGCTTTCCACAAAAATGGCGACACAAATGCGAAGCAAATTAGCACTTATACGTGTAATTGGAGCGTGTAAGGGTAAGTGTGATGGGGCCTTTCTACGCTGAAGAGTATTATGAACAGCAAGCTCAGTTTATTCGTGAAAATTACGTTCCTGTGCCCATAAATATGTCGAAAAAACACGGTCTAATTCAACCGCCGTACGAAAATATACCGCCGACAACAGCTTCACATTTTGGCATTCTACCCACCGTAAAACCCGAAGATTCCATCGATAAGGAATTAGAAGCAAAAATCGACGCCCGTGTTGAAAATCTATTTTCAAATGAACCTGCAATTACCATCGAACCGAGCTCAAGTCAACCCACACTCGCTACTGAACCGATTTCAAAGATTTCTACAACTGTGGAATCTATGATAATTTCCCCGATCCAGTCCGAACCCGTGTCAGATGTGGACATGGAAGAAAATGCTCATTTCGAATCAGGTGACTCGAATATGGAGACAGAATAAGTAAATCCTCTCGATATGTCCGCCGGCTCGTTACCTCAGGATATTCATCGTGAAAAGGAGTTAGAACGAATGAAATTCATTAACGAGAAGCAAAGCGTAGCTGACGTCGAAATTTCATCTGAAACCTCGAGCAACAACGAAGAAAATCTTGAAAATTCAAGACAACAATTCGATCACGATATGCGAAATCGGTTACACCAATCCTATCTTGAGCAGAAATACCTAAACAAAACCCAGCAAGACATCGAAAATACCCAAGGTATGATCGAGAGAGCTGTAGAATTCATTGAAGCGATAGAAACAAACTCGGACAAAATTTCCAAGGCTGTCAAAGAATTAAAATCTGAAAATTCGAACGACATTCTCAACCTTACTCTGACAAATACCTCATCAAAAAATTCGTCGAGAAGTTCGTCAAAATCACGCTCCGAACGTAACGTTGACGAAACATCTGTTTCGTCAAATCAGGATTTCAAGGCTCCTGATTCGATTAATCCGAAGAAATCGACTAAAAAATCGAAGAAGAGCAAGAAATCTCCGGTTCGATCATCTCCACGTCTCTCTCACAAAAAAGAGAAACTCACAATCGAAGAGGAAGCTCTTCAAATCGCTGCTAAACGCACCGCACGTCTACCTGGATTTGCTGTTTTCTCTGATACATCTGTATCAGATGACTTAAATCTATTTTCGACAACGGTAGACTTAACGACATCATCTACGGTTACATACTCGTCACCATCAATAACTGGAGAATCGTCATCTACGAATGATAGAGACTTGTCAGTAGAAGCTATGCAGGAAGTTTCAACAATTTCTGAAACAACTGACAATTTCAGTTCGCAACCAGAAACTCCATCGTCGTCGGAAATCCCACAACCACCGATGATCCCGGCACCTACCGAAATATTATCACCTGTTAAGGAAGCTGTAACCGCAGAGCAGGTACTAGAGGCAGTTAGTTATATACACACTGTGTTCAATGCCTGCACTAATACACCTGTCACTGAAACTAACAATTCTCAATCGCAGCATGCCATTGGGGATTGGGAACGTCAACTTGAACCAGGTGACCCATCATCATGGATCAACACCGAAAACGAAACACCTGTTTCGGATTCGGTACTAATTGAATTGGGATTAGTACCCAAAAATCACGAGGCTTTTGACGACGACGACTTATAATTTCAATTGAAATTATTAAAATGCTTGCTTCGCATGTTATTTGTCTTTGCTTTGCATGTCAAATCTCCGTATCTTAATGAGCAATTGCTCAATAACTCGTAAAACTGATCTTAATATCTATTTGTCCGCAGGGTAAAAAGAAGAAATCTTTTTTAAGAGGCTGGTTAATGTAAAAAGAAAAATGAATAGACTCAAAGCGGCTCGACTTGCGCCATCGCCGCTATAAAAATTTCAATACACGTAACGATTACCATCACACCGCAAGCTGGTGGGAAAGTAGCCGAAAAGTACCATCGAAAACTCTACATCAACCATCTCAACTTACACCTGGACAAAAAATCTGTAAATATTACCATGGGTTATCCCTAAAATTGTAAATATTGCCGAACTCATTTCATTGTTACAAAATGTTAATTTTTTTTATATTTCACAAAAAATTTTTTTTTAGAATTTTGTTTTCATTTTTTACGAAACATTTTTTCACCTTTTTATGTAAATACTCAAAACCATTTTTGTTTTCATGACCATATAATATTTTTTTTTTTTTGACTAGAATTAATTTTCTTTTTCATCTTGACTACGTATATTTTTCTTTCTCGTTTTTCTATCTTACAATTTTTTCGTGAGGCTTCTCACCTTTTCTATTTTTTTTATTTTTTTAGATTTGTTATCTGTCTTTTTTCACGATATTTTTTTTAAATTTTTTCTTTAAGCCAAAATTGCTATCGCACTGGAAAATGAATTTAATTCATATTTTGATTTTTTCTAATTACGTATAATTTTTTTACGACGACAATTCTGTATTGTATATTTTTTCAATTTTTTTTTTCTCGTCGTCTCTATTCTATTTACCTTACTATCCAGTGCCCTTATTTTGTCTATTATTATTATTATTTTTTTTTTATTGACGCGATTATGTCTGTGTGGATACATTTGTCTCCACACATAGCCAAATTGTGTCAAAATTTTTTCATCAACTTGACTGCAAGTGCTAGCCAATGTCTTCAACCACCTTTTCTATCTTTGGAGACTAGGCTCCTCAGTGTCTGCTGTCATTCAGTGATGCTGCACAGTCATCAGGGTGATCCGATGCTAAGGTGTCGGTTTGCTTTTGGTGATTTGTGTGGAGTCATTGATGAGAGTGGATGCTGTGGCTGTTTCAGAATCCTTACCTTACTATTTACTCTCTTGTCTCAATACGTATCCTTCTCATATGAGAAAGTGCGGGGGGCAGGAGAGGTAACGTGGTCCACGTGTACAGCCAGTACAATATGATGTCTCTTGTGTTCTTCCGAGCTTTCTCCCATGCGAATTATTCGTATGGATTAAAGTTCAGAGGGGCATATGAGAGGTGTCATATTGGCCTGGTTCGTATACGTGATATTATACAAATCATTGGCTAGTAAACTTGATAATCAGCTTTGTAAACAATACATTTGTCTTGTTTACAAAGCTGAGATAGTCATTATGTATTTTGATCCCGGGCTTAGAAGTCATAATCGCGTTAATTAGTGGTAAATACCAATTCTTCAGTTAATTCTATTCGGGTTAAAACGACAATTCTTCTTAAAAGGTTGTCCTCTTTATTTCCTTATTTTTATAATAACTTCTTATCGATTTTATAATCATAATAAACAATTTCATCCGTTTTGTGACCAATTGTTCATTACTTCGCGACTTATTATACTTACGATGACGTTTCTTTGTGGTATTTGAGTGAGCTGTTTACGGTGAAACGATATTTCTTCGTAGAGAGGGATTCTAATCCATCTACCTTTCGAGTAATTAGGATCACGTAGACCTCAGATACATTACAAGATTAAACTTATCACTTTGTTGCGGACAAATCGCTCACTTTTCTCCATACTATTGTTGATTCCACCATTGCCCACTAGGGGGTGGGCAGAAGGGGCCAAAAAATCTCTGGAGGAAATGTCGCCCAAACGAGCTGAAAATTTGGGCCCGGGGGTTTTTTGGGACGGCGAATTCAATGCCGGAAACCGCAGCTCATGAAACCTCTTTGTTCTCCTGGAAACTGGGGTTGGAATCGCTGTGGAGCGGTTTTGCGCAATGAAAAGTACCAAAAATGCCACTTATGCGCATCTCCCAAGAAAATGTAGGTCATATTCGAAATCAGCGACCCAAAATTAGCCCAAAACCGTTGCTTCATGAGTGCAAAGTCGCCAGTCGCGCGGCCCCATCAAAAATTGCAAATTGGAAGGTCTTTACCTTGCAGTGTGCAGAAATGAAGGGTCCGCGGGAGTTTGCGAATTGGAATTTGAATATGGTGCTACTGGGGGTTTATTGGGACGGCGAATTCAACGCCGCAAACCGCAGCTCACGACACCGCTTTGTTTTCCTACAAACTGGGTTTGAATTCGCCAGAAAGATGGAATTTCAAGTTTTTGGCAAAAATGTGATTTTTTCAAGAATCGAATCCGAGCAAATGAGACAAGAATGGCTTCCAGGGGGGGTTTTCAGGCTCGAGGAATTCATTGCAACAATCGGTAGCTCGCTAGCGTTTGATTGGAAGCCTGTGGAGCGGTTTTGCGCAATGAAAAGTACCAAAAATGCCACTTATGCGCATCTCCCAAGAAAATGTAGGTCATATTCGAAATCAGCGACCCAAAATTAGCCCAAAACCGTTGCTTCGTGAGTGCAAAGTCGCCAGTCGCGCGGCCCCATCAAAAATTGCAAATTGGAAGGTCTTTACCTTGCAGTGTGCAGAAATGAAGGGTCCGCGGGAGTTTGCGAATTGGAATTTGAATATGGTGCTACTGGGGGTTTTTTGGGACGGCGAATGCAATGCCGCAAACCGCAGCTCATGACACCGCTTTGTTCTCCTGCAAACTGGGTTTGAATTCGCCAGAAAGATGGAATTTCAAGTTTTTGACAAAAATGTGATTTTTTCAAGAATCGAATCCGAGCAAATGAGACAAGAATGGTTTCCAGGGGGGTTTTCAGGGTCGAGGAATTCATTGCAACAATCGGTAGCTCGCTAGCGTTTGATTGGAAGCCTGTGGAGCGGTTTTGCGCAATGAAAAGTACCAAAAATGCCACTTATGCGCATCTCCCAAGAAAATGAAGGTCATATTCGAAATCGGCGACCCAAAATTAGTCCCAAATCGTCTTTGTTGCGGACAAATCGCTCACTTTTCTCCATACTATTGTTGATTCCACCATTGCCCACTAGAGGGTGGGCAGAAGGGGCCAAAAAATCTCCGGAGGAAATGCCGCCCAAACGAGCTGAAAATGTGGGCTCGGGGGTTTTTTGGGACGGCGAATTCAATGCCGGAAACCGCAGCTCATGAAACCTCTTTGTTCTCCTGCAAACTGGGTTTGAATTCGCTGGAAAGATGAAATTCAAAGTTTTTGGCCAAAATGTGTATTTTTCAAGAATCGAATTCTCGCAAAAGAGTCGAGAATGGGTTCCAGGGGGGTTTTCGGGGTCGAGGAATTCATTGCAATAATCAGTAGCCTGCTAGCGTTTGATTGGAAGCCTGTGAAGCGGTTTTGCGCAATGAAAAGTACCAAAAATGCCACTTATGCGCATCTCCCAAGAAAATGAAGGTCATATTCGAATTCAGCGACCCAAAATTAGCCCAAAACCGTTGCTTCGTGAGTGCAAAGTCGCAAGTCGCGCGGCCCCATCAAAAATTGCAAATTGGCAGTGTGCAGAAATGAAGGGTCCGCGCGAGTTTGCGAATTGGAATTTGAATATGGTGCTACTGGGGGTTTTTTGGGACGGCGAATTCAATGCCGCAAACCGCAGCTCATGAAACCTCTTTGTTCTCCTGGAAACTGGGTTTGAATTCGCTGGAAAGATGAAATTCAACGTTTTTGGAAAAAATGTGAATTTTTCAAGAATCGAATTCCCGCAAAAGAGTCGAGAATGGGTTCCAGGGGGGTTTTCGGGGTCGAGGAATTCATTGCAATAATCGGTAGCCTGCTTGCGTTTGATTGAATTGTTTAAAAATTCAGATGATGCAATAGATTAAAACGTTTGACCTCTAAAAAGTAGATAGGTACATGAAACAGATATCCATGATCAAAAAATTGTACTCATTTCTTCGAAAAAGTGGCGAATAGGAGAAAAAGCCATCTTTAATTTCGCACCGTTTCCCTCTCTTTTGCAGGTATAAAAAGCTCCCAAAACACAGGAAAAGATGATCCGTATTAACGTGATAAAAAAAAAATACACAGGAATACTATGCAAAAATATTTATTAGTTTGAAATCTATCAAAACAACCGATTAAAAATCCTAAAAACTAAGTCATAAACTCGATTTTTTTTTTGCACTAATACTTACCTATATCATAACGTGTTTACCAACGATATCTCATTCCTGCGGATAACACGTGATTTCGTATCGCAAGTCCTTGGCCCCCGGAGCGCTGATTAGTTTATCCTGGCAAGAATGTTTAGCTTTCAAATTGTTCTTAAGCTGCGCTTTGTATTTTCCAAACGTGACTGTGGCCACAGGTTCGTGATTTTGATGAATTTCGAAGGATCCTTCTGGATACACTTCGTTGCTCGTACTGCCACGGGCGCCAAAGGTTTGGGGTTTCGCTAATGAGAATCGAATCGAATTAATTACTTCCGGATCGACATCGAGGTCATCTTTAATGAAGCTGCCTTTAACGATTTTGGCTTGTTCCAAGTCGTAGATCACATCTGAGATGTCGGTTTCCAGAGTAAATATAAAACGCAACTTTGGATCAAGCGGAGCTACAATAGGTCTATCGGTTGAAAGAATATCCGCACCATAGGCGAAACTAACGCACAACGACAACGCGACAACGATTAATTGATTCATTTTTAAATTGAATACAAATTAATAACTCTGGTAAAAATTCAATTACACACGTACGATTACTCTTGGTATCAATCTGATGATATTTAAACGATGCGATGAGTTTTTTATATCATTTGAATTTGAAAACAATCACGCGTTTAATGATACAGGATAATTGGAAATTTATGTGCAACGGACTCGTACAAATTGCTGACGTCATACAAGAAACACACTTCTTTAAAAAGTGCATTCAGTTAATATCTGTTACTCATGTTGTAGAAAAATTTTCGGAAAAAATTTCCAATTGATATTATAGTTTGTTTTGTTGGAAATAAAAAAGCCAATAGGTATTAATAAGTGAATAATATGCAATTTACGGAAGTACATAGGTATACTCTTTTTTACCATTTCAGCGTTTTGGTTACAAATACAAAGCTCTGCTTTCTGCTAAAATTGTCAGTCTGCCTTTCTGCCAAAAATAGCAAAAAGTCTCATCTTTACTAAAAATAATAATCATTTGTATGAAAAAACTTCCAAAAAGTAGAAATTCTTTTTTTCCTAAAAATTACTCGTCTTGCTTTTTTGACTCAAAAAATATCAAAAAGTCTTACTTTTTAACCGAAAAATGGACCAGAAGAAATCTCTCATTGCAATCCAAAATATTACCCTAGTTTCAGAAATGATACCTTTCGATGTTTTGGTTTAATTCGTGGGGAAATATACATAAAATATTTAGTTTTTAGTTGCATTAGCTCTTGTTTTTAACCTAAGAAAGGTTATTTACAAAAATGGGAAATATTTGAGAAGATAAAAAGGTTCTAAAACGCGAATTTACCCCCTCCTCTCCCTCAAAAAAAAAGATTTTTGACTTGGGAAAATTTAACAAGAAAAGCTGAGCCTTATAAGCGAGTTAAAAAAAACAGCACTTTAGATTGGCAATTTTAGAATAAAACGAGGAATTTTTAAACAGATGACGCGAAAATCGATTCTTTTCGGATGTTTGATTATGACTTAATCAAAAATTTTCGTTTCAATGTTCCAATTTTTAGAAGCCTCAAACATGAAATTGTTTCGGTCTGGAAAACAAAAACAACTAGCCCGAGCCTAGCAAGGCCAAAAGCATTTGAAAATTCGTATTTTAATATGTGAAAGAACAAAAAACTGTATTTAGCCCGAGCGAACCAAGGGCAGAAGATTTTTAAAATGTGCTATTCAAGTGCCAAAAAAAAACAACAAATAAGTCTCTTTAATTAAAACCAAAAATTTCCAAAATTTCTCGACTTTGTCGAATTTTTGTACAGACTTTTGGCCAATTTTTCAAATTTTTGTCAACTTTTCGCCTGTTGAAGAGGGGGGTGGCCCCTTGTTTCGCCCCTGATTGAATATTTTCATGGAAGTAGGTATGGGATTCGATATTCGTTGAAAAAAGATACCTCATCATTATGAAGATGGTGCATTTTTTCAATTCATCATTCATAGCGAGGTCAGCTCGATAACCCTTCAATTAACTCGGATACGAGTACGTAAGTATAGTAAGTATAGTTCGCGAACTGTTTGACTAATCTGAAATTCTAAATGATATTTATTCCCCGGAACAGCGCATTAGACTGATGAATAATAGATAGATTTATTTATTGATTGTTTGTTGGTTAAAATTAGAATCTTTGTTGTTGTACCATTCAATGCAGGAGAACTGAGAAGTGGGTAAGTACGCTGAAAAAAGTAATATTTACAAACAATATGAGTTTTTCGGATCGAGTAATTCAGTTTATTCGTATTAATTGTATGATACATAGAAAAGATAGACGAGTGATTCATCGGAGTTGCTACATTGAGTAATTCGTAAACAGCAACGATTCAACATCATATTGAATGTTCAATTCAAAGTTCTCTTATTCCAGCTCACAATCAGATGAAACCAAAACTGAAATTCCAAAAATATGTACTTACGTCACAAGCCAGGATTTCAAACATGCTAAAATTAATTTTCTAATTTTTTGAAAATCACAAGAATGACTGAAAAAATAAAAGTTATACCCAAAGTTTTGAAATAGGGTATAAACTTGATTTTTTTTTTGTCGAGAATTTGTCAAATTTTCAAAAAACGATTTTAGAAGTACCTAATTAAATTAGAACAGTTTTTATGGCACTTTTTAAAAATCTAGAAGTTCCAAAATACAACTGAAGGCTCCAGAACGGTTTGAAGGAGTAAAACGTAAATTTTCACTTCCCAACTTCATTAGATAAGATTTTGTAGAAATTTAACCCATTAAAATTTCTGCTGGCGGCTCCAGAACTGCTCAAAACGGTTCGAAACCGTTTTCAATCGATTCAGAGGGTCGAAGTATTACCAAATTGCAGTACAGCTTTTTAGCACAACTTAAGGAAATTTCGAATTTTCATTAGGTACCTAATTTTTACTCAAATTATAGGGATTCAAAAATTTCACCAAAATTTTTTTCAAAAAAATGCACTTTTACACTTGAAATTATGGCTGCTGATGAATTCCTGCAAGCTCTCCTGACACCCTGCCTTTCCTTAATTTTGGAAAAATGCACAAAAAATTACTAAAATGCGAACTGACTTTTTGATTTATTGGAGGAAGGGTTCAATTAAGACTGGAATACCAAATATACGAAATTTCGTCCAATCTTAGAACTTCATGCACTGAAATTAGAACTTGGAAAATTTTCATTTCGATTTGTGGAAATGAAATACCTACCTATAAATTGGCCCGAGAAAAGCGAGGGCAAAAGCTTTTAACAACTTGTAACACAAGAAACCGAAGAACAACATTTTTGATGATAAAAAATCATTTTTCTGACCTTTGAATTTTTCAAATTCTCGTAATATTTTTCTAGAAATTGTGCCTGAATTCATCTGAAAAAGGAAAACAAGTTAGCCCGAGTGAAGCAAGAGCTAAAGCTTTCGGAAATGTAGTCTTCCAATTTCATTTCATGTTCTCGATTCGATGCTTGGAATTTTCAATTCAAGTTTCAGTTTGAAATTATTTTGTTATTTTCGTTTTTAATTTCCACATTTTCAGTTTCATTTCCAGAGTTACCAGTTTCACTTCCATTTTTCAATTTTGTTTTAAATTTTTGATCCAATTCATAAAATTCTCTATTTCATTTTCGAATTTTTTTCATCTATTATCAGATTTTGAAAACAGTTTATGTTTTTCTAACATTATTTCACACGTTTTAAATGTCATTTTCGAAGTTTTCAATTTCTTTTTGTAATCACAACTTTGGGGACCCCTGGAGCCCAAAAAATGGCCATTTTGGGTTAACCAACCAGTGGTCTAGTCGTTTCGAGTTTCTTGAAATTGGCAATAATCAAAAAAATGGCACCACTTGCAACAACCCAATTCGTAGTTCAAAATTATCTGTTGGATTTGTCGAATTTTTCTTTTGTTTTGAATTCACATGTTTTTCAGAATTGAAAATTTCTCTCGCATCCATTACTCTATTATACTCTCGATGATATTCTTGTTTTCATAATAAGTATTTTAATTTTTTATCATGTCATCCTAGTTCAGCTTTGAATTTCACAAATTGACGAACGCCTGGCGATATCTGTCGGATTAAAACAGTAACTTCACTCTACGTTTTCAAAGGCGGAGCTTGAAAATCTTGAATGAAATCCAGATGTAGTTACTAGTTACGTGTTACACCTTCTCTTCGAATACTGTGGATGCAAAAACGCGAAATCTCAAAAATTCATGCAAAGTATGCCTCCTTACTGTTTCAAGTGTAAGTACCTAGATAGAGATACGCAATTTAAAAAAAAAATCATTTAAAATAATCAATTCCTGATGAAAAATTAAAATTTGCCTGAAAATAAGTATAACACTAAAGAGTAAAAAAGCAATGTGGAGTAAAATTGATGACATATTAATGAGTTAGCATAATTATAGAAACCTACCTAAACCTTATAATGAAACAAGAATTTTCAAAAAATGAGTGTACCTACTGAGAGGATTGCACAATAGAAAAATGTATTTAAATTAAAGTGATATAATTTAAAAATATAAAGATGAATGTATTACACGATTGAACACAAAGAAGGAACGTAAATAAGGTGAAACTAAAAATAAATGAACGACAAATTGTGCGATTTCCGCAATATAAATACATATATCTAAGTAGAAAATCAAGGTGTTTGACAAACTTCAAAACAAAAAAAAACAAAAACAGCCTTTTTAAAGCATGCCAAAAACCAGTAATTTTAGAACGCTTTGACAAAAAAAGCACAAATTTCCTAAACTAATTCCTGAGAATTTTGAAAAAAAAAAAACATTACAGATATTAATTACGAGTATTATAATCCATATCTAGCTACAATTCACAATAATATCACCAGTGTAGTAAGAATAAGGCACAAAACCGGTAAAGGATACGCTAGCTATTAATTATTGAACGAGCTAAAAAAGCAAGAATCCTGATTTGAAGAATTATTAGACCACGCTTGCCCCATTTTCATACGTTTTCTAGGAGCGAACGCCGCCATTTCATCAGAAAATAGCTTTATAAACTTGTCAATTTCTTCTTCGTCTTTGTTAAAATACCACATTAAAAAATTATCCACCTTCTCAGGAAATTCAGGTTTGTAATCGTCATTATCAACTTCTCCACTTGGAAATCTCAGCTGTGCTGGCACCTGTGGCACCATATTGCGAAAAATATCCTCAACTGATATCGATTGCTTGAATTTGGCAACTTCGTCTTCGCTACCCAACAACCAAATAACAAATCTTCGAATTACATCGTCACTATCTGTGTGAAAAAAATCACCATTAATCAGGCGGTGTTCTTTGAAACGTTCAAAAAATAAGCGTTTTTTCAAAGGCACTACTATTTGTTCATCTGAAAAAAAACTGTCGACAAATTCCATCAGTGGATCTAAATCCTCCAACGCCAAGGGAATACGTTTGAATAAACAGTTTTGAGTAACAGGCGATGATGCGAATTGGTTTCTAAATTCAACGCCGAGATCAGCAGAATCTTGAAAAGCATCGTTGATGAACTCATTCAACAATTTATTTTTTCCGATTACGTTCGATGTCAGTATAGAATTTTCGCCGACATAATTTGACCTCAATAATCGTTGTTTAAACTCGTTTCTTTTTTCAAGATCCGGGCAGCAAACAGACAAAAAGTCATTCAATTCTTTAAAGGAGGCTTGTGCAAGTAACGGTGCGCAGTACTCAGCGATGTTTTCATACCTCGCAATCGTGTTTCTGTTAAATAGCGCAATTTCGTCTTCTGTATCTGTTTGTAAGCACAATTTCATCACTACCAGCAAATCACTGTTATCTGCGCCACACATACTGACCCAATTACGCCAATTTTCACGCAAAGTACGTTTCTCTCTTCAACATTGGCATCCTGTAATAGAGTGATAAGAACTTTCATTGGCTTACGCCCCCTAGAGCAAACCCAACTGTTATTATATGACGGATTGTTCGATACAACATGTTCCACCGCCAATCGTTTCCAATGCTGCGGAGCACTTTCCCATATCTTGCAGAATAAATTCCCTACACCAACAGCGTAGAATTCGATGCCGACGTCAGCCTCAAACTGAAATGATCGTTCGACAAAAGTAATGAAAAGACTACTACTGATTTGATTTCGAACGTAGAAATACATCCAAGTTCGGAAAGCAATATCTAGATGTGAAACGGATCCAGCCTCCAACACCAACCCTACCAAAACATCACCTTTTGCGGTCATAAACATCTCAAGTTGGTGTTTGTTTAATTTTTGTAATATAAATCTACAAAATAATAAATTCCACTCCCTAAACATTTCTATAACTATTTGTAGCCGTTTATCAGAGGGTATACGATCCCAAAAATACTTCACGAATGGAAGATTAATCGATTTCGAAGTGCATTTATAAAGCATCGCCTCGTCCATAGATACATTACGTGGATTGGGTACCTTGTCTAGTTCATTTCTAAGAAAACAAATCCAGTAGAACAGTTCTGGATAGCGATTAAAATTAACAGGATGCGAATCGAACTTAGCGCTGACAGATGGCCAAATCCGTTTAATATCATCTTCAAAGCAGTACAAACAAGCGATCTTGAATTTCTCATCATCAGTGAGTTGATCACACAACATCGTACGCTTGGCTGTGCGCCCATAATGAACGGTGCCAGCCCAGTCCCATGAAAAATCATGGAAACGGCTCAAAATCATCTAATAACCCTGATCACAGCGAGCGAATACAACCCTCCAATGATAATTCAGCCATGTCCATATTGAATTTCCGAATATGGTAACGTAATCCTCCAGCAAATCGTAAAGTGCAGATGGCAAGTTAGGAATCACGTTTTTCAATCGAACGCCGCCTTCTTTAAAATCTAAGTTTAATCTTGATAAACTCTCACTTGCTATATGTGAGCAGATTTCTTTACGCCATAAGTCCACAGCAACTACGATCGATGAGATTTCTTTCAGGGTGATAGGGCTGGGATATATCAGGTCGTACACATTAGATTCGGTTTCATTCATGATGTATTCTTGATCCTGGTGAGAAATCCAACATTCAATATGATATTCAAAATGACATTACAGATTTTAATCAAGTATTGCTAATTTGCTACAACAAAAATAATGACATTAAACTTAATTCATTGTACATATTTACTTTACATACCTACCTTTCCAATGATTGATAACAAAATGAACGGACAGAATCACACTTAATGTTAGTTGATGAATGTACGTTGTACTGCTTCCAGTAGGGCTCTTCCAGTAATAGACAGGGGCCTAAAATAATCATTATTTTTTAAAAAGATAAAATTTTTCCACTTTATTTATTTACAACTGTTATCTCTTGTTATCATTCGTAGGTAGGGGTAAGTAGTCGTCCCAATGAAACGTCACAATGACGTCACGTGACGGACAGCAGCAACGTGTTGAACAGGCGACAATCGGCCGAAAAACGCTTTTGAGAACATTATTTTCGTGCAGGGTCCGGCATGAATGAAGGCATGATCCATCGTGATCCGGATCATGATCCGAATCCGAATCATTTTCAAGAATTTGAACTTGATCCGGATCACATATTTTCGGATCATTTCAGGACTCACCATTGTTTTTTAATTTTTTTACTTCGACGGCTAAAAAATAGGTACAAAACAAAACAAAAATTGTGGAGTGCGAAAAATTGAATTATTATTTGCTGATCGGATGTTGAAACCAGTTCATTAATTCGCAGCAAGCCATCGAAAGTTACCTGGTAGGTTGCAATTACAAATGTAAATTAATTAGCTATTTTCAAAATCTGATCAGCAAAATGGTTCAATTTTTCACGCCCTGCAACTTTTGTTTCAAATTTTTTTCTCGATCACCGATTTGTGGTGATTTTTGATAACTGGTTGCAAATTAATGAACCGGTTTCAAAACCTGATCAGCGAAAATGGTTCAATTTTTCATGATCTACAACTTTTGTTTCAAGCTTTTTTCTCTATCTCTAATTTTTAAGTGATTGTCAAAAACTGCTTGCTAAATGCGAAACAATGAACCGGTTTCAAAATGTGATTAGACAGAAGACAGAATTGGGTGATTTTTCACGCTCTACAAGTCTACAACTTTTGTTCCAAGCTTTTTTCTCCATCTACAATTTCTGGGTATTTTAAGTTAACTGGTTGCAAATTAATGAACTGGTTTTAAAAAATTCATATCACGTTTTTGTCGCCTCAGTGTGTAGAATACATTGCTCCAATAAAAACCAGTTTGAATTTTTTGACCAAACCGGTTTTTCAGTTTGTGGACACCCTGTGCGTGGGCCTGAAATTTACAAGGTCGCCTTTGAAAGCCCTTATTTTTTCCTACTCAACGCCGCTTCATCTTAGAAATAAAAACCACCGAGGACTACTTTTGTGCCATACTGTATTGTATAAAAGGAAAACATGATCCGGTACCCTGTTTTTGTGCTGTACAGAGATGAGGTGATTTGAATCACCAATGTCTTACCTGAAAACTGAAAAAAGAAATTTTCGGCTAAATTAATTACAACTGGAAGTCGACCGCATGCACCATGCAGCCTGCAGGCCGATTCCAAGTCGTTTTGGAGCCTCCAGCAGATTTTTCAGTGCTCGAAATTTCCATAACATGTTACCAAACAGAGTTGAAAATCCAAAATTCTCTCACAAGGGAACCTCTCGAGGTGTCACTCTCTGATTTGAACGGGACCATGATTTTTGGAATGAACGTAGTCTAAAATCCCCAAAAACGAATTTTCAGCAGCCCAAGTTCATTTTTCGATTTTGGCGAACGTTTGAAAATTCAAAATTGACGGTTTTTGGCGATTTATGCTTTTTTTTAAAAAGTACATACTTTATCAGTAAACATGGTCAAAATAAATTCCAAAACTAATATCAATTACCCAAATCGAAAATTCACCATTTCCAGCCATTCTGGAGCCTCCAGCGTGATTTTCAATTTCTTCAGAATTTTGAATTTGCTCCAGAAGAAGGCGTGAATATGCAGTTGGGCAGCTAAAAATCGAGTTGCGTATTACACTCGACCTGTTTAACGACTTTATCCACATTTAAGTCGATTTTGAGAGTGACACCTCAAAAGTGGTTTTTGACCAGCTTTTTTCAAAATTAAAAAATTCAAAAAATCAAAAGTTATCTATTTGCGTGGAAGGTTTTGAAATTCGCGCAAATCACTGTATTTTGTCCAAAACTAACCCCCCAAATCCAAATTTTACAATTTCCAAGCGTTTTGGAGCCTCCAGCGCGATTTTTCAATTTCTCCAGAATTTTGAATTTGCTCCAGAAGGTGTGAATATGAAGTTGGGCAGCTAAAAATCGAGTTGTGTATTATACTCGACCTGTTTAACGAGTTTATCCACATTTGAGAAGATTTTGAGAGTGACACCTCAAAAGTGGTTTTTTGACCAGCTTTTTTCAATAAAAAATCCAAAAATCAAGTTTACTCCCAAAATTGGCTCAAATGTAGATAAACTCGTTTAACAGGTTGAGTATACCTAATACACAACTCGATTTTTAGCTGCCCAACTTTATATTCACGCCTTCTGAGGCAAATTCAAAATTCTGGAGAAATTGAAAATCGTGCTGGAGGCTCCAGAATGGCTAGAAATGGTGAAATTTGGATTTGGGTAATTGATGTTAGTTTTGGAATTTATTTTGACCATTTTTACTGATAAAGTACGTACTTTTTAAAAAACAGCATAAATCGTCAAAAACAGTCAATTTTGAATTTTCAAACGTTTGCCAAAAATCGAAAAATGAACTTGGGCAGCTGAAAATTTGGTTTTGGGGGATTCAGACTACATATACTTGCACACATCAACAACTACCAGGTTTAATTTTTTAATGCATTTTGAAGGGGAAAAAATGCTAATTATAGGTACGTAATAATTGAATAATTTACGGAAGTAGGTAATAGGTATACACTTTTTTACTATTTCAGAGTTTTGGTTACAAATACAAAGCTTTGCTTTATGATAAAATTGCTAGTCTGCCTTTCAGCCAAAAAATAGCAATAAATCTCATCTTTTGTCAAATTTTCCAAACGGTCTCCTTTCTTATGAAAAATAATTTAAAAAATTCCAACAAGTGTTCTTTTTTTTCCTAAAAATTACTAGTCTTGCTTTTTAGGCTCACAAAATGTCAAAAAGTCTAACCTTTTAACCGAAAGATAGACCAGAAGAAATCTCTCATTGCAATCCAAAACATTAACCTAGTTTCAGAAATGATACCTTTCGATGATTTGGTTTAATTCATGGGAGAATATTCATATATATTTTTTTAGTTGCATTTAGCTCTTGTTTCTAACCTAAGAAAGGTTATTCACAAAAATGGGAAATATTTGAGAAGAAAACAAAATTTCCAAAACGCGAATTTACCCCCCCCCCCACCAAAAAGAATGATTTTTGACTTGGGAACATTTAACCAGAAATACTGAGCCTTATAAGCAAGTTGAAAAAAACAGCATTTTAGATTGGCAATTTTAAAATGAAACGAGGAATTTTTAAACAGATAACGCGAAAATCAATTTTTTTCAATTATGACCTTATAACTTTTAAGAATAAGCGTGCCACTCCCCTCGCCCAAAAAGAAAAAAAAGAAGTGACAAAAAAAGGCCTGAGATATGTACACTCATTCATCAGTACTAAGGACTTCACTGCTCAGATAACTAAGGCGCCATTCCACGAACAAAATTAGTGTACATAGATCGAGTTTTACATATGTAGAAGGAATTCATTTAGAATTTTGGATTAGTCATACAGCTTGCGAACTATAAACTTACCTACTCGTATCCGAGTTCATTGAAGGGTTATCGAACCAACTTCTTTGAATGATGATTTGAAAAAATGCACTACCTTCATAATAATGAGGTATCTTCTTTCAACGAATATCGAATCTCATACCTACTTCCATAAAAACATTCAATGTAGGAGAACTGAGAAGTAAGTTTATTGAATGTTTAATTCAAAGTTGTCCCATTCCAGCACTGCACAGCTCAAACCAAAACTGAAATGCCAAAAATACGTCACAAGCCAGCATTTCAAACATGTTAAATTGAATTTTCCAAGTTTTTGAAAATCACAAGAATGACGGAAAAAATAAATGTTTTTTCCTAACTACTCCACACAAAGCTTGAATTTTGTATGTATGTACCCCATTTTGGAAGCCCCCCGCCTCTTCCCTACCGCTATATGACTATGAAAGAAATAGGGAATAAACTTGGATTTTTTTGTCGAATGGAACGACGGCAGAGATTTTGTCAAATTTTCAGAAACCGATTTCAGAAGAACCTAAATAGGACAGCTTTTACGGCACTTTAAAAATCTAGACGTTTCAAAATAGGCACAACTAAAGGCTCCAGACGGCTTGAAGGGGGTAAAACGTAAATTTTCACTTCCCAACTTTATTCGATAAGATTTTGTGGAAATTTCACTCATCAAAATTTCTGCTGGCGGCTCCAGAACTGCTCAAAACGGTTTGAAACCGTTTCCAATCGATTCAGAGGGTCGAAAATAAAGCAGGTATTACCAAATTACAGTACAGCTTTCTAACATAGATTAATTTAGGGAAATTTCGAATTTTCACTACCTAATTTTTACCCTACTCAAATTAGGGGATCAAAAAGTTCACCAAAATTTTTTTCAAAAAAATGCACTTTTACACTTGGAATTATGGCTGCTGAGGAATTCCTGCGGGAAGGGTTCAATTAAGACTGGAAGAACAAGTATTCGAAATTTCGTTTAATCTTAGAACTTGATGTCCTGAAATTAGAACTGTGGAAATGATTACTGAGAATATTGATAAAAAAAAAACATTATTAAGGTTACAAATATGTATTGATTACGAGTATTATAATCCATATCTAGGTACAATTCATAATAATATCACCAATGTAGTAAGAATAAGGCACAATACAGGTAACGATATTAATAGCCTAATTCGAAGATTCAATTTCTCGTTGTTTCTGGCAGTAGATAGAACAATAAGACTGTCATAAATTGTAATCGAAATCGCATAGAAAAAACGGTTTCTGCGAAAAATGACTTTTTGAATGTACTGACCAATGACCATAAAACAAGTAGGTACAAATACACTTGAGTACATACTCGTATTCGTATTATGCAGTTTTTATTTTTTATTCTTCATCCATTTAAATTTTCGCAGGCAAAGCTCCCCGCATATCTCCCCCCCCCCCCCTCCCAACCCAAAAGTAAAAATTTCTCAATGACGAAAATGTAAATTAACCTACGTTTTCAAAAAAGGTAAATAAAATTGTTGTCAAATAGGTGCTCTCTGCGAGTTAAACAATGGAATAACACAACAACATAATTAGGTATATTACAAATTTTATTATCGGGTTGAAAAATCTATGCAAGAGAAGTGATCAATTAATTATTAATGAAACGATTCCATTTCATGAAGAAAATTTTGAGTAGATACGTAAGTAAAACACTTAGAAAATACGCTATAGGTATAGGTAAGGTAAATCGACTTCATGTATTTATTTTTTTTTAATTTTTTATGCGCTTACGAAATAAAATCAGCTTAAATATTGATCATGATCCGTACAAAAGTTTCCACTAGTCGCATATGATTTGATAGATGTAGAATTCAGGGCCGAGTTTTGGTGCGCAGGTAGTTGTCTGACTGAAAGATATATTAGGTTGAGTATCCGCCGTCCTTGAGAATTCTACGTGCATTGCGATAGTCCCTTGTTTATTTTTGACATTAAAACTGCCTACAGCGCCTAAATCACTACCCAGGTTTTGAACTGCTCCCATCTTAATGTCAGAGTCGAATGTTTTCCTATTTATATCATCTTCGCTAATATCGCTGCTTCTATCACCTAGGAGAAAAATTTTAGAATAGTAACTCATTAGTTATTTTGGATTGGTTAGTTCGGTTAACAATACTCGTAATTAACGTTTGCTAATTTATTAATTAATTTTTTCGAATAAAATCAGTGAAAATTTTTGTTTCAAGTTGAAAAAGTCCGTCTCTGGAAGGGAAAATAAGTAGAAATGAGTTTCCAAAGAGGAGTAATATTCGAAAAAAATCGGCTTACTTTTAGGAAAATTCATGTTTTGAAAGTATTTTATTCTCAAATATGTCGTACATGTAAGTACATTACATATGTATCACTCATGGAAACAGGGAAATTTTTTGGAATGCAGCAATGCCAATGTTTCGGTCATGATTGCCAATTTGAAAAAAAAAACGAAACCAATTAGTGCGCATACGAAAAAATTTGATAAGGATTTGGCTATTTTTCTCGATTTTCTGAAAATAGCAATAATGATAAAAAATTGGCACCACTGGGTTCTAAAATAAATTCTCAGTTTCAGAAACGATATAAGTATCTTACCATGTTTAAATATCATCAATGCGAAATATTCAAAACACGATTTCACTCAAAAATAAGCTACTCGCACATTTTTAACTGCTCAGTAGAACTCTAAAAGTGGTCTTGGATTTTGAGGGCAATGTCCAAGGTCGACGCAGAATCTCAAATATTATCTTATAAAAATGGATAATTTTTACAAAAACGTGTCAGGTAACTATTATTCAGATTTTCTACACGATTCCATAATTTTTTTCAAACATTTCTTCGATAGGTAATTGAAAGATATTGAAATGATGTGATGTAAGAAATCACGCTTTTTGGCATCATTTGTTGGTACCATTATTACCGACGTTCAACTGCGAATTTTTCTTCTAAAATGAACTCGGAAATTTTAAAACTAATTTTTATCCACACACTTGCACCTTAAAGTGATGTTTCACCTCTACCGCGTTGAAAAAATTTAATAAAAGAAATAAGCTACCATCCCCTCAAAGTTGAAATTAATTAAGAATTACTTCAGATCGAATAACTTTTGCATTATTTACATACCAAACCACCATTTTCCTTGCTGAATACTCGCATCCCTCAGCTTGTATTCATTACCCTGATTTGACTTGAGCTGGAATTCGACATAGATGTCTTTTGAATCTCGAGTTCTAATAGTGGTGCGATTTGTTGAACCGGATGTACTGATGAGCTTCACATCGTCAGGAGGTGCTGCGTTTACCTGGTAAACCAATGCAAGCGCGAAAACTGCGAATAAATAAGATTTCCACGACATCGACATCATACCGGGACTAGATTGATAATTTAGAATGAGAAAATTTGCACTACTAACTGTGATCGAATTGATCAAAATAAAAACAATGTACCGTCTGAAGAGAATCGCCAGTATTTATAAGAAATTATTATAAGATAGTTTATCAACGCAACGTGGAAAACGCGCAACATTTTCCAGCCTGCGATAAAGTTATATTTTTTTCTCGATGAATGTTAATTAGCGAACAAACAACACTATCATATAATTTGCGTTTTTGTAATTACAAATATTTATAACTTTTTATTCCAGGTACCCTTCGCATTGAATTCATAATCCATTTGGTATTATGCAGATAATTGTGTTTCTTTTCTTTTTTAATTAGATAATAAACTCATACTTAATCAATATTTATATCGATAAGGTAAATGCATCATTTATTTATTCTCAAAACGAGTCAAGCCGACGTTTAAGGGTACCACGTGTATGTTGAACTTACCTACAGTGTAGTTACGTAAAATTGTGAGACGAAATCTTCAATCGCACCGTATAGGTCTAGGAAAATAGTACTATACATAAGGATGGACTCGAACAAAACAGCTCCAAAATGGATATTCAGAAGTCTGCAGCACGATGCAGCATTTCAAAATTTCTGCACAAGGTATGGAAATTAATTTGAGTAATTTATCCACATCGGAGCCGATTTCCAGGCACACACCATGAAGTGCTTCATTTTTCAAGTAACTAGAATATTTATAGGAAAAAATTCGAAAAATAAAGTTTTCTACTTGTAGGGAATTTTTGGCACGAAAGGTTGTTTCTCGTCTAAAACCGCCCTCCTCTCAATCAATTTCTCCAAAATTTTGAAATTTCTTCAAAAGCAAAGGAAATTAGGTAGTTAGGGTAGCTGAAAATCAAGTCGCGGGGCCATTCCACGTCAATTCGACCAAGAAGTGGTAAAGGTAAGGGGGGGGGTCAGAAATTTTTTGAAATTTTTTTTGTGGAAAGACCTTTCGAAGGGATGACTATAATGGTGCAAATTGCAGCCCTCTAGCCCTTCTTTAAAGGCTACTAGGGGGTGTCAAAGTTTTCAGTGAACTTGAAATATCATCCATTTCAGCAGTGGATTACTCGATAACCGCGATACCTACCAAAATGGAACTTGTCCAATAGTTAGGGGTTTTGATAGGCTTTTTGGTAAAAGGAAGGTCTCTATCCTCTCAAAAAGAGATAAAATTCGATTTTATGACAGAATGTTTGAAAATTGTGGTAAAGACTACGGCAAATACTGGAAAATTCTCAATGAAATTGCTGGGAGAAAAAAAGAGGGAAACAATTACGTCATTATCTCTGAATGGACAGGATGTTAGTGACTCATTTGGTAAAGTTGTTGGACACAGTGAACTAGAACTGCTTGGCGAAAGAAACTCATGTCCTCCCTCTTTAGGGGTATCATTTACTAGAGTGACAGCTGATGAGATTGTGAGGGCCATTTCAAAAATTTCAGCAGGGGGAGGCTCGTTAATTGATGGTATCTCTGGTAAAGTCTTGAAAAAACTTGCTCCTTGTCTAGTTGGGCCCTTGGTAGAACTGCTCAATAGGTATTAGAGAAATAGTTGGCTATGTTGATAGTTGAAGTTGTTGACGCGCATATCTTACAATCTTACGATAATAAACATTCATTCTATGACTGTCCACAATTGAGTAAACTTCTTTTCTTGTAATATAAATGTTGATGTGGTAGCAGAGAATTTTTAAAGACATTTATTTAAAATAAAAATGGCTCGAACGAGAACAGGCGATGCGGCAACGGCGGCTGCTGGTACTGCTGGTAATTCGGAGGTACTGCAACAGGAGATTTTAAGTCTCAGGCAGATTGTCCAACAATTGCAATCGCGACTACTCGAAAATGCAGCAACTACAAATCGTATTAATAACCCTCCGACAATTTTAACAAGTAACATTAGTTATAGTTTATGGCGTAATATCGTAGTTAACGAACTGAAAGCGGCTGGTTTGTACATTTTGTTGACTGAAAATGATGAGCGATCTGCATTGTCAGCTCAAAAACGAGAACAAATGGAAGGGGCTTGCATCGCATACCTTCTTAGCCAATTAGATGATGACAACAAACGTTTGGTAGCCAGTTTAACAACGAGTCAAGAAATTATTGAAAAACTTGATCAAATGAAGAATTCGTATTCCTTGACGCAAATGATGTCGCTTAGTCGTCAGTTTTCGAGCCTTACCTTGAAAGAGAACGAAGATGTTGAAAGCTTTATATTAAAGTTCGACGAATTACGGTTGAAATTAATCGCGGCAGGTGACGATATAGACGAACGCAGAGTAAAAATGAACTTCCTTCAAGCTATTCGTAAAAACGTTATTCGCAAGTAGTTAATAATATAGGTAGTGTAGATAATATAACCCTAGATGAAATTAAATTACGTTTAACTGACAAAATTAAAGATATTCAGGAATCGACAAGTAGGGAAACTGATGATAAGCCAAACGAAGTATTTTATACAGGTAGTAGTAATCGAAATAATAATCGTGGTAATTTTAATAATAATCGTCGCGGTCGTGGTAATTATTCCGGTCATTATTCTCAATGTAATCGTAATAATTTTGAGCCATCAGGAAAAGTGTACAAGCCTGTATGTTATCGTTGCGGAAAACTAGGCCATGTTTCGAAAAACTGCTATTCCAAAGAATGGATTTGTTACCATTGTCTTCAATTAACGAATAATCACGATGCTCGTACATGCAGAGGTTCTAGACCTAATTTTGTTGGAAACCGATCGAAAAATATCGCTAGAAATTCCAACTCCGGTACTTCGAAATTTAAATTGGACAAACGTTGGAAAAATGGTTCTGGTGCTGGCTCTGGTTCGAATGGTAGTAATGCGACGAATAATAAAAATGCTGGTGCTGGTATTGGTACAAATTCGAAAGTGGCTAATGATCAAGCTCTGATAACGGAAGGTATAGGTAACAATTTTATTACTAAATTCGTTCTTGATACAGGTAGTTCCATTATTATTGTTAATGATTTAAATAATCTTTTCAACGTAAAAGAATTTCGAAAAGAGATAGGATGTGCAAATAGTGACGTGAGAGCCAACTTGGAAATTACTCACGTTGGTTCAATGATGGTGAAAGGGGTGAACAATAAAATTATTTTTCTAGATAAAGTGTATTATGCCCCGAATTTGGTGAAGAATTTATTTTCGATAAGAAATTTAATACTGAAAGGTGGTAAAGTTGAAATTTCAAAAGATGACGTATCCTTGTACGATTGTAAAGATGAGTTGATTTTAAAAGGTGAATTTGATGGTAACTATTGTAGAATCGATGTAGAGAATTTAGATACGAATAAATCGGAGAAATTTTTATTAAAACGTAAATTAGGTAAATCAGATTTTGATGAAACGTTGAGTAAAAAATTTAAATCGAATGTTGATGAATTTGATGGAGTTTTTGAAATTTCCTACAAGGATATTACAGATGGGTCCAGCTTAATAGAATATTTGCAGACAAAAGTTCAAATTAATATTGATGATTTAAAGGAAATTTCGAAAGAAAAAGTTGAAAGTTTGAAGAAAAATATTGGTTTATTATGGCACGAGGAGTGAAAATTTTAAAAAACAAATGGGTTTTTGCCAAAAAGGAAGAAGCAAATGGTGATTTCAGGTATAAAGGTAGGCTTGTTGTTCTTGGATATGCAGATGGTAATAAATACGATGTGATCGAAACATACTCACCTGTAGCTAGGATGAGTGATGTCAGATTTCTTTTGTTAGTAGCGAATAAGTTTGATTTGGAAATTAATCAAATGGATGTAAAAACGGCATTTTTGAATGGTACGTTGGAAAGAGAGGTATTTATGGAGATACCAGAGGGAGTTGATGTAAATGGTGATTTTCGAAAAAGGAAAGTTTGCAAGTTGGTAAAATCTTTATATGGATTGAAAGTTTCACCTAAACGATGGTATGTAAAATTTAAGGAAACGATGTTTAAACTGAATTTTAATTTATATCCTTTTCAAAGTTGTTTATTTATCCGGAGGAAAGAGGACAAATTTGTCATTGTTTTATTGTACGTTGACGATATTTTAATGATTGGAAATTCAAAAGATAAAATTTTGGAAACGAAGAGACAGCTTAATACGATTTTTGAAATGAAAGATCTGGGAATACCAAAGAAATTTTTAGGAATGGAGATCGAAAGAAACAGAAAGGATAGGACGATGTTTTTAAGTCAGAAAAAGTACGTTGAAAAATTGCTTAAAAAATTTAATATGTTTGATTGCTATCCTACTAATATTCCTATGATGACGTTGGATTTTGAGCGAAAACAGAAACGTGAGAAAAATGATGACGATAGTGTTGATGAAACGATGTTTAGAGAAGCCGTTGGAAGTTTGATTTTTTTAAGTAACATGACAAGACCTGATCTAACATATTCTGTAAATGTAGTGAGTAGGAAACAATGTAATCCTACTGTAAAAGATTGGAAAAAAGTTGTTCAAATCCTTCGATACTTGAAAGGAACAGTTAATTTTGGAATTTTATTTAAAGGAAAAGGTGAAAATTTGAATTGTTTTGTTGATGCTTCGCTTGGTGTAAATGACGAAAATGGTAATAGCACTTCTGGATATGCAATTTATTTATTTGGAGATTTAGTAATGTGGCGTTCTAAGAAACAGCAACATGTAGCTCTGTCATCAGCAGAAGCTGAATTTATTGCGATGTCGTTTGCTTGTAAAGAGGTGGTAGCGATAAAAGAAATGTGTGGTCGAATTTTGAAAATTGATACAATTCCTGTTATGCACGAAGACAACAAATCTGCGATTAAAATTGCGATGAACGAGGATTCGCAAACTTTTAAACACGTAGTAAAACTTTGTTATCATTATATTCGATACGAAGTGTCTAACAGAAACGTTGTTCTAAAATTTATAAATAGTGGTAATCAAATTGGAGACGTTTTTTACGAAAGCTTTAGGAAAGGAGAAATTTTTAAAATTTAGAGATTTATTGATGTCGAAACGAGATGAATTTTGCAGGTAAAAAGTTTCTACTTATTAATTATTTTTTATTTTATAGGTAACTTGGATATTTCTGATGAAGTCGATACTGGAGATGACGATGTTGATATGAATGACGATGCTGATATGATTCGTATTTAAATATTTGAATGCTGATTTTTTTTTGATGATTTTGATCGATATGCTAAATTTTTCGCGTGTATAGTATAATTTTATAAGTTTGATAAGTATTTACGTTTAAAAAAAAAAAAAAAAAAAAAAACGGTAGTATTAGAGAAATAGTTGGCTATGTTGATAGTTGAAGTTGTTGACGCGCATATCTTACAATCTTACGATAATAAACATTCATTCTATGACTGTCCACAATTGAGTAAACTTCTTTTCTTGTAATATAAATGTTGATGATAGGTCATTTGAGGAGGGGGTTTACCCTATGCACTTGAAGGAGGCTATGGTTGTTCCTATTTTCAAGGGAGGTGATAATAGGCAGGTTTCTTCTTACCATCCAGTGTCGTTATTGCCCTCAGTTGGTAAGGTTTTTGAATCCGTGGTAAAAGAACATATGCTTGATTTTCTTTTGGACAGTGGTTTCTTCTCTGATCTACAATTTGGATTCCTCCCTGGCAGAAGCACTGAGAAAGCACTTATTCACCTTGTTACCCTAGTTGTGCAAGAAATGGAGGCCAATAAAATAGTGGCAGCTGTGTATATAGATGTTGCAAACGCGTTTGACACAGTTGATCATCATTTACTCTTAGACGATTTGCGTGTTTGTGGTTTTGATGAATGTATTGTTAATTGGTTTCGCTCTTATCTCAGTGGGAGGACACAGTGTGTTCGAATTAAGGACGTTTTGAGTGCTGTGGCACAGGTTTTACAGGGGTGCCTCAGGGGAGTCTTTTGGGGCCTCTTCTTTTCCTAATTTACATCAATGGACTGCTTAAACTGCCTTTGAGAGGTACCCTTGGTGCTTTTGCTGATGCCACAGCCTTAGTTATCTCTGCCAATACTGTAGATGAACTTGTTGGCTGCTTAATGAGGATTTGAAGACTATTACAAGCTGGTTTGAAAGCCAGGGACTCAAAATTAACTCTGCTAAGTCAGAACTGTTGGTTTTTGGTTTTCAGGAGCAGTATGTTCGGGATTTGAGTAATCAGGTGTATTTTCATAGTGTTGCTTGTAATGGGTCATGTAGCTGTCCTCCTTTGGTACAGGTCATGCGGCATAAGTACTTGGGAGTTTATGTGAAATGCAGGTTTATCTTGGAAGATTCATTGTGACAACCTAAGAGATAAACTTTGCAAAATAGTTCACTTGTTGAAATACCTGTCTGGTATGTTGTCACAGGCTCATTTGAGGAGGTTCTACATGTCTGTCTTTGAGGGGGCGTTGAGGTACTGTGTCACAGTTTGGGGGAAGCGGCAAAACGTTGGATCTGGTCTATTCTGGTGCTGCAAAAACGAGCTGTTAGGATAGTGGCCGGAGAGCGCTGGGACACCCTTTCCCTGCCTGCTTTTCATTTGCTGGGTTTGCTCAATATACATCAGCTATATATGTGCACCATATTAGATTTTTTCCATCCGTACAAAGATGCATTCGGTTTTGTTGTGGGGGGGGGGGGGAGCAGCACCAGAAGATCGGCATCAGGGGTGGCCTTGTTGCCGAATTGGCAGAGGTCAACCTCCAGGTCACAGTTTCATTTCGTTCGGCTCATCTGTATACAAATCTCCCAGGGGACCTTAAGAACTATATTTTTTTAAAATCTGGTCTAACCTCTCTGTCTTTTGATAACAAATTCGGAGAGGACGGCCATGAAAATATAAATTTTGATCCCAGTGTAGGTAAGTAGTAAGTGATTTTTAGAATTTTTTCATTTGTAATTTTATTATGTAATGTTTTTTAAAAATCTTATATGCATAAATTTCCCCTGTTCTAGGGCCAAATTTGTTTTTACACAATATTTCCAAAGCAATTTGAATTTTCTGGATAAAATTATAAAATCACTGGGAACTCTAGAATGGCCCAAAACTGCTAATTGTTGAGGTGTAGGAGTTAAATTGCAGGAATCATTCAAATTGGTTCGCTTTACTCAAAAAAATTATACTTCATAAAAATAATTGAAACTCGCTCTTGAAACAAATTTCTCAAATTTTTAGAATTTTCAAAAATTCGCCAAAAAATTTTGGTTACGAGCGCAAATTACATGTATGAAATTTTTTATTCTTCTGGAAATTTTTTAAATTTGCATCTTGCTAAGAATCAATCTCTCAAACCGGATTTTGCTATTTCGAGTCATTCAGGGGTTCGGATAAGTAGGTGGGAAGAAAAAAATAAACCTCTGTCTACTTGACTTCGAAAACAAGAACACCACAGCAATCAATACATACTTATCACGATAATTTTTCAAGCAGATAATATATACTTTAATTACTTATCTGGTGGGCTATCGTTTCGTTTAAACCGCGAACATTCTTATCCTTATCGTACCATATAAAAACAAATTAGACACGTGTTGGCGAATTCTAATTCCGGCATCAAACGAAGTGTATGCTATATGCACTATGCACCTATGCACTTATTAAAGCAAAGGTGAGAATATCGAGCGTTGCGCTGATGCTTCGTTATCGTTATGATGATGATAAAAGTACCTAAATCAACAATATTATAGTGGTTACGTGATCTAGGTACATGTTAAGATCAACGACTTTCCGTTGGTAAAAAAATACGCGAGTTTCTCGTCATTGATTAATTAATCAAAACTGCCTTTTCAAATTACGTGAATAAGTACGAGAAAAATGTCCTGTCATTTCATTCTTTCGAGGGAGAGTGGTCTCATGAGAAACGTGCATTTTCAGAAATAGTTCTTTTCCACACTTGCTTGGTTATCATTCAATGTTCAATTGCCCAAATTAATTTTCACGTCTTTCGAGAAATTTTAAAATTTTGCAGAAATTGATGATCGAGCTGGAGGCTCCAGTACAGCCGGAAATGGTAAAATTCGGTACGTGGCTCCCGGCTGGGAGTCGGTTTCACGACTAATTTACATCATTTTCACTGAGCATTTTTTTCGAGCATAGATCGGCGAAAATAATCAATCGAAAAATTACTTAGGGCAGTTGAAATTCTGGTTACATGAGATTCATACTCGTATTATGCTCTTTCCAAAAATCACAGCCGCGTTTAAATCGAAAGCAAACGATGGACATCTCAACAAGCTTCCTCGTTACAACATGTAACATTTTTTTTTCTACCTGAAATTCTCCCATAAGCAGAGATAATAATTTCCTGATATCGAGTAAATAAATTATCATGTCTCAAAATAAGTGTATTTTTTATAGGTAAATTTTTTATGCGCTTAAAAAATAAACTTGCTTAAATATTTATATTTTTTCTTCAAGCTGTAAGTACAGATGCTGCTATTTAATGTTACCACTAATCACATGTGATATCAATGATGTTAGGTTGATCGCCGTGTGGTCCACCGGAACAGGAAGTTGCTCCAGATAAGGCAATTTTAGGTTGTTTTTTCCCCACCACTTCGAAGTCTACCACTAATGCAACAAGTCCTTGCAGATTTTTGATTTTGAAACGGCCTTTTACACCTTCACTTGAACCAGTTAGTGGGATTCCTCCAATTGTAAGTGGCGACCAGTTTCCAAACGTCAACGTATTTATATGGTTTTCGGAAACTGGATTGCTTGTAGAACCTAAGAGCAAAATTTTAAAATGGTATTAGTTATATTGGATTGGTTAGTTTTATTAACAGTTGACGTTTAATTTAATAATTTAATTTCTTTTCGAATTAGCCACTATCTCGTGGAAAAACCCTAGGTCGAAAAAAAAATTCAAAAATGATAAAATGAAGCAGTATGAACATCATGAACACTAACTCGCAACATTTTACAATTTAAAAGACCTTGAATATACTTACACGAAAAAAAAAAAATAATTACAACCTAAGTTCGCACCAGAAAAAGTTTTATAGAATCCAAAGTTCATAAAAAAAATAAACGCTGATGATTCGTGTCTATGAATGTTTCGTTGAGTTAAAATAGCTTTAATTTTTTTCATTAGAATGGATCAGTTTTATATTGTTTACATACCTAACCACCATTTTCCATGTTCCAGTGCAGCTTCCTTCACTTTGTATTGTTTTGAACCAGTCGACACGAGCGTAAACTTGGCGAATTCATTGTGGGCAGGACTTTCAGTAGTTGTTGTGGGACTTTTTGTCGGTTTTTCTGTAGTGGTTGTTGGACCTTTGGTAGTTGTTGTTGGATCTTCGGTAGTTGTTGTTTCAGGAGGAGGATCATTTCTAGCGGATAAGCCATATTTTGAACCTATTGAACTTTTGATCTTTATTTCATCTCGGATATCTGGAGGAGTTGTGTTTATCTGGTCAACTATTGCGATCACAAAAAATGCGAATAAATAAGATTTCCACGACGACATAATTCTGCGAGTAGATTGATAATTTTTTTTGTTGTAAATTACACAAAAGACAAAGAGTAAAAATAGATAAGCACGAGAAAATATGGCAGGGAAAAGTGTTAGGTACCTACGCTAACTGTGAGCTAATTGATCAAAATGAAAACAATGTACCGTTCTAAAGGGAACCATTAGTTACACCATACAAGTATCATTATCATCGTGACTCTTTATCACCCCACGTAATGGCATTTAATACTGTTTCTGTGAATAAGATAGATACGTAGTTTATCAAGCAAACGATCATTTTTTTTCTTTACTGAATGTTGAATAGCAAACAAACACCTTTACAAGACGCAATTACAGAACAATTTTACCTCGAAACAAGAATAATTGAAATGTAAAACGATCTAGATTTTTTGAAACGAAAAGAGATCACACTCAAAAAAGAAATTAAAATAGTCTGGGAGCCCGCATAAGGATCTATTGGACCCCCCTGCCGATCCTCCGGGACAACTTTTTTCTTAACAGGAGAGTCCTAGGAAACATTTCTAGCCATTGTCCTCAAAAAAAAAGTGGCCTACTTACAAAATAGCGGCCGTTTTGATTGGCAGGTCAGCCGAAATCGCAGATTTTGCGTTCCAATAACTACAGGACTTGCACGAAATTTTTTAAACTGTATAAAGGTAGATCGAAAGAACAGGCAAAGATTTATCACCTGTAAAAATTTCAAGTGCTAAAATAACTATCTCGATTTTAGGTGAATTTTTGAAAATCTTTAGGACAAAAATGAGGGAAAAAATCAAAATTTTATAAAATTTACCAAGAAAGTGTTGGAAAAATGAAAAACTCGTTTTTCATTTTCCTATCAAAATTTAGATTTGTTTTTTAAAATAAAATAAAATAAAATAAAATTAGATAAAAATAACTGGCTGCATTATTGGTGTAGTTTCGGAAATATAAATGGTTATTTGTTGTTTTGAATTTATTGAAACTTGTTATGTTACGTTTTAAAAATTATTCTAGTCATTCGTTTGTATTTTGTCATCATGTAACTTACAAAGTTTATGTATCGCGAGCGTACTTCGCTTTTCTCGTAAGTTCAATGAACTTACTATTTATTTTCTATTATTTTTTTTTGATAAAATAAAAGCTGTTATTTTTTTGTTTAACAATCATGTACGATTAATTCGAGTACGATTTTCTACATAAGTGGAATTTCCCTGCATGGTAGCGTGAGCTTGGTTTTTCCAAAAGCTCTGTATTTCGACGACGACGTTTTGCATCCTGTGTGGAATTTTTCGACGTTTTTGGCTGTTAGCCTAGGTAAAATGCAATTTGACCGGGACATAATTGGGATCAAAGGTTTTTTTGGTGAATATTGTCTAGGATGGTCTGGTGAACAACATACTAAAAGCCCCCGCCTCTACCCCTCGAGCTAACCCCCCCCCCACAGTGGATCAAAGCCCCCCAAAATCAGTTTTTTGACAAAAAATTCTGAAATGTCAACTTTTGAGTAAAATGAGCACTGATTATTTAATCTCCTCTCAAATACCTATCAAATGAGCTATCAACCAACTCCCTAGCCCCAAGGGGGGTGGCGCTACGACCCCTAAAAGTGATGTGATTTCAATAAGTTCACACTTCATGACTTTGGGACTTGGAACCTGTTCTAATCGATCAAATAAAGTCAAACTTGGGGAATGAGGTTCTTTTGGAACATAAAGTCGACCCCTAGGGTGGGGAGGGTCAAATTCGAAAATTACGGAAAGGTCATTTTTTTGGATGCGCATAATATGGCCCCAAATGGATGAAAATGGTCCAAAATTGTATCATTGGTCAGTACTCCCATTGTGATCAACATATCCAAATTTCAGCATCCTAGGTCATCCCCACTTCTTTTAAGGAGGAAAAAACTGAAAATAGGGGTAAAATGAAGGGTTTTCCACCTTAATTCCGCCTTAAATGGGGCGGGGATGACCTAGGAAGCTGAAATTCGGATATGTTGATCACAATTGGAGTACTGACCAATGATACAATTTTGGACCATTTTCATCCATTTGGGGCCATATTATGCCCCTCCAAAAAAATGACCTTTCCGTAATTTTCGAATTTGACCCTCCCCCACCCTAGGGGTCGACTTAGGTCCCAAAGTAATCTCATTCCCCAAGTTTGACTTTATTTGATCGATTAGAACAGGTTTCAAGACCCAAAGTCATGAAATTGAAATCACATCACTTTGAGGGGTCGTAGTGCCCACTCAAAAGTTGACATTTCAGAATTTTTTGTCAAAAAACTGATTTTGGGGGACTTTGATCCACTGTGGGGGGGTTAGCTCGAGGGGTAGGGGCGGGGGCTTTTAGTATGTTGTTCACCACACCATCCTAGACAATATCCGCAAAAAATAACTTTGATCTCAATTATGTCTGGGTTCACCCATTTTTTCCCGCTATTTGCCTACGCTATGTGTGCCAGTCTGTTTTTTGGTTCGACGACGAGTTGTAGTAAATGCTGTCGTATTTGCGTTCCGGAAAATCTGTTTCGAGAGACGACAACGATTCTGAATCCAACGATAATAGTAAGCGTAGTTCGGGTCCGTTTTTAGGTTTTTCTGAAACTGAAAAATCGAACCAAAGTACCGTGGCTAAAAATACGGCGACGGTAATTACGAATAGCGACGTATCTGAAGCTGGTCCGAGTTGCGGCGACGTTTTGGTTGGTAGTACGGTAGGCTCCGGTGACGGTGATATTGTTGGTCCTGTTGGTCCTGTGTCCGGCGACGTAGTTTCCGGCGATTCTTCTAATCCTCCACCTCCGCCTCCTTTATCCGGTCCTCCTCCACCTCCGGGAGACGACGATCCGAGTAGTTCGAGCGACGATAGCGAAGACGACGAGTCAAATTCCGGTGATTCGCGTAGAAATTCCGTTTCGAGTTCGAGTAGTTCATCCGACGACGACATTATGTTTGGAGTCGGTGACGCGCGCGTTAATGAGTCAAATGATATTCAGGGGAACCGGGTTCGTAACCTGGAAGCGAAAGATAAAAGTCGTGTTATCCGCGAAAGGTCTACAATCCACCATTTTACCAGTAAATACGTTGTCTATTCGTAAAAAATCGAAAGCGTTGGAGATTTTGATACGTCATGTGGCGGATAATGTTTTCCGTTTGGTAAAAAATACAGAAGATCCTTACGTTTTTTGGAAGGAGCTAAATAACCTCTACCAGGCGGAAAATCAAGCCGCTATTATAGATGGTCGAACCAAAATTTCAAAGATTTTGATCGACCAGTATCGTAGTCTGAAAGAGTTTCTTGAGGCATTCTATACCATAGTTAATGATCTGGAAAGCTTGGATGTAAAATTGTCCATGCCTGAGGTCTACACGTACCTGATAAATGCCTTGGGGACATCTCCTCGATATGAGTCGGTACGTATGACGGCCAGAGGTTTGGTGCATATTACCACAGGCGATCCGAATCCAAAGGTAATTTCGAGTTTATTGTTAAATATGGAGGATGCCTCAAAAACTTTGACGTCGAGTAAAAATTCAGGTTCCGCAATGGCTGCCGCCGAAGGCCAATCCGCTAACGCTAAAAAACGTAAAAATAAACGTAATAATAATTCGCGTAGTAACGATAGTTCGAATAATTCGGGTAATTCTAACGGTAATTCTTCAGGTGAAAATCGTAATGGTAGTGGCTTTGTGCAGAAAAAAGATCGTACCTGCTACAAGTGCCACAAGTGTGGCCATATGGCTAATAGTTGTAGGGAAGCGGGCGGAAATTATCGTAACGATACTAATCCGCGTGGATCGATAATTTGTTACCGATGTAACCAAACCGGTCACATAGGGAGATAACTTTCAAAGCTCCATCGATGGGGGGGAAAGTGTGAAGTATTGATGATTTCGATGTCGCTTTCTTCTATAAAAAGAGGAAAGATTGAAATGTGAATGCAAGAACTCGTTTGGTGAAGTTGTTTTTCAGGGTGTAAAAAAAATGAACGAGCAGGTAATCGATGTGATCCGGCATACGGTTTTGAAAAGTTGAGTTTCTTGGGGGTATTGTCTATTAGTGTCGATTTTGATGTTTTTTTCTTCGGTTTTGTACTGTTCCACGCTCAGTTATTTTTTTAAGTAAAATAAACTTGTAACGAAAAACAATAACGATTTGGCCAAATCATAACAAACGTAACTAACCAAGTAAAATTAACGACGACGAAGATATTGTGTATAGAGTAAAATCCGGTAAAAGGAAAAATAAACTTTTTTAAAAAAATTGTGTGAAGTGTAAAATCCGGTGTAAGGAGTAAACCTTGATAAATAATCAGACAAAGTATGTAGGTAAGGAGAAAACCTTTTATAAAAATCAGACGACGTGTGTAGGTAAGGAGAAAACCTTGTTTAAAAATCAGACGACGTATTATGTAGGTAAGGAGAAAACCTTTTAATAAAAATCAGACGACGTATGTAGGTAAGGAGAAAACCTTTTATGAAAATCAGACGACGTATGTAGATAGTGATAAGGATTACAACGACGCGACGAGGTATGCAGTAGTGTAAAGTAGAAAGGAGTAAACCTTTTTTAAAAAACAGTAAAAAAAATAATAACTGAGTGTGGACGGACAATTAAATAGTTTTACCTACTTACCTACAGGTAGGTAGTAGTGTAGTTGACATAATTTGGCGTTTGTAGTTTGGATTCGTGTTGAATTTGATTCAACTTACGTAAAATACATTTTGAATAATAACGCAATGATTCAATTCTATCTATCGAATTGTTTCGAGTAAATTTTATGGAAGATTCAGGTTTCTGGGTTCAAAAGATTTCATTTAAAAGTGATAGGTGGCACTTATATGTTTGAAAAGTTCGGTTTAAAATTTTGTTCAAAGTTCAAACGTTTTCTTTGGTGAAACGATTTTGATTTTTGATACTTGAAGTTTTGTGTTGGTATGATTATTGTTTTCTAATATTATGTTGTATCAGAGTTTTTCGATTTTGAGCGGTTTGAGTCTGGTTTTTATCTGATAAGAAATGTGACTCGATTTGTTTTGAAGTTTACTAGTTTGATATTTGTTTTTTGATTTACGATTAACGAATTATTTGATTGTGTGTCACGAACTAAATTTTGTGGGGAGGTCAAAATTTAGATTTGTTTTTTAAAATAAAATAAAATAAAATTAGATAAAAATAACCGGCTGCATTATTGGTGTAGTTTCGGAAATATAAATGGTTATTTGTTGTTTTGAATTTATTGAAACTTGTTATGTTACATTTTAAAAATTATTCTAGTCATTCGTTTGTATTTTGTCATCATGTAACTTACAAAGTTTATGTATCGCGAGCGTACTTCGCTTTTCTCGTAAGTTCAATGAACTTACTATTTATTTTTTATTATTTTTTTTTGATAAAATAAAAGCTGTTATTTTTTTGTTTAACAATCATGTACGATTAATTCGAGTACGATTTTCTACATAAGTGGAATTTCCCTACAGAAAGCTGAAATTTGGGATATACCAAAGTTTACAAAATTAGTACAACATTGATTCTTCTTTTAAAAATCAGTTTTTTTAGTTTCAGAAGATGCAGAAAATGATCCGATTTATCGAGATATGGTGAGTGAAGACGAAAAACTTTGGGTGTTTCAGATTCGCTAGCAGAAAATGAAAATAAAAATATGACAGCGGTTGATGTTGGTCTGGAATTGATAAAAATGGATCGAAAAAAATTTGAATACATTACAAAACCAAATTCCGTGAAAAATGATGATGAAGATGCTGACAGGCACTTTTTGTTGAGTCTTCTTTGCCCAGAAGGGCGGATCGCGAAAAAAAAAGTCTGATGATTTTGACCAAATTCAGTGCGGAGACCTTCATTTTGAGTTGAAAGTCTCCAAGAAAAAATTGTAGCTCCAGAGGTGCCCTGGAAGGATGATATAATTTCTCAAAAAAGGAGCATTTTCGTAAAAATCATGATTTTTTCGCTCTAACCCCTACCACATCTATTTTAAGAAAAATTGTCGAGATACAAAACATATGTATCTAGTATTCAAGCTTTTGCGTCGACTTAGACTGTTGTCATCAAAATCCAAGACCACTTTTAGGGTTCCACTGAGCGGTTGAATATTTGCAAATCGATTATTTTTGGGTAAATTCGTGTTTTGAAAATCGCAAGGATGACCAAAAAATTGGCAACATTGCGTTTCAAAATATTTCCCTGGTTCGAGAAATGATATCAAAAGATGAAATTTTCAGAGTACGAATTTAATCAGAAATCAGCGATTTGCAAATTTTCAACCGCTCTGTAGAACCCTAAAAGTGATCTTGAATTTCGATAGAAACGACCTAAGTTGACGCAGAATCTCATTAGATGGGATGCTAAAGCAAAAAAAACCACGATGATTTCAAAAATTTCTCCTCTATGAGAATCCATGTCTATATTCTCTAGGGGCACCTCTGGAGCTAAAATTTTATCTGAATGACCTTCAACTCAAAATAAAGATCTTCACTGAATTTAGTCAATATCGGGCGACTTGTTTTTTTGGTATCCACTTTATTGCCTAGTCATTCTAGACATTCTGACCCACAGAAGGGACTTTTTTTCAAAAAGACAGGAAATACCTATCTCCCTAAACAACTTACTACGAGTAGGTATATAAACAAAGTTTTTCACATTTCTCCAAAAATATACGACATCCACGAGAAAAATAATTATGAACAAAAATTGTTCTAGATAAAATTATTGACTAAAAATTGTCATCACTTTTCAAATAGGATTGGATTTTTTCGAGCTTATCATGAAAGATTTGTCTAGAATAGTACTACGTGCATCTGTAATGAATGAACTGTTCTTGTTTCAAGAATAAACGATCCGATTCATTTATGGTAATCATTTGGCACGTTTATCTAATTACAGCTATTTAAAAGGTAGTAATGCATATTTTATCATAGATGTGTTTGTTTGCCAATTTACACGTGCCGAAAAAGAAAAAAACATACCTAGGTAAGTATTGGTTAACTTGAATATAGATATAAGATATTGCGAGTTTCGATATCAATAAACCACGTTATTACATAGTATATACCTACGGTATACTCGAGATTCGTTCTAGACAGAACTTGGGCTAAACGTTTATTTTCTGAAGAAAAATAAAATTGCAGTTCTTCTAAGCACCAAATCATCCTCAACAGCAAAATGACAATATCACTGCAAATGATCGTGATTTCAGACCCGAAATTGGAACTTTTTATAACCAACACAAAATCAGAGTTGATGAAGTCGATCGACAGCAAAACAAGTACGCAGTCAATAGAAACAGTCGACGTTGATCACTCACGGTATACTGTTTTGTATGATGAACATCGCGAGCATCAACAGAAATGTACTCGTACTTATCAGATGTAGCCAGATTCATCCTGGGTGGGTACCAATTGCATCCCCTAGATGAACAGTGACCAACAACTGCAGCAATACGACGACTAACCCCAACCCGGAGGCGGAGGGAGATCCAGCTAAAAGAATAAAATTTCACGCGGAACATGTTCCTCTAGCCACCTGTTTGAAAAACCACGCCGATTATATTTGTTCTGGATGCGTGAAACATACAGATTGTTTTTAAATTCAAAATTGTTTTCAAAAATAAAAATATTAAAAAGCTTGTGTTGTTTCATTACTCACTTCCAAGGTAAGTGAGTATGGTCAATATACGATAATTTTTAGATACCAAGTGAGTCGAAAATACGTTACCATATTCGAGTGCGGTCCATCAACAGTATTTTGGCTAATTCGGCCAAATCTGTCGAGACAGATGAAAGTTTTCGTGAAAACCACTCAATTTTTCAACTTTTCCAAACACAATTTTTTTTTAAATTGAATTCTAATTTCGCTCAACATCGCCGTCAAAATCCAAGACTACTTTTAGGGTTCTACTGGATGGTTTAAAATTTGAAAATTGATCATTTTTAGAGAAATTTGTATTTTGTAAATTTTTTCATCTCAAATATTTTGCATTGATCGAGTGAAAATGTTGACAGACATTATTCCTAAAATTGGGAAAATAATTATTTAAGAAAACAGTGGTGCCAATTCTTCAGTCATTTCGGGCAATTTCAAAAAATCGAGAAAAACAGACGAAAACATGCGAAATTTTTTTCAATTTTTTGAAGTTGGCAGAAATGGCCAAAAAATAGGAATCACTGCGTGCGAAAACATTTCTCCAGTTCTAGGAATGATATCTGTCAATTGGTATAATTATTGTGAAATATTTAAGAAAAAATTGATAAAATACGAATAAGTACAATTATATCTCCAAAAGTCATCTTGGATTTTGTTAGGTTTTTGAAGTAAAATTAATGGATAGTAAAAATTTTTAAATGAATAATGAAAGTAAAAATGAGGAGAAATTAAAGCGAGAATACTTGGACGAGATGAAAAATTTTAGAGAAGGCAATTTGTACACTGAAGTTTACTCAACCCCAGGTTATAAAGAAAAGTACGATGCGATATTAAACAAATATGTTGATAATCAACTAAGTAGCAGGTAAATTTTCTTCGTAGTGTTCGTGG
This sequence comes from Planococcus citri, assembly GCF_950023065.1. Lineage (NCBI taxonomy): Eukaryota > Metazoa > Arthropoda > Insecta > Hemiptera > Pseudococcidae > Planococcus > Planococcus citri. The sequence goes on along the minus strand of NC_088678.1, from coordinate 30,217,926 downwards.
TACGGTCGGCGATTCAATCGCGCTTTCGAATTTCGGTAGCTCTCACAACGTTAACATCGGTCAAAATTATTTTATGGGTAATTCGTTGGCGTTTAACTCAGGCGAGGAATATGAGTACGTAAAGACCAATGACGACGACTGTGTTGACTTTGTCACATTTGTCATCAACTCGGGAGCCACATCTCATTTTCTAAAGCATCGAGGGTTACTTCATGATGAAAAGGATGTGAAGGAAACGATCATCTTTGCTCATCGTGGTGTAACTTTGTTGAACGAAAGTGTTGGACGTTTACGAGTTCTCGCCGAAGATGACCAAGTTTACTGCTTAAACGAAGTCTTCTTCGTGCCTGATTTGTCGTTTAATCTGTTGTCGGTCGGAAAAATTGTGGAAAATGGATATCAATTTATCTTCGATGTCGATAATCCACGTTTAGTTGATGTAAATGGTAATTTAGTATCTAAGTTAATTTTGAACGAAAATGGTCTTTATACTATTCAGTTCTTAATAAATATACCTCCGTTGATTATTCATGTGTAAATTATTCCTCTGCGTTAATTATCTACCGACGATACGAACGTAGGTACAGTGACTCCAAGTGTATAGGTAATACTTCGACGAGTGTACTCTCTAAATTTGAAACAGTGAAATTTAACTGCTTAGCAGTCACGACATTTTGCCTTTTTAAAAGCAGTAGTTTTTTACTGCAAAACATTAAAAAATCTACTGAATTAGTCAGTCAAAATGATTTTTTACTGACCAATTCAGTAGATTTTTTAATGTTTTGCAGTAAAAACTACTACTTTTAAAAAGGCAAAATGTTGTGACTGCTAAGCAGTGAAATTTGACTGCTTCAAATTTAGAGAGTAGGTAATGGAACTCAAGTTATAATTTCGAACAGTGATGCGAATCTAGGAAATAAAAATAAAAATTTAATTAATTCGAAAGTTGAAAAATTGAAAGGTGACGGTGATATATGACACTGTAGGTTAGCTCACACGAGCAAAACAGTTATGGAAAAGGTACCTGAGTTGAAAGGCTGTAATTGTCCGCCGATTAATCAGTGTAAGGTATGCTGTAAAGCTAAGCAGGCAAAACATCCTTACGATTCTTCGAGATACAGGTATCCAAATCCTATGGACTTGGTCCATATCGATGTGATGGTACCCATAACAGAAGGGTTAGAGGGTGAAAGGTATCTGATAGCTTTTGTCGACGACTGTAGGAGATGGGCAGTGACTTTCGGTATGCGTTCCAAATCAGAAGTAGGTACCTACCTAAAGAAATTTACGACGATTGTCGATTAGCGAGAACTTATGGAGTACGAAATTAAAAAGGATACGATGTGATGATGCGAGTGAGTTTATTGGTGGATACTTTCGTGAATACGTTGATGAGTTCGTTGAACTTGTTAGTTCAAATTTCGTAAATAAATTTTAATTTGAAATGTCTTTTTGAATATTTTTCTTGTTTTGTTCGACGTTTAGTATTCTGATATTTTCTTCAGTCGAAGATTTATCGTTCAATTTTTAGAGAAATTTGTATTTTGTAAATTTTTCATCTCAAATATTTTGCATTACGTTGCCTTAGTTGCAAAGTAGCGTATGTCCATCTGTTCACTTAATACCTCGTGTAAAAGTGCCTTCAATCTGGAGCGTCATCTATTGGGTTTTAAGTGTTCAACCAATGGGTAGCTATGTCAGAGACATGCCACCAGCATATCTACGTATTGGTTGAACACTAAAACCCAATAGATGACGCTCCAGGTTGAAGGCACTTTTACACGAGGTATCAAGTGAACAGATGGACATACGCTACTTTGCAACTAAGGCAACGATTAATCAAGTCAAAATGTTGACAGACATTGTTCCTAAAATTGGGAAAATATTTTAGAAAGCAGTGGTGCCAATTCTTCAGTCATTTCTGGCAATTTCAAAAAATTATAATGAAAGTAAAAATGAGGAGAAATTAAAGCGAGAATACTTGGACGAGATGAAACATTTTAGAGAAGCCAATTCGTACACTGAAGTTTACTCAACCCCACAAAAAATGGTAAATGGATACCTTGATAATCAAAATATAGCAGGTAAATTTTCTTTTTGAACTTCTTCAAAAGTAATCTTCTAATCTACATATTTGAAAATATGTACCTATAGAAGCTGCATATTATGGAAAATTATATGAAGACATGTTAAATAATTGTGTTATTTTTTTGTTGCTTTAAAACAATTGTTTTATTTAAGAGTTTTTCTGTTAATTGATCAAATATCTGTTGTTGCAATTTAAAGCATGTTTAAGAATATCAGCTCCTGAAATTAGCAGATTAATGTTGGAAATAACAAATTTAGAGGGACAATTTTGGTTTAGTATATATTGGGGGTAAAAAATGTAGTTTATTAGTATTTTTTTATTTCGAAAATATCATGTTATAAATAATTACTTTTTAAATTTAAAATAACGTTTTATAGGCAACCGGTCTGTAGGACGGGTAATATTTGCTTGTATTTTTTATATAGATACGTTGTTCGAGTTCGTTGAACTCTTGTCTTTTTTTATATTTTTGGTTCTTTGAACCTACTTTTTTTTGTATCGTAATTTATTATGAAAAATATATTTCGAATTTATATTCGACATTCATGTTGAGTTTCATTTTTTCTTTTAGAGTCGATTTGCGTAACATGGTAGCAGAGCGTGGTTCAAGATTTTCACGCCAATATTTTTTTTAATAAAGTACCGTCGGAGAGCTACTAGTTTTTGAAATGTTTTCCGTGATTAAAAAATTTGTTCGAAAAAAGGAGAAAACCGTGTTTAAAAAAATCAGTTTTAATAAAAGAGTTGATCTTTGTGTAAAATTTGATGACATTTGCGTAAAAGGAAAAAACCTTCTTAAAAAATTAGACAACACAACAAGATTAAAAAAGGGGAAAACTTTTATTGCAAAAAGACTGACCACAATCTAGGTAAAAAAGGAGAAAGTATGTATAAGTATGTGTAATGACGAAACATCGTCTATATTCGTAGTTGCACTTCTTTAATATAATTTTACCCTATATATAAAAATCTACTGCATTTCTGTTTCATCACTTCTTTTCTGGGCACACCTGTTAATTTTCCAAAAAGATAAAAGACGGTACTTTTACTTAACTTTTACAAATTAAGTATTGAAAAATTCTTTACCATATAAACTAATTTTTGTTACACCAAAAGTTATTTTTGAATAATTTTAAGTTCATTTCTTGATGCTTCAACATCATTTTTCTTACTTCAATTTTTAAAACATTGTTGGGTCAGAATGAGAATTTTGGAAGGGGGGGGGGGGATTTTACAACTTGGTTTTATAATTTTGAAAATTGGCACACCTGTTCAAATTGTCTGGCGTCGCCACTGCTTCTTTTTAACAATTTTAAACTACCTATGTATAAGAAAGAGCTGCCTCTAATTATACCATTCCATACCATTCCTTCATAAACTGAGTTATCTGTTGCACCACTTTTTTCCAATATTTTCTTCCTACTTAATACATAAAAACAAGCTGCATGCATGCAAAGTACATTTCTATACAAACAAAGAGCTGCTTGTTTTAAATAATTATACCTACATCCGTTGATTTCCATAAAAAAGGGAGCTGCTTCTTAAATCCATCCTGTACAAAAGAACAGGCACATGTAAAGTATCCCAAATTTCAAGTTATTAGTTATGCTGGAAAAACTTCTAAAAAAATTGAAAATCTATGCCAGAAAGAGGATCCCACCATCACTTTCGCTTACAAAAATTCTAATACCCTTTTCAAACGAATCTTTTCGAAAGTAAAAAACAAAATTCCTACCATGTCCCAGAGTAATGTAGTGTATAAGGTTACATGCCACAACTGTAGGTAATTCTGATTATATCGGTGAAACGAAACAACATCTTCGTGATAGAATGTATAGGCATAGTTTGGATGTTAGAAATGGAAAAACTAATACTGCTCTGTCAGAACACTCTGTGAAATACAATCATAAATTTAATTTCGATCAGGCTAAAATTTTGCACAAGGGGTGTGGGAATTTACAAAAAAGAAAAACTACTGAGGTTCTACACATTTTAAATAATCCCAATTGTATCAATAAAAAAACTGACGTTTCAGGCTTTGACTCGTACAAGGCTCTGGTACAATACAAATAGGTATTTTATCTCCGTTTCTCGTTATTCTCGTTACACATTCTCCACTTGTCAGTATGTTATTTTCACCTGATGAAGACACTGTGTGTCGAAACGTAGTGCATTCGTAAATCTTTTCGTTGATAAAAACAAATATATTAATCAAGTTATTCTACCAATTTGTTATAGTTTTTTTTTTTTTTTCTGTATACTGCATATACCTTTGTATGCCTAAAAACGAGCGACCAGTAAAGTTCTTCTTTGGAATTCAATTCATAAAAAGTGAAGCAGTTTCCAACTGTAAAATTCCATATCTTACAATGCAACCTTTTCCCAATAAATACTAGGTAGCTATTCCTGAAATTTTGGTACGCCTGATAAGCGAGTTATGAGAGTTTCAAATGAGTTTCAAATCCGTTAACTAACGCAGTTACCAATCAGCAACACTTTATATAAATGCTACATTAACTGTAAAATTAAGCTAAGAAACTAATGGTTGCAGTCTTGCAGATGTAGGTAAATGAAGTTTGTTATTGTTTCATTTGGTTTTAATTAGGGGTTTTAATTGCAATTTTTCAACGATTTTTTGATTAAAATTCAATTTTACCATATCGCTCAAAGTATTAGCAAATTAAGAAAATACAAATGTGGATAAAAAAATTGTTGGTTCAATTTAAAAATATGAAGAGAGTGCGTGATGTTACGAGTACTGCCCATTTCAATGTTCCAAAAATTTGTCGCCACTCATCACTTGACACCAACTGAAGAATGATAATATTTAAAATATACCGCACGGAATTTAACGCGTTAACTTGCTTATCACGCTTACTGATATTTCAAGAATAAGTACCCTGAGCTTTCAGTAAGCCAAATCATCAGTTCACTTGGAGTTCTCTCCAAGTTCAACTTCAGCTCTGTTTGCTTACTTACCTACCTATAGTTATGTTATTGTGCTAGTTTGTGAATTATGTTATACTTATCCGTGATTAACTTTTTACTGAAACTTTTATACAGTTGTGAATTTTCCAAATATGTAATAAAAACTTTATAAAAAGTGCATATTTCGGAATTCTTAATTTTTAAATAAATCCGGTTTTTGTGTAACCTAGCAAAACAATTTTTCGTAGATACCTACATGCGCGAAAAATATACGTTTATTTTAAATACAACGTTTAAACATATTGACAAAAAATGCAATCGAAAAATTAACAAATACTCACCAAAATGGCTAATAAAAAGAAAGATCACAGTAAGTAATAACTTTTACCGAATAATTCAATATAATTTATTGCAGGTATTTCAGAAGATGCTTCAAGCATTAATGGTACTTTTTGATATTTCTGAGATAGCCCCACGTTCCCTGACTGGGACCGAGTTAAACACCAGAAATAAGAAACCCAAAATGGAGCTCAATCATGAAGTGGTTGAACGTATAAAAAGTGAGTAGAAATTGAATCAAACATATTATAGGTACTTCCTGGTGAATATTTAGCATATTTCTGTTACTGGCTGGTAGGTACCTACTTCATCAGATGCAGCTGTGAACGAATTCAACGTAGAGAAAATGGACAAGTAAGTACGTACGATATCGAGATTTTATCACAGATTAATCTACACTAGTAATTTACTCCACACTGTGCCAATATTCGTTAATCATTACCAAATTATATCATCGCGATACGTTTCCCAGCAAACTTACTATCTCGGTTCTCCCTATACACTCCTATTACACCCTCATACAGCAGCATTCGTGCAGCATTACTCATACCTGCATAATTTAATAACTCGAAAATATTTATAAATTTCGAATCCAAGTAGTCGCAGTATAACTTTTAGTTCATTTTCAACAAGTTTAATCTACTCGTATTCGTGTTAGGTATGATTCTGAGTTCATTTTCAGCTATTTTGATCGCGTGGATTAGTGCGATTCGAGGAGTAGATTCGTGTTCATCTGCAGAATTCACTTCGAAAAATGAAAATTTTATATGTCATTTCAGTGTTCGAACGCATTCAAATGCAAATTTCTTTCTTAATGAAGCTTCTTTGACGGAAGGAAAATGGTATTTAGGTAGTGGTAAGTATTGCAATATTGATTGTATGTACCATATGAATATGATTGATTCAAAATACTTAAGATCTTTACCTCTAAGTTATTAGGTAGGTACATATTTGTATTACCAATAGCCTTCTTAATCTTCTAAAAGAAGGTGTGGAACGAGATATCGTCCTGAATATCTAACTGCAATTAATTACGAAAATTTTGAAATTTTTCATTTTTTTCAGTTGAGGTGGTCTCTATAGATGTAGACTTAGACATTTACTTTGAAAGTGCTTACAACACAATAATACTTTAGGTATGATCATTATTAGGCCATTAAAGAATTACTTCAAAGTTTATTTTTGTCAAGTTCAAGAGTTCTTAAAATATTAGTCGCTTTCTTTTACAATACAAATTTTTATTTTTTTAAATAAATTCTCAAACAATTTTTTAAAAAGATGAATTTTCAAGTCGAATGTTCATGAAACTATACTCAAGTACTTTACTTTACTCACCCACAGATCTAATGTTTTTAAAATGCAGTTATTCTGTGACACAGATACCGCTGGTGTTTACGTACCCGACTCAATCATTAGCCAGATACAAATTTCTAAAGACAATCCAGTCACATTTGGAGCGCGTGGACTTCACGGTCACAGTATTGGCAGTTCTGGTCAATTTGAAATTAGAAACGAAGGACTGCTAGCGATCCATGTTTCCTTCAGTGTGTCAGAAGAAGGATACTCCAGAATTGAGTTAAAAAATGGCAGCGGTACTTGTTACAAGAGTTCATATACGCAAAATCACTACACCGATATCTTATGTGATGCTAGACACAACTAAAAAACGTAATCAATCACCGAATAGGAATGCACAAAAATTTCCACCTGAAATAAAGTAAGTAATTTTTTTTTGGATCTTTTCAAGCAAGCGTACCAAACAAAAAAGACTGGCTCTCATTTTGACTTTTGCGTTCGTTGAGAATTGAACTCTTTATCGTCTTTTATTTTTCGAAGTAGGTATTTTGGTTCGATTTTTGTTTTTATTACAAAAATTGAATGGAGCTGGCGACGCTGAAAAAATATTAACATGAAAATTATTTAAATTCATTAATATATATTTTATTAGAGTTTAATAAGTTAGGAATAAAAAAAAAACATAATTTTCAAATTTTTTATTTTTAAATTTAAATGAAATTAGGTATTAAATATTGTAAATTGAAAATTTCAATTTTATTTCATTAAAAATGTTTTTAAAAGTATTTCGCAAATATATCTAATAATTTTCATATCGTTTCCATTTTAGCTTTCCTTGAGAATTCATTTGGTCTTTTTGAAAATTTGTAAAACTCAGTATTGAACCTTGTTATTCGATTCTTCTCTTCGTGGTGACTTTGATTTTCGTATTAGTTTTCATCAGCAATCTTCGAAAATTGATTAAGTTTCAATCATGAAATCCAAAAGAAATCATGAACTTATTCGTAACAACGTTTACATTCTAACCTTCAACTCCAGTACCATCCCAACAAAAAAATGATACGAAAAATTCATTAAATTGGAACTCACTCAGAGATGAAAATCTTTGATTCGCAATTTTATTATAGAGATCTCGAAGAATTCGAAGTTACGTCCAGAATATTATCTCTAAGATTACCGAGGTCGTTGATAATGTATTTATATACAGGGTGTCCGGTGAGTGGATGTCAATACTTCAGATTTGGATACAAAACTGGGTAGACGAAAAAAAGTTATGTGAAGGTGTGGCCTATCTTGAAAATCGAAGGGATAAAATACGTTTTCATAATCTAAAAGCCAAAATCCAATTTTGACCCTGGGGGTCGGTAGTATGTACTCCGAAAAATGAACAAAATTGCCTAATATGGCTTTTTGCCTTACTTGCAAATTGAAGGGACTCTAAATGATTTTTAATGTCAAAAAATCGGGATAAAAAAAATATATGCGGAATTAAATACATACTACATAAAAAAATAAACAAATTTTGTTATCATCATTTTTTTCTTAGTCTAAAATTTGAATAGTTTTTGAAGCTCAACAATTTCCGATTTGCTGAAAATTTCATTAAATTTACAATTTTTGAGCTTCAAAAACTTTTTAAATTTCTGAGTAAGAAAAAAAATGACTACACCTACTTAACAAAATTTGTTTATTTTTTTACGTAGTACAGTATTCATTTCCGCATTCATTTTTTTCATCGCGGTATTTTGAAATCGGAAATATTTTGTAACCCCATCAATTTGCAATTTTGGCAAAAAAGCATAATAGGTAGGTAATTTTGTTCATTTTTCAAAGTACTCGTACTACCAACTCCCATGGTCAAAGTTGGATTCTGGCTCTTGGATTTTGAAAACGCATTTTGCCCCTTCAATTTTCTAGATAGGCAACACCTTCATCGCAGAACCTTTTTTCAAAGTCCAGCTTGGTTGTATCCATCCTGAAGGTTGATGAAACCTTGATTCCTGACGTTTTGGTTTATTCTGTTATTGAAAGTCGACGAGTAACGTATGTAATCGTACTGTTCGTATCGACGATCTATTTTTCTGAAGTAAGTTAATAGGTTCACTGAACTGAAATTTTTTAGGTATTTTTATACGTTAGATATATTTGTTTTTATTTTTGAGTGTTGTTGAGTTTGTTGAGTTTTTAACTCAATCAACGTGACAGTTATTAATAATTTTTCTATTGGTTTAAAAATAAAATTATGTAGGTATAAAAGCAATAAAATTTGTGCAGGAAATTGAAACTCGTCACGTTTTTATTCGTTCCTCTCTTACGTTATGTTTCTATCCCTTCTTCGAGAATTCTGCTTTTACGTCGCAACTATAATATTACTTTACTTTAGCCGCAACAATTGGTAGCAGAGCGCGGAAATTTTGTTAGGTACATTATATTGTACTTCGAGAAAAAAATCTGTAAAGTTGCGAAAATTCGTTCATAAAACAGTCGTACGAATCAATTCTTGAAAATTTAAACGATTTCTTGTAGGGTTGAAATAATCGATATCTTTGTTATTTCTATTTGCATAGGACGGATTCGTGAAGATTCAGGTCCGGACCAATTAACCTTCTTGCTTTACAAGTCTTGAGAAATTCAAATTTAGTCTTAATTTTTCTTGAAATTAATAGGAACAGCTACGCTGAATTTTCTCGTCTGTGATCATCCTATTGGTGTAAATGCCGATGATCTTTAACCAAAAAAGCAAGTTCTACAACCATCGAAAAAATATTTTTCATCTATCACGTAAGTAAGTAATTTTTTTTGGGGTGAGTTGCCAACGTTGGTTGAAGAAACATTGGGAGATTTGCAGTAAGATATTACAAAATACATGGCTAAGATTTCTATTCTCATGTTTTTTACGTTTATCATTTTCAAAGTGTCGACTTTATTCTTTCCCATTGAAGGCAATGTCTCGTGAACTGAAAGTCGAATGAGCTTGATAATGTTGAAGAGCCATTGACTATAATATTCCGGGTGGCGTTGAATTGGTACGAAAAACAAAACCATGTCAATGTATTATTTCACACAGACGAACTGCCACCCCTGGAAATAAAATAAGTAAGTTAAGTGTGAGCTCCGAGATGAACTTGGAAGAAAATACGTCCACACGATGCATCAGCTAGAACTAAAAAAATCAGTGAGTAATCTTGAAAATATCGTTTAGAAAATTCTAAAAAGATGGACGGTAAGATATAACCTATGAATAATTTGTTAAACGTTTCATCGAACCGCATCAGAATTATACTAAGAGAACCGAATTCGCCACTGGAAGCCGTGAAAAACAAGAAGGGGAAACCGAAGAAAATTAAAAATATCGGTTATCGTTGTCTGGTTCCTCGAAATCTTCGAAAAAGAGTTCTTCACCTTCGTTAGCTGTTGGTAGGGAATTTCAAATCATATGAAGCAAATGTAGGTACTAATTTCAGTGTTTAAAATTTCAAAAATTATTTCATAAGAATGGCTTGCCTAAGTAAGTACTTCTACCTACTCCAGTGATTTCAATAGAAAATAAGTCATACAATAACGCCCGGCTCTGATTTGATCAGAACCATGATTTTTGGAGAAAAGTATCCCATAACAAACATTTTAGCTGCCCTAATGGATTTTTCAATTTTTGGCACATTTTTAAAAATCTCAAAGTTGATCATTTTTGGATATCTGTGTGTTTTTTTTTTTTTTTTTTTTTTTTTTTTAAAGCTACGCGCATTCAATAAAAATTATAAAAATTAGTCCCCAACAAATATCAACTGAATTCCACCATTTTAGGTCATCCTAATAAAGCCTCCAGCGTGATTTTTAAATTTCCACAAAAGGCGTGGTTACTTATTTAGGCAACAGAAAATAGGAGTTAAAGCTCATTCTAGACCTGTACATGAGGTCAATGCCCAGGTGGACACCTCGAGTGTTTTTTTCAACTGTGCTAACTCGCTAAAAAATATAAATTATCAAAAATTGCAGGTCAAAATAATTCAATTTCTAGGCGTACCACTGAAAATTAGCCAAATTGTAGTCGAGCTCGTAAATAAGCCTGAGAATAAGCCACGGTCAATTTTTTGCAGTCCAAATTAATTTTCGTGTCTTTTGGAGAAAATTGAAAATTCTGAAAAAAATCAAAAACTGCAGAAATTGAAAATCGCGCTGAAGACTCCAGAATGACTGTAAATGGTGAAATTCGATTCGATGAAGTTGGTATTAGTTTCAGAACTAGTTTTCATCATTTTTAAAAAATAATAACGAATAAATGACCAAAAATTATCGATTTTTATAAAATCTTCTAAAAATCAAAAAATTAATTTGGGGAAATGAAATTTTGTCAACGTGACTTTGAGACTATACTCCTTTCAAATCGCAGGCGAACACCACTAGTGCATAGTGCATTTGTCCGGAGGTTTTGAATTGAAGAAAAAAGAGCTTTGAACCTCCTATTAACACATGATTCTATGTATTTTTACAGCAAAGATAATTAAATTGTTTCAATACCTAAGAATAAACTGCTAATGAAATTGTAGGAGCATCATGTACGAGTATTTATAAAATTTACTACCTAATACGTTAAGCAGGATGATTTTTTCTCAACTAAAAAAACTTGTCGCAGACTCGCAGCGCCATCTGTCATATCATTTCATGGCTTATGAATAAGGTTTTTGCCATTTTCACAAAGAAGATGGCGTAATTGAACAAGTTTACTTATAAATATACGTAGTAGAGAGCAGAGATTGTTTGCTTTTTTCAGAGAGCAAAAAATGGTACATACGTATAGGTATATTTTTTCGTCGGATCAAAAGATCGTCTCCTGTTCAAATGCTATATTACAATAGTAATGTCTACAGCTATCCCAGTTAGGTACTTGAAAGATGATATCACAGGACAATCTTGATTAATCAATATAAAAAAAAAACATAATAGGTTAGGTTGATTTCAAATTCAAAATTAGGCAAGTTTGTGGTTTAAATTTTAAAACCTTACGGGTTTGACAAATGTAGATAGTTTTATGATTTGCTTTCAATTTTCAAAATTTGATAGAATAACATGGGTAAGGAGGTGGACGATTTTTATATATTTTTAAAACTTTTTTATTTATTTATTTTTTTAAAAAATTAAAATTCATCAAGCTAATTGGAACTATTTCTATTTGTTAAACAAGGTTTTTTATTTTTTTAAATTCTAAAATTCATCGAATTGAATTTTGACCATAAGGCATAAATTTTCAAGAAAATGTTTACAAATGAAAATTGTTGACAAAATTTAGGTTGTTTTTTGAAAAGAGGGTCATGCAGAACAATGTGGAAATGAGATCCATTTCTTAATTTTATATTGAACAAAAGAGGAAGGTATTGCAGATTTTATTTTTAAAAATTCCAGTAAATAGGTACCTAGTAACTATTTCACTTTTTAACATTGAAATCGTAAATGTTGGTTAGGAAATTGAAAAAATGATACTTACATTTTTTACAATATAAATGGATTTGAATAGATCCATTGTTGAGCCGTCGCTGGGGACGGATGAATTTGCTAGTGGTATACTATAAAAATGAGTTATACAAAAATGAAACTACTTACATAACAAAAATAGAAACAAAATTCTCTAAAACGAAACCACAATATCCCTGAAATAGAAGTTTGACACAGCGCCACCTATTATATCATTTCATGACTGACTAAGCACAATTCTTTACCATTTTTGTACTGAAGATAGCGTGATTGAAAAAGTCCACTTACGAACACGTGAAGTAGAGAGCAGCAGTACATAAATACTATGCAACTATCATTATGTTGAAATCAGATCAACCAAAATTTGAACACAACTGTTTGAAATTTCATATCATACACAGTAAGTAATTTTATTCACAGTCTACCTACACATTCCACCCCTCCCCCACTCCAAAAAAATTACATGTTAGTCTTACAGATTTTATAGATTTTAATAATAGACCAATAATTTTTTTGACGTTGGAGGTACATACCCATTATCCTGATCCTCCAATCATGAGCAGCCACGCTCGAGACTTTATTTCTAAATTACTCAGGAAAAAAAACCAGCAGCAAGATTATCTACGAAAAAACTACAATGTCATGAATGGATAGTTTCTAAGAAACGTTGATATTTTTAAGAAAAGCTAGTTAAATGTTGGCTCCAACTGAAAGAAAAACTTTATGAACTGGACAAACCTAAATTTCAAGAGCATGCAAAAATATATAACTAGCCATATTTTTTGATTTTTGGTAAATTCTTGAAAATCAAAGGTCAAACGATGCGAAAAATCAACACTTTAGAAGATTAACCTACAAAGCCAACATTTTATAAGTACCTTGACACCTACCCTATTTTTGACCTCCCCTCCCTCCCCGGAATTGCTTGAAAACAGTTTGTAACTGTTTTGAGGAATTCTGAAGCTTTCAGCAGATTTTTGAAAGCGGAAATTTCCACAAATTTTCAACCAAACGAAGTTGGAAAACTAAAATTTTCTCTAGTAACTTCAGCATGCTGAGTAAACAGTGGGGAGGGCTTCAGGTCACCCTAAAGTCTTCAGTCATATTTTGGAAATTCCAGTTTTCAAAAAAAAAAAGGCCATGAATGAATTAGTTTAAATCGACTTCAGCAGTCAGCACGAATTATCTCAATTAATACTTGTTAGTCACCCACTTCCTCACTTGATCCATTATAGTACACCATTTTCCACAAAATCGGTGTCTGGTTCAGAATCATATTTAATTCCAGCGATTTTAATGATAGAAAACTCACAAGCGACAATCGCGTTTATAGATCCATAATAAAGTTGATTTGGATGTTTTTTATGGAACTTTTTGAAAATCTGGAATTGTCAAAATATGGCTGGAGGCTCTAGAACGGCTCAAAGCCATCTTCGATAGGCTCAACATGTTGAAATTACGATTTAGAAAGAATTTTAGCTTCCCAACTTCATTTGATAAAATTTTGCGGAAATTTCCTTTTCAAGAAACCTGCTAGATTGTTCCAGAACTGCTCAAAATGGCTCGAAACCGTTTTCAATGTATTCGGAACAGTGAGAAAAGGGAAGAAGGGGGGGGGGGTCAAAAATACGATACGTAGTAAATTCCAACTTTTTAGATCAGGTTTGCAAAACTTCAATTTTTTCTGGTTTTTAGCGTAAATTTGATTTTCAAAAATTCACCAAAAATTGAAAAATGCACTTCAGCACTCAACATTTTAGCTGGCGATGTACTTTTGCATGCTCTATGGACTTAACTTTGTTTGGTTCAAAAAATTTTCAGCTGGTTGGGATACCTCTCTTGTGAGATTGTCGAGAGAAACGTACGACGACAAAAAGGTCCAAGTTTCAAGCAAGTATTATGGCGAGCATGTTAATGAACTATCGGAATTGGATGTCCATTTCTTCGGAATTTTCGAGTGAAAACCAACTACCTGAGATAGATCAAAATTCACAAACTATTCGCATTATGAGACTTGACTGGAAACGTTGCGATGATTCAGGTATGTTACCAAGAAAATCACATTGAGCTTCGCGAATTAGTTCGTGTCGACAATAGTCACCTCACCTCCCATATTTATTGTAATTTCAAGTTATAACAAATTGAAATTTTGGGTTGAGTAACTTTTCGGTCACCTGGTGTGATCTCTTTGGCATATTCAACCCTTATGTATGTATTTTGATTAGCGAAAACGATTAGTAAGTAGTCTTCTCAGGGAAGAGAACGAATGGAAAATGCCATGCATCGCCTATTTACTCAGTAAATTAGAATATCAGATGACAATCTGAAAAAATTATAGGAGTCAAAATACATAAACTATATTTCATAAAATTTATGAAACTTAATTCTTCCGCAAAATTTCAGCCTCATTATCTCGATTTTTTCGAAAAAATTCAAAATATACACCCCCCCCCTTCCTTTCCCCCTTACATTGTTCTATTTTCTCATATTCAACGTTCCATCATATACTTCATCCATATAAAAATCACATTAAAAATTACCCCTTTTCTCGTTTTTCTCTCATACAATGCTAATCTATACTCGACTCGAATAAGGGAAAAATAACTCTCACGTGGAAAATCGGCCCCTTACACAGCGAGGCAAAGAGGGCAAAAGCACAGCAAAAAGAGCGTCTTGAAAATTACAAAAACAGGTTTATCGATACTACAATTAAAGCGATCAATCATTATCCGTCCGAGTACAATGGATTGTATGCGCGGGTAAGCAATATGGTATGTAATGTTTAGCGCGATAGAAAATGAACCATGACTGACGTTGATTGAAAACTTTACTAAAAAGCTCGCGATTAAGCCAACACATAAAAGATTTCGGTCGGGTAAACTGCCTCTCGTCTCGTCGCGCAGCCGGATTAATAAGATAGCAATATACTCTTCGAGTTAACCTACCTACTACTAAGTATAATAAAACGTGCACAATATTTTAAATAAAATGTATCCGCACCCAGCCTATAGACTATAATCATACGCTTATTTGGAAAATTTTCCCACAGCTTTGGGAGTTGTCCTGTCTTCGCGTTGATTGTTGTTCGTCTCTTGGAGTGGGTGAAAATGATGAAAATTCAGTCCAATGGTATCTCGTCGTTTTTACCATGCAGCCAACAATAGCTATTGTAATGTGCGCCGGTGTACGAGTACGTGAGGAAAACGCGCATCGTCGTGAATTTTCCTTATAGTGTCTGTTGACGTCGTAGCACGATAACAATAGGTGGAAAATATAAACGTTTTATCCACCCACTGCGCTGGAATCACGTTTCTTTGGGTGGTGCTGATTCCAGTCGATTGTATTCGTGCTGTATGGAACCGACCTATAGAAGAAGCAGCATTCCAAGACTCGGTGCCAGTGAATATAGATATTACAGGACACATGTATGTCTGAAAATTTCAACTTGAATGAAATTTATTATTAAAATTAAAAGGTTCCGCAAATAGGTAAGTATGATTTTGAATTCCGAGATGCTAAAAGTACAAACTTCTGTTAAAGCTCAGACATTTTTGCATTTTTACAATTTTTTTCGTAAGTTTTGTTTTTATTAGTTGCATAAAATCTTATGAACAGGAACACAAAAAATAAAACACAAGTCTGGAATTTTAAACTTGCCAAAAAGTACAACGATGTGGATAATTATCATAATTTATGCTTTCAAATTCTTGAATGCCAAAAATTCAAAGTTTCATAAAAGCTCAAGCATTTTTGTATTTATAATTTTTTCTTTTCGTAATTTTTATAATCTTGAGGAAATCCTGGAAATACAATCAGATAGCATTAAGAATAACAGAAATAACTGAACTCGTAACAAGACTAAAATAAAAATGGAGCATGAAAAAGATCATGCTGAGTGGATCGATTTACTGCAGAAGTTGTTTATTGAAGCTAAATCATTACCAGATCTGGAAAAATTCACTGCTCATGAAGATGAAATTGAATAAAATGTCGAATGAAAAACTTGAAAATACACCTCACAGTCCGTAACAAAAATCGATCTGCGGATGGATGCAACTTTCGACATTTTTGGAGTATTCTGGTATCAATCGCTGCGCAGGTCGACTCAAAAACGTTGCTTAAAATTACAAAAAGGAAAAAATCAAAAATATAAAAATGCTCGAGCTTTGGTAAAATTTTGAACTTCGGACTGCAGAAATTTCGAAAGCATAATTACGAAAAATTACCCCACAGAGTCATAATTTTTGGAGAAGTAACATTCCAGACTTGTGCCTTGTTTGTTGTGTAAGTACAAGATTTCATGTAAGTGCCACTGATAAAAATTAAGATTACGAATAGAAAAATTGTGAAATACAAAATTCTTGAGCTTTTACAGAAGTTGGTACTTTCAGCAACACAGAATTCAAAATCATATTCACGGAACGTTCCAATTTTTATTTTAAATTTCAATAAAAAAAAATACAAATTTTCATTAATGACGGTAATTGAACGAAAGAACTAGCTCATTATATCGCCGGTTCAACTCTGATCCAAAATGTCACTTGCAGGAGTAGGACATACGGCAAAGCCGACGATTTTCAAAAAATGAGTTCATCTACTATGAAAATAATCATTTACCAGCGTATGGCTACTTTTTAAATGTAATGAGAAGGCAGTAGAAGAATAGGTAAGAAAAATTTGTACATTATATACAGAAAGGTTAAATAGGATCTGATGGTATTGTTGAAACTACCATACTGCAATACTGACTGAGTGACTGCAGTTGGTGTAAGAGAAATATTATAGTACACAATACAATGCCTTAGCTGGTGTTGTAGTTATAATCGGCTATATGAAACAAAAAAGTCCTTTTCATTGCTGCACTGAATGAAATATTGCATGATACACTCATTTGCAGAAAATCAAGGTAGAGAACCACAGCCACATCAGTGTTTTAAAAATTGGAAGAGAACTGATCCTTCTGTTAAGATGCAACTTTTTGGAGTGACAGATGGCTTTAGAAGAATATGATGACAAATCGTCAGTAAAACATACAGTAAATAAATGTACAAAAGTAATTAAGTAAGTTAGGTGGTGGACCTCTAGTGAGGTCAATCGTAGAGAATAATTTAAAACCAACAGGTAAACAAGGGTCACATATATTTCAAGTTCGGTTTATGATTTTTTTGTTAGGTTGAAAGAAGGAAAGTTCAAATCAAACCTACAGAATACGTTTCTGTGAAGTACCTACTTACAGAACAATAACAAATAAATATCTTTTCTCCCACTTGAACAACCTACACGAAAAGAAGAAAGTTAAATCTCCTAATATGGTAAGACTTTTTTTGAATTTTTTTTTCAAAAAATAAACATTTTTGTTGTAATTTTTTTAGAGTTTCAATTTTTTATTTGAAGACAAATTTTTGATTTGATGCTGCGCTCTTTTCATGTAAAAACAGCTGGCATTATATTATGGGTGGCCCAAAAGTCACGCGCCGCTTGCGTAACTAGTGCTTCACATAAACCTCCGTTTGTTCCCCTTAAATAATAAAAACTATGCAACCAATACACCTTTGGAAAGTGGTAACTTACCCCTTTCCAAAGGTGTATTGGTTGCATAGTTTTTATTATTTAAGGTATGCAACCAATACACCTTTGGAAAGTGGTAACTTACCCCTTTCCAAAGGTGTATTGGTTGCATAGTTTTTATTATTTAAGGGGAACAAACGGAGGTTTATGTGAAGCACTAGTTACGTAAGTGGCGCGTGACTTTTGGGCCACCCCTTATGTACAGCTTTTAAATTTTAGTTACAATTTTTAGATCATTGAAATTTATTTTATTTGTGTTTCAACTTTTATCAAGCTAGGTAAATGTTACTTGTACTTTGAACTATTTATTGTGACTTTTGTGTAGTCAGGCAAAGAAATTTCGATACACAACGGCAGTGTAGTTCATAATAGTATGAAAGGCAGAATTCTTGATCTAGAGATCACTCTAACAGAACAACCAAGCATCAAAAAAGGAATAACAAAGAATTTGCCAGCACATGAAAAATTTATCGAAATTACCAAAATAACAGACAGCCAAAGCTTCATCGCAGTCATAGGAATAGTAACAAATATCACCAAAAGAATGGTTAATATTAAATCCAGTAACACAACCAAGGAAATAACAACATCAACTTTGACAGACCAAACAGCCCAAATTACAGCTACATTGTGGGAAAATAATACATCAATAATACTGAATTGCATCATTACTTTAGAAAGCTGTGAAACACGTACCAACATTTGGAATGGGTGTTCAGCCATTGACTTTTTAGATATGGACTGCTAGCGGTACATAAGCCAATGGTCTTGAACATAGTTCATCAGTTAGTCGCGGTTTGGCTTCTGCGCATGCTGGAATCTGAAAAATGACGTCGTACCAGGTGACGACTTTATACCTCCCGTACCTCCATGTAACTGTACCAGGGTGGTATAACGTCATAACAGAGCTGGCGCATGCGCAGATTGCAACCCGCGACTTACTATGTTCAAGACTATAGCCGTATGTTAAGCTTATGGGCCACTAGCAGTCCATATCTAAAAAGTCAATGTGTTCAGCTCATTGTATCTAACACAACAAAGATAACGATAAGCCCTGATTGGGAAGAATTGTAAAATTTACTTAATTGGAAAGAGCATAATGAGAGCTCACATACTTTAAATGAGGTAAAATACTATTTAATAATGTATTTCTAGGCCAATTTTATAAAGTTTATATTTATTTGTAAGATGTACCTATCACAGTAACCTTTTGTCATTATGTTTTCTATAATCTAATACAGTCCACTATTGAAAACTTATACATTTTCACTTCTTCTTTATTAACAAATTGGTCCCCGGCTGAGAATGGAAATTGTCTCTAATCAAAGGAAATCGGGGATGATAGAGACGATGATACAAATACTAGTTTGACGAGGAGTTCAGACGCCAATGGACGCCACTACAAAATAATATTCGATGGATTAAAAAAGATAAAAACCGACGACGAGCCTCTCTCTGAACGACCCGAGATCCTTGACAAAGAATTAAAAGAACTGCAGAATTTGAAAGAAGAATACCAAGCAAAGTCAATTGATTGTGAATTATATAATAATGTCAATCATGAAGAATGTAACGAATTTCTGCAAATTTACAAATATCTACATAATAGATTAATGGCTCATCAAACTGTGTTAAAAAAGAATCAAAAATGCTAGATGTGCATACACGTCAAGTCATGAAGTCATCATAAATAGGATGGAGTTGACCTACCAAAATGAAGGTATTCTTTCACAAAAAATTAATTTTCTGGCATTTGACGAGATTGTAAAAGATCTCAGAGCAGCTGGTGGAAGTTTGGGTGCGACTGACAAGCTTACGCATTTAGTTAGGGACTTCATTACCTGATGAACAGGAAGCCCAGATTCACATAAGTACATACTTATTTTTAGTGGCAGATGATATGACAATTGAATTGGCAAAGCATAAACTGACCAAGTTTTATGGACGCCTAAAAGATCACCAGTCAAAATCTACCTCATCTATTCATGTGTCAACATCTATTCCACTGTCATCATTGTGTACGATTTAGTTTCTGTGAATCCTGCCATTCTCACGTCGTTGTCCTCATCTTCTTCCTATGCTCGAAATATTTTAAGACTTGACCATTAAAAAACAACCAATCAGGAGAGATTTCTCTTATGGTAACATGCCTAATAATTTCGAGAGTGAAGAAATGTGAGGCATTTATTTGGAATCAAATTAATGTATTTTAATAATTTGAGTAAGTAAGTTTTAATCAAATAAAATCATTATATTTTAATAATCGAAGTAATTGAGTAATTGTAGAGTAAATTCATTGTATTTTGTATTTTTTTTTTGGTTCAACATAAGTGATAAATGGTGATTTCTGATTTGCGTTCAATCTTCTGCTGAAGATTAATTTGTTGACTTTTTTCAATTTTAATTATGTACTTACATTAAATTAAGTGAAAACCCATGTGCTAGTCACAGTGGTAGAGTGGAGCTTCAAACTCTCCAAGTAGAAAAGTATGCTATGCAAGGCAGTGCTGTAATCTGTAAGGTGATAAAATCATTAAGTGAAACGATTAGGATATATGTAGATTAGATGATTGGGCAGCTTCAGTAGTTGCAATATGAAAATTAAATTGAATTATTTTTCAGACATGGATGAAATGACGTTCACTTTCACAAATTAGGATGCAAAAGATAAAAATATGCTTATATACAATATACGCAGAGCACATTTCAGTCCATTGTACTTTAAAAGTAAAGTGGTTAATTTCCTTTTCATCTGAGTAGTAATGCTTTGTTTTCTATGTTTCTCCATTGTGATTTGTAATAATGTTTTTTCTCTTGTTTATCAAGCAGTATGAAAACCATAGAGAAAAAAATTCTTCAGAAAGGGGATATTCCTACTCGAAATTTACCCATTAAAGGAAGTGACCAATCACCAAACTCAAGATATCAAGATAGAAGCTTGATAGGAAGACGAATTATTGTAAAATAGTTCTATAGGTATACAAAGGTTACAATATGAATAAAAAGAAGTTCGCCCATCTAAAAATCATAACCAAAATTTTAAAACTACAGAATAAACATACCAAGTATTTTACATAACTTATACATAAAGCAGGATCTTTTGGCAAGTAAGTATATCTAGGCATAAAAATGGCACTTCGTTGCAAATTATTGTACATAGAAAAAGCGTGACCTTTATTCTTTGTTGGAAAAACAGTGAGACGTTTGTCATTGGGGGGGGGGGGGGGGATGAAACTTCCAAATAATTTTTTTTTGTGAAAAAACAACAAATATTTGTCAATTTCTAAAAAAGCGAGAATTGGTTACAATTTTCGAGTAAACATTGGCAATTTTTCGTAATCATTTTTCTGTCAATTTTTTGATAAATACGTTGATAATTCGTAACAATAAAGATGAATTTCAAAATTTTCATAAAAAAAGAGATTTTCATTAAAAAAAAAAAAAGAAAAAAAAGAATGCAAATCAAACCCAAGTTTTTGAGTTCCAATCATACATCTGATCAAACCACACTCAATTCATCTAAAAAATAAATGCATTATTTCTCGCCAACCTCCCTTTCTCTCATTTGACCAAATCCTCGAAATAATCCAGTAGGTACCGATAATACGCCCTTTTTCGATTAATAAAAAAATGTCGCGCGCGCTACGCGCTACACTTCAAAGAGGAAACGATTCGAAAATGAAGTTACATTTTCTATATCGCCTCAATAATACAACCAGTTCTATTCTTATCAATACTACCGGTTTAGTTCATATCAATTGCTTATGAGCGGCATAATAAAAAAGGCAATAGGTATAAGCCGACCGATAGAGACGGTGTGATTTAACAATTGTCTTCTTAAGACAATAGGAGTTAAAAGATGAGTGCCGGTAGACTACTAGGCACCGGTAGCACGTCTATCCGCGATTGGAATTTCTAACAATAAGCCTGTAGGAGAAATGAAACGTTTCGCCATATACAGCGTGCATTGTCTCGCGACTTAAAAGCGTCTTATAGAGTACACGTAGGTAAGTATACTGTACAGTGTATGCAGCAGCAAGTATGGAAGTTTTAGCTGTAAACTGGAATTCTCTCGCAGCTTATACATATGCCTGAGCTATTTTGAAAAGCAAATCGACTCGGATATGTCTCGTGTGCGTCTGAATGCACGTTAGACGTGCTGGAATCAATTCAGTGGGAATATCTTAAACTTTTTTAAGTTGGATATGAGAAAGAAGAAAAAAAACCAGAAAATATTACTGCGAGGTAGGTATTTTAATGGTGAATGGGTTCTGTAACATGAAGAAGAACCTGCCCCAACTGACAGAAAAATTATTGAACCAGTAAAAGCCGAATCACAGGAGTATGCCAAAATATGACACTAGGTGCAGGTACAATTTCAGGAAGGTACTGAAGTGCATTTTTAAATTTTTGGCGAATTTTTGAAAATCAAATTTGAGCTCAAAAAAATGGAGAAAAATCGACCTAGAAAGTTTAAATTTGGTACCTATCCGATTCTAGACCTCCCAATTTGATTGGAAACAATTTCGAAACAGTTTTGAGCCACTTTCAATCGCCTAAACACATTATTTCATTTTTCTAAAGTTCATTTTGTAAAATTTTAAGGAAATTTCAACAGTAAAAAACCTGCTGGAGGCTCCAGAACTGCTCAAAACGGTTCGAAACTGCTTTCTTTCCATTCTAGAGGTCAGAAATAGGATACATACCAATTTTCAGTGTTTCAAGTTGATTTGGTGAAAATTTGATTTTTTTCATTTTCAGCCCAAAGATTTTCAAGAATTCACCAAAAATCCTAAAATGGGCTCGAGCACTTGCAATTGTGGTTTGTGAATTTTTTAAGAATGCTCCTTCGATTCAAAAATGTAAGGTTAATACAATACAATACTTTATTTGAGATATAATTTCAAGACTGAAAAAATTATGGAAATGCAAGTATTCACGTAGGTAGTCAAAAACTCGAACGTGGTACATATTATTCCAGAAAACGCGCATTTGATCACTAGTGAGTAGGTAATTTTTTATATTTTAATTTTTGGGCTGATTTTACAGTTCCAAGGAGGGTAATGACCCCTCTCGTCCCACTAAGTCTCAGCCACTAATATTTGCACATCAGAAAATTGTGCATCCCAAAATTTATGCGCCGGGGGACAAATCCCCTGTCCCCCTTTCTACATCACTGAGTATACTCAAATTGTCAAATGTTTTATATGTATTTCGGCGAAAAATGAAAATAAATTTCTTCAACTATATAAAATAGAGAAACAAATTCTTCAAATTCAGTTCAAGTAAGTAATAATAAGCATTAATATGTGATTGTTGAATTTGTTTTTCAAAAATTTTCAATTTTAACGAATATTCCAACGTGTGATGTTTTCAATGGATGTGGAACGCCAAACTTTTGTTTAGCGTTTTTGAAGTGGTTTCAACCATTCAAGGTGAGTATTTTTTTTCCAATGAAATAGAAGATGTAAATAATTCACACATTAATTTCATTCTATTATTTTGATAAAATAGATGGGGAAGGTGAAAAAAAATATTGGAAAGCAAGCACTCGTCGACGAATGCAGAAGCTGAAAATTCAAGCAATAAAAAACGAACCAAAATCGTAGATACTCGTACACATGAGCCAATTTGGTAAGTACTTACAATATTATGTTTCATAAATTTACATATGTACTTAAGCTAGCCGCTAAAATCTTACAGTGCATGATAGAGATATCAAGACTTGGGCGCTTCAAAAAGCATCGGAGTTGAAAATAAAAAACAAAAACTTTAAAGCCTTGTAGAATTGGATATGAAATTTGAAAAAAAGAACAGAATATGTTTTCAGAAGATAACATAAAGTTCACAATGAAGGAGAAGGATGTGCTACGTTCCCGGACTTCCACGATGAACTTCAAGAATCGTTCACTGATTCATTCAGCTGTTCGTTCTTTCATCACAATGTTTTCCAAGTTCAAGTCCGGGCTTCCTGTAAGGAAATTCTGAAGCTGCACAAACTTAAAATAAATTGAAATAATTTTCGATCATGATTACAACCAAAAGGGTTGGGGGGGGGGGGGGGTAATGTGAAGGGGGTACAAGGAAAACTTCATTATTATCCATAAATGTAGGTGTAAAGTTTTTGAAGTTAAATAACTACAAAATAAAACAGTGTAAATAATGAATGTTAATGTAAGTAATTTAATTATTCTATCAATTTTCATAATGTCAACCTGAACCTACATATCTACGAGAATTACGACGGTGTAAACTATGAATATAACTTTTTAACTAGTAGGTATTTCTTTTCATAATGTCAACTGTCTCAGTTTCTCAATTCGAAGAGGAACTGAAAACTGTTTGTTCCCCTTTGGAATTTGAAAAAACCGATAAGTGATTGCAAAATTTCTTCTACTGAAGAAAATTTTGAAAAATTTCAAACGGTAATCAACAATATACAATACAATATTCTAACCAAGATACTGATAGTACCTATGTACCTATAACGCGAGCTCAAAATTGAAACGATCGACGACTTTCTGAAAACTGTAACTGGAAAATACCTGAACAAATTACCTGAAAACACTCTTGCTTGCTTCTTCGATATCGGGCAAAATCGCCCTTCAAGACGCAAACCGAAACTTCCTCAAAATTTCTTTTAGGTTTCTTAGCGCTAACTCTTTTCTTTCATAAGTTTTAAAAAAATCTTATTTGTAAAATTCGTGAATAGCGCTAAATTGTGCTGAACCGAATAATAATACAATTTTCATTCATTCATTCAATTGGCTAACTACAAATAAACTATTAAATTTTCCAGATTATGACGAGAAAAAAAATCGAACTTTATGGAGTTCATCGCTAATTCCTTTTCATGGAACTCCATTTATGTTCAATCATTACATTGTTCAAATGGCCTCAAGTATTTTGATCGAAAAAAAGCTTCAAATATTCTGATATGTTGATTGTACATTTTGCATTATATCCAACGGTATGATAATTCTTCACTTTATGAAACCCTTACTCAAAATTATAACTTTCATTTTTAATATAGCATGATCATGCAATTATTGGCAAGGAACCAGATTTCGATTACAACCGAGCAAAAAAAAATCGGCTGTGGAGTAACCACGAAAACAGATCACTCAGGAAAAACCCGGTCCAGGTAGCGATTTTTACTCAAAATTCAAAATTCTACTGTATGAGCTCAACTCAAAACTAGCAGCTAATATTTTAATGGTGTGGTACTTGGTACCATAAACTACCACTTACGCCACATTATACCCAATCGATGAAATTGCGATATTATTTACGGCGAACCGAGTATGCAAAACATTCAACATATAAGCAATCGTTGCTCACTTTAATCATTCAGGAAGTCCGTTTGAAATGTTGACACGTTTACACGAAGTTTTATTTCTAGCAATATTCAAAAGAGTACAAGATGTTTCATTTGAGGTGTTGGAATAATTCGTCCGGTGTGGTATCTATGTACATTATGTATTACCAAGCAACAAAAATTACACAAGAACATGACTTATTGGTTAGCCCATCTCGAAAATGAAAGGAGAAAAGTTTGGTGATCATGTTGATGATTTTTAAAGTTCCAAATTTCTCTTAAAAAGTAAAAAGTTGCATGTATTTGTGACACATTGCAGAACTGTAAAAAGGAAACTTCGAAATAGATCCTCTTACACAGTTCAAGTTCAAAGTTGAGAGGGCTTGACTGATTGAAATTTTCAAAAAGCCAGTGTGCCTTCAATTTTAGAATCATACAAAAAATTAAAGCAATAAACCACTTTTTAGAATAATTAATGCCTCCTTCGGCTTGAAAGTTGAACTACAATTGAAAAAAAAATTACTCAAATCATATTCAACAAATTTGCGATGTTCATTGAAAACAGCAAACTTTGAAACTCCAAACAGAATAGCTGAATTCGGGCGACCTGCACACGCTGCACACTCTACAGCTACACACTCTGCAAACTGTGCAACCTAAACAACGCCCCTTGCACTGGCTACTTCGAGAAAAAGCCGCTGCAATTAATAACTGATCTACCCAAATTAATTCGACGGCGAAGTGAAAATTCTAAGGTAAGGCATCACAATACTGTTTTTCTTTAATTCCTTCCTTTCCTTTCTCCCAAATAGTAAACCAAGTCCCCAACTAACACGAGAAAAAAAATCTTCATCAAGTCGTACAGATCTTACTTCGATTTTCCCGCAATAGCGTTTGAAACTGTAGTAAGAATATCGGCGATAAATTTGCAACGACAGATATCTGATTTTTCATCTGCTGTGTCAGAATAATTACAAGTTCTCAAAAAAAATTATCGAAGATCTGTATCGAAAAATTTCGATTTCGTTTCGATTTCATATAATAAGGGTCATTCCATGCCAAATCGATGGATTTTTGCACGATGGGTCTTGGATTTTCTTTTAAAAATCAGATCATGTGTAGAGGTTATCACTTATAAGCGGCCACTCGCACTTCAACTATTTTACTGTCAATATGTAAATTAAATAAGTTATTTTAAAGTTCGTAAAGTTCGATGAACTCGAGTCATAATTTCTAGTATTTTCTCAAATTTAAGAAGTTTATGACCTTATATCTGGATTACCATTATCCAATCGAAATGTCATTGTTTTTCGTAGTTTTAAAATACCGGGTGACTTAAAAGTCCTGCAACCGAAAAATTGGTTCCTTGAAAAAATATCAACAGGCAAAAAGAAATGAAATGGCAGTCGTTGCATAGCAGAGACTCCAAGTGATTCACAGCTAATAAACTTGTTCCCTTGTAATGATTCTTCCACAACATTTTTAGTACCTATAAAGTAAAAATTTTCGATTTTTCACGAAAAAAATTTTAAAGTTTTTTTTCCTGAAAAATTAAATAACGATCGGCGAATGGCGGGGGATGCATCATCTGGTGAAGACCATCGTGTAGCGTTGCATAAGCCACCTTAAAATAATCCGACGTACGCAACCTTTCGTACACCTATGATAATTTGTCTGCTTGGTAATATAATTCAAGTATGCCTGGTCTGCCCCTGCAAAGTGTGCGCTATGCAATTCGAATGGGGGGTGAAACTTTAATTACTTGGGGGAGTACCCTCCTACTATTAATAACAACGCAATTGAAAAAGCCTGCTCATAAACGTATTTTTTATTTTAAAAAAAATTTTGGGTTGCGTAACTTTTGGGTCACCCGGTATAAGTCGTTATTTTTTGTTCTGAAACAAAAATTCTTCAGTGGTGTAAATAAATCTATTATTTCTTCTCGAACTTTTTTATTCGAATTCCTATCGACACGCGATTTTTTAAATACTACCCCTTCGATGGAGCTTTCATTGTTCTTAATTACTGGTCTGATACAACAAGAGTTAGGTCAGCTTCGATTAATCATCATTTATTATGTTATCGATATCGTTTTAATTGGAAAAATATTTTTTAACGCAAATCGTGATCTGCTTCAAAATTAACCGTTGGCGTAAATGGGTGATTCTCAAAAAATGGTAATAATATTTTCTGTTTAAGACGAATTCTCAACAGTTGCTTCAGTTATAGAAAAAAATAAATAAAATAGGGTGTTGTTATTTTCACATTCATCGAATTCGTGACTGAACGAATTGCATGAAAAAGTAAGTAATCTCGTTCTGTTGTGTTTGTCGAACTCCGATCATCATTCCTGATGGCAGTGATGGCTGATATTAGATAATCATTGATTGTAATATGTGTTAACGAGCTAATCAGAGCATCCAGATCGCGTTTAAATAAAATTGATAAATTATTCTATAAGTCGACATGCTTCAGATATGCATTAATGTATAATGTGAATAATACCAAGTCGTACCAATAGTAGTTAATGCCCGATGATAGCTTTCGACTTCGGACTTCAAAGTTGAAGTTGGAAAAACTGTAGAAAACCAACTTATAGTCTGTAGAACACTGAAAGGCAATGATGAATAAATGAATTTCAAGCATGAAGCATCGCATCCTCCTACAGTATTACTATTCTTCGTTTTTACAATTATCTGACCAAAACCAAAAAGAGCTGGAGCTAAGATCTCTTCAGTTTTTAAGAAGCTTTCCAAGTAATCTGCTTGGGATACAATATACATAAGTAAATAGTATGTAAATGAAAGTTATTCTTTAAAAAGATACAAATGTAAATTATGGAAGTGGCCAGGTTCCGGAGTGTCTTACTACTTTCAACTTCGAAATAATGCAAAAAATCAGTGGACCTAATTTATAGACCTTTGAGTGCTCTGCGAAAAAGATCATCCTCATATTTTATCTACATCCAACTTTGATTGCAGCAGCACACCAGAAAATTTCGATCGATGATAGCTCTTCATCTCCTAAGTAGGATTTAATTACTACCAAGGAATTCACAACATGATACAATCACATTCAACCAATCTATGATTATTCGTTTCTAAGCCAAATGGAATACACGAAAGATAGATCAACGGCGATCATTCCTAAAAATAGGTATTCCAATTTTTTGCATATCCATTTCTGCAGCTAAGAATAACTTCATAGATTCGTAATTTTAAAAAAAATTGGTCTTCGGTTGTTCGGTTTCATATTCGACTTCTTTGTATGCATTGAGCTTTAGGATCGAATAAAAATTAACTTCGAATATTCAGAACTTTGAATCAAACTTTGAGCTTTCAAAATATAATTATAAAAACTTCGAACTTACACTTCGTAATGATAAATTTTAGCTTTGAAAATATCGTAATTCGGTAATACAGTTGGAAAGGCTTACTCAGAAAATTTTTACTGATCTTTGATCATTTAATATTTTAATTTTCGGATGAAAAATAAGACTGCAGAAGAAATATGGTGATCGAAAACATTTCGATGATTTTATAAGGAATTAAGAAATATAAGGATTTAAGAAATTGATTCCATCGTACAATATTTATTCGTAAAATCTAAATTGTAAATTTCGGAAATGAATTATCAAGTACATATAACGTTATTCAATTTTGTTTCATTATGTTTTCGTTAGGTATTAGGTATGTGTCTTTTCCCCTCCCTTTCATAATTTTACTGTCGAAGATTACCTGTAGGTCATTTCATCGAATATTCTTCGGCAGGTAATCAAATTATTTTTATTAAAACTTATTACCTGATTAATAATTTGTTTGTATTCTTTGTTATGATTTCTATTAACAATGGATATGGAAAAACATGTTCACTAATCGTATTTCATTAAATATACCTACTTAGGTGTGTTTATTTTTTTTTGTTTCTTTGAAATAAATTTTTGAAGGAACTTATCCGGAATACTGAAATTGCACTACATACTCGTATCATAGGTTATTTGCCTTTTTACTTTTGTGTAAGCAAGTATTAGAATCGTTCTAGGCTACATAACAGGCCACTGTGAGCTTAATCCTATTAGGGACTCTTAAGCGAAGTATTTTCACTAAAAAATTTAAGTAATGGAATTGATGGCAAGGAAGAGAAGCCTACCTATTTATCACAATATTATTCATCTATTAATTTGAAATCATTCAATTAAGTACAGTACATACCTATCTATATTAATTCAACGATAATTATTCTAAGTTCTTGTTTTAGTTCAAGTATTAATTGAAATATAAAATCATAAAATATTGAAATGTAATATTATCATTGCAAATGTAATCTTATTGAACTGATTGGGCCCAAGTTGGTTACTTCAAAAAGGCTGAGAAATTGATTATAGGAAAGTGATTGAGAGAAAGACTAAGTATACAAGTACTTAAGTCCTGAGGATACCGCCACACAACCGTGAATTCGCTCTCATTCAACTGACAATCATGACTCCTAAAGGAGTCATGAGAGAGTGAGGGCTGCCAAATGCTATTACGAATAACATCAATTTGTAATTTTATACAAAGAAGGAATAATTTTGAATTATCAACAATCAAAATTTCATGATTAGATTTCAAAAAGAAAAATGGAGGCATTTTATCCAAAAGTAAGTTATCAATTCATAAACTGGTATGTATCTCTTCGAATTATCCGACCGATAAAACCTTAACATCAGTATATATGGGAACATTTGGATAAAAAACCATGAAAAAACACTGAACCTTGAATATTCAGATCATGCTGCAATTGCTGCACCAGTCACGCGATTAATTAGCCAATGCAGACAATCTGCCACCGAAAAGGCTGCATAAACACGCGCCTTATTGGATTGATTTAACGCGGAACCAATAAAATACCTATAACCTATTTATCATGCTACGAAGCAGCGAATACACACTACCTGTACACACATAAGTATAACAAGTTGAAAACGTAGACAAATGAATAAAGAGCAACGGTGTGCGCGCATATTGCCCAGAGACAGCTATTGAATAAAATATTACGGTCAAGTCGCGGTAAATAATGCAAGCTGTAAAACACCAGACTTGGAATATTATTCTCAAACTCGCATAGTTTGGCGCCACCATCGCCCCATCTTGTACTTTACTAAAATCGTGGAAATAATTCTTTTCATTGAGTCTCCTAAAGTACAAAGCGTCTCACACTTTCATAATCCTCATCAGGTTGATGATCGCGATGAGAAAAGCTCTAGGATCTATTCAGCAGCCCAACGTACAAATAAATTTATATAAAGTGGACGTCAACTTGCCCAGTATGTACCCAGTTAACATGTTCACAAGTGTATATTGTTCTCAGTGTTGACCAAAGTACAAACTGGCAGAAAGGGTTGCACAGGGTGCAAAAGCAAACCTTCAACTTTTTATATTCCAAGAACTGACTAGACAGATCAAAGATCCTTCTACGTTGGCAAATTTCTGAAAAATTAGTCCACCTGTGGCAACTTATATAGGTACGTCAGCGCATTCCAGAATTTGGTTACTTTTTATCCCAAGCCATAAATTACACACCAAGTTCAGTTCTCTTTATGAAAATATTTTCCAATTCCAAGTTGTAAAAAAATAAACAAAGATCGTTCAACAAATCGCACATTTATCATCGCGTTGAAAAAATTTCTACCAATTTGTGTTGTGTACGAGTACGAGTATACTACAAACCACAAAGTTAATTATCATTTTCACATTAAAACCGTATACGTAGGTAAGTACAAGCAACATACACCTGTGTAATATTTTACGAAACCCTAGAATCGAAAATAATAAATAGTGGACACCTATGGCATCGCCACGGGGAAGTACATATACCCGATGGTATATTCCACATAACAATGAAATATGTACACACCATCTAATGAAGAGTTGTTAGATAAATAAATTTTAATATTATTGTAAAACTGTGGTACATACATATCTCGTATATAAATGAAGGAAAAATGACCGAATCGTCGACTGCTGAGAACAAAGGTACAAAAACGTCCGCTCCAAGATTAGTGGCGTTTACTTTTTAATTTAATAATTTATAAGTCAACATATAGAATGCTCGTTGCTCGTTCACCGTGAACGCAATTTACACAATTATGCACCTACCGACGATGAGCGATGATTTTTAATTAAAATTATGTAGCCTACGTATGTGTAAGTAGTGTTTCATTTAACGCGATTTGTTTGATTGGCTACTAAATAAGGCGAAGGATGATACGAGTAGAAATGCGAGAATCTCAGAGGGAGGGGAAGAAGATGAAAAATTAAAATAATAACTCGCAGTCAAACAAGCTCGATAATTCTTAACCTCATATTTCGAAAAATGGTGGTCGAGTTTTTGAAAATATTGGAACTGAATGATCTACAAAACAGCATAAGTTACACCCACCGGTGGTTGACGTTTTTTGGGGAGAGGGTGAAGCCTTCACACAAACAGGGTGTCCAACAAAATTTCTCCGAAGAAATGCAGTACTTTTACAGTACCTTTTGCATTACCTTATACCTATTTTTTTTTATCCAGCCTACACCGACCCCCCCCCCCTAAGAAAAAAAAATATTTTTGAACCAGTTGGAATTAGTCGATAAAATTATAAGTACATATTTCAATCGAAACAAATTAAAATTACAGAAGTAAAAAATTAATCATGGTCTTTTCACAATCACATTGCAAAATATTTTATCAATGTCACAGACTTCAAACTATCAGGGTGTCCACTCATTTCTGCAAATGATTTTCCCTGACTTTTCCAGGTTTTCCAGACCAATTCTTCCATTTTTCCAGACCATTTTTTTCAATTTTCTATGCTAACCCCATACTTTAGTAGAAAAGAAAAATTTTTTGGGGGGGGGGGTGTATTTTTTTATAAGCTTCTCTTCGAACTGGATACTTCTTCCGATATAAAAAACAGCTCAACTTTGATTAAGTATTAACTTTTTTAATTAAAAATAAATAAATACTTAAATGAGAATAAAACATGCATCAAGTTTGGCCAATTGAATACAATATTCATAATAACTTTTGAAAATGTTTCTTTTCTTTTATGGATTTTTGGAGGCATCAAAATGTGAAATTTGTTCATCTTAAAATTGAGAAACAAATTGGCCCGAGCGAAGCGAGAACTTTTGAAAATTTTCATTTCTAGATGCCTAAAAACGAGGTTTTTTTTTAATGAGAAGAGTTCATTTTTTGATTTTTTAAATTTTAATATTGGAATGATGTTTTTTTGAAGGAAGTTAACTACTTTTGAAAAAAAAGAGAACAAGGTCGAGCGAAGCGAGGGCGTAAGCTTCTGAAAATTTGTATTTCGAGATGCATAAAAACGATGTTTTTTTCGTGAGTTGATTTTTTGGCTTTAAAACTTTGATTTTTATTAATATCTACTTCTAAATTTGAAACAGTGAAATTTCACTTTTTCAAATTTAGAGAGTAGAAATGTTCGTCTGGCCGTTTAAAAAGAAAAGAAAACAAGCCCCAGCGAAGCGAGGGCAAAGGCTTTTGAAAATTTGAGGTTCGAGAAGTAAAAAATAATGTTTTCCTTTCATAACAGGCCCTTGTCTGAAATTTGCAATTGATCGTTTTTTCAAAATTCCAGGGATTTTGCGTGAAAATTACGAAATTCCCTGACTTTTCCAGGTTTTCCAGGCTTGTGAATACCCTGTATCTTTTGAGGTACAAAATGAACATTTTTTAAAAAAATTTTCACCAAATAATTCATTTTGAGGTTTTTTAAAAAAATTTAAATCAATGATTTTGAGAAAAAATACAGTACTTTCAGGCAAAATGCAGTACTTTACAGTACTTGCAGTACCGAGGATTTCAATGCAGTACTTTTACAGTACTTGCAGTACCTGCAGTACCTATT
The DNA here is from genome assembly GCF_950023065.1 of Planococcus citri. Lineage (NCBI taxonomy): Eukaryota > Metazoa > Arthropoda > Insecta > Hemiptera > Pseudococcidae > Planococcus > Planococcus citri. The sequence continues at coordinate 30,185,025 of NC_088678.1, read as the reverse complement.
AGACACCCTGAAAAAGTGGGGGGGGGGGGGGTTCGGCCGTATCTTATTCGCATTTGTTTATTCTACCAGAAAATTATTAATGTGCGAGAATGTTCATGAGTGAATTTCCTATCCTGACGGTTCACAACATTTAAAAAAAAAACACAAATTCTTTGATCTGAAAAGAAGGGGGAAATGGCTTTTTTCGCAGTTCTGCAGAATTTTGAATTTCGCTCATTTTCATCTCAATTTGAACTCTTCCTTCGCGAAGATGCATTTTACGAAAATAAATCAAGTTCATTTCAAAAATGTTCCTCGATAAACATTTTTACCAAGTACATCAAAAAAATAAATATACTTAGAAATATGAGTCAATTATTATTTAATTTTTTTGTAAGTAATTTTTTTTTCTTCAACCCAGCAAAATTATTAAGTAATTTTTTTCATTTGTAAACTTTGTAATTACGCATCGAGCATGAGAAGTGAGTGTGAAAAGTATATTTTTGTTTTACAGTTGGACGTCTGATTTTTTCGTTTGTGATATTTTTAATGTGTAATTTTGAAATATAAATTGTTTGAAATACGAGTTGAAATAAATTTTCGTATTGATTTCGCGAATTCGAGATTTTATTATTATTGAAAGTGTTCATCTACCTAAAAATGGCAGCTTAGGCGACTCCACCGAAGGTGCCAGAGACAAGAGTGACTATGCCACTTCAAGGTTAGGTGAGCTTAATCCCCTACTTTGATATACCAGGATTATCTGGTCATGTATATTTTATAATGCTAAGAAATAATGATGTATGATTTTATTAGATTTAGGATAAAGAAAATGATTCTATTATGAATGTTGATTTCAATTTTTAAAAATTTATTGAAATATCTCGATTAATGAGATTCTCGTTTTTCTAGAAAACCATGTTATTCATTGATGAACATGATACATCACACCTATTACGAAATTTATACGTAGGTACTTTATATTTGAGTAAGGAACTTTCGATCTTTTTGAAATTATTCTAGTTACTCAAAATTAGGTTAAGGAGAAGTGTTTTTTCATTTTTTATTTTCGAGTCAACCTAATTCTTTATAAAATACCCGAAATTAAATTAAATTAGAACACATCACAATATTACTGTTACTCAGTATCAGTAGTTAGTCAGTATTACTGTTCGACTTATTCGATTTGTGATGCAAGCGGTTCTTCTCTTCAGTTCATGTAAAAAATTTCCAAAAGTATCTCAACTCAACACAATGACTGTGTGTGAGCTGGCCATCGAAGGTAGGTATCTCAACCTGGGTAAATTATTTATTCTCGTTCATACGAATCATCGAAATGCTCAAAAAAAAATTTCAGGAAAATATTTGAATTTTCCGCTAAATTTCAACCTATTTTGATAGGTCGCAACATGACTTTTTAATAGTTTTACAACAGTTCATTTCTACTCGAAATTCCCTACTATCCGAGCCTTCATTCGCGAAATTTGGTTCAATGAGCGTGGAACGAACTCCTTTATGTTAGGTTACAGATGAGATAAGCTTTTTTTTTGCGTTGCTGACTTGATAATGACGCCTACGTACCCATTTTTGGACCAAAGAAAATTTGGGAGTTTTCGTCCCCAATATCCTTATTGTACAAATGAAAAAATGTATAACGCCTTTTCTGGCATTTCAGACATACAAGGGAGGTGCCCCAGGAGAAATTCGCCGATTTCAACGATTCTTGCATCATTGGATAGATAACACCGAGCATAACCTAACCCCAAATTTTCAGCTGCTGAAGTTGATATTCCGATTTGTGAGAGTGATTTTTCGATTTTCACATAGCAATTTTGAAAAACTGAGCAAAAATAGTCGGCGCAGGTCGCATACCTAAGCCTCTCATATTATTTTGGAATTTTAATATGTACATATGATGAGACTGGCCCATGGTGAAATTTTCAGCTGCTGAAATTAATATTTCTGCTGTCTAGCGCGATTTTTCGATTTTCACCAGACAATTTTGTAAAATTGGCCAAAAATCGCAAAAGTCGCCCTGGGTGACTAAAATACCAACTTCAGCAGCTGAAAATTTCACCATGGACTAGTCTCATCATATCCTATCAAAATGCCCAAAATAATGGAGGTTTAGATATGCGACTTGGGCCGACTACTTTTGGCCAATTATTCAACACTTTATTGTGAAAATCAAAAAATCGCCATGAATGGTTGAAATATCAACTTCAGTAGCTGAAAATTTGTGGTCAGACTATGTTCGATGTCCTCTATCCAATGGTCCAAGAATCGTTGAAAAAGTATATTTGGTTATGTGTAGAGTTATTGTTGGATATTTAATAGGTACTTTTCTATTCTAAATTGACAAAACTATTGTTTTGATCATTCCACTGTAAATATTCACGAGATAAACATCGAATTACGAGTATAATGTATGAATTTTATTTCAGATTTATTTCATTTTTTTTTTTTTTACTTCCCTTGTGAGACCAATTTCTTCAGTTAAAAATATTTATTCACCTCGTAATATTTGACTATCAACTCTTATGTTTATTTCCTGTTAAACTTACCTTTCTATTTACTAAATACATTCATTCGCTTTGTTCTCCTCTTACTGATTCGTTTTTCCTGTTTATATTTTGATATGGCAGCAGCAGCATGAACAATTTTTTTTTTCAAAAATAAATAATTTTTTTAAAAATGTCAGAAAGTGGCGAAGATTTTTAGAAATGGATATCGAAAACGTAAATATTCGCAATCTGATGGTTGAAGAAAATTTTGAAGGTTCTGGCAGTGACGACAACATACAAACAATGGCAGTTCTTTCACAAGAGCTGGAAGACAAAATAATAGATTGAAACGAGAACAACTTGCGTGTCTGTCAGCTCTGGAAGCGGAGATTTCGCGATTAAAAAATGTTGAGGAGGAAAATGTAAAATTAAAAGATCATATTCAGGTACACAGTAATAATTGTAATAATTCGGGTAATAATCGTACGTTTTTTAAAATGGACCCTCATTATAGACACTTCTTGGCCTATTAATATGAGCAATTTTCATTGGCCCAAAAACATGTTGAATATGGATTGTATCAAACTAGAAAGTAAGGAAAATTTTGACGAGTGGAAGCAACGTCTTGATTGTGTCTTTATGAATCACAAGGCAATGGAATTCAGTGGCGTAGCCAAGGGGGGGGGGCGAAGGGGGCCATGGCCTCCCCTTGCAAGCGAAAATTTGAAAGAAAACATGCAAAAATGGACGTTTTTTCGTTGTTTGGACCCATTTTTCCCAAAAATTTTCGCTCTCGCTTCGCTCGAGCAATGATTTTACCTTGATTTTCATTAAACCGCCACATATTACAACAGATTTTCAGAAAATTACCCCTCATTTCGATTTTTCATGCCTAAAAATTTGGTTTTGCCCCCTCCTTGAGAAAATCCTGGCTACGCCACTGATGGAATTTATCGATAAAAAGTATTCCCCTTTATCTGGAGCTTCTCCAAATGTACAAATTATGAGAAAAAATTTCATACCCGAAATTTTAAACGATTTGGTTCAAAATAAGGACGATAAACGAATAATTAACAAGAATAAAGACAATTTAGATATCGCTGTTTTAAAACTTTTCGAAAAATATCATCGTAAAAATCCGTTGAGAGATCTTCATCAAATGAAGCTTCTTTTCGAGTTGAAATTCGTTCCTAAGGAAGATCCGCGCGAATTTATTGTCAAGATCGAGAAAATAATCAAAGAAGCTGAAGTTGCTGCAGAGGAAAAGTATTCTGATGGTCATAAGTTTACCTGGTTACTCTGGGTGTTGAGAGAAACTACATACAATTGAAAGTCGTATTCAGGAAATGTCTGATTTTTGTTCCTATAAAGAACCAGACCAGATATTTCTCATGCAGTGAATTTAAGAAATAGAAAACAACGTTTACATTTAAAATCGGATTGGGAAAAAATAATTATCATTTTTCGTTATTTGAGAGGGACTGCCAATAAGGGATTAATTTCTAATGATGATAGGATCAAAGGTTATGCAGATGCAAGTTTTGGTGGTGAAAAAGATAAAGAATCTACAAGTGGTATAGCTATAAAATTATTCGGTGATTTAGTCTCTTGGAAAAGCACGAAACAAAGGTATGTAGCTCCTTCAACAGCTGAAGCCGAATATATTGCGTTGTCAGAAGCAGCAAAGGAGGCGATTTCTATCAAAGCAGTTGTTGAGTTCATGATTTGAAAACAAATGGAGCCTATAATTTTGTATGAAGACAGCTCATCAGCTAAAGCTCTGGCTGAAACCAATAAATCTGTAAAATTATGACATCTTGTTGACATAAGAGCGCATTATAATTTGTCAGGCAGTTCAGGAGGGGCAAGTCACTATAAAATGGATAAAAAGTCAGCAACAGCCCGCTGATGTCTTAACTAAACCTTTGTCAAAAGATAAGGTTGAGTATCTGGTCAGTTGTCTCATGAATAATTCGAATCAAAGTTCTTATAAATATATGTATACCTACTGAAAGTACAAGGTTGAGAGGAAAAATTCGAAAAAATAAGAATAAAATTGGGAAGCTAAAAAATATGTTTTCATCTAAATAATTAATCTTTAATATTTTTGTACTTGATGTTACAGGATCGGCAAAACTGAAGAATAATCTCAAAATTTAATGTTTCATCTCCTACTTCATCTTTAATCTGTTCCGACTATTCAACCTCTTATCTGTTCCGAATTCTATTCTGTATCTTCGTTTCTCCTACTCCACTCGGTGAAGAAGGGAGTGTTGAAAATATATTCATCTTGTAATATTTGGCTATCAACTCTTATGTTTATTTCCTGTTAAACTTACCTTTCTATTTACTAAATACATACATTCATTCGCTTCGTTCTCCTCTTACTGATTCGTTTTTCCTATTTATATTTTGATATCTTCCATTGAAAATATTATTCAGAAAGTGAAAATGATCGAAACATTCTTCTGGCACAGTCCAAAGGCTAGTCGCGTGCTTCTTTGTGAAAATATGAAATTATTGCAGGAAGGGAAGGTGAAGGATCTTTCATACAAATTAGCTCGGTCTGTGACTGCGAGAACTTTTTTGATTTTTACATGCATCGATCTTTTTTCAGGAAATTAGGTATTAATTTATATTTTCATTGTTTTCATTGAGGTGGATACCAGATGAAGTAGTGTTGTTGATAGGTATGTTGGTCACATTTAAAGAAAATTGGTAAGGAATCAAGTTGTAAGATGTATCAAATGCTTATCGCGAAAGCGTTGACTTGTCATCAAATAATGAATTTGAACTTATTTATGAAATAATTGAAATTTTAGAACTGTTCAAAACCCTTCAGAGCAAAACGCGTAAAAATCAAAATTCAAACACATTTCCTCGCAAGTTAAGAAAGCACAAAAAAATTCAATTTTTTCAATACCAATTTTCACTATTTTCCAACCATTTCAAGGTAAGTAAGTATTTTTAAGAAAATAAAAAAATCTATTTTGTTTTTTTTTTGTAAAATGATTAGTTGATAATTTAATTGATTTAAAAATAATAAAAACATCAAAATTCCAAAATCCTAACGGCGCATTCCACCTACATACACAGGTAAGTTTTTTTCTTACAACATGTTATTCTAATAGTTAAAAATAACGTCTTGTTTTGATTGTGCCGGGTTGTGATTCTGGTTACCCCAAACGAGTGAAATTTGAACAAATCTGAAGGCAAAAAGAACCCTTCGTTTTTTTCTCCGCCAACAGTAAGTTCACTTGTATACCTACAGTCATACGATCAACATATTTTATTGTTAATGATATGATTACAAATATTAACAAAACGACTTTTTGTAGGACTCGGTTACTCTCAACGCATGGAACAAAAAAATTCCGCGGGCTGATCGCGAGTTGAAATTCTTCTTTTTTTTCATCATCTTGTATTGTTACTTTATTATAAGTGCTTACCCTAAAAATAATGTCGCTTTCTTCGGTTACCTTTGTGTCCTTGACACAAAAAAGAATCGTTGCTTGTACGAGGGCCCATCAAAAAGTTCCCGATTTCTCAAAGAAGATTATAAATATGAGTTAAAATAAATTTTCGTATTATGTCGGTACTTTATATTTGAGTAAGGAATTTTCGATCTTTTTGAACCTAAATTATTGTAGATGAGATTTCAGCTTAATATCTCCTCTGGTTTTACTCAACCCCAAAATTGATTTTAGAACACATTCGCAGTACATTTATGTATGTGTAGGTATTACTGTTCGATTTATTCGATTTAGGATGCAAGCGGTTCTTCTCTTCAGTTCGTGTAAAAAATTTCAAAACGATCTCAACTTAACACAATGAGTGCGTGTGAGCTGGCCATCGAAAGTATCTCAACGTGGGTAAATACATATGTAGGTATTTATTCACATTCATATTATAAATCATCAAAATGCTTAATATGTAAATATTTTTAGAGAATTATTTGAATTTCCCGCTAAATTTCAACCTATTTTGATAAGTCGCAACATGACTTTTGAATAGTTCTACAACAATTCATTTCTACTCGAAATTGAAGGGCAGCGTGATTTTAAAATTGAAATGCGCCCTATTGTCTGAGCCTTTTTCGCAAAATTTGGCTCAGTGAGCGTGGAACGAACTCCTTTATGTTACAGATATGCTTTGTTTGTTGCGTTGTTGAATTGATGATGACGCTGCGTGCCCTTTTTTGGGCTTTTACACAAAAATCACTCTGAAGGGTACCTGCACGCCATTGTGCACTAGCAAGCCAAAATACAACGTATTTTCGGAACTACTCTATAAAATTTTTAGCGTTGAAGCAATTTTGAAAATTTGGGGGTTTTCGGCCCCAACATCCTCATTGTGTAAAATGTGTAAATGCAAAAATCTATACTTAATACGCCTTTTCTGGCATTTTAGATTCAGAACAATTTTTACCAAAGGCAAACTTAATTTTCCGAGTCCCATGGATTAAAGATATTATTTAGAAAATGAAAACGATCGAAACATTCTTCTGGCACAGTCCAAAGGCTAGTCGCGTGCTTCTTTGTGAAAATGTGAAATTATTGCGAGAAGGGAAGCTGTAGGATCTTCCGAACAAATTAGCTCAGTCTGTGAGTGAGTTCTTTTTTGACTTTTACATGCATTGACCTTCTTTCAAGGAATTATTAATTTATATTTTCATTGTTTTCATTCAGGTGCATACCAGATGGAATAATGTTGTTGATATGCTGGTCACATTTAAAGAAAATTGGTAAGGAATCAAGTTGTAAAATGTATCAAATGCTTATCGCGAAAGCGTTGACTTGTCATCAAATAATGAATTTGAAATTATTTATGAAATAATCGAAATTTTAGAACCGTTCAAAACCCTATAGAGCAAAACGCGTAAAAATCTAGATTCAAACACATATTTTCCTCGTAAGTTAGGAAAACACAAAAAAAATTCAATGTAAGTACGTATTTGCCGTCCATTTCAACGATTGTAAGCAACCATCTGATAAAATAAAAAAATCTATCTTTTTGGTAAAATGATTAATTATTCGACCGATTTTTAAAAAATAAAAAAAACAACCTTTACTATTTTCCGTCCATTTTAAGAAAAATAATTTTTGAAAAAACGAAAAAATCCATTTTTTTGTAAAATGATTAATTATTTGACGAATTTTTAAAATAATAAAAAAATATATATTTTTTTGATCATTTTAATCAAATTGATTGAAAATCGCTCAACACTTCAATTCAACACTTCGTTACTTAGATAGTTATAATTGATAAAATTGTGATGTATTTTTTTACTTACGAGTATTTTATCTATTAATTTATACGTTTTCCATTAAAAATTACGTTTTTATGAATGGCTAATTTTTTTTAAATGATTTACCGGAGAATTGGAGATGGAAAAATGGGGGGGGGGCAAATTTCCGACTACCTGGGGGCGTGAAAATGTTAAATCCGCCCCTGCCCCAGCCCCCTCCTATAGTACGTTAAACAATACATCACATCCTGCTAAAAAAAAAAATCGGCTCTCGATTTCAATGACAATGAAGCTGATGAAGATTCCACAGAACAAAGAAATGCATCAGTGGACTCAATTGTGGTAGCCAGACATTTTTTATCTCAAAAAAACATCGAAAAGACTGCGACAACTCCAACGTTTTCACGTCATTTCAAAATACGTTTTTCAGAACTTTGCCGCATCAGTTTGCAATATTTTGCCACGTCAGGTTCTTCTGTTCCTTGTGATCGTTTGTTTTCATCTACTGGTCTGCTGATGAATGATAGTGGTAGAAGAAATAAGTTTACACCACTTCATTTCATACGAATATGTTGACATTTTTGCATTTTAATTATATGAGCTAATAGAATCGTGAAAACTTTATGATGCTGTTTAGGTTTCTAGTACCTACCTATTTTTTAATTTTTTTTTTTTATGAAATGACCAAGTCTAGCCTTGCTTATTATTTTTATTGTAATGTTTCACGTTTATTTAATGTTGAGCAATGTTGAGAGAACGCAAAAAATCCGGATTTCTTCTTTTCTTTTCTCAACTATTTTTTTTATTTACAATTACATGTAAGTAAGTTTTTTTCTTACTACTTAAATGTTAATCTAATCGTCAAAAATTCCGTCTTGTTTTGTGCCGGGTTGTGATTCTGGTTATCCTAAGCGAGTGAAATTTGAACAAATCTGATGTCAAAAAGAACCCTTTATTTTTTTCTCCGCCACAGTAAGTTCACTTGTATACAGTAATACGATCAACATATTTTATTGCTAATGATACGATTACAATTAACAAAACGACTTTTTGTAGGACTCGGTTGCTCTCAACGCATGGAACAAAAAAATTCCAAGGGCTGATCGCGAGTTGAAATTCGTTTTTTTTTTCATCATGTGTATTGTTACTTTATTATATGAAGAGTACACGGAAAGAACCAGGTAAGTCACTTTTTTCAAAAAAGAGTTTAGGGTTGAATTTAATTCACATTGAGGAGTAGAAAAATGTAGTCCATTTAGATTTTGAAAAAAATCGATTTTTCGTGGTTAAAATGGCGTTTAAAAAAAATAACAGAGGAGAAGAATGAGCCGAGACCAAATGTGAGGCGACAGGATGAAAATTTCAACATCCTTAACTAAGGTAAAAAGGAACCTTTTAGCGAGAAGTTTGTTAGATTAGGAAAAAATAACTCTTGCTTCTCAGTTTTTACTATTTATTAGTGCAAAGCTTTTCAAACACCAAGTGTTCATCACTTCGGTTATCTTTGTGTCCTTGATACAAAAAAAAAAATCGTCGCGTTGTATGTAAAATTATTTACAATTATAGAACTAGAACCTTGACTGACACTACTGACAGATTCCATTTAGGCGAAGGAAAATTACCTATTATTTGATAAAACGTCTGATTTTTTCGTTTGTGATATTTTTATATTTTTAATGTGTAATTTTGAAACATAAATTGTTCGATTTTTTAAAGAAGATTAAAATATGAGTTGAAATAACTTTTCGTATTGATTTCGCGAATCGGAGATTTTATTATTATTGAAAGTGTTCATCTACCTACCTAAAAATGGCAGTTTAGGCGACTTCACCGAAGGTGCCAGTGACAGAATGGCTATGCCACTTCTGTAACATTAGGTGAGCTTTAATTAATCCCCAACTTTGATATATGTACAAGGATTATCTGGTCATGTATATTTTATAATGTTTAGAAATAATCAAATATGATTTTATTAGTTTTAGGATAAAGGAAATGATTCCATTATGAATCTTGATTTCAATTTTTAAAAATTTATTGAAATATCTCGATTAATGAGGTTCTTGTTTTTCTAGAAAACCATGTTATTCATTGATGAACATGATTATTTATGTAGGTACTTTATATTTGAGTATGCAACTTTCGATCTTTTTGAACCTAAATTATTATAGATGAGATTTCATCTCATCTTCTTTGGCTTTACTCAAAATTAGGTCAAGGAGAAGTGTTTTTTTTTCGAGTCAACCTCGTTCCTTAAAATTTCCCAAAATTGATTAAAATACACAATAAACATTGCTGTTCGATTTATTCGATTTGTGATGCAAGCGGTTCTTCTCTTCAGTTCGTGTAAAAAATGGGGGGGGGGGGCGCGAAAATATTGAATCCGATTCTGCCCCCAGCCCCTCTCCAAGTACGTCAAACGATGCATCACATCCAGCTAAAAAAAAATCAGCTCTCGATTTCATGGACAATAGAGCTGATGAAGATTCCATAGAACCAAGAAGTGCTCAGTGGACTCAATTGTGGTAGTCATGACATTTTCTACCTCAAAAAACATCGAAAAGACGTCAGGTTCTTCTGTTCCCTGTGATCGGTTTTTTTCTTCTACTGGTCTGCTAAAAAGTAACAAATGATAGAAAAAAATAAGTTTATACCACTTTATTATGAATAAATTGGCATTTTTGCATTTTAATTATGAGCTAACAGAATCGTGAAAACCTTACTATGATGTTGTATAAATTTCAGGTACTTACTTAGACTTACTTTTTTTTTTTTTTATGAAATGACCAAGTCTAGCCTGTTTATTATTTTTATTGCCATGTTTCACGTTTCTTCAATAATTATTAAGCAGTATGAGAGAACGCAATAAATTTGAATTGATCTTCACAAATAAAAAATTAAAATACCTAATGAATTTTTTTCCATTGATAAATTATTCTTGTTTGATTTTTCTTGTTCTGCTATCGCTAGTAGGTAAATTGTGTTACTTAATTCATTTTTTCGAAATTTTGTATACCAATTTGCGATTTATTTTTTGCTGCAGTCATTGTCTAGATGGCAATACATGAAAATCGAATGTCATTCCAGCTTTAAACCTTCATGTTCCATCCTACTGGGGTTTATTTGAAGGAGCTATAAGTAGGTAAGTAGCTACGAACATACATACATCCCAGGGGGAAGGTATGCAACCGTGTATTTGGCCAAAACGTGAAATTTGGATTTTTTAATTTACAGGTAAGTTTTTTTCTTACAACATGGTTATTCTAATCGTCAAAAATGCTGTCTTGTTTTGTGCTGGGTTGTGATTCTGGTTACCCCAAACGAATGGAATTTGAACAAATCTGAAGGCAAAAAGAACCCTTCGTTTTTTTCTCCGCCAACAGTAAGTTCACTTGTAGTCATACGATCAAGATTTATTTCTAATAATATGATTACAATAAATTGACAAAACGACTTTTTGTAGGACTCGGTTGCTCTCAACGCATGGAACAAAAAAATTCCGAGGGCTGATCGCAAGTTGAAATTTTTTTTTTTTTTCATCATCTTGTATTGTTATTATATTTTATAAGTGCTTAGTTGCTTACCCTAAAAATAATTTCGCTTCCTTCGGTAACCTTTGTGTACTTGAAACACAAAAAAATCGTAGTGTTGTATGTAAAATTTATTTACAATTATAGAACTAGAACCTTGACTGACAGATCCCGTTTAGGCGAAGGAAAATTACCTATATTTGATGAAAGTCTAAAAATGTACACAATTGTCTGAAAAAAAATTGTGTCAGCATGAAAATTTGGCTGAAAATTGAAAGCCGAAATTTTAGAAAGTTCTGCAGGATTGGAATAAGTGCAATGAAATGAGAAATGTTGAAAAAAAGGCACGGAATTTCATTCAAAAACGTAAAAATGCGCGAAATTTTAAAACTAAAAGTCTCTATTTAAAAATGATTTTTTTCTATTGACAAATTGTAAATGTTGTTAAAAATGTTGCACGAAAGAATTAAATTTTCAAAGGTCAGAACCCGGAAAAAGCACGAAAAACATATGATAAAAATGAAAAAACAGACAATTTTCAATTTTTGGGTTTAGCATCAACCCTGTTCCAACACTTGAATTAGGTGCTCGAAAAATGTCTAGAGAAAAGCTTTGTTTTTTAGAACTTCATCTTTTTTTCAATTTCAATTTTTTTGATTGAAAAATATTTTGTAAGTTTCAACTTTCAAGTTGAAAAAGTTAAGCTAAACGCCAAAATTTTTAAGCTGATTTTCATACTTTTCATCCTGGTCTTTTAAGCTTTAAATAATGCTTAAGTAGGTATTCTACATTTCTTTAATTTTCATATACAGTACCTATTTGTCATTTTTTTCCAAATTTAATCTTATTTTTCTGAAAGAAATAAAAGTTTTGTCTATGTTTTCAATCGTTCATAAATAATAAATTTTTTGTAATAAAACAATGTATTTTGAACATTGATTAAATTCATGTTGGAAATCTCTATCCCATAGATCCACTACTTATAATTTTTTATTATAATTTTATTAGGTATGAATGTTTCTTTTTTATTTTTAAAATAGATTTATTCATTTTTTTTAGATTCATAATTATACATATGTATTTTAAGAAAAAAATTATTTTTGTGAAATTAAAAATTAATAATTTAATTAAAATACATTTTCGGTTCGTTTACTTATTAATTTTAAATGAAAACCGTAAGTAAGTAATTTGTCTCAGAAATTTTCAATTTTCAAAAGTATAGGTAATAGGTACTTGATTTTTTTCTTCAAAAAAATCCTCAAATTTTCCAACTATCTTCTATTGAAATATGTATTATCGAAATAAATTGAATATTTTTGTGCTTCAAAAATTTCAGCAATGTTCTTTTATGGTCATACATTCGATATTATTGTCTTTAATTCTTTTTTCTTTTAGGGTCAATTCATAAAGAGATGAATTACACTGGAAACTCTTTCACATATTAAGTATAGATAATAGATATGTATTTGATAAGGCTAAAAAAAAATTGAAACCTCCAAACCCCTGTCGTCAAAAAGGAACCTCTCGATACCACTTTCAAAGGCCATTGATCGAGAATCTACCTATACATACTATGATAACTATTATTTCCCATTTAAATCGATTATGTTAGTAAAACTTAAAATATGTACCGTCACTTTTGCCTAATAATGTATGCTTTTTTTCCTTCACTCGTAATATGTTTGAGTTACGAGATTATATTGCAGTATAGAACATACAGCATACAGCTACATATACGCTTGTTACATGAATTTACGATTTTGGTTTAACCTTTCAGAGGTCACGTGGTATACTACCGTAACCTAAAGTAGCCTAAAGGTGTGTTATAACTTTTACCAACCAATACCCATCTAGTAACCGCTGCTAACATAGGTATCAGTTGCAAATATCGTGTAATGAAATGTCTATCGACTGTGTTAGTTGTAAATTAATAAGAATATGTTTAAAAATGAATAAAAAGAAAGTACCTATACGTACACCGATATAGGTAGGTAGGTAGGTATGGTTTATGTAGGTATAATTTTGCGACATAAGTTACTTTTGTGATGTGTAACGACCATAAGGCAGAAGATCAGCATTCGAAGAGACTCGAGCATAATGTATTAATAAACCTTTTTTCAGTGATACTTATCTCGATATGTGGCTTTGGTTGGGGTATCTGCTTCGATCAGAAACATTTTAAATTCATGTCTCTCTTTCAATTTACTCGTGTTTGGATTGGTTTCAACGAATTAAGACATAAAGGATCTTTATAACGGTGAGGATGCAATTCGTTAGAAAACAAATTGTGAAAAACTTATAAGTATCCCCTTGGAAAGGTTAAAAGTTAAAGGTGTTACATTACAGGTTGATGTTTATTATGGGAGCTAGGACATTTTCAATTTGATGGGTTATTTTCTCTCAAATGCTCCATGGTAGGGAAACCAGTTGTAAGGCAGACAAACTAGCTGTAGCAAAAACCATAAGTAGGTAAATCTAGGCACCTCTACCTCTAGATATGGAAAACTTTTAGCCAATAAATCTTACACCATTTGGACTTCATATCGGTAAACTTCGCTGCTTTTATAACAATACGTAGAGTAACGAAATACGTACGTAGTTGAAGAGGAGAACAACAACAACAAATTAATAAGACGAGATGTGGAATAGAAAACGAAACACGATAGATATAGTTGGAAGACTATACACGGGCACATATGTACGTACAGTATACGCCATAAAGATCTCGTTGAAGTGCCTTCAAACAGCTCAGACTCGGCAGCGTAACAAGTGCATATATACGAACAACATAGGGAGTACAGAGCGCACAGAGCCGAAGATGCCAAAACGGTTCGCGTCACGATCACTAACGAAATACGTCTTGGGAAAATAAAATTATAGTTCTTGGTGGTAAATAAATCAAACAGAAAACGAATAGCCTAGGCTAGACATTGTCTAATAAACAATAAGCTACACGTTAAGGAGCGAACAACAACAGGCATGTGTAAAATATATTGTGTAATATTTAATATAGAGAGCGCTGCGTCGTGACATATGAAGCACGTTTTCAATTCACGATACTTCGCCGGTTGTTAGCCATTTCCTCATCGTTTTGTTTAATTAATTATTAATAAAATAAAAAAATACGCTGTTGAAAGGCGGTAATTTAGCGGCGCGAGAGGAGCGAACTGGCGGTTGGTTCGCTTATCTGGGATATGAATATGATTGACGGAGAGGTTGATATAATTAATGGGTAATAATAAAGAGTGATTGGACACTGTTGATGCTATACGTGGTGTACGTATAAGGTATACTATAGGTAGATGTACTAGGGTTGATTTTGAAAGGAAAAATCCGCCAAAAGTAACGTAATTGAGTAAGTAATTTAATGTATCGAAGTCAAGTTCCGTAATAGTAAATAATTTAATTTTTTTCCAAAGTATAATGCAATGTTGAGAATATAAAATATTTTGATATTTTTTCAGTAACCTGGACGACTCTCTAACGGGTCATTCCACGTCAATTGGACCAAGAAGTGGTTGTGGGGTTCGGCGATTTTTTTGAAATTTTTCCTGTGCAAATACCTTCCGAAGAGATGACCAATGGCGCAAATCGCAGCCCTCTAGCCCATTTTTGAAGGCAGCCAGGGGGTGTCAAAGTTTTCAGTGAACCAAAAATATCATCCATTTCAGCAGTGGATTACTCGGTAACCGAGATACCTACCAAAATGGAACATTTTCCCATAATTAGGGGGTTTGAAAGGCTTTTTGGTGATATCATAAAAATCAGTGTTGCCACTTTTTTTCGTACAAAAAATAGGCTCATAAAGTTTCGAAACGTAGTTTTCACATCGTTCCGACTCTCAAAAATTCTGAAAAAAATATATTATGGACCACTTTTTATGCTGAACAACATATTAAAAAATTGGGATGGTAACATGTTGCAAAGTTCTATTAAAAAAATTTAAAGTTTGCGAAAAAATGCGATTTTTTAATTTAAAACATGAAAAAAAGTTTTGATAGGTGAAGTTGGCCCATTTGACCACTATTTTTACGTATCTGTTGAAAAAGTTGAAAATACCCTTTCACTAGATGAAATGAACTACTAAAAAAAAAAAAAAATTCAAAAAAATTCAAAAAATTAACGAATTTTTATTTTTTTGTTGTTATTGTAATTTTTATCAACTTTTTCATGAAATACGTCAGAAAGAGGTTAAAATAAGATAACTGAATAAATTTAAACTTTTTTTGATGTTTGAAATTGAAAACTGAATTTTTTCGAATTTTGATTTTTTTGTGAGGAGTTCATTTTCATCGAGTGAAAGAGTTTTTTCAACTTTTTCAACAGATACGTGAAAATAGGGGTCAAATGGGTCAACTGCACCTATTAAAACTTTTTTTCATGTTTTAAATAAAAAAAATCGCATTTTTTCGCATACTTTGAATTTTTTTAAATCGACTTTGCGACATGTTACCATCCCCAATCTTTTGATATGTTGTTCAGCATAAAAAGTTGTGCATAATATATTTTTTTCAGAATTTTTGAGAGTCGGAACGATATAAAAACTACGTTTCGAAACTTTTTGAGCAAATTTTTTGTACGAAAAAAAGTAGCAACACTGATTTTTATGATATCGCCAAAAAGCCTTTCAAAGCCCCTAACTATGGGAAAATGTTCCATTTTGGTAGGTATCGCGGTTATCGAGTAATCCACTGCTGAAATGGATGATATTTTTGGTTCACTGAAAACTTTGACACCCCCTGGCTGCCTTCAAAAATGGGCTAGAGGGCTGCGATTTGCGCCATTGGTCATCTCTTCGGAAGGTCTTTGCACAGGAAAAATTTCAAAAAAATCGCCGAACCCCACAACCACTTCTTGGTCTAATTGACATGGAATGACCCTAACCTGTTTTAAGCAATCCTTAGGAACATTAATTTCTTAGTGACTTTCAATTTCTTGTACGTATGTATGTCGAATAAAATAATTTGAGGGACAGAATGAAATGAAAATTGCGGTGAAAAAATGAAGAATCTTTCAAGTACAAATAAATACAATTCGGCTAAACTTCCTTCTAGTGGTTTTCAACATCTAGGAGAATGAATTTCTAGAAGTTTATTCAAATTATATTTCATTTTTTATTGATTTATCAATTCCCATAATTTTTTTGTTTTCATTTTTTATTGTTTTTTTTGTCCATTTTTTCATTTATTCATCATGTACATTAATTTTCTTTTTTTTAACACAAAATCACCAAAACCCAGCAATCAGTTTTTTTCTTACTCAAGGAGAAATTACTCTTCGATGCTCGTTCACCCATGAATAGTTTTCGAAGAAAATCCCTCCGTTTTAATGACATTATTCCTTTCGGCTTAAAAAAATCTTTGATTTGCTTTTATTTCTCTCAAAATTCTCATTTTATCCTCTTTGCAATACTTTTTTTTTCAATTTTTCACCACGTCACACCAAAGCAAAAACTTTGAAAAACATTGTATGATGTTTAGAGATCAAAAATACGTTCAAAAAACGTGTTTATGCAATTATACCTCGCTATTTTCATCGTTAAAAAACATAAAATGTATTGGAAAACACAATTTTGTGGAGTAAATACGAGCGAGGGGAAGAAGGCGAACATTTTTAATGTTTTCATTTTCAATTTTTTGTTTTCGGTCTTACTTATGCAATTTTTCTTGCTTTTGGTTTTCGATTTGATTTCAGTTTTTTTATATTTTTTTTTATTTTTCAATTTCAATTTAATTTTTTTTGTGCTACAATCATTTTCTAGGTCTTTGTGGAATAGATATAGGTAAATGAAACGATATATCGGAAATCTGTACTATTAATGCTTCGTAATTTAATTTATTTCATTCAAGTTTAAGGTGATAGCTCATAAGAAAACAGTCTTTGATTTTTTTAATATGTACTTTTTCAGGGGGTTTCCATGACTTTTATAAATACGATTTGGGACCAATTCAAAAGTCGTAAAATAACCAAGAATGTGAAAAAATTTCAAAAGCCATGTATGTTTTGACTCTTAAATAAACGTATGATCGGTCATCACCAAAAACCTTTTTTTCGAAAAAAAAATTTTTTTTCAATCTCTTATGCAATCAAAATATTAAAACATGGATTTTTTCAATGATTGCAATTTTATTTCAATAGTGGTGGCGGATAATACGAAAATAAAACATGTAAGTAATTAATTCATGAAAATGAACATTATTTGGGATACGAGGCAATTAAATACGCAATGGCTGCCGCTAATCTGAATGCTCATCCACCGTCAACAGAATAATCAATGGAAATGTATGTACATCATCTGCTTCGCGAGTAAGTAATCAAGTATTTTTGTCAGGATGACTCAAAATGTATGGGAAGAAATTGACGACTTCTAAGCATACAAAAACGGTGGAAGAAGATCTTCCAAAATGTTCTGAAGCTCAAATTTATGATGTTGATGAATGCAGTATCAATTATCAGATTCACAGCGCCCGCAATTTATCATTACAAGGTGAAGATCAAACGGAAGCTGTCCGGAAGTCTGTACGGATTTTAAATTTATTTTAATAGACATATCTAAGCAAAATTGCATGGAGGTGTAAAAAAACAAAAGCGTGTGACATGACGTTATCTTCAGCAGAGGCTGAGTTTTTGAGCATGACTATAGCTTTTAAGGAGGCAGTGGCAACTAAGCATGAAAGAGATATTCTAAAAATGTTTATAATTCCTACAATGTAGAGATACCTAATAAGGCGGCAGTAAAAATAGCAAAAATTAAGATTCAAATATGTTCAAAGTGCTGTTCTGCTTAAATTGCTTATTAATTTACATTTTCAACCATGGTACACTTCAATTTGGAGAGCATGGACTGAGACAGTTAGACTTTTATACCATTATTAGAATAACGTTAAGCCACTTTATCACAGAATTCAAATTCGTCTTTTTTACTCCTAGACAGGGTTGGTTCTCTACGCGTAGACTATCTTTGTCTACATAGTTTACGTTTGCCGCGTAATCTATGTAAACTTCATGTAAAGTAGACTTCCTGTAGACTATGTGTAATGTATGTCAACTTCGAAGTTGTGTATTCCCAAATTCCCTTCTTACTAAAAATTGTCAGATTTGCTTTTTTCAAGTTTTTTCCCTTCCAAAAGTTGTCGAAAATAAAGTACTTCAAAAATTGATAAAAATCCTTGTTTTTTGAGCCAAATTGCTGAAAATTTTCATTTTTTGCAAAAAGTTTAAAAAGCCTTACTTTTGTCTACAAATTGTTCAAAAGTTTCTTTTTTTACCCAAAAACTGCAAAAAATCTCGTTTTTTGAGAAAAATTCGGAAACTGCTGTGTTTTGCTAAAATTGTCAACTTTTGCTTTGTGAGAGATTCAAATTCTGACTTTTCAACTCGACAATATGGTTAAAGATTTTTTTTCAAGATTTACTACCTATCCAGAAGTCGTTTTTCTGCCAAAAATTCTCAAAAACTGAAAAGTATTGCTTTTGTGCAAAGAAGGTTTGTTTTTTTTTACGCGAATTCCCAAAAATCTAGTTTTTGGATGTTTTTTGAATCTTGTTTGGTTTTTGAACACTGTTTGGATTTTCACCACATATTTCCAAAATCTTCTGCCAAAATTCATTGTAAAAAAGGCTTTAGTCTAAAACAGAAAACCGTTTTACTTTGTAGTTTACATAGTTTACATAGTCTACAATATCTACATGTAAACTATCGTTGTCTACAGTAATGTTGTTTACACGTAGACAAAGCGTGTAAAGTAGACTATATAGTCTACTTGCCAACCCTGCTCCTAGAATAATGAAGAAAGAAGAAGTTCTGAAGAAAACGTTCAAAAAATTAATCTAAGCCTATGTGCATACATTTTTTTTTCAATTTTTCCAAATTTTTTTTTTCTTTTTCGTTAATGTTTTGTATAGCTAATTGAAACATTTCATTTGTTCACTGTATTTTTCATTTCACAATAACAGCTCGTCAAATTTGTTCTCAGACCTTCAACCCAATATCATGGCTGGGTGGTAGGACCTGGAAAGGCAGCTGCGAGCTTAAAAGTTGAAAATTAAAATTACGTGCATGCGGACCGACAATGCTGATTTTTACAACAATCATCTTTCCATCTGGATTTTAATATGAAAACCATAAAGACATCCTGGTGGAATCAGATTAAAAATCAAGAACATTTGGCAAGGCAACGGTAAAGAATAATTTGTGTTTAATCTGTGATCCAAAAAATATAAAGAAAGAACATAATCATGGACTGGATAAGTAACATGTATTGGATGAGCATTCCGATGGGTAAGAAGAATTATCACTTTGCGGAATAAGAGACACATTTTTGTACTCGCGGCATTTACAGAATATGTACAAAGTGCACTTGAGTGTTTTCTGAATAAATCCGGATCTGTATGTTTATACCTATAAGTGAACCAATATTTGTAATCGGTTCTTTGTGCATGCATAAGATAGCAGATAAGCATGCGGTTCAGCTTTCTCACAAAGTCTCAGCGTTAGAAGCCACAGAAAAGCTCTGGAAAATATTTCATCTTTTCAATATGTTCGGTTGTCAAAATTTTACAATGTACATGGAAAATAAAAACAACAGTTTTATGAAAAACAATATTTTTGATGATAATGAGAAAACAGTGTTTAAATTTTTTTTAAAATTTGTCAGGAGGTTTCCATGACTTTTAGACACAGGATTTGCGACCAATTCAAAAGTCGCGTTCGATAATTTCAAAATTTTAAAACAAGGGTTTTTTCAATTATTGCAATTCCACTTCAATCTAAATGGGGGTGGGGATAATATGAAAAGAAAACATATACCTAATAAATTTACGAAAGTTGAAAAACAAAATTGATCACCAATTAATCAACACGTCGATATAATTCGTTTTTTTTTTGCACACAAATCCTACAGCGAGTGGGAAAAGAGGGTAAATATTTCATCGTCAACGCAATCATTTGAGATACAAGGCAATCAAAAACACAATGGCTGCCGCTAATCTGAATGTTCCTCAACTGTCAACAGAATTCATTAAGGGAACAGTAGACAATTGAGAAAATTTTGGCTCACTGAATGATCGACGTCGTCTAAATACGGGCAGACCAAGAAATCAGATTTTACATCGCACAGTTTTCATGCTGTACCGATAGAAAAATAAAATAACCACCTTACATTAGGACAATGAAACAAACCATTATAAGAAGACCTGCAATCAGGCCCGTAGCCAGCATAAGGGCAGCCAGGGCGCCGCCCTTGCTGGCAAAACGCTTTGCCCTGGCTGGACGAATTCGCAAATTTCTCCTCTTTCAAACAAATTTTGAAACCATTTTTTCATTTTTTGCAATTTTGCATTCAAAATAATTGCATACCTATTCAAGGTGTCTAACAGGTCCTGGTCCTACTAAAGTCCTATTTTTCAACAATTGTATCCAAAAGTCCTACTTTTTTCAAATTTTCAATTTTTCCTCTTTTTCCGGAATTTTAAACAAATTTTGTAGAAAAGGGCTCATTTGTCGACTTTTTTAGATTTTGAATCACACATTTTTGAGAGCTTTTGCCATCGCTTCGCTCGTGCTATTTGCATCTTCTTTTCTCGCATAGAAAACTTAGGTATTGTTTAAATTCAAGAAATGTTCAACTTCAAAGTTAGAATCAGAAAAATAAACTACCCTCTACGTAAAGAAACCTTTTATTTTTACTTCTCAAAACGTGATTGAATTTTTGAAAGCTTTTGGACTCGCTTCATTTAGGATTGTTTGCTTTTCTTTTTCAAGTTTGAAATTCTTTTTTTTTAAATAATCATTCGGATTTTTAAAAATTTTAAAACAAAAATAATAAACTTCTTCATAATTATATCATACAAGAAAACAACGTTTTCATACCCTTCATAATACTATAATTTTCGGGATTTGCCCTCGCTTCGCTCGGGTCTGTTTGCTTTTCTTTTTTCAATTTTAAATTTTCCAAAAAAATCATCATTTAAATTTTACAATTTTGAAGCAAAATAATAAACTTTTTATGAGTATTAACTTATATCACATTAAAAAAAACGTTGTTTTATACCTGTCAAAATACTGATTTTCGAGAGCTTTTGCCTTCGCTTCGCTCGGACCCATTTGCTCTTCTTTTTCAATTTTAAATTTTTCTAAAAAAAAAATCATTATTCAAGTACCATTGTTTTTATGCCTCTCGAAATACTGATTTCCAAGAGATACGACTGCTTGAATTATTAACCAAATACAAAATTTGCGACCCCCCCCCCCCACCAATAACTCATAAATTTCGATAAATTTTCATGCCCTGGTTACAATTCTATCTGCCCTGACTGAAAAAAATCCTGGGTACGGGCCTACCTGCAATACTATGGACTTTACATGACCTGCTCCGCGAGTAAGTAATCAAGTATTTTTGTCAAGATGACTCAAAATGTAGGGGAAAAATTGACGACTTTTATACAACAATGGCGGAAGAAGTTCTTCCAAAATGTTCTGAAGCTAAAATTTATGTTTTTGATGAATACAGTATCAATTACGAGATTCACAGCACTCGCACTTCGTCACTTCAAGGAGAAGATCAAACGGAAGCTGTTCGAAAGTATGAGTGGATTTGTAATTTATTTTAATGGAGATATGTATTAATTGCATTGAGGTGTAAAAAACAGAAGCATGTGACGATATCTGCAGCAGCGGTTGAGGTTTTCATATTAACAAAGTATGCCATTTTAAAATTTTCAATCAAACAGTAAGTAAGTAAAGACATTTATTTCAGATCATTAACACGTGCCTCTGCATGAAACTAGTAAAGTGACAGAAAGGATAGGTACACATCATAAAAATACAGAAGAATCATTTTTCATGTTTTGATGCGAGTAAAAATGTCAAGTAGTATTTCTCACAAATTTTCATTCATCAAAACAGGCATCTATACTAACTAAAAAAATTCATGATTACTTTGTGATAAATAAACTAGGGGGCTCCGCCCCCTGGGCCGCTTAAGCGGCCCCAACCCCCGGCTCGCGCCCTCGCTTCGCTCGGGCACTCGCCTGCTCGTTCCTCGGGCTTCGCCCGAGGAACTCGCTTCGTAAGGGTCCACTCAACTCACTCATTGTCAGCTCATTATTATTCTGTTTTATTGTTGCCTTCAGTTACTCCGCTCATAAACATACTTAATATGTAAACAAAGCAGGGCATCCAGAGGGACCACGAGGAGGTAGGCAACTTCCCCTCCATTTTTTTTTTGTTTTTTTTCTTATTTTACTTTTTTTTTTACTTTTTTTTCCATTTTACATTTTTTTTTTATTTTTAAAATTTTTTTCACTTTTTTTTGGTATAATTATTTTATTACAAAAATACAAAATACAATACAAAAAAAATCCATTTAAATTCATGGTTTGCTTAAAAAAGCTAAAAAACACTTTACTACAAAAAAAATCTAAGAAAGGCGAAAGTTTTCGTTAGAAATATTCATGGTTTGCTTAAAATAAAAATCAAAAACACTTAACAACTATCTACAAAAAAAAAAAAAAAAAAACCAAGACAGGCAAAAGTTTTGGTAAGAATTAATGTTCATGGTTTGCTTAAAATAATGAAACACACTTAACAACTACAAAAAAAAAAAAAAAAAAAAAAACTGAGAATGGCTAAAGTTTCGGTAAGAAATGTTCATGGTTTCCTTAATATAAAAATGAAAAGCACTTAACAACTACAAAAAAAAACCCAAGACATGCAAAAGTTTTGGTAAGAAATGTTTATGGTTTGCTTAAAATAATGGAAAACGCTTAGCAACTAAAAAAACAAAACAAAACTGAGAAAGGCAATAGTTTTGGTTAGAAATGTACAGAGCGGCTAAAAAGTCAGCATTCTGATTTTCACAATTCAAATAGTTTTAGATTTTTCTTGAAAAAATCAAAAACTTCAGCATCGTAGAAAAAAAGTAATGACATTATGTCAATTGGAAATTTAATTCTTCACAACTATGGTCAGGTGTAATTTTTTGCAGGACACTTAGTTTTGCCACCAGATCAATTTTTATGAAACTCAGTTTGCAAATTTTTGAAATGAACTTTTGAAAAATTTGCAAACTGGGTTTCGTAAATATTGACCTGGAGGTGGAACAAAGCATTCTACAGAAAAATGGTTGGAAAGAAAATTGTAGAGAATTAAATTTCCAATTGACATAATGTCATTAATTTTTTTCTACGGTGCTCATTTTTGATTTTTTTTTTACAAAAAACTAAAACTCTTTGAAACGTGAAAATCACAATATTGACTTTTCAGCCACTCTGTATTGTAATTTCGAAATAAAAGTTTGACTCAAGTTAATAATAATTCATGGAATACTGGATTTGCCGTATAAATGCCATTATCCTCAGAAACTTTGCTCTGAGAGGTGAGTATACAAATGTTCTTTGAACTTCTCACCCTACTCAGGGCAACATAGAGCTGTCCATGTGCGAAAACATGGTCTCGTAAATCAATGGCAGCCAGATTTAGAGTCTGGCCCTGAGCTTTATTAATCGTTAATGCATAGGCCAACTTTATGGGGAATTGCCTTCTTAAAATTTGGACACCTGTATCACCAGCAGAAAACTTAAAACTAATTCGAGGAATGAGAAATGTTTTATTTTCATTTTCTGGAAGACAAACCTCAATTATAAACTTTTTAACCGTTTTTATCACAACTTTAGTCCCATTTACTAACCCCTCTTCAAAGTTCAAGTTCCTCAGAAGAATACATATCGCTCCGATTTTGACAGTTATTTTATGCTCAGGCACCCCAGGCTCATTCAGTTTATTCAAAAAATCTGCACATAAATAAGTAGAATCTGGATTCACAATACTTTCTCTACCTTTCTCCTCAATTATCGCCGTATCCGCACTATACAAATAGATTTCCTCACCAGGAATTCTTTCTTTTATAATAACACGATTTATTTGGTTTATATTTTTATTGGTAGGGGATAGAATACACCTTTTTGACAACTCACAAAAATTTTGAAGATCATCCTGAGGATATATGAAATCTATAACGTCCTCGATTGAATGAAAAATCTTTAAATTCGGAAAATTGAGACATATCAGTGTTTCATCCTTACACAGAGTTTCTTGAATTTTCCCTTCGCCTACCTTTAATAAAAATTCAGAATAACTCGGATCATTGATAGATCGTTGGGAAACTGTGTTTCCAAACCTCCGAAAATTTGATACTACTACTTAGAATCTCAGCTTTTGAACCGTATTTAATAACAGGTGGGATCTGTCGGAAGTCTCCTGAAAAAACTATATTTTTACCACCAAATGACAGCTGATTACCCATTAGATCTTTCAAAGTATTATTCAACCCTTCAACATTGAATTTATGCGCCATGGGGGCTTCATCCCAAATAATGAGATCGGCATTCTGTATGAGCTCTGCACGCTGTGATCGGTTAAAAATATTACAGGATGGATACATATCTAAATTTTCAATAGGGATCTTAAACATAGAATGGGCTGTGCTACCGCCCTGATAGTTCAAAGCTGCAATGCCCGTTGATGCTGTGCAAAGTACAATTTTACATTCATAACGTAAGTTTGCTGTAATGCACCTTAAAAGAACCGTTTTCCCACTACCTCCTGCACCATCAAGAAATATTTGAACAGAGTTGTTTTTCAAGAAAACTTGCTCACAAACATAATCATAGATTCTTTTCTGGTCATCATTCAACAGTGGAACCCAATAATCAACATACGCTTTCAAATCATCTTTATTCCATCTCTGTCTTTCACGATCAACTTCTTTTGAATCATCTAAAGGAACTGGTAAACCTACATCTTCAGCACTTTTGCCATGTTTTCTCAACATAGAATCGATGTGACATAAAGACTTATTATGAGCTCTCTCACTATGGTTTGAAAACTTGTCTAAAAAATCTTCAGATAAAAGATCTCTAAATTTTTCCCATAAAATAACTGAAGGAGCTCCACTAATTATTAAATTGAAAAACAGAATTCTCAAATCACGACCCGTTTTAAAACCTGCAGCTTCCACTATCGCCTGCTCATATTCGTTCACATCACTCAATAATCCTTTAGCATACGCAGCTTTTTGAAAAGTGTCCAGAGATACTTCGTCAACTTTTTTCAAGTCTTCATAGCTATAAGCTGGAAACTTTCCTAAAAGCATACGCAAGTAATAAATCTCTCCTAGGGTTGGGGATAACCAATACATTCTAGCTACAACTTCTCCACGCACTCTCTTCACAAATTTTTTTTTTTTGGATTCAAAATCTCTTTTTTCACTCAATCGATACTGTTCATAAAATTCTAAATATGTTAAATTTTCAAATTCAACACTTCTTGGCCGGCTAAAATATAACTCCAATTTTGAAAGACTTCGTTCACTCGCTTCTTGCTCTTTACCTTCTTCAAAAATAACTATATCTTCATTTGGTAAGTGAATAGGTAGAGGAATGACAGTAGGCTGACGCCCTGATACATCGAATTCAAACAAACGCCACATTGCTTCAGAAGCACTTATATATCTCATTTTAACGTAATTTTCAATTTCATCTACAACCTCATCATTGGAATCCGGAACAATAGATACTTTAGCCATATCTGGGCCCTTGTGAATATACTTAAATAAATACTTGATAATTTTGACAGTCGAGGCAATTTCTACATTAATATGACAATCAAACATCATAAGTAAATCAGGATTGTAGGGAACGATCCACTGATTGTTAATTTCTCTATTTTTTTTTAGGGCTACGCTTTCGGGTTTGTTGGGTCTTTTGTAATGTACATACCCTCGCTCATCTGTGTATGTACATTCCAAAAATGGTTTAGGATAATTTTTTGTACACTTCGAGTTATCCATACATGGCGAATTTTGATTTTCTAAACCACATGGCCCATGGACCATGTGTTTTAGAACACGTTCGCGTAATTTGCCACCATATTCGTCAGGACCTGGAATTGTGGCTCGAACAAATTTATCAATTTCGTCATGTGTCAAATTAGAGGGCTCCACTCTACAGGCAATGTGAGCATGAGGGAGCCCTCTTTTTTGGAACTCGATAACGTACAAAATATACACCATTTTACCAAAAATTTTACCGGATTTTAAATCTTTTAGCAAGCGATTCAATTTTAAATTAAATACCCTATCACACAGGTCAGGTCTATCGATATGGGATTGTTTTTGAGATAAATTTGATTTTATTTCAGGCCAGTTGGGGTTACAGGTTTTTGTGATGAAAAGAGTTGGCTTACCCAATCTACTCACTATAGCCATACCGTCTTGATATTTTAATTGCATGTATCGTGGACCATGCGTGTAAGAGCTCGGAAGATAAACTTTACCTGGTTTTGGACCCCCCTCAGCCTCAATAGACTCGTCAATCTCACTCCTAGGCGCCATCCTCAAAAATTTTGATTGGTTAAACCGAATATACCTTAGTTTTTCTTCCTCTACTCTACACCACATGTCCACGAAATACTCCTGTCCTAACCTATCCAAAGAGGTGAATCTCGAATCTGATAATAATAAATATCGGTAATATTTGGTTTGGGTTATTTTTCTATTATTATCATCCAGCATATCAATAGACCATCCTGCTGACCCATGGGGAAATAATAACGGGTATTGTAAACTCTCATAAGCAGGGTCTAGAAAGGGAACAAACTGAGGCTGCCTCTCATTTTTTTTCCAGATTACGACTTTCCTAGGATCAGCATTGGGGGTAGTATAAAGAATTCCAGCAATTTCAGCACAACTTGGTCTGTCCCCTAAAATAGGACCATGGGTTTTTCGGCTCGTTTTTTCAAACACTAAATGAGCATTTTCCGATTTTTCATTATGTAGTTGTTTTAAAGATGAAATAAAAGGGTTGACCTCATGTAAAAATTTCGAAATCTGATCTATAATATTTTTATCTAATTTTTCATTCTCAGCAATTTTCAAACGCTCCTTACCATCATCAATATACAGAGATGAATTATTCACACTACCTTTATAATTTAAATCAAACACTCGATGGTAAATCCTTCCTTGTATTTTCACCAAAGATGGTCCTGATTTTGGTATTTGAAAACCCTCAGAAACACCCATGGCTGAAAATGCAAATAAGTTATTATACGCTCGAGAATGTGATAAAAATTGTGGCTCATCATAAAAAGAAGCATTTAACTGAGGCAATTTGATGTGAATTCGGCCATTGCCACAACACCACATCAGTTTCGAAGATTCTTCAATAAAAAGCCTACTATTGCAATGAGGACATTTGTAACAATCATCGAGTGAAATTTTCTGTAAAAAATAAGTAGTTTCTGGAGATACATTTTCTGATTCTGATTTCTTAACGATTTTTGGCACTTTAACAGAATCGCATTCAATTTGTTTTTTTGGCCTACCTCTTGCTTTTTTAGTTTGAACTACCTCAGAACTCCCTTCAGCAGAATCACTCACAACTTTTTTTTTAGGTCTACCTGGAGCTTTTTTAGTTAAAATGTCTTTTTTAGTTTGAAATCCTTTAGAACAATCTCCAGCAGAATCACCCTCAACTTTTTTTTTTGGTCTACCTCGAGTATTTTTAGTGGAAACATCAACAAATTTCACAGAGCAATTTTTTTTTGGCCTGCCAGGACCTCTCTTTGTTGCATTGTTTGCAACTACTTCGGAACAAACTTCAACAGAATCACACACAACTTCTTTCTTTGGTCTACCTCTTGCTTTCTTTTCAACCTTTTCCTCATCATTAATTTTTATTTCTTTTTTTGGTCTACCTCTCACTTTCGTATCAACTTTTTTCACACCTGTATTTTCAGTTTTTTCAACCTTCGGTCTACCTGTTTTTGAAATTTTTCGCGGCCTGCCTTGAGCAGTTTTGTTTTTATCATGTTTGATTGAGACACTCGAATTACCTATTGAGAAACACTCGCCAATTGACAGAGAATCATTCACCAACTGGGATTCAGTGGGGAATGGCAATGCTTTATTCGCTGAAATCATGTTTAAGATATGACCACGCATAACAGAAGACACATACGTTTCGTTTTTTGGTTCTAAATTAACACATATGGCCGTTGCAAACGCTAATGCGTAAACACCGCAGTCCAATCCGTTCGTTTGATTTTGAACTGTGTGAAATTCAAAATCACAATCTCGTCCTAAAATTTGACTCAAAAAAAGTTTTTGACCCTTGGTCACAATTTTACGATTAAGACTATCAAAAACATGGATCACTGTACCATCATAGTAAAATGTTACCCAGTGTGATATTTCACCAACAAACGAAGATTCCTTATCGGATAATACTTGCAAATGTTTTTCAAGTATCGGTGGAAATGGGTAAACATTGTCTTCATTGTAGATGCCCATTAAATTCACATTGACGGGCGTGAATGGCGTTTCACGAGTAATTATTTCCATTACTTTGTTAATGGTATCACCAGAGAGGTAATCATATTTTATTTCGTTTTCCATAGCTGCTTAATAATAAAATTATAATAACACCACAAATTACCTTGGTACACAAGTACCTACATAAATATTGATACAGAACGATGTCGATCTATCTTGAAAATATACTTCAGTATGAATCAACGTATAAATATAAAATTATATTCTTGGAAGGACCCCGTTATGGATAGACGATTTGAATCAACTTGAATCAACTTGAATCAACTTATTAAAAAATGATAAGACAATGGACGCAAAAGCAAAGCATCAAGACGATAGACGCGAAACGGTGAACGCATAAAGCACCCAAGACAGACAGATTAACAATAACAATATCTGT
The DNA here is from genome assembly GCF_950023065.1 of Planococcus citri. Lineage (NCBI taxonomy): Eukaryota > Metazoa > Arthropoda > Insecta > Hemiptera > Pseudococcidae > Planococcus > Planococcus citri. Next base: position 30,155,996 of record NC_088678.1, on the reverse strand, counting down.
TGACAGCATTCACGCTTCATCGATTTCGATAAATCATAATCCGCGTCGCAAGAATTCCATGCGCGCGCATGTGGCGTGATCAAGTCTGGTATGACAACGGCGTCGCGAGCGTCGTCGAGTACCTTTACGTTGGTGGTTGTGCGTATGCTTGTGTGGGTGTGTAAGTACACGAATCGTTGTAACGGTTTTTGTTATAAAATGCCATAAAAATCGATCAAAATCGCACGATATAATTAACTTTTTGCTAATCTGTTTTCACCATTTTACAGAGCATGAAATATCGAACATTTCCCTCGTTGACAGTACCCATCTATAGCGTTTTTAGTTTTCGAGATAATTTAATTCAAAATTGTGTAACTGAAATTCGAAATTTGAATTCAAAATAGCTCAAAAACTAAAAACCCCAGAGTGGTAATGTAATCGAGGGAAATGTTCAGAATTGAATGCTCTTTAAAATGAGATATTAACCACCCTTCTAGCCTTTTTCGTTCTTGATATATTTGAGAATAATCGAAAAAACGGCAAAAACAGCCCATTTAAACTCAAAATTTGGGCCCTTTAATTTCAAAATTTTTGCCCCCGCGTATTTTTCCTATATTCTAGAGACGTTAAGCTGTCGATTAAAAAAAAAATCAGCTCTCTAGGTGCCATAGATCGGGCTCAGGACTTTTTTCCGATTTTTCGGGTATTTTTTAATTAATTTTTTTCGTATTTTTCGCGTATTTTTGGTGTATTTATTTTTCTTGCAGCTTTATAGGATAGATATTATATTATATCTACTTCAATAACACTATTTGTGTTTAATCCTTGATCCAAAATCAGGGTGTCTACCGGAATTTTTCAGCCGAAAATCACTACCTTTTTCACTACCTTTCAAAAAAAAATCACTGTCTTCCAAAATATGTTTACCACCCCCCCCCCACACAAGAACGATTTTACATTTTTTTTTTTTTTTTGGTTTGAACTTTGTAGTTTTTTACATTGGAGTAAGTACACGTTTTCATCAATTTGAAATCAATTCAACGATTTTATAACCATTGCTACATTTTTTCAAGTTGTTACAATTTCTCACGTGTACATGTTAAAAATACAAAATGAGCGAACTCGAAACATTGACAAATCAACTAGCTACATATTTCAAGAATAAAATTCTTTCAAATATGAAAGATGAAGTTTTTTTTTTCGTTTTTAGCAGTGACTTTTCAAGGTGTCTAGTCCAACAAAATTTCAAAATAAAAAAGCAGGACTTTGGCACGACATTTTTTAAACACTTGGGATTTTTCAAAAAGGGCAGGGGGTGGACGAGGCAAAATTTTACATTAAAATTTTTCGCTTTTCCAATGTCTTCAAACATCCCAAGATTTTTTTCAAGCAAGCGGATGTCGAGAATATAATTTTATCATTTCAAGTTTTCATTTTATTTTCACCTTTAAGGTTCTTGTTACAGTAATAAAATTGGGCGAATCAAACACTTTTTTCAAAATAAAAAAATTAAAAAAAAAATAATTAGAAAATTTGAACAACATTTGGAAAAAAATATACCAATTTTTCAAAAAAGCTATCGAAAATTAGTACTTTGAGGGCTATAAAAACGTTGCTTTCTTAGGTGATGAATGAAAAAGTTTATTATTTTTGCTTCAAAATTTTAAAACTTGAATGATTATTTTTTAAAAAAGTAAATAAATAAAACTTAAGAAAAAAAGCAAACGAGCCCGAATGAAGCGAGGTCAAGAACGCTTTCAAAAATTATGTTTCAAGAAGTAAAAAGTTTTTTTTATGGAGGTAAAGGAGTATTTTTCTGATATTTGAACAATAAATTTTTTATATTGAAAAAGAAGAGCAAATAGCCCGAGCGAAGAGAGGGCAAAATTTTTCAAAAATACGTAATTCAAGTTCTAAAAAAGTCAACAAATGAGCCATTTTTTAGAAAATTTTTCTCGAGTGGAAAATCGTATTTTCCACTTTTTTTTCATTTTTCACTACCTTTTGAGCAAAATTGCTGAAAATCACTACTTTTTCACTACTTTCACTACCGACTTTCAAAATCACTACCTTTTCACTACTTTCACTACTTTCACTACCTGGTAGACACCCTGAAAATATAAAATTATCTTTAAAGCGGTATTTTCTCAAATTCGTCACGCCAATAAGAAACGATATGAAAATGATCGATGACAGTTTCCGCAGCAGAAAGACAAAACACGACCATGGACCAGCTCGTGCGAAAGCTCATTGAAAATAGAAATTCAAAATACAGCATGAGTAAGTAGGTTGGATAAATTATTTTTTTCAGAACCAACGTTGTGATTTTTTCTGAAGGTTTTGCCCAAATTCAGTAGAAATTTTCTTCATCAATGGTAAATCAATTTTCTAGCGAATTATCGCCAGTAAGTACCTTTTTTTTTTATTTCTACGAAATTCGCGATTCACGTTTACTTTTCGTGTTTATAAGTATATTATATTTTTTAAAAAACTTATCATTAGTATTTTTTTTTTCGAGTACGCAGTATGTAAGTAACTACCTACTTTCCTTTCATGACATGAAAAATAAAAATTGGATAAGTACATACGTAGAACAGTTGAATTTGATTCATCCCCAATTAAGATATTTCAAATCGATTGACGACGATTTCGGGCAGTTTTGCAGTCTCTGCTAAATTTTTGTAATATTCGGGAAAAATTCGTTATAAAACGAGTCCAAATGAAATTGAACATCACATCAGAAGAAAATGTTGGATCTGAACTCGTAAACGTCAATTTGAAAAGCGAAGAAGACGGGTTAATCAAAGTTGATACGTAGTAGATGCCGAATTGCATTCAGACCCTTTCTAAAACAATTTTCCCAAAACTGGAAACCACAAAAAATCCACCAGAGGCTCCAGAACGGCTCGAAATCACTCTCAATCCACTTGAAAGGTAAAAAAAAAGAGTAAAAATACAATATCAGCTTTCTCGTACATGAATTTGACGGGGTTTTCATTTTCTTTTTTTAAAATTCATTTTATTCATTACTACCTTATTCTATTTCGATGGCTAAGATGAATTCGGGTATTTCAATAGGTATATCATTCTCCGAGTATCCCAGTCAGACAATCGTTATAGATGACAAAATGAATGATATCCTGCCTCAGAATTAGTTTGGCGGTAAATTTTTAGACAATAAGATTTGTCTCGAGCCCGGTCAGAAAAATTTCCTACAGGTAGGCATATTACTTTTGAAGATATGTATATGGTCTAAAAGCACCAACTCCAAAACGCTGGCATGGCATTTTTACAATGAAATAAATGAGCAGAAAATGACATGGCAGAAGTCATATGGGAAACCGAACTTTCAGCTTCAAGCAACATCATAAAACAAAGCAGGTACAGCAAATAAAAAAATCTAAAAATACATGCTTCACAAAGTCTCATCGGCATTGTCAGCTTTGAAAGCCACAGAAAAACTGTGGAAAATATTTCATCTTTTCAATATAAGTTACCCGAAACCCCTTTTATGTTTTTACAATTTTATTGACTGTTTTACATAGGTACGTATGTAGGTACTTATCTAGGTATGATTTAAAAAATGTAGTACCTATAATTGCATGCAGGTGTAAAAAACAGAAGCATGTGACGATATCTTCAGCAGAGGCTGAGTTTTTCAGCGTGAGTATAGCTTCTAAGGAGGTAGTAGCCTAAGCATGAAAGAGACATGTAAAAAAATTCTAAAAATGTTTATAATAAACCTGTAAATCGACAAGTGTTAGATGTATGTATTATTTTAGGTTATCATTATCAGTTATTTATTTTGAAACCTAAATTTATTAATTTTTTGATGTTTTCGCAGGGCAAATCAAGGCAAAAGCAAAAATCAACAGTAATACGAATGGCTATGTTTAGGTTCCCGATTAGCGCTCGGTGGCAGTAAAATTGCCAACTGCCAATTGTGAACTTTTGGCAAAAATTCGAGTAAAAGTTGGCAAAATCTCCACCAATGAAAACGCTTTATTTAATAGCCAACTTGACAATTTGTTGGCAAAATTTTTGCCAACTAATTGTCAACAGAGGCATATTTTTGTCAATTACATATACATTTTGTTTTGCCAACTAATTACCAAAAAGGCAATATTTTTGTCAACTACTCACATTTTCAAAATAACGGATACATTTTTGAATTTTAAATTTCAAAAATCAAAAATGAAGGGAAGGGTTGCATGTTTCAGCTTTTTGACTTCAGAAATGGTATTTTTCCATCGTGTTGCATTTTTCCTACCTATAATATATCACTAAAATTTCCTGACCTAAGGGGGGTTCGAACCTGTGTTCTCCTGCACCTAAAACCCTACACCTAACCCTACAGCTACCAGTACTACAAGAAGAATTGGACATAAAATGAATTCTTATCATTTGCTTGCAGGCTCGTGTTGCTAATTGCTTTGATTTAGGCCATGTCAAAAAAAATTACGAATATTTTTGGTGGTAAAAATTCCTTAAAGTAGTACCTAGATTTTTTAAATTTTAGTGACACTAGAAATTTTAAAGCTAAATTCAGAAATTTTTTAAATTCTACTTCAGAAATAAAATAAAAATAAGAAAATCAATTTTAAAAATTGATATCAATTAAACTGCAATTTTTTTTTTTAATTTGTTGAATTCTGTGAATTGATTTTTTTTATTTTCATTGATTTGGAAAAAATTATTTTGTAAAATGGAATTAAAAAAAATATATGAATTTAGCTTTACAATTTTTGGTTTTACTGGAATTTTTTTCGATCCATTATACCCATTCGGAATTTTTTCAGTAGTTTTCAAGCAATTTTAAATCAATTATCTTTTTAAACAAAAATTATTTATTACGTTGGAATAAAAAAAATTGAAAAGAAACAAAAACACGTTTTCCAATACAGTTACTCCTTTGTTTAATTTCTAAAATGAAATTTTAAAATATTTTCAGTCATACTTAAGTACCTATGTACCTAGTACCTACATATCAATTTTTATTATAATTTTTTTACGTTTCTGCCAAAAACAAAAAAAGGTTATAGCCTATTCTCAAAAAATGTTTAATTAAAATTAAGTACCAGGTATTGAAATTATAATTTTTTGGGGGAGGGGGGTGGGTTCAAAATTTAAGTGGCTGCTTGCAGTAGTTTTTTCAAAAACTGAGTACATATTTTTGGATTGAGCTTCAAAATTTTTGTTCTTAAATTATTCTGCTCAGATTTTTCTGATGATTTGGTTCAAAATATTATTTTGCATTAAATTGTTTCCTTTTTGAAATTGGCGATGACTCTGTGGAGAATTTTTTTTTTTGAAAGTTTGAAAAACCCCACATGGGGGGGCTTTCTTGGTTAAAAATATTTGAAATCGTTCATAAGCCTTTCTTTTTCGTTTTTTTTCTAATTTGAGTGATTGCTGTGAATTTAGAAATGTTTTAAAATAGGTACCTACCTCGTAAATTATTTCGCATTTGTTTTTTTTTGTTTTTCCTTTTTTTTTTACAAAGTTTGACTGAGTGTAGGGATTTTTTTTTGAAATTTGAAAATACGAAATAGGTACCAACTTTGAAAGAAAAACTATAGTAAAAACCAAAAAAATAATTTAAAAATGTTAAAAATTTCTTTGTAATTGAATTTAAAAATCCAAACTAATACTTAAGATTTTAGTTTAATTTTAAACTTTAAAACCACCAAAATATACTAATTATTTCAATGAAACCCAAAAAATTTTTAGCACTGAAACATACTTGAATTTTGTAGCGCTTCAACTGAATTGTAAAAAAATTTAGTATCTGTAATGTCTTGCTGCGCAAGCGCATGGTGCTTATGTTGGCAAGAAATTGTCAAAATGTTGGCAATATTCTTCTAAGGAAATTATTGCCAACTTTTTCGCAATTTATTGCCAACCACAGCAAGATGCGCATGCGCAAATAAAATACGTGGCAGCGTTTTGACATTCAGGTGGCAATTTTCTCTTACCATCATTTTCTATTTCATAGGTGCCAATTTTATACTCGAAAATGCCAACGTGGCAGTAAAAATGACAAAAATAATTGCCACTGCGCTAATCGGGATCTGAAGTCGCATGCCTTGTTTTTCTTCAAAAATTTATTTTTTTACACAAACTTATTTTATTTTAGCTCATCTTTTTTTCTATTTTCAAAAATGCTTGTTATCAATTCGGGTTTGGGAAGATGAATTTTGTAATTGCGGTTATTTATTATTATTTTCGGCATTCGTTTTCATTCGTTATTGAGATACAAAACAATGCAATACATTGGTCATTTCTACAATACAAAAGAATATTTTTTCGCCAGTTAAAACGTCATTTTAAAATTTTCGATCAGACGACAAAATAATGTATCGTGATCAACAAAAGTAACTGCTCCGAACATCACTTTTTATTTTACATAAATTGAGTAAAATTACACACCAGATTATATCTACTTTGCAGTGAATCGGGGGATGAATTTTTGTGCTTTCCCAATCAAGCTTATACCCCACTACCAAGATTGTCAGACACTGATTTAGATTCAAATTCAAAAAATCTCAAAGAAACCGAGGAAGAAAATTATGTAAGTTACCTATGATGATCATTAGAGACGATATAGTGATTCTGAAAAGGAGAAAAAGAAAAGGGAGGAAATTAATGATGAAAATGATGAAATATATGTATAGGTACCTACCTACAGTACCATGCACACCACTTGGTAACTCCACTCTTCCAGAACGCGATCTCTATATCGCGATTAGTAAAGAACTTTTTTCCTAAATACTTATGTCAAATTTGAATCCGCAAGTATCATTATCGTTCGAGGTATTAGACAATAAAATTGAATATTACTCAGACTGAAGTATTCGAATGAAAGTCTTATTGTGAAGTTTGAGTTGCCACAAGGCGATTGAAGAAGGAGCCAGTGTATCCTCGGCCGAAGATGTTAAGGCAATGGAGTTTTTTTTATCAATATTGATTTCTGAAGATATTTTAGATGATATTTCAACTGGCTGTGTTTTAAAATTTTTATCTGCAGTTTTATTTGTTTCTATTAATTCTTTGCTTGACGTTTCAATTTCTTTATTTTCTGGCAGAGATTTCTTATCGTTACTTTGTACGTTAGAATTTACCTAAATTATGATATCCTAAATGACCCATTCTAGCGTGCCATAAGTTTGCAAGCTTAACATCATCAGCACAGACCAAATTTATTTCTTGCATTAAGTATATGAGATTTTTCAACTTCAAAAATGAGAGTTTATAGAGAGGATCGCCAATACTTCTGCCAAAAGCAACAAGACGTTCGCCTTTTAGAAAATGAACCTCGTCATGATTAAAGAGTCCTCGAATACCTATTTGTGTGAGGCGTTTGACAGATATTAATTATGATGTGCCTCAAAAACGTATAAGACGTTTTTCAAAATAATAGTCACATTGACATTTTGATCACTTATTAATTTCAAATTTCCGATCTCAGTTGCCAACATACTTGCAGATTGGTTACTGGCTTTCATTAGCTATTACTTATGGTATACCTATCATTCAGTTAGATGTAAAAACTGCTTTCTTGAATGGCATCTTAAAGGAACCTGTGTACATGGAAGTACCAGAAGGAGTAAAACATCAAGGAAACAAAGTCTGTAAGCTGAAAAGAGCCCATCTGTTTGATAAATTGTTACAATTGAAAATGAATGCAGATGACGACGTGTTGGTCCATTTCACTAAATTTGACCAAATCATCAATGAACTCAGATGCAGTGGAGCCCAAGCCATTAATGATGAGCAGTTATTGTGTTGCATTTTACTGAGGTCCATGAGCAAAGATTTCAAGCAGGCAGTCACAGCATCCAACAGGGATGGAAACCTTGTCCGAAATTTTTAACCGAAATGAATTTTAACCGCTAAAATGAGGCAAAATTTGTAACCATAACCATTACCGTAACCAAAATTATAGGTTAAAATTTTTTTAACCATAACCTTAACCAAAATTATTGGTATTAATTTTTTTTCAGCCCCCTCCCCTCATATTTACCCCTCAAAATGGTGTATAAATGTGTCTTAGGGAGAGTGGGCGTAAAATAGGAATTTTGGGGAAAATAACTGAGTATTAATGAGTAGGGTGTCGTTTTCTTATGATTCGATACTGCTGAGCACGAATATGACGTCAAAATTTTTGCTACACTCACCTAGCTCTCTCCAGAGCTCTTAGCCCCCTCAATTTTTACTATAGTTAAAAAGCATCAAATAAGTTGAAAAACGGTATTTTGAGGGGTAAATATGAGGGGAGGGGGCTGAAAATTTTTGTGGGGATACTTACTAAGGATATACATTACATCCTGAAAAATTTTCAAAATCGGTTAAAATGGGGCTGAGAAAAGTGATATTGAAATTTCAGAAAAGGGGCGTCCCCCAAAAAGGGGAGGTGGTGTGGATCTGAAATTTTTCACGCGGTAGTTTCTCAATGGTACCTACCTTCCATGCCAGTATCAACCCGAACACTCTCGGGGCCCATTTCACCCCTCTTAGGCACCTATAACCTTTATGTATTTTTCAGGAAACCCCCCTTTTTTGAATGCTTCTTGCCCCACCCCCCTTGGAGGTAGAAGGACAGTTGATATGTCACTAGATCGGGAATTTGACGTAGAACTCAAAAATAAAGCTATTTTTGACGTAAAGTCAACCCCCGAGGATAAAACTTCAAAAAACCCATTTTGGGGGGTTCAACCCCCCATAAAAAAATTAGCAAGGGGTCTGTGGGGTGGTAATTCTCAGGGATTATTCAGGGGACCACCCTTAAAAGCTTGGGTGGCCAAAAATGTTTTTATTTTTGAAATATGATGCTAATTTGCCTCCACTATTTGTAAAAACAGTATTTTCAATTTCGTCACTTTGATGTTTGAATTTTCGAGTAAGTAATTCGTTTTATTAATTTGTTGCAAAAATTGATGATTTTCAATTTTTTTTTAATAATGAATTTGAGATTTGTAAAAACATAATTTTCCATTTCCTCACTTTGAACTTTTGCTGGAAGCTCTAGCTTAGCTCAAAAAATGGTGACATTCGATTGGGTGGTAGCGAGGGGGGGGGGTGGATAAACTTGACGACGTAGATAACGCTTTGAGTAATTCGTTGCAGAAATTTACGATTTCCGATTTTTTTTTGAATTTAACGTTCATTATACAATCGAGTAAACTTTTATGATCTGAAGTCTGAACTCAAAAAACGAATTTCTGGTTGTAAAATTGTAATTTTTTTGCTTTTATCAATTTTCCTATGCATACTTTAACCCAGAAACTGGGCCTGAGCTGAAGCTGCAGCCACAGTGGTGTATTTTTTGAAATTGAGGCACAAATAAGTTTGATTTTTTCATTTTTGACAAATAAAAAAAAAATAACCATAACCCTTATTTTTAACCGTAACCCTTATTTTTTTTGGTAATAACCTTAACCCTTAACCGTAACCTGATTTAATAATGTAGAAAAAAAATAACCGCTAAAAATTAACCAATATTTTTATACTCAGAACCAAAACCTCAAAACTGTAGCCGATATTTTTTTTATTTCAGTTTCCATCCCTCCTCCAAAGATGATTTGAAAATTGAAAGTGTCAAATCAAATTTGCGGACATACAGTTTAAGTTTCGAGGAGAAAAAAGAAAAAACAAATGATGACTCAGCAATGATGGTTGACAATGATCAAAATTCAACAAATCAATTCCAAAATTCGTCAAATTTACAGAGCTAATAAATTAATGTCGGAAACCAGTTGAAAATGATGACGATGGATTGTTTAGTTTTACGAAAAGAGTTGCCAAAAATAAAAAATAAAATTACTAACATAAGAACAGAAGAAAACAAACGACTTAAAGTAGTAATCGACTACAAAGACTCTTCAATCCAACAATACCGGGACCACTGTCAAGATATATTTCAATTTGGAGAGAATGGACCAAGACAGTAGCACTATTATACCATTAGAATGGTGTTAAGCTACTTTATCACAAAATTCAAATTGTTCTTTTTTACTGGTAAAACAATAAAGGAAGAAGAAATTCTGGAAAAAACTTTCAACAAATAAACCAAGCTTATTTCTTCTTGAATTTTTTCAATTTTATTTCTTTTTCGTTAATGTTTCGTACCTATAGCTAATTGAAACATTTTGTTTGTTTACTGTGTTTTTTATTTCACGCATTAATAGCTCGTAAAATTGTGTTCTTAGACCTTCAACCCAATATCATGGTAGGACCTGGGAATGAAGCTGCGATCTTGACATATTTTATCAATTATTCATAACATACTCTCTAAATTTAAAGCAGTGAAATTGACTGTTTCAAATTTAGAGAGTAGTTTATTTCTATAAAAATTTAAATTTAAATTAATTGATACATTAAAAATAAAATCAAATACAGTTTCCAATATACAAGTATGCATTTACTTTGTTACAACTTTTATTTTTTAAGTATAATCAAAAGTGACGGGCAATTTGTACATAATAAAAAATTTATTTTACAATTTTTATAAAAAGTTGAAAATTAAAATTACCTGTGAGGCGAGCGAGGTCGGGGCGGGGCCATAGGGCCTGGGAATGAAGCCCAAAGGTTCGATTTTAAGACAACTCGACCAGTTCGTCTTCACCAAGTTACGTACGGTAAATCGAAAAATAAAAAATTTTCTAGCAGTCAGGAAAAAAGTAAGTATGTAAAGACGTTTATTTCAGATCAACACGTGCTTTGCACGAAAGTGAAGTCACAGAAAGGATACACGTCATAAAAATACAGAAGAATTATTCGAAATGTTCCTCCTACTGATACTGAAAAAAGCAACATTTCTGAAAGACATGAAACATCACCTCGGTTTGAACAGTAGATTTTCAAAGTCCAATCTGAATGAATTGATTGATGTAGATTCAAGTTAGGTCTAATCTATTCAACTATAGAAACATTACAACTTCCGTATGTATCCGAGAAAAATAATTGAAAAAAAACAATCCATATTTCCTCCACTCTCCCAAAGCAACATCCTTCCTAAGGCAATTAAAACTTCACAACGTTAGCATTCATTAAACGCCTACGATCGCTGCCGCTTCGTAAACCTATACAACTTATTAACAACCATCTATTTAATTCAATCTTCGAGTCGTTTAAAAACCTATAAAAATAAATAGCGCCACTTCATCTCTCTTAGGTCTAGAGGTAAGTCGAGCCTACCTTTCATGCACCTTGAATGTGCTTCATAAGCGCGATGAAATTTTCTCATAATTTGTCAAAACCTACTCGTCGAAGAATCACCTTATACTAGTTAGTGGAATCTCTTCCAACTGTTCATCATTAAGAAGAGCAACAGTAAGTAGGTACAAGGGAGGAAAAAACAAACACAAGCGTGGTGCACGGAGATGTATAAACAACGAAATATTTCCTTCACTCTTCGTGCCTACTACGATGGCTACCGGGTATTAAATCTTCAATTTACTACCAGATTTAGAAGATGACTATAAGAATTACTCAATCTGACAACTAATTACTATATTTAACCCATCTGCCTACGTAGGTAAAGGTATATTCGATCGATATCGAAGACAAAATAGCAGTCTCTCATCTGCACCAATACAAAGGTAAACTGTCGAGTGTTTCGCGATCTGCGTTGCGTTTGTGTGCGCAAAAGAAAATTAAACTCGGTCTATTCTTGTAATTACACGTTCTAACAATGTAGGTCGTCCATTTAATGGATTGTGAAAATACCTGTTCTTGAAATCTCTTTTGTATGTATATTCATCGGACAGGTTATCCGCGTACACTGAGCGCCGATCGCCCCCGGGATTGAGCTGAGGTAAAATTTCAAAAAATACAAAGCCGACTGGTTGCTGCGGCGATGCGATGGTGATCCGCCGCGCGTACAATGAAAAAGAATGCGAACGAGAAAATTACGAGTTTCTTGATATTAATTTATATCGAAAACCTATTGGTTACCGTGGATGGCCATCAACGTTCGCAACACACAGTGCGGTTTTATGCTACATAAACATATAGACAGAGAGAACGAGTCCTCTACGCGAAGCACGCTACTATAAATGAAGATTTTTTTTTTATACACAATGCGTAAAATTAACTATTTTATTAGGCGTTAAATTATACGGATTAAGGCGAGTGAATTTTCGTGCCTTTATTACATTGTAGTACATTTATAAGCGGTGTCTAAACTTATACCTGCTTGTGCTACAGAGCAGCGTCTGTAAAGTAGAATGGAACGCGATTTTGGCATTTCTTTTTTAGACGAATTTCCCTATAGATTGGTGGATTCTTCAAAATTAAATCAACCAGGAAAAAAAGTGCGTGGTACCAAAAATTGGTACAAAAATTCAATTCAGGAATAAAAGTGAAGACGAGGAGGAGGTACAAAGTTTCATAAGCAGTCATTTCTGGGTCAGAATAGTGGCATCAGAGCTTTTCTCAGCTGTGCGAGTAGCACAGTTCATGAACTCTTTGCAAGTTGGCAAAAAGCAAGATCAAAGTGTCTTGGGTCTATATTTGACCAACAACCCCAACATGATGAGGAAATGTAAACGTTCTGGGCAGTTTTGGAACCTCCACAGGGTGTCTAACAAAATTTCAAAATGAAAAAAAAGGACTTAGAAAGGACTTTTAGTAGGACTTTCAGCAGGTCATTTTTCTAGCACTTATGGAATTTTTTGAGGTTGGGGGGGGGGGTCACATTTTTTTTCAAGGTGGGAGGTTCAAAATTTACATTCAAGTTTTTAGCCAACGGAATTTTAGCAAGACTTTCAACTGGACAGTTTTTGAACACTTGGGATTTTTTAATGGGGGAGGGAACCCCAACATGATGAGGAAATGTAAACGTTCTGGGCAGTTTTGGAATCTCCACAGGGTGTCTAACAAAATTTCAAAATGAAAAAAAAGGACTTAGAAAGGACTTTTAGTAGGACTTTCAGCAGGTCATTTTTCTAGCACTTATGGAATTTTTTGAGGTTGGGGGGGGGTCACATTTTTTTCAAGGTGGGAGGTTCAAAATTTACATTCAAGTTTTTAGCCAACGGAATTTTAGCAAGACTTTCAACTGGACAGTTTTTGAACACTTGGGATTTTTTAATAACGGAGGGAGTTGGCGAGATTTCTGCTTCAGTTCGGAATTTATTAATTATTAATTAAGGAAAAGAGAAATAAACTGGCCCTGGCGAAGCGAGGGCGAAAGCTCTCAAAAATTAGAAGTTATTTTGGATAATATGAAAAATTATGTCATCTTGTGTGATTTTTTTTTGGGGGGGGGGGGTGTTTTTAATGATGAGTTACATACTTAAGTAGTATATTATTTTGCTTCAAAATTTTGAAATTCGAATAATGATTATTTTTTGTTGAAAAATTGAAAATGAAAAAAGAAAAGCAAACGGGCACGAGCAATATATGATGGCAAAAGCTTTCGGAAATGAATATTCCGAGAGGCATAAAAACAATGGCATTTGAATAATATTCAAAATTAAAAAAGGAAAACAAATTGGCCCGAGCGAAGCGAGGGCAAAAGCTCTCGAAAATCAGCATTTCGAGAGGTACAAAAACAATGCTTGTTTGTGTGATAAATTACTTATTTATGTTTTGCTTCAAAATTAAAAAATTTGAATTAGGTATGATTTTTTTTTGAAAATTTAAAATTGAAAAAAGGAAAGCTAACGGGCTCGAGCGAACCGAGGGCAAAAACTTTAGAAATTCAGTATTTTGAGAGGTATAAAAACAATGTTCTTTTGTGTAAATAAGTTACCTATATTTTGCTACAAAATCTTAAAATTTAAATGATGATTCAACACCTCAATTCAAAAAAAAAAAAAAAAAATTCATACTTACTTGAAAAAGAAAAGCAAACAAACCCGAGTGAAGCAAGGCTAAAAGTTTTCAAAATTTCACGTTTTGCTGAGAAATTTAAAAAAAATGTGTAAGGAAGGAGGAGTTTATTTTTTCGATTTAAACTTTGAACATTTTATTGAATTTGAACAATAAGCCACTTAGTTGGAAAAACAAGAGCAAATAGCCCGAGCGAAGCGAGGGCAGAAGCTCATAAAAATGTGCGATTCAAGTTCTAAAAAAGTCGACAAACGAGCCCTTTTCTACAAGCTCAAAATTCCGGAAAAAAGGGGAAAAATTGAAAATTTGAAAAAGTCATCTTGGAAAAAAGGACTTTTGGATAAAATTGTTGAAAAAAAGGACACTAAAAGGATAAATAGGAGTGTTAGACACCCTGTATTTGGTGAATTTTTCGACACCCCCCTTATGCCCCACCCCCCAAAAAATGAAAATTTTGAAAAATTTTGGCATCTAAAAATCATCTTACCCTTAGAGCATTTCGTTAAACTGCTTGAAAATCATTTTTAAATCGATTTTATAGCTTTTTATGCGAATTTAGCCCAAAAAGATGAAATTTGCGAAATTTGACCCCCCTTTAAACCAGTCTGGCGGAGCTTTGGCAGCACTTCAGGGTCGGCAGACCTACATATTCGGAATCAGCGCAAAAAATGCTATAATTTAGCTCCAATTTGAGCCATCAGTTTTCTCGGGCAAAAGTTCAGAAAAATTGTGAACTTTTGAGCTTTCGCTGAGCTTTAAAGCAGCAGCTGCGGATTGGCAGACCGAGTGCTTTTAAAATAGGGGTATGTATACTAACTTTTGAGATCAGTCCCAGCTTTCAGTTATTTCAGGGCAATCGCAGTGGGTACAGCTCTTCTACTAACAATTGGTGCTTATTACGTGATACAAACAGCTTTTGTGGTATTTTTTGGAAAATTAAAGTGAAGACCTCTGATGAGAAAATAATTCCCTATTTTTTATTTTCCCCATTTTTAAAAAACTCGGGCTGCTGTGGGTCTTTCAGTTGAAAATTTTTAAAAAAAAATTCCTGGTGCACGCGCTGTTGGAAAAGAATTGTTACAATGCGGTATTAATGTTCTTGATGATCTACCTGAGACAAATTTGAAAGATTCCATGAATGCTTGCACTGGTGAAGCTGTCAAGAATCTCCAACATAAAGCTGTTGATGTGGTACTTGGTGGAAACATGAACGGTAAGGGGTATAAAACTAAATGACAGAGAAAATCTACTCAGTCAAAGCGTAAAACTTGGGGAGTGAAGATGAAGAAAACAGCACATTTTAATAAGAAAAATATCAAGAAAGTGAAACAGAAAAAGCCAAAGAAAAGTAGGAAGGCTTGAAAGAAAGCGGTGAAACGTAAAACATCTAAAGCCAGAAGTAAATACTCTGTTAGGACGCAAGATATATTTTCATAACACCAGGATGGTTTTTCTACACATTGATTCCTGCGAGTGCACAAAATCTGAATTGGACTTATTCACACTGCCTCCAACACGGGTCATTTTTGGAAATCTTGGCTGACAGACTTGACAATGATTTATTAATCCACTATTTGTATTCAAAAATTTTTCTAGAACAAAATACATAATAAAAGAATGTTGAAACGTAGAGATGTGCACTTTTCAGAAAAGTAGTTTTGATGAAATGAACAGTGAAAAGTTCATTGAAAAGTGTGAAAAGTTGTGAAAAGTAAATCATGTGCGTTTCATATTGAAGCTCTCTGTAAGAGCTTCAAATTCATGTACTTTTTGCCTATCTAAAAGTAAAAACACCCAAAAAACAAGATCTATGTATTTTTAAAGTGACGATGATGACGATGAGTAAATAATCCTTTTTACAGTAAGGTAATTTATACATACATACTTTTATTTCTTAGAAATTATTTTGAAAAATGTAACTATGTTTCAATATAAACATAAATATGTACTTTATTCATTAATGCCTATTAGCAAAAGGCATAAATTTTAAACATGTATTTGTAGTATTAAGATTGAATTAAAAATCTAAAATAAGATATTTTTATGAATTAGAGGCATAAGGCATTCATTTTTAAGTTGTATTATAGTAATATAGAAATGCATTTTTTGAATAAAAATTATGAAAGTCTCACTTCTGTGTTTAATTTTTTAATGTTATAACATCATAGTAGGTACACCACTTTACAGCAGAGTATTTTCATGGGAGGTTTTGCATAGAGAAGTACACACGCATTTTCTGTTGTTGGAGGGAGTGAAATGAAAGGTATAATTTCTTAAGACTTAAAGAGTATCAAATGTGGATGCATTTTAAAACGGTATTTTTTTTTTTCATTAACAATGCATAATGGGTGGTAATTATTTGAATGGATGCATGAGTATGTAATATTTCATTTCGAGGTAGAGACCTGGTAAGCGTAAGTAAAGATTCCTTGAAAAACACCAAAAGAACGAATTGACGGGTATTTATTTGATCTAACAATTCGTAGTACCTACCCTATTTTACGCTAAGGTAGAAATCAGGTAAGTATAAGTGAAGATTTATTGAAAAAATCATTTCGCATCTGACGTATCTAATTCTACTTCATACTATTTTCACCATTTCTTTTTCAGTCTTTGTGCCCTGCATTACAGAAGTATTCTTGATTACACACTGAGAAAAATCACTTTAGTAAAAATTACTGAAAAATGTAGTAAAGGAGACCCCTGGTCATTTTTTGTAATATTTACTACATTTCATAGTATGTACTGGCTACTAAGAAATGTAGTAAAAATTACTTTTTCTACTACATTTTTTAGTAGTACATAAATACTATAAAATGTAGTAAATTTTACAAAAAGGGTGACTAGAGGGCCACTTTACTAAATTTTACAGTAATTTGTACTAGACAGTTCTCTCAGTGCACTCTTACTTCTGATCTAAATTTAATTCATAGGTAACTGGTCTGTACTTGAAAATATTGATTCTCTCCCTGATCATTATTATATTAATTTTGAGGCAATTTGCAGTTTACTCTTAAATACTTGTCTCTAATACAACTGTATAGACACCCTACCCCTCCCCACTCCACATAGCTTTTCGTAATGTCTTCGGATTTAAACCTTTCAGAAGTATTTCGAACTCGCCAAAAATTCATAAATTTCACTCGAAAAATACATATTTCACAGATTAAACTTTTAGCAAGCATTGACTATTCGATAAATTAAAATTACCTTTGACTTACTCAGAGATGAATTTCTCTGATCCTCGTTTATAATTATAATTTCAGATGAAAAATAAATACGAAGATGAAATTTATCATCTTGAAAATTTATTAGGGATCCTATTGGGAATTAAAACATTAATTTAGATAGTATAAGGTTGAATAATAATGCTTTCCGATCAATTTCTATTTATACATATTATTGAAATAAAATCATTTGAGAATTATTTCCCCGCAGGTCATTTGCATATTTAATTTGCGACAGTCAGGCAAAGTACCTAAAACATCAGCTCATATGTCAATTAAAACAGCCTCATTTATATCAGTGAAGAGTAAGTTATCAATTTCGAGCACAACTCGGACAAAAATTTTTGAACAAAAAAAATCTAGATAGAAAAAAGCATGCAAATATATCACCAGCCACAATTTCAAGTGGTAAAATTATTTCCGATTTTTGGGCAGATTTTTAAAGATCAAATTTAATAAAAAAACGAATTTCAACGGGTAAGTACATAGAAAACTTAAAATTTAGTACACAAACCCTATTTTCGATCCGCCGAATCAATTGGAAACCGTTTAGAGCTATTTTGAGCGGTTCTTGAGCCTCTAGAGGATTTTTGTAAACTGGCATTCCTACATATTAAGGGGGGTAACACCACAAACACTATCAGTAAAACAAACGATCTGATTGGTTTTCGCCAAAAGGATTCGTCATTTTCGTTAGAAAAGGTCTCCCAGATTAGTAAGTGCAATAGTCCTCTATACTCTGTATTGTGAATTATGGATCAGTGTTGTTCATTAGTTGGGAAAATCTTTTCCAAAAAACAACCAGATCGGGAGCGAGAGTAAGTACCATTTTTTTACTAATTGAAGTGTTTTTGCATAAGATTCTGAGGCGAAAGGAGGTGATTTCAAGCCGTTTTGGAGTCTAAAACGACATTTTGGAAACTTCAATTTTTCAAAACAAAAAAAAAGCTGTCCGTTGGTTTTTAAAATTATTTTTCATTTCGACTGGAATTTCCGAAAAGACACCAGAGGCTTCAGAACGGTTTAAAACGACCTCCAGTCGATTCAGTATGTTATGGAGAGAATTTTATCGTTTCGAGTTCATTTGGTGAAATTTTGTGGAAATTTTCAATTTTTTCAAAAATCTGTTGAAGGCTCCAGAACTGCTTAAATTGGCTCGAAAACGTTTACAATCAATTTGGCGGTTCGAAAATAAGGTATACCTCAAATTTCAGCTTTCGTTGTATACATTTGGCAAAGTTTCAATTTTTTCCAAAATTTGAGCTACGTATAGGTACTTAATTTTTGAAAATTTACCAAAAATTTTAGAACGTATTTCAGCATCTAAGATTATTGCTGGAGGTAAATTTTCAATTTTTTTCTGTCCCGCTATTTTCGGTTCAAAAAATGTTGGGTTTAGTTGGGAAGCCTTGCTTCACAGTGCAAACTCTTCTCTATTAATGAAAAAACCTATACTTTCGACGTAAGGCTGAGTAAGTAAGTTAATATCAGATTCGCAGATCTGGAGAATGCTACATACATCTCTGTCCCCCTAACAAAAACTATAAAATAAGTAAAATAATACAATATGCGAATTATGAAACGACAAGGAATAGAAGGTGACACGACAGCGTGTCAGAAACATCAATTTTGACGCCCTGAAAGATGCATCATCGTCCTCTTACTGAAAACTAAAAAAAAATAATAATAACCTCATAGTAAGACTAAAACATAGAAGAAGAAATTCGGCCAAAAAATCGCCTTAGCTCTTCTCATCTCGTAATACCAGCTCGAGGTGAAGTTCTAAATGACCACTTGCGTTAGCTCACTTTACACTCATCCGTATTTCTGTCTCGTTCGTGTCTGTGTCCGCAGCCGGGCACACAATAAGCTATTTTAATAATGGAAAAAAATTCCTATAATCGTAATTTCCTCGTCTTTATAAGAGGCTCGACCATTACGAAAAAGAACAAGGAAGAATGCGTGTCGTATTTACGCGCGTAATAACCCACCACCATCCTACCGCGTAAATATTTTCAACATACACCTAGACCTAGAAATAATACTCCGCAACAGTCCCAGTCGTTCTGCGAGTTCACCAAAGGTTAACATATTTTCAAGAGCTGAAATAAAAATAAAAAAATTACCCATCTTCGAAACTGGTCTCAACATTGACATTGTTATCTGCCTCGTATATCGCCAGCTCATAGTGATCAAAAAGTCGACGCTTTTACTTCTCTATATAGGTACCTTACCTAGTAAATGTGAGTATAAATAATCACCGCGTGTTGATAATCCCCCTCCCCCCTCCCCCTCCCCAACCATCTCGCCTTCGCGAGCTATTTTAATTTATAGTACGATGCTAATGAGCAATAAGTAATAATGCTCGAATACCTGTTCGTGTTTTCCGCGTACAGGTATTAAGTACACCTGAGCAAGTAAGTATGTACTTGTTAAATGTAAATATCGATGATGCGATATATGTACACTTGTCGCGAGTTGTCATCGAGTATTACTTTCTGTATAAATTGGCAAATTATGAGAAGGAGATTTTGTATCGGTGATGTATCAGCTTCTGTTGTAGGTATGTCTGTGTGCCTGTAAGTTGCAAATGTGAACTAAAGAGGGTCTCTTATGAAATTGCAAGCATTAGAGAAAAAAATATTAGGGTATCTTGATCAAATTCTGTATAGAAATCTCATTCTAAGTATAGAAAGTCGACCAGAACAAAATACAATCCAGAAGGTGTCCCTGAATAGGAGATATGAATCCTCAACGAGTCACCTGAGCTGTTGAAACTCGTTAAAAAAGTCGTTCGCGCACAAAAAGCCACACTTGCCAAACTCGCCATAAATTATCAAGAAAATCGTTGGCAATTTTCTTCAATTTCTTGAATATAGGTATAAGTAATTTGAAAAATTGGTATCAATGTAGGAATTTCAAAATAAGTATTCCGTTAATTTCATAAATTAAATCTTTCACTGTTTTGACAACTCTTTAACGTCTGACAGAAATTCGACCAATAACTTCCAAGAATTTTTATGCTCGAATTGTGATATTTAAAATAAAAATAGAATTTGAGTAACAAACGACTAATTTTTAGAAATTGAGCATTCTCTTCAATTTTCTCCAAACTATGTATACAGAAACAAAAAGTCAAGTTGAAAGAAATTTGCTATAAAATTCCATTAGCTTAAATTTTTTTGGATTGTCAACCTCAATTTTTTCATAATACTTGCAGAGGAAAATTAAATGCTCCAAAACGTGAAATTTCATTTTCTTTTTTCAATGATTTCGAAAATTCACAAGGAAAAATGTTTACATCTCAACAAAATTGAAATGAAATAGGGTAAAATAACGCTAGGGTTTTAAATTAGAATCAAATTTTGCTTTGGAATTTCAATTTCAAAAAAAAAAATAATAATAAAAACTAACAATTGGAATTTATGGTAAATTTTTTGAGAAAAAACAAAATTTTTCAAGATTTGAAAATTTTCTGCTCTGAGTACCAAAAATAAAATTTTGTGCAAGGAGAAAAAAAGCAAAGATTTTTAAAATAGGCTAAAATTTTGAAATTTCATTTTGGAATTTGAAGAAGGTTTTTTTATTTACTTTGCTCGTAACACATTAAAAAAAATCTCCTTCATAATTTCAAAATGAAATTTCAAAATTTCAGCCTATTTTAAAAATTTTGTACTCCAAAGCAACAAGGGGATAGTAGTCCATTTTTTGGGATTTTAAGATTTTCACGTCATTGGAAAGCTCTTGAAAACCTTTTTCTAATGATGTTGAAATCCCAAAATCGAAAAAAATGGACTTCCATTCGTTTTGCTCTGGAGTACAGCTCAAGTTTCAAGACCGAAAATTCAAATTGGTATTTTTTACATACCAGTTCCAGGAGTTTTCTGGAATACAAATTTTTTCTGGTAAAAAATTCTGATGCTGCACAGAAGTAAAATCAGTTTTTACAAATGTTCTAAAATTTCAAAATGCAATTCGATTAAAATCGAAAACTCCCTTGTTATTTCATCATAATTTATTCTGATTTTGTTAAGATGTAAAATTTTTTTTCTTACAAGCCGTTGAAGTAGTTGAAAAAAGGGAAAGAAATTTTGCGTTCTGAAGAATTAAATTGTTCTTTCGCAAGTCTCATGGAAAAATTGAAATGAAAAATTTGAAAAAATTTACAGCTCATAAGATTTTACATCAAATTCCTACCGACATGATTTTTTGATTTTTTTCTGCACCTCTGAATTTGGCAAAATCTTTGATAGAAGATTGAGGAAAATCCTCAATTTCTAAAATGAATGATCACTCAAACTCATCAATTCGTTTTCAAACATCACAAACTTACTGTTCGGTCCAACTTCTCTCATGAAAATGCTTGAAATTTATCGCTTGATCTTCTCTTCAGGCGAATGCCTAGCAATCAAGAGGGGTGATGACGACGGAAAAGGCATACCATTCATCACTGTCATTACCGATGGATGCTGGTGCAAGAGATCATACAAAAACTCGTATGATTCTTTAGGTGGGATGGGAGTAATTATGGGAGCAGTTACAAAGAAAGTGTTGTATATAGGAATAAAAAATAAATTCTGCCTGAGATGCTCTATCGCAGAGGCGAGAGGTGAAACAGTTATCGGAACTGGGATGCTGCAAAAAGTAGTTGCAGCATGGAAACCGAAGCTATTATCGAAGAATTTCGATGCAGCGTTGAATTATAATTATGATTAGTTAATACCGATGGATGCTAGTGTAAGAGGTCCTACAAGAACTCATACGATTCTCTAGGTGGAGTGGGAGTAATTGTGGGAGCAGTAACAAAAAAAGTTTTTTATGTAGGAATAAGAAATAAATTCTGCCTAAAATGCTCAATCGCAGAGACGAGAGGTGAAACAGTTATCGGAACTGGGATGCTGCAAAAAGTAGCTGCAGCATGGAAACGGAAGCTATTGTCGAAGGATTTCGATGCAGCGTGGAATTATGTGATTGGTTAAAATTCCTTCAATGAATAATCACTCTTTGTATGTCATTGATAGCATGACATTTTCGTTGGAAAGAGGTCGTCGCAGTCTTCAAGAAAACGAGGATGAAGAGGAAGACGATTTTTTCGACTTGCATGGAGAGATCGAAAGCGATTTAGAGGAGGACGATCTTAACGAATCAAATGACGACTCAGAAAGTGAACAATCAATCTCCTATATCGACGATTCAGAAGAAGACCCAAACTATTCCAAAGACGATGTCTGAAGAATATACTGATACAAGCGTTGATAGACCACCACCCAAAAAACGACGAACTAAAATTAGAGAGTAGCTTTCAATGTGTCATCATGGTGAATTCCACCAAAAAAAGCTGCCTAAATGGAATTATGAACAGCTCACCTGAGTTTCAACAGATTCCATCGTTCCATGTACCGAAAATGCGAGGGAAGCCGAAGAACAAACAGAAAAATGACCCAGGCCATTGTCAGAGGTAAAGTAAGTTGATGCAACTCTACTTTCAACAAAAGCAACTCTGAGGAGGGAACCTGATGTCCAGAAAATTGAAAGCACTATTCACCTTTTACGCAATTTTTGCAACAAAATGACAACATTATGCAACTCGTCATCAAACAGGAGAAAAGAATTGAAGAATTAATGTCTTGGAAGAAGAAAAGGGAATCAGAAATAGTGAAATGGAGAACCACGAATAAAATGTGGCACTGAAATAATTATCGTTTGATTCAGTTGGATGAAACAAATTTACAACTTCTTGTGACCCCAAAAGCTGTAGATGATTTTGTACAAGCGATGTACCTGCTTCTATTGTAGGTATTTGGTATTCTGTTTCAAATACAAACTGAAGAGAAAGAGTTACCTAATCAGATATTCCAGTCTTAGAGGAAACGTACCTATGAGTCTGAACAGTAAATAATGTCGAAAGGAAGTATAAGTCCACAGAAGACTGCATTCCCAAAACTAGTTCCATTTCATGACAACGGCCCTGTTTTA
This sequence comes from Planococcus citri, assembly GCF_950023065.1. Classification (NCBI taxonomy): domain Eukaryota; kingdom Metazoa; phylum Arthropoda; class Insecta; order Hemiptera; family Pseudococcidae; genus Planococcus; species Planococcus citri. The sequence goes on along the minus strand of NC_088678.1, from coordinate 30,132,975 downwards.
GAAAGGCCAGAACATTCAGAATAAAAAGGTTAAAAGTAGAAAATGACTTTAAAAACTTGAGCACTTATGCATCTATTTCAGAATTGTAATGTAGACCAACGGTGTAGCTACATTATAAGTAGGTGGGTGAATAATGTGTAAACATTTTATATGTACCTGAAAAAATTATTTGAACCATAGATTCTTGCTGTGAATACTGTCGAATAGTGGTAAGAGTAAGTTATTTTCAAGCAAAATTCTTGTACTTAAACAAAAAATTAATTGAACTAATGATTCCTTGTACCTAGGTACATCTACAGGGTGTTCCAGAATAACCTTTCACATTTTGGTAACCACTGATCTGTGTTCAAGTGGAGCTAGGGGAATGGTAAAGGCGGTTCTAGGTAGCCAAAGCATGCCGAATTATGTTTCAATAGTTATTTTTTGCCCTGGAGAAGTAGATGGCTGTACAGTGTGCTTTTACTGTGAAGGCCTTTTTTAAAAATAAAGGTTCCTGTAACTCTTTACTCCTTACTCATCAGTAACGAAGCTCATTTTTATCTAAATGGTGAAGTGAATAATTGGAATGTGCGCTTCTAGTGTACAAAGAATCAGTTGATAATACTTGAGAAACATCTAAACCTCCGCCAAGTTGACTGTTTGGTTGGGCGTGGCTAAATTCGGTATAGTGGGACCATGTGTGTTTAACGAAACAGTAACGGTGAGGGGTAAGGCAAAATGTTAAACGAGTTTCTTGTTCCAAACTAAAAGACAGACGCGATGTAATAGAGTTACTTACTTCCTTCCAACATGTTGGAACTACCAGGGATGTACACATATGTTTAGCGCGTGAGCACTTCGGTCATCAAATAATTTTGTTATGGTCGACGTGTTGAACCAGAAATTTAATGGCCACCTTGATCCCCTGACTTTTCAGCCTGCGATTTTTTTTTATGGAGTTATTCCAAGTCAAAAGTGTATCGAGATAAATCTAGGACTCTGAAACAGCTTCTAGGTTCATGAGTCGCAACTGATTGGAAGAGAAGTGTTCAATAATTTGAAAAAATGTTTGGTTGAATGTGTCAAAAATGAAGGAAAATATCTCGATGGAAAAATTTTTAAAACTTCATTTTTAATGAAAACTCAAATATACGGTCTAAAAACGGCATATTTCTACTTCATTTTGGTTGTAAAAGAATTTTTGTAAACATTTTTCTCTCAGAGTAATAAAAAAAACAAATGTGAAAGGTTATTCTGGAACACCCTGTACATGTTATAATATTGCTAAATTCAAATTTATCAAAGATTTGAAGTTATTTTTACATAACTCCAATGCGATGCTAATACATAGTAAGAAAATAAAGAACATTTTTTTCAGATAATCACTATAATATTGTTCATAAAAAATATTCAACCTAACGAGAAAACACTTCATAAGTTGAGTGTAACTAAGTGCACGGGGTTGAGTTCTGGGCAGCTGTTCTGAAAATTCTTAATCTGCGATATCCTTGCATTTGATTTCATGAAAAATTCTTCTAAATCGATGTATTAATCATATTTTATCCGAAATTTCAATTCTAGAAAATTCCGATAAAAACCCACTGTTTACAGAAAATTTCACAGAATCAAATCAATTTTCAAGCTTTTAACCAGAAAATACTTCTCAGCCAAGAGTATTTTGTTCAAAATAACGAGCAATAACGCTCCTACCTCACTACCTCAAGTTAGCGATGCTGGAAAGCTCATTCGCGCAGTGTTTAGTTGAACATTTCATGTAACTGCCAAACATGTTATAGGTAATTTCAATCGTCGTGTGAAGGTAAGGTACTACTTCGTTTTTTCAATTTATTTATTCAAGTGTACTTATATCACTAATAAACCATAGAATATTCAAGTTCATTTGTGACCTTTCAGAGCGATCTGCGAGTTGAATTGAAGGAATCATGTATGTACATATTGGTTCACATGTCTAAAAAAAATGAGCACATATCTCACGACGAGAACGTTTGAAAATCATACTTAAAATTCTTGTTTTTAAAAATTTTTTCTAGAAAATAATACGTAAGATCGTCGCACAATCGATTTTATTGTATCCTCTGGAACTTTCAGAAGATGTTGACTCAGCTTCGGATACTGGCTCTGCGCCCTTATCAATATTTTCGCTTTTGTCACAATGCAGTGTTGCCAGTTTTAGATTTAGTGAAGTTCAATAATGAGGAAGATATAGTCAAAGTAAATGAAGTATTGTGATTTCGGAGAAAATAAATGTTATAGGCAGAAAACTGCACAAGATTCATTTTTTTAAAGTAATTCAGATAGGTACATAAATTTTACATGAGTAAAATCCAGACGAATAAAATTAAGAATTAATAAAATGAAATGTAAAAAATACCTACGTAATCACAACAACATGATTACGTTTTATAACGGCACCTTCTCGGCGTATTACACCTTTCACAATGCGGCATTTCAAACACCGCCCACAGCGCAGAACTTATCATATACCGCAACAAATACAATGCATGCTCAAAAGCCAAACCTGACCACCTCACCCAAAAAAATACCATCTTCGCGTGAACCATTGACCAATAATTGAAGCCACCTATGTTATGCTTTCGCTAATTAATCGTACGAAATCGAAGATTACGTAACATGCACGAATACCACCACAGCAAATCATCAACCATCTAGCGTGCATAATTCGTGTCATAAATCATTACCTATTATCCGCCCAGCCGACCGATGAATTCAAGGCATCAAGGTATGCAACCCAATCGCCACATACATCTGCATATTCGTCTGACGTGAGAGCGGAGCGCCGTAAATATTTCGTGTTAATAAAATTGCATACTTTGGAAATTCATGTTGATGGAGGGGGAGGGGAAATTATGGTACACGTACAATGCATATGTAGGTTATGCTTGTAAGTAATCAAGATACGAAAATAAAGTTTTTAAATTGGACAACATTGGATGAAAAAAGAGTTCAATTTTTCTTCTGACACGCGAGCTAGAATATTTTTTTATTTTTTTATTCCATTTCCACTCGTAACGAATCATATTTATGTAGACAGGAAATTGAGTAATAATAAGACACAGAATAAGTAATCCCCGCAATTTTAAGATAGGTTATGGAACAACAATAATTATACAATTTAATTCGAACTCGTCGCGTTTTATACTCGTAATAACATAAAAATCTAATCAGGAGATAGATAGCTTAATAATACGAGCGTTTTCTTGAAGTGTTCAGAAAAGCAACAAATAACTGAAGAACAATAATTCTCGAACTGATGCACGAATGATATGAAATTATTGAAGTGGGTCGTACGAATTGCCCTAATAATGAACCATCCTCAGGAACTTCAATAAGGTGAGCCTCAGGTTACAGGTTTTGGGCCAAATTATCACTAAAATTCGAGCTGCCAGATTCAAGACTGAGGCGTGCATTAAAAATTTTAAACAGACACCTAGGTAATTTTGAAAATTTCCCAGTTTTAACCCAACCAAAGAATGATATACTAATGATTTACTTATTATCAAAATTAAAAGCTGCCCAAAAATAAGGGATTTTGATTTTATCAAAAAGGATTGCTGAAACCACTCATCAGTGACAAGTTGTAAGGAAGACTACATAATCACAAATATTGATAACACCCTCGAAAATTACGTAACTACTTGTCACTGATGAGTGGTTTCAACAAATTGTTACAAGTTGTACTTTTGCAAGGGTTCCCTGTAAAAAAATTAAAAAATTGAATAATCATCATTGGAAAAATGGATGTTTGAAGGATTGTTTCAATGGAACACGAGAGAAGCTTTCATTTTGCATAAACAACATCCAACTCGAACGCACATTCTTCTGATTATTAATATCGATTTTTTGGCTTATCAAAACATACTTGTAATGTACCAAAATCCCTTATTCTTGGGCACACTGTAAAAGAGTCAAAAAAATCATATAGCAAACCCACAGCAATACTAAAATTTGTACCTTCTGAAGCACGATGTTAGCTCCTTTAATTTTGATTACACATTCGCGAATTCACGCGGCTGACATCTGGCGGATTTTTTGAAACTATTGAAAAGGGGACACTGTGTTAAGATAAGAAGTGATATTTTTTCATCACGTATGTTTTTTGACTGATTTTTGTGATTAAAATAATTAATTAAAAAGAATTTAAACAATTTTAATAGTTAAAAATCAGCGATCACTCGTACACCAGTTCATCCCCAGGAGAAATTTTAAAAAAATATCGGAGCAATAAGAGTTATTGGGTTTCCTTGTGTGGAATAAGATGCAATCGGTCAGTAGTTTTTCATCAATTTTTACAATTCAACTCAGAAATCAGTAGGTACTAATTATCACTATTATAAGACTTTAGATATTCGAGAACATCACTGCACAAACTCAAAAACCATTTTAAAAAATCTATTTATCTAATAGGAACTGTACAAGGAAATGTAAGGATGTTGAAGGAACATTATTAATTCTTTTTTTTCAATTATTTATAGGCAAAAAGAAACTTTGAAATACTACTGTAAAAACTCGCATATTTATTGGAATTTAATGAAGGAAGTCTTTGATACCGAGCTGATAGAAATACAGCACCTGCGTGAGGCTATGTTGTTTTTACTGCACAATCCACACCTGTACAATACAGGATTCCCACAAGCGTATAACGCTTTCATTAAAAGTACGTATGCAATTCCAAAATTTGAACAATTGGAGAAAACGTACACTATCTAAATCTATTTGTGTACTTCATAAGTAAAGTTATGTATGGTTTAATTTGAAATTTGACATAATTATATAAATATATATATATATTTTGAGATTGAAAATAAATAGTTACCTAGTTGTAGTCGTTTGATGGGTTACCTTCTCTTTATTTTGATTGCGTATTTGATTCCCATTTCATTCTTCTAAAATGGCATTTCTAAAGAGAGAATTCTCAAGAGAGCCTGTCTTCAAGGCTCTGTGTTGGAGCTTACTCTAGGGAAAATGACGATAAATCGTACATTGAAAAGTGCAAACAATGAAATGAAATAAAAAACCAACGTTTTGAAGAAACTTGAAATTTTTTTTAACAAATGTGTGAGGATTTGAAAATAAAATATGTAAGTAATTTTTAGCTCTTTTAATTTGTATCCGTCTCATTAAAATCATGACACTGCAATCTGAAATTACTCAAGAAATCTCTGGAAAAATATTAAACTACACTGAACCAGATGAGTCCATTGACGAGGACTTTTTCGAAGAAGCAAAACCTTCGACAGCAAGAATTTTGAGTGCCATTTTTGTAAAAATCCTCATGGCACCGACTTTTTTCCAGCGAAGGAAAACATTTCGAGATTTTTAGAAAATCGCTCAAACTGACAGAACTTCTGGATCTTCACTTCCAACATTGGATATATGTACTCGAATATTCAGGAAGAGGAAAAATGGGCTGAGAAAACGCCGACAAATTCATGGAACCAGCCTAAGAAGTATTTAAGCCGCTAGTTCGTCATAAAACACCATTTCATTTCTTCTGTATGTTGATACAGATTTCAACCCTGCTGTCCGATATAAACCACAAAATTTCAACGATAAATTTGATTCAGTCTCTTATCAAACACTGAACCGTCAACGCAACTCCTTCATATATTAAAAAATATATCAAATAAAAAGAAGGTATCCTAACTGGCAGAAAAGTGTTTGAACCAGACGAAACTGAACTGAAAAAGCATACAAAAATCGATTTCTTGAAGAATTTTTGGAGATTAAAGGGTCAAAATAACGAAACAATTGAAATTTTACCAAATTAACCTATAATAAACAGAAGCTTGGCATGTACAGGGTGCCCAGAAATATCGGGTACCCCTAAGAAAGTTTTTCATTAAAAATATAGGTTGGCAACGTGAAATACAAATAGATGCATATGATTGGTGGAATGTTATCTCTCCAGTCCAACAACCAATCATGTGCTATCATTATTATCATTCACTATGACCAACCGCGAAGTATTTGGCAGAAAACTTTTTAGGGGTACCCGATATTTCTGGGCACCCTGTACCTACTCTATTTTGAACCACTCAAATCAAAAACCGTAAACAACCGTTTTTTGGGTAATTCCGGAGCTTCCAGCAACATTTTTGAAAATTGACATTTTTACAAAATTTTACCCGAAGAAGTTGGAAAGCTAAAATTTACTTCATACCCTAATTACAAAACGCTGAGTCCATTGCAGGTGGCTTCGAGTCGTTTTGGAGCCTTCAATTTCATTTTTAAAATTCCAAATTTCCAAAAAAAAAAAAAAACGAACATAAAAACGGTACCACTCAATTTTAAATATCTCCAGCAATGCCACAATTTAAAATTCAAAAAAATTACTTAAAGTTCTCAATTGGGCAAAACAGATTTTTGAAAATATTTTCAACTTTTTTAAAAATATAGCTAGATGCTCCAGAACGGTTTGAAACCACCTCCAATTGACTCAGAATATTGAAAACGGGTTATAAAGTCAATTTCATCTCTTGAAACTCCATTGGGCAAAATTTTGTAGAAATTCCAACTCTTAAAAATCTGCTGGAGGCTCCAGAACTGCTCAGAACAATTGGACGCCATTCCCAATCGATTTGGGCAATCAAAAATATGGTACATACCAAATTTCAACTCTCTAGGTCACGTTGGTAAAGTTTTGAATTTTTCCCATTTTTGACCCAAAATTAGGTTTCCAAAAAATTGCCAAAAATCAAAAAATGCACTTCAGCACCTGATATTTGACCTTTTTGTTATCACTGACTCAGATTCTGATCATCTTCCAGTTCTCATAAATATTTTTCTCAAAATTTAGATGATGACATATTTTTGAATTTCTTCGTTATTTTTTCAACAACAACAACCCCAAGTCAATCAAGAGCTAATTCAACTCAAAACATATCAAAATCGCTGCGAAATTTTCATACGTGTTACATACTTGAAAAAAAAACGTACCTTGCTGTAGCTACACACGCTGAAAATGGTGGCAAACACCAACACACCGCCATTCGCTGGCTCTAAACAGAGAGAATAAAGTAAGTGGAAAATGCGATAACTAAAATCGCGTGCATTGTACGCGCACAATAATTCTCTCGAAAAGTACAAGCAGGCGAGCTTTTAAAAGCAGGCAAATTCAATAAAGCCATTCTGATTGAATTTAACATTCTAATAATGAAAACTTGTTATGGCAGTGTTATTTCATCGGCAATACATACAACAACAACGGCAGTAACTTCGACAAAAGCCCCGTGTGCTTTATAACAAAAGTACGCTCGGCTGCGTTACATACACAGAACGCAGAAATCAAATTTACGAAATAAACTTTATTTAATAAAGCTTATTCGCCAGAGTTAGCTCGTTTTATTTGTATTATTACCATTATAAAATTTAAATACGAAAAGCGAAAAAGGGAGGAAATTACCTGTTTTATTTCTTTTTTCTCGCGTTATCCATTTTGTAAGTACTCAACTGACATACTCGTATTTTGGAATTCTTTTTTTTACCAACAGTTTGGAAAAAAACGACGATAACGAAGGTGGCCTAATTCGTCGGATACGACTTTATACGACTACAAACGAATTAGGTCATATGGTTTGCAATTCCAAGGATGATAGAAAGAATATTTGTAGGTACAAAGTTGTAAGTTATTTTTATCTACACAATTCAAGTAGGTATCCAAGATTATCCACTTTGTAAATATGTATGTGTAAGTGATGATTTCCGTGTTCATATTATACTTTTTTGAGTTTGATTTGTCGAAACGAGCATACTTTTTAGCTGATGGCTCAGCTGTGGTTATGGATGCTGAACCGGTAAATATTTATTTCAAAGAAGAAGCTCATTACGCGCGCCACACATTCGTGTTCTAACGTACGTATATCGAAAAAGAGGTTTTTTTCGCTTCTTTTCATTATGATGTGTGTGTTCACGTTTAGCGTACACTGTACACTTGTACAGGTACTCTCTACGACTATACGTCAAAATATATTAACTTCTTGACATGTAAACTCGCGCAGTTTCGTGATGTACAAAAATAATGCGCAAGAGTCACGATTGGCTTTAGACCTACTCGTATACCTTCTTACTGACTCATAAATTAAAAAATATCAACTATTAACGCTTTATAATTTGCTGTAATTATTGATAATAGATTTACTTGATTTGTTAATGATGAAATATAGTTTAACCGTTGGAAATTATAGTATACGTAATGTTGATAAGGTCAAAATGGCACAACGACGTACGAGCTGGAGAAGATATATCAGTATAGGATGATCAGCTCCTCTTTTTTTTCCATTCTTATTTTTCCATTTTTTTTTTTTTTTTTTTGCTGCATAATAACTGGATTATGCTTTGGGATGTGTGACCAACTGACCAAATAAAGTGGGAAAATAGGGGAACACAGTGTTAAAATAGGAGCTGGGCAACATACTTTCCTCATGAAACTCTCAGTTTGGGATTTAAGTTGACTTTTCAGGCGCGAAATATACTTAGGGAAATTCTGTTCTGAATAATTGAAAGACAAAGTTCAACTCTGTATAAGCAATCAATGATGACAGAAACTGGACTAAACAGGGAATGGTCAGATTTGTTGGTCACATCAATCAGAGTATATAGAAATGCATCTTGCAGCTGATATTCGGTTTTTCAGAAATAGTCCAATCTGGAAATTGAAGGGACAGGGTGTGTGGATTTTCGAAAATCAGATTTTTGACCATGGATTCTAGCAAAATTTTTCAAGACGAACAAAAATTGTCGCTGACAAAATTGCCTATCTCTAAAACTGAAGGCATCACAGGCAACCATGTTTCGCAAATAAAGCAAATTTTTTGGTAGGTTTTTCAAAATTTTCAAAAATTGAATTTTTGCCAATTTTGAAGGTAAATTCTTATGTAACCTTTCAAGACGAACAAAAAATGCTCTTTCGTGATATTGTCCATGAAATTGAAAGAGCTGGAAACAGTTGTTCATAGAAATTATGGGATACTCTTGAAAATTGATTTGCCTGTAGAGCCTTCAATTTCAGAGATAGGCTATTTTGTGAGAGAACCTTGAACCTTTTTTGTTTGCCATGAAAAGTTGTACCAAAAACTATGGCCAAAAATGATTTTTTCCAAAATGTGTACACCGTTGCCTTTTCAATTTCCAGATTAGACTCATTTCAGAAAATTCGAATAGTTATCAGCTGCAAGTTGCTTTTCCATGGACATACAACACGTAGGCGAAGTATAGTTCTGACAGTTCCCTTGTACGTATAGCTTTTGACAACAAGAACTTCGAAGAACAACCACAAAACCCACATTGTGTGACGAGGAAACATTCTACACGTTCGACTTGGAGCTATGGACCATAAAGATCAAAAAGACAATGATGGCGAAGCGTATTTTGGCCCTACAAAAATTGTGGAGCGACTAACATCACCAGTTTACAACTTGGGACGTCACATAACAATGGATCGTTATTTTACTTCAATCGAGTTGGCCCTATATCACTAAAAACAAAAAGATTAACGATGATGGGACCAGTCAGTACCAACAGAAAGTTTCTTCCAGCAGATTTCATTGTAGACAAGAATTGACAGCAACATTCTTCGATCTTCAGGTTCAACCAACATGCCGCTCTTGTTTCATTCAAAGACAAAGCCAAAAAAGTAGTCATTGTATTATCAACAAAGAAAGAACACAGAAACACAGACATCATCCCTGAACATGCTGCAAGGTATGAGACTTTCCGTATTTTACATAAGCTGTCATTAGGTTCTTTTCAAATGTTGAGGACGTCGAGGTAACAACGCTATTATCCTCGGTACTGGAGTTCACAGGTGTGCGACGAAAAGTTGAAAAGGTTATCTATAGATTTGTTATAATTTCACCATCTGCGAACAAATTTTCCATTTACTTATAGAAATTCAGTATGTTGTAAATGAATGAAAAACTACCAAGATTCTTTAGTTCATGTGAACTGTAAGTAATTCTTTTTTTTAAAGGATTCATATACATACTTATTGAATGATTTTTTGTTATGATTTATTGCTTTGTATTCTTCAAGCTGCAGAGTGGTTTTTGCAGCGAAGTGTTGAACAAACAATGTACATAAGTCAAATCATTGCATCTTGGTGCAGTGAAACTCCAAGCATACAAAAAGATGTACAGTAGCTGTTTTGTTCTCATTACTCAATAAAAGCGGTGTAAATGCCTACATTCTCCATTCTGGTTTGGTAAAGCAAGCAGAAAAGTTTTAAGCACGCCGGCATTTTCTATGAGAACTGGCCAACTGGCTTTTGAATCAGAGCTAGAATACGCTTTATCCCGAGTTAATGTTAAACAGCCTTGTGCGCAGATGTAAAAGAATTAATTCCTCAAATCTACATAAATAACGAGAGAACTTGAACTTGATGGGGCTGAGACATGATCGGCTAACTCTAAGTGAAAACAAATGAGTGAAGCAGCAAGTCAACAGGAGCAACAAAAAAATTAGAGCAAAAAATTATATCAACTGTCTTTGAACTTTCAACTTTAAAAGTGATAAATATAATTATCTTCACTTCCTCAGTCGTCGATTTTTAAAATTGTTCAAACTGTCATATGTTTAATCACATCACTTCAAGACGATTCACTGTCAACAGCTCCCTGATTAGGTATGAGAAATGTCTTAAATATGTTTAGTAAAAATTCAATGTATGAAATACCTAACCGAACTTCATAGTACACAGATTATTTATGTTATGGGCAAGTTATGGGGGAAAAAAACAAAAACTCTGGTTTTTCTGAGATGCACCTGTCGAGTAGGTATATTAAAAATATCCTCTTCCTCCTGTTCATTTTTTTCACAATTTCCTTCCATTCCACAAAATTATAAATAGTGGGGGTGGAGATAGAAAAATGTTGAACGTCTCATTTTACTTGTTTAATTAGAAACATTAAATGATTTTTGAACGTGTTAATTTACTCACCAAATCAAGTATGTACAGTTTCATCTTCCTCACAATCAATTTTTTTCAGTTTTTCAAGAAGTCACAGGAAGTGGATTTTGTAGTAGTGGAAGAGGAGAGGTCAATAGGATAGTTTCAAAACACCATTTTATTTAGATTCATAATTGTAAGTGGTTACCAAACGCAGTGTAAATGGCGATTGCAACAGTGCAACGGCAATCATGCATGAGACCAAATACTGGCCCCTGATTGGCTAATACAGGCTAATTTCACCGGAGGACATTTTATACATACAGGTATAAAATCATTATTTATTTTTAAATTATTTAATATCGTTATTTGTTTTAATAATAAGTAGGCCTATTGTTTTCAATTTTCAGTTTCAATATTTTTAATTTATTAATTTGATGAGATCTTTTAGGTTTAGTATACTTTTAATTAGTTATATTTTACAAGAAAAATAAAAGGAATCTCATGTGGTCAGTAGTCTTAGTGGTTGCCCTTGCCAAGTACCCCACCATTAAAATTTTAGCTGCTAGTTTTGAGTTTAGCTCCTACAGTAAAATTTTGAAATTTGAAAAGTCTCAAAGGTTTTTTCCACGGTGGTGTCCTGGGAAAATTCTGATCAACGCGCTTGCACTAAAGACTTCATTCGTTTTACTATTCAGCTAAATTTTTCATATTACATCTTTCAAAGATTATTTGAATTTTCATAGAAAATGAAGAATTTTAATTATCTTTGAAAAATATAATACCTATGAAAAATTTGGCTGAAAAGGGAAACAAAATGTACCCCTTGATCAAGCGCGTGAGTCAAAATTCACCCACAAAAACGCATTGGAAATGAAAAATTTAAAAATTCAAAATTTTATTGCCGGAGCCAAACTCAAAACTGATATCTTAAATTTTAATGGTGTGAGACTTGGGTCGAGGGTCAACACGGAGACCATTTTCTATCCAAATCCGTGGGACACATTTCATGAGGTTCTTTGGATGCGATGACGACGTTCCGTTCAGTATTGCGCAACATACTGATTTAACCACCCTAAAGACTAGATCTCATAGATATGTTTACCAAGAACAGAAACCAAATTCTGGCCCAGCCATCCTTCTCGCATCACAAGAATAACATGGAACCAGAGTCTGATGATGAGGATGCTCGAAATCATCTCCTGCAGGAAATAATGCAACAACGTCGTGGCAAACGGACTTCAGCAAATGGATGGATGATCCAGAACAAGTACTCAAAACAATGAAAACAATTTTGAAAAATATAATGTCCGACCGTGAGTATCAGGTCGCGAAAAATTATACACAGGCAACACTACATATGCGTGTACAGAAGTGTGCAATGATCAAAAATGCGTGGCTTCAGATTTCCAACTGTCTTACCAAAATTCAAAATATTAACCAGACATGTGACAGCCAAAGCATACTTGTGCTTGAATTCAAATCACAGTATCAAACTTCAACATCGAAAAAGTGTTGTTTTATCCAAATGGAATTATGTTGTGGATCAAACATTACCTCCACACACCCATGCCAGCAGTCAGCACAATGCTGAAATATTGTGAAAATCGGATGAAAATACTCTTGAAAAACAAGCAGACTGATTATTGGGAGTCACTGTCACTAGTTTGGTTTTCAAGAACCACCAATGGTCAGGAGAAGTTGCAAAGATTTCTTCAGAATACTACAAAAATAGAAAGAAACTGGAGAACGGAGAAGAATTACTCACCATAAAAGGGAAGAGTAATACCACTGAAATGACTTACTGTTACCTGAACCAAATAAATTTGAAGTAATCGACATAGAAGTTGAAGAAAACTCAATGGATTTCATTATGATGAGCAATACGTTAGTTCCAACAAATGTAACTCGAATGTATTCGACAATGAAAGATAACCAAACTTCTGTGTTCATAAAAGTTTTCGAGGGAGAGTTCAAAGAAACCAGTAAAAACCATCTATTGGGCAGCTTCCAGTTATGTGGTATCCTTCCAGCTCCTGCTAAGGAGCCAAAAATACTAGTGACCATAAGGTTAAATGTAAATGGAATTCTAGAAATCAGTGCTGTTGACCAACATCAGGTTATAAGGCTATAAGGTAGGTCTAGGTACAGATGTAGCTAAGAAATACAACTTGAATATTCACTTTTTTGAGATTTTTTTATTTATTTAGGTACCTATTTATTTTTAAATAAAAATATTATTATTCATTTTTTTTTTAATTTTAATTATTTATCAATTTAGATTTAATAACTATTTTATATAGATATTCAACCACTAGCTATCCAAATATGATTTTGGTAATAATGATTTTATTAATAAGTATTTTTTTTTTTTTTTTTTTTTGAAGATTCCACCATCTTGATGGACTCTTACCAGATGATTTAGTTCAGATAACTAATCACAAAAAGAAAACGTCATTCAGAGGAATGGACATAACTGTCATTTGTTGTCACCTTCTGATGGAGCAGGTGTAACTAGAGTCGTTAACATAAGTCAGGTGATCTTATTTATAATATTCCAAAAGGGCCCCAAAAAACTGACAAGCAACTCACATCACAAGTTAAGTTTGGACCCTCGTTCTATCAAAGAAAAAATAAGAGATTTATTGTCACTTGGACAGAAAAAATTCGATTACCTTATCAGTTTTGAGATGACATTTTTCTGGTATAAGATTGAAGAAATATGTACTTATTATGAAAAGCAATGAAGTTGAGGCAAGTTCATATGTATATCTAATAATTGCAATGCTTCATCATCTGACGAAACGAAGGCAAGCGCAATAACCAATGATTGGCACACAAGTTACATAAATGGGCCTGAAACATCACCACATTCACACCCACCAAACCAAGCGGAATGCAAGAAAAAGGCGAAAATGACAAGAATGAAAACCAAATAAGAAGAAGATCCAGAGCAGCACCAGAAGAGGTGATTCAAACAGAGATCGCAGCATTTATCAATAAAAAATGTTTCTGGATTTTAAGGATAGGTAAAGTGAATTTCAGTTGTTGTGTAGCATGGAAGCATAGAAAAAAATAATAATAATACTTCAAGTTGAATGATGCGAATCTGCTTTATTGCTTTTGATTGCAGATTGCGCAGGGTTTTTTTATTTGTATTGTTACAATAAATTTTCAATTTGTCAAATTTTATTCCATTTGGGTAAATAGTGTTTTGTGGAAATATCCCTTCAAGAGTTAGTGCTTCTGGGAAATCGGATGTACCCGAAGAAAGGTCCCAGAACCGAGATAGATAATTATTTGAATGAAAAGGTCAACAAAGAAAAGGTAACATCAATCAACAGTTTTAGAGCTTTTTTAAATTTTTAATAAATCTTTAAGTGAAAGATAGAGGAGAAATGTTTTTCATAAACCACTTCTCATATGTATAAGTTATCTAGCAAAATAGCCCACATCCCTTTCAGAATCCAAGATTACTGTTGATAAAATCATTTTAATATTGTAAATTTTTTTTTCAAATTAAAGGGGGCAGACAAAAAAAATTGTTCAATGACTTGAATAACAAAAAAATAATGACGACAAAAATGAGCGAGTACACAGCATTTTTTAGTTTCCAAATCTACTCTGTTGAGTCTTCGCCTTTGCTTTTTTCAGAATCGATTTCTCGAGCCATCATCACAATTGGTATATCAAAAAAAACAACAGATCTTTGTATGATATTTTCACATTCTTGGACAGTCATACCAGCTGGCTATACCACTAAATTTATAATGGAAACACAATGACCATTCATTAAAAGGTCATCTTATACCTTGATGACCAAATACGTCCAATTAACACAATTTACTCTCAGAATCCGACGAAGAATGACCAAAGATCACTTCTATGCACATATTTCATCCCCTCAGACCCAATTAACCGCGTCATTACAACGCTGAACCAGATCTGAAAGAATTAAAGAGCATTACAAATATCGTATAATACTGGTCAAATGTAATTCTTTTTTTCAGATTCATTTCAAGTCTTAAAACTCGAATATTCAACTTGATCATCTCTGAGCTATGTTCCATCCTCCAGACCCAGTTAACCGCATCATTACGACGCTGAACCAGGCCAGAAAGAATCGACAAATACTACAGAGTATTTCAATCTGCTCCAAATCCATTCTTTGGCAGATCAGAATTGATCACTATAGAGCCACTTTCGCTATCATTATTAAAATAGACAAGTTCTAAAATCAACTTCAGTCATTAGTACATACAAAAGTTGGCCAAAAGCTACTGCGATTGAGGCGACTTCTTGCAATGATTACCAACTTGTAGATGTGGCATAGCCAGAGTTCATCAGGAAAACGTCATACAAAGACCCATTGCTTTTTTGAACAGTTTAGTGAAGTGACTTATACAGCAAAGGTTCAACTTTCTATATAACATTGTAGATCATTTTCAGCAATGTCAAACTGTAAAACTCAACATTAGGTATGCTCAAAATAATTTTTTTTCATCATTACTTGCGTCTTTTCTTCGCTGCCCCCTACGTAGGTGTTTGAAAACTTCCCCTCTCAAGTTTTTTTTCCTTGACTTCATTTGTTTAAATCGGAACTTGATCACTTTGAACCCAACATTCAAAAAGCTTTAGATCAACTTTCAATCAATGATTACCTAGGAATTTTGAAGAATTTTGAAATTGAAAGATGTTATTATGGAAAATTTTAGATTTTGGTTTCATCTTCAACCATTGAGGGCAAAAAATTAGGTTTGAGGTCAAAATGATCCCTCAGGTCGATGAAAAAATTTGCAAATTCCAGATCCATGACTTTGGCATGATCTTTTCTTCTGACAAAACACCAAAGTAAGACATATTTGACTCCCCCCCTCCTCTCACTCAAAAAAAAATTTTGAATGGAGTTTTAAATAAAATTACACCTAAAAAATTCAAAGAAATAATTTCAAATAAAAGTTGAGAATTTTTGGTGAACAAAAATGGCTTTCACTCTCTAGTGAAAAGGGACAATTTCAAGGGAACAAAATATGGGCATTTGAGTTGGGGGGAAAATATTTTTGGTGAAAAAATGGCAATATTTGGTAAAGAAGATGACAATTTTTGGTAAAAACAAAAAATACCATGAGCTTGTTGGTGAAAAACTGTTGATTTTATAAATTTTTTCTGGGGGGGAGTAAGGAAAGTGAGAAATTTTCATCTTAGTTGGAAAACATGATAAGATCACCACTACAGGACTGATTATCCAAGATGTAAAAAAATCGTAAACCCTGTCAACAATATAACGAACCCTATCCGTTGGCACTACCGCGAAGAAAATAAACCATTTGGAAGTAGTTTGGGAAAGTTTTTAAAAAGATTAGAGAAAGCTTGCAAAAACATCAAAGATTGTTGAAAGAAAACGTTGACAACAACGAAGAAAAGCGAAATTTCTTTCCAGTAAGTAAGGAAAATGTCGATTTTTGGCCCAAATAATGATCACTAATAAAATGTTAGTGAAAAGGTGGCAATTCTCAGTGAACAAAAATGTGGTCATTTTTACTAAAAGAAATGAAAAGTCCACCTCTCATTGTCAGTGGGAAACCACTTTAGTGACAAATGTTGCAATTCTCAGCATTTTCGACAAGTTGGGTATTTTTTTCATTTTCAGAACTCTAAATAATTATACAATAAATAATAATGAAAAATGTTTTGAGATTAGTTATGATTTTTTTTTACCTCTTTAAAAGGAAAGTAAAACTAAGATAGGTTGAAGAAAACGAAGAGAATTTAAGAAGATGCCTCTATGTACTTACATTAAAGATAAGAAACCATTACCTACACATAACCTAGGAAATCATGGAAAAAATTGAATATACTTAATCAAAATTACAGGTATACACTTGTAAGCATATCCTGAAAATTTCGGAAATTTGAAAAATATGATCAGGGAACTCCGCTTGACAATGACCAAGGACCCCGTCATGTGAAAATGACTTCCAGTTTTCTTATTTTTCCAGTGAGCCTTTTGGCCCCATTCCAGCATAAATATAGTTCAGTATGATTAAAATTATCGATGACAGAAGCAATTTCTTTCAAAGATGTGATCCATGAACTCAGTATTGCAGATATTTGTGAAAATGAGACGACACTCACTTTGGTTGTCAAAGTGAGGAATAATGTCTCAGAAATTATACAAATTAATGAAACATAATAATACTTATGTAGTACTTAATATGAATTGAATAACATGCAGCAAAATGCTTCGACATTTCGTCACACAAAAGGAATGCCATAGAATAAGAAAACAAGCCTCGACTTCATCACTTAATCAAATTCTCAATTCGCAACACACACTCGACAAAATCCCAACAACAACGACAGCAGTCAGAACCTATGCATCTCTCGGATAACAAAATAATTACATTCGAACGTATCGCCATGCCACACAGAGCAATATATAGGGAAAAAAACACGTTCTTAAGGATTATTTATGAAGAATTTATCGCGTATTACGCATTATATACCGCAATAAGATGCGACGCGACGGGAACGTGTACCTAATACAATTGTTTATTGCTATTTCATATGCGTTCGAGCAGCAGATTCGCAACACACAGAGGATGGCTTGGCTGTGAAAAAGACTAGCAAGGTACCGTTGGACGGCTGACGTTTAAATTAAAATTTCGACGTTTACATATCCTTTAATGGGAAGCGGTTGTGTGTCGAAGTCTTTTGTACTAGGTACATTCTATACTCGTACATTGCTACATCAGCAGGCGAAAAAGTACCATGACGTAGTCGTTTACATCTCTCGCGTTTGCGTCTTGTTTCAGAATCTTCTTCAATGTACCATACACATGTAACACGAAAGTTGACTAGCAAAAGATTTATGTTCGCGGTATTCGCGCGCCTTCTTTAAGTATCGACTAAAACAAACATAGGTACTTGGAGTGAAATTCCTATAGTACGTGGTGGTGGGTTGCAAATCATTAGTCATAATTTACTTCTTTTTTTTTAAAGTCGAGATTTTGACAATGAGTGTTCTTACTCGAAGGGTTAAAAGTTTAAAGTAGTTTTTTCCGCCAAGGAGGGTGGCTTTTGTTGATGCGAACGAGTGAGCAAGAGGTGTAGAAAATGTGAGAATTGTCGAGTAAGTATCTTGAAAAGAATGTTGGTAAAATGTGGTAGGGAAATGCTCGTGTAGGATTTGGGGTTGTGAAAAAAAATAAATATTTAGTTTTACGATTGAGTCGAGTGTTGCACTGTTGCATTAAATGGAGGCTTATTTTTATAAGTTTTATTAATTGATCTCGTCAATTCTTAGAATTGTTGCTTCTTTAAAAGGGGGGGGGGGAGGGAGTTTGTGTACTTATATGTTTTACAAGGTTGAGACATTTTCCTTTGCTAGGCATTGATATTTATGAAAAGGGCATCACAAAGGAGTCCATCTTGACTAGAATCGAAGCACCTTAGTTATTGATGACTTCATGGCATTATTTCTCACTGATTTTTTTTTCAGAGTCTTTAATCAACGAGAAACCGTTAGACGATAGTGAACGTATTCAAGTTGCGGAAAAGGATATTTTTATCCAAAAAAAAAGAGCGTCGATGTGTTCAACGTAACAGTGACTCTTTTATGTTTTTTGGTTAAATTGGAGAAATTCTGTTTTTCGACTTTTTATTAAAAATGAATTTAAGTAGGTTTTTGATGAGAACTATTCTTCTAAAAAAATTGAATTTTCTGTCGAATGGTCTGAAAAAAATTGTGTTTGTACAGAAACAAGGATTTTATTGAGTATTTTTATGCACTGATTGTTAATCGATTACACTTTGAATTGAAATTTCTCGAAATCTCAAAGTGAGTAAATAGGTGTTTTAAAAATACCAAAATGTTCAGAAATTTATCTCGTTCAAAATTTGAGTTTTAATGACTTGTAAACGGTGAACGCTTACGCTTTGAATAAAAAACCATTTTGAACAGGAGAAAATTCTGAACATTTTTTCCTAGAAATTTCAATCAACAGTGTACTTGCATAACAATCTGTGAATAAAAATACTGAATAAAATCGTTGCTTCTGCAAAAAAATTAAAAATGTTTACACCACTTGATAGTGAATTTCATTCTCTTCAAAAACAAAAAAAAAAAAGTTCTAATCAAAATCTACAAAAATTCACTGGCACATAAAAAAAACTTGAAAATGATCAAAAACTCATGAAAACTTTAAAAAAAAAAACAGTGAGAAATAATGCTCTGACGTCATCAATAAGGTGCTCCAATTCCAGTCAAACGGACTCCTCATCACAAGATCAT
This sequence comes from Planococcus citri, assembly GCF_950023065.1. NCBI lineage: Eukaryota > Metazoa > Arthropoda > Insecta > Hemiptera > Pseudococcidae > Planococcus > Planococcus citri. The sequence goes on along the minus strand of NC_088678.1, from coordinate 30,113,779 downwards.
AGATCAACTGGGTGAATTAATTGTCAAAGAAATAATAATCAGAAATTCAAACCTACTGACGCAAGGAAAACAAACATGGTGTCCAATAAAGGAGCTAAAGTCTACCTGCTGCAGCAGCCTCTTACAATAACTTGTCGTCTTGTTTTAACAACCACGACTATAAGAAATGTGAGCACATGTACAGCAAGAAGTCATGACCGTAACTTTTTTTGAATTATGACGTCACTACTTTTTTTGCATGTTGTGCTCTTAAATTTTTGTTTTTTTGATTTTCAGTTTTCACAGTTGTGATATTGGGATGATTTATTTAATACGGACTTCGAAAAAAAAACTGAAAACAAAAATGTAAATCTTTTATATCTTCGGCTTCGGATAGCTTCGACGTAATCTTGACCTAATTAAACGTTTTGAAACCATTGTTTTACTGAATTGAATTTGAAAAATGATCATTACCACGGGAAGTATAGTTTTCTTAACTAATTCCTTTTATTACGGTGATATCAAATTTTGGAATTGTGACCTATGTGAATAAATTTCGTTCCTGGTTAATTAGCAGATTAATTAGCAATGGCATATGTGAGTATTTAGCATATTTCTCTTGCTCTGTTTTTTTGTATTTTCTTATATTTACAGATTTTTTTCCTGTTCAAGCTAGCTTACATACTGAACAAGCAACTAAACATTGGAAATACACTGAATCAGAATTAAATTAAAAGTATGATTGATTTTGCATCATTCAAAGGTAAATACTTGATTAATTTCAAATGTATGAGTATGAACATGAACATAATTAAATATTCAAATAAAAGTTAACCATAGTGGTGATCTAAAAGAGCACCATTTCTCATTTGTATAGCTATTGTTTTAGTGTTTCTTTTCAGTAAAGAATGGTGTAATTCTTCTACATATTCGTTATTGGCATAAGTAACCGCTGCTTTCCTCTTCGAAAGGGTTCCCCCACCAAGGGGAACCTGGGGGAACCCTTTTAAAATCGCTATGAAGAATTCTTTGACGCGCCACGCTATTAAGAAAGGTGTCTTAGTACTGCGTATTACGCTATACATAAGACACCTTTATACTTGCCAAGTCACTTTCGCATTCTTCAACAAAACTCTTTGCTAAGCATTTTCAACTTCGGTTTTATCAGCCAACAATTTCTAGGATCCTCCCAATTAAAATCAATGATATTCACGATAACAAATAATTTTTTTTTCTTTTTTTACCAAAAAACTAAATGTTTGAATTGAATAAGTATTAATTTTTTTAATAATTTAATTTTTGCATTGAAAAACTCGAAATAAAATAAATAAAATAAGACGAATTCATATAAATATAATATATCTTTAGTTTAGTGAAAAATATGAAAAATTTTTCAAACTTTTTATAATCCACGCTTAAAATAAAAAAAATTGAGATTATTATTTCTGTGTAGTGTACATTTTTCAATTTGCTCAGGTAAGGTTTTGTTTTAGTTTTTCCAGCGATAAAATCAATAAGCTTAAGTATCTATTGTATCCACTGCTGTTTTCAGGGTCTCATCATCTAAATCTTCTGAGGCGAGACCACTCAATAAATCAATTCGTTTTCTGAAACGTTTGTTGGAGATGGCTGGTTCATTTGCTACGATGTACTGAGTGCTAGCGAAAAATTCCAAATCTAAAGGTGGCGCTGATTGAGGAAGAATTTCACTCGGAATTGGATTTTCCAAACGATGACATCCGTGAATATGTTTACAGATTCTGTGCTTCAGTACCTATTTAAAATAGTGATGTCATAGTCTTAGGTAAACAAAAAAGTTACGTTCATGACTTCTTGCTCGGATAAAGGAATTCCACCCGCGATTAGTCAAAAAGCTTCTTGGCGATACAATATCGATTGGAAGGGATCAAAAGAAGTCTAAGATCATCTTCTGAGTGCTGCAAACCTTCCAGATGTTGGGAAGACCTACAAGAAACGAGCAACTCAAGACGCCACAAAATTCAATGAGTGTCTGAATGCAGATGGTTGGCCTTCTTCATTGGACCTTATTCGATCCTCAGAAGTTAGATGAGAAGTAGGCATAGAAAGGCCAAAATACATCGAGACAATGAGAAGATCATGTCTTATTGGCAACTTCATCTTAACGATCAAGAGTCAGTTACTTGGGTGGGGGATTTTCTAATAATTAAGTACAAAATTATGACTACTAGAACAGGTCCGAAGGGAGTGCTGATTACATATGCAGGGTGTCTGGTGAGTGGATGTCAAAACTTCAGATTTAGATATAACCGGGTACAACTTGAAAAAAAAACGTTATATGGACAAAGTTACCTGTAATTAAAATACAAGGGGCAACTGAGCTTTAAAAAAATTGCGAAAAATGTATTTTGGATCTTAAGAATAGGTAGTACTTTGGAAAATAGATAAATTTTGTCATTAAAAATTTTCATCTAACTTTGAAATTGAAGGGGCTAGAACCTTTTTAAAGAAAAAAATCGAGAAAAACGTGTTTTCAACTTTGAGAATGGGTAGTGCCTACTTTGGAAAATGAACAAATTTTGTTATTATGGTTTTTTGCCTAAATTTGAAATTGAGGGGTCAAAGGAATATTTTGAAAGAAGATACTTCAAACGAAACAATTCTATCTCCTTCAATTTCAAATTCAGGCAAAAATTCATATGAACAAAATTTGTTTATTTTCCCAAGTACTTACTGCCCATTCCCAAAATTGAAAACACGTTTTTCTCAATTTTTTCTTTTAAAATGTTTCCAGCCCCTTCAATTTTAAAGTTGGCAAAAATTCAAAATGACACAATTTGTTAATTTTCTAAAGTGCTGCCCATTCCTAAGGTGAAAAATACGTTTTTCGAAATTTTTTTTTCAAAGCTTGGTTGTCCCTTAAATTTTAAAGATAGGCAACTTGTCTATATCTATAACGTTTTTTTAAGTTGTACCCGGTTATTTCCAAATCTGAAGTTTTGACATCCATCTCACTAGACATTGAAAGAACAAGAAAAGAACTATAATTAATAATAGGCAAACATAATTATTTGGGAAAATATCTTGAAGCGTCCCCAGGGATGTTAATGGGCATGCATAACGGACTGTCCACCACTTGTGGTTTAGTTACAACTTGTTATCAAATGGACCCACGACCCACTCAAGATGAAACAATGTGATATTGATATCAAATGATGATTGAATGACTGCATATTTGGATGCTGACAAAACCTTGGTTGCTGCGTGTATAAGATATGAATACCAGAATTTGAAGTTTGTAGGTACACATAAATGTTAGCCCTATAAGAAGACACTATTTTTTTATTATGGATACGGAGAGTACACCAGTTGGTATCAAGATGGTGGATTCATAGCACAGTACGATGTGGAGACAGTATCCGTTCAAAACAACTGAAATAGTTCAGCAAATCGTTGACAGCCCAGATACTCTTGTGTCTGAAAATGGGCAACGTAGGTCAGGTACCTAATCCGGTAGCTCCAACAAGCGATCGATCAAGTATTGATATGATTCGAATGCCCTCTCAAGGGCCGAACAAACTGCTACTGCTCGTACACCTTTGAACCACTTTGAATTATTTTTTCCAAATGAAATGATTGAAATGATTGTGAAGCACACCAACGATAAAATAATTGAAAAACAAATGGTGCGCAAGAAAAGAAAGCTACGTTACGAAGGCTCTACCGATTTGATCGAAATCAAAGCGTTGATTGGAACGTGATATTATTCTAGTACAACAAAATCTCGTATATATTTGCTGATAGAAGATTATTTTGAAAAAAAAGTACAGTGATGGAGGAGAGGCGATCACTGTGAGGTTTGAATAGGAAAGATATCAAAGATTAGGAGTTGGAAAAAATCGTGATGCGCTGAAATGGTGGGCAGCACACCAGGTCAAATTTCCTCATCTAAGTAAATTTGTTCACAAATTTCCCATTCAACATAAGCTATGTCCCAGACTATAACCTAAAAACAAACTTTAATGTCTATGCATGAAATATTTCAGAAATTCAAAATATAATTTATTCAAAAATTGAAGGGCTTGAGGTAAAAACAAGCCTTCTGTATTTTTAATTTTTTTTTTTTTTGGAAAACTGAGAAAAACGTTTTACGTTTCAAGTTTTAGATAACAACGTTTTTCTCAATCACCCACAAAAGATGAAAAATACAGCGGACTTGTTTTACCCCATGTAGGGGTAACGGCCCTATATTTTTACCCCCCTAGGGACATATCTTGAAATTTCTTTTGACCTAATGAAGCTAGAGAAAAACTGAAAAGTGCATTGAAATCAGCAAACATTCGTTGACAAGATTTAGTGTTTGCCAAACGTTTATTTTCATTAGGTTCGCCAAAAAAAAATATTTTTTGCAAAAAAACGAGTTCGCAGTTTTTTTTACCCCCGTTCGCTATTTTGTTTACCCCCATTCGCTATTTTTTTTACCCCCCAATTTTTTCTGTGTTTTCAATGTTAACAACACTGATTCAACGTTTCTTAACAAATTATTAATTAATCATGCCAAAAAGTGCCCTTTCCGTTATCATTAGTGTATTCATTGCTTGAAAACATGATTGAGAATAAAATTGAGAATTTGTAAAGATTATTTGTGCAAATTTTCACCAAAAAAGTTTAATACACGTATTTTTGGACTCTAAAATTCCTGGACTACCGGATGAACACATTGTTTTTCACAAGAAACTACTTTTTGGGAATTTTTTGCGGATATAGGTGGTGAAAAATTGCTGTGAAAGTTCCTGCTCCAATTTTCTGTTTTCATGTTAATGCTATACTCAAGGTCTTCAATTTGATACCCATTTTTATTTTGTTTGCTTTCATAGAAAACCTACATTAGAGGGGCATCATTCATTTATTCATTTTATTTGGTTGATTGTTTACATTGATGTAATTAACTGTAGCAAGTGTTTTTTGGACAATATTATTTACAAAAGTTCAGAGCAGTACATTCAAATACTTCCCTAAAAATGAATAAGATTTATATCACGCCTTTAAACGGTCGCCAACGAGCAAAAATTCTGAAAATTGAGGGGGGTAAAAAAATTAGAGAACAAAAATTTAATATGGATTTTCTATTTTTTTACCCGGTAAAAAAAATAGAAAACTGGGCTCGAATCGTTCCCTATTCTTTTACCCCCTCTAAAAATTTTTAGAAAACAAATTTGATGAAAAATAACTAGCTCATCTAATAGACCAGAGTGTGTAGAATTCAACGATGTACTCGCGAACTCATTTTGGTGAAAATTAGCTCGTCCAATCCTTAAAATCAAAAAACACTTTCTTAAAATTTTGTTAAGAAAATCGCCCAAACTCACATCACATTTTTCAAAGTCTCCTGAACCATGAACATTGAATGGAAAATGCAGCTTTTCAAGGGCACTGTGTTCCAAAAGACGCACAAAACATGTTAATATGGTTTTCGAATCAATTCATGACTTTGGTGGCTTATTTTTCAAAAAATTCTTGGGGGGTAAAAAAAACTAGAGAGGGTAAAAAAAAACTGGGCCGTTACCCCTACTTCAATTGCGATGACATGGATCAGCTTATTTGATGCATAAAATGTGTCAATGCTCATTTTGTATTTTTTTGAATAGTGCTGCATGTTACATAATGTAGAACGTGGCCGAAGAGTACAAATCAACGTATTGTTACGAATTACGTACACTATACGTAAATTCGTTTTGAATTTTTAAATACGAATACAGTCAAAATTAATACGATTCGTTCGTTCGTTTTGAAATTTGTTAAAATATTGTTGGCTGCGCCATCCAACTCCTCCTGCAAAGACAAATATGCGGTTATCGACATATCTTATACTTACGATTAAGTTACGTACTTAATAGCAAGTAATTTTCAATTTTGTTTTTTATTTTTTTTAAAATTGATTTTCAATTTTTTCATTTTTTTTAAAAGAAGTGCTTTCGACCAATATTTTTGATCTATATTTTTTAAAAAAATCCTCATATTCGTGTTTTTTGTCGGAAATGTCATATTTGAGCTTTTTGAAATTTTCATTTTCCAATAAGATTTTTTTTGAAAGCTCAACTTTTTGTGATTCCGCCAATTGGGCAAGGCGCCCTATCACACTCTCACAGTATGCTTTCACTCATTCATTACATCGAATAAAACCACATCATATTGTTCCAAAATTGACACAATGCAATTTTTCACTTTTTCGGATTTGGAGGATAACCAAATAACTCAGTAAGTAATTTTTTTAGCAGTTCACGTTTTTTTCTAATTGAAATGGATAATTAATAACCTATTATGGTGAGTAAGTACTGTGTTAAAGGTTGTAAGGGCCGGTTTCTCAACTGTCGGTTAGCGGCAATCTAACTGTCGAATAGTCCTAACCAACAGTTGACGTTACTAACCAGTGATTACTGGTAACAAAATATAACTGGCCGTCAGCGAGCGGCGTTAAAAGCTAACCGAAAAGTTACATCAACTGATGAAGTAGTACCTAATTTTTCAAAACCTAACTTTTCATAAGTAAGTAATTTTTAATACGTAACATGTCGGGTGAAAATGATTCAAAAACCAAAAGAGAGTTCGAAGCACAAACTTCACAGCAGCTGATGAACAAAAACAGCTGCTGAAGTTGTGAGCAGAGTTTAGCGGCGTACTCGAAAATAAGAAAACAGATTCAACTACGAATAACAAAAAAAAATGAAGCTTGGGTAACAATAGAAAAGCGGTATAACGCATCTGGAGTAGGTCCAGTAAGTACTCCTAAATCATAATTCAGTAGGTATTGTCTACGAGTTTGAGATGACGATATATTAGTAATAAAATTTAAAAAAATGTGCGCGTGAAGAAACGCAACGTTACGAAGGCCCTACAAATTTGATCGAAATCAAAGCATTAATTGGAACGGAACGTGGTATTATTCTAGTACATACAACAAAATCTTGTAGGTATTTGCGGATAGAAGATTTTTTTGAAAAAAAGTGCAGTGATGGAGGAAAGGTGATCACTGTGAGGTAATCGCGATGTGCTGAAATGGTAGGGAGCATACCAGGTCGAATTTCCTCATCTGAGTTGTGCTCACAAATTACCAATTCAACATAAGCTATGTCCCAGATTAAAAGCAGTTTCCAAACTTTAATGTCGTGTGTATGAAATATTTCAGAAATTAAAAATAAATACAATTTATTCAACAATTAAAGGGCTTGAGGTAGAAACGAGCTTTGTATACTGTTCATATTTTGTGGGAAATCTAGAAAAACGTTTCACGTTTCAAGTTTTAGATAACTTTTGATGAATTCGTTGACATGAAGGGACAACGTTTTTCTCGATTTCCAACAAAAGATGGAAAATACAGCGGACTTGTTTTTACCCCAAGCCCTTCAATTATGATAACATGGATTAGCTTATTTGATGCATTAAATGTGTCAATGCTCATTTTAGTATTTTTAAAATAATGTTGGTAAAAATTGCAACGCATAACAGACATCGCCGATACTAGTACTCTGTCACCATTTGACGTCATCACTTCAGTAACATGTGTTCCTGATAATTCAGCACCAGAAATTTTGCGACCATCTTATGAACAATATTTCATTACACCAGAATAAGGACGAAATAACGTTAGTACGATAAGTCTTCAGCAATTCTTGATGAATTTCCACAAATTATTCCGACTACGTTAATTTGTTTCGGCTAAATTCCACTTTCGGAGGGGAGTTTTTAAACAGCCCTTCACCAACAATGCTGTAAAATACGAACAACGATCTCAAACGCTAAATAAATTTTCTCGTGTGTGGTCGAATGTTTGAACCACGTTTCCTCCAATTTCGGTCAAAAATGTCCACCCGTTCAAAATCTAGTTCTACATCTATGACCAACCCTCCTTGGAAAAAATGGTGAATTTTAATTTTTTGTCGTCTCATTTAATTTATGTTTGATACTTATACTCGTATTTTTACTATTTTCACAAAAGACCAGCCATCCCGTCTCCTATGCATTTTACACTTCAAAAAGCGAAGAAAATCATCGATACAATAAGAAAAACTGTCTAGAGGGCTACCCGATTCGTGGGTTTCTGCCAAAATCAAACATGAAATATGTATTTGGAAAATCTCATCAAAGGTTTTAAGTACTTACAAATATAATTCCAGCATTTTTTATTAACAAAGAAATAGCAGAACTGCCAAGAGGCATTCACCACATTCAATTAACAGACACAGATTAACAAAAGTGTGACAAGAAAAGAAATACTTGCAATATCTAATAGCTATATTTTCTGTAGGTAAATATTTCGTTTCAGTAAATAATTTTTTAACATTTTGCTTTTTTTTCTAATTTAAATGGATAATTAATAACTAACCATGGCGAATAAGTGCTGTGTTAAAGGTTGTAAAAGTAACCACGACAACGACATGAAAATGAAATATAGATAAATGGATTCGAAAAATTCCATGAAAGAATTTCGCACTGACAAAAAATACTAGAATATGCATAAGACATTTCTAAGATAGTATATTCTAAAAACTGAAACCTAAACCTTCAAGACAAATATGGTGTTATCAGAACTACAGGCAGAGATCAAATTAACCAGACCTTTTTTATTCTGTTACTTCTTTTTTAGGGTCATGTCAATTCTCGTACTTTCAAGTCCATAATTTTTTGTATCCCCTTCCCATCAAAAACATCCAAAAAGAATTGATTTTCGCTCCTCCATTTAAAAAAAAAAGTCCTCTTTTTATTGCAATTTGTCAAACAGAAGTTCTGTTTTTTGACAATAATGCTTATAAGTCCTGGGTTTTTATTGCCAAATTTTATACAAGTCAAATTATGCCAATTTTTTGAAGAAAGACGTCAAAAAGCGATAATTTTTCACAAAATAGTCAAAGCACCGGTCCCCGTATTTTATTACAACTTTTGTCAATAAACGTTCTCCAAAAAGGGGCGAAGTGTTTATTCAAAGTATGCTCTCACTCATTCATACATCGAATAAAACCACATCATAATATAGTTCCAAAATTGACCCAATAAGATTTTTTGCCTTTTCGAATTTGGAGGATAATCAAATAAACAAGCACATCATTTTCGAAATGGTTTTAGAGAACTGGGGGTGGAGGAGAATGTGAGTCAAAGTGAAACTTGCGTTGATCTAATTCAAGATATCGAAAGCATTTTTCACATCGCATTTCAGGATTCACCTTGGCCTTCAAGGTTCAACTTATTTCATTCACGAGGAAAAAATAAAAATTCAAAATTACGTTTTTTTTTCTTCCAGAAAAAAGTAAGTAAACTGATTTTCAAAAGAAATAAATTTGGGTACCGTTTAACACATCGCTTTATTTTATCAAGTCAACATTTTTTTTCAAAACGATAAGGTTAATACAATATTTTGCGATATAGTCGTATTTTTCGTCTCAGTAAGTAATTTTTTAGCGGTTCACTTTTTTTTTCAATTGAAATGGTAGGTAATTAATAACCAATTATGGTAAGAGTGCTGTTTTAAAGGTTGTAAGAGTAATTATAAACCTGCCGGACAACCAAATGGGTACTTGTATCCCCTTCCAACCCAAAACATCCAAGAAGAATTGATTCCCACCCCGTCTGTTGAAAAATAGTATTCTTTTATAGCAAAATTGTCGAAAAAAAGTTCCGTTTTCTGGTTTTTCATTACCAAATTTGTCAAAGTCAAAGCATGCCAATCTTTTAAAGAAAAATGTCAAAAAGCGACAATTTTTGACAAAATAGTCGAAAAGTGACCCATTTTGGCACATTTTTCAAGAAATGTGCATTACTGTCAAAATTGTCGAAAATGCCATTTTTTAATAAAAGTACGACATACAAGTATCAAAAAGAGCACACCAAAAAATCCTGTTTCTACCAAAAATGTCAAAAAATTTCGCGTTTTTCATTAAAATCGTCAAAGGGGTCAATTTTTGGTAAGTTGTGTTATTCTGATCGTTTCAAAGTTTGCCAAGTCCTTCCTGTTCTTCATAAAATTTCTCGATTTTTTTTGTCAAATTTTATGCCCTTTTTCCAATTTTTTCATTCTTAAGGTACCTAATTTTTTGATATTTTTGAAATTTTTTTCATGAGAAAAGCCCTGCAAATGACTATTTACAGAAGTTTTTTTTTCGGAAAGCCCTCGCTGCTATCTTTGGAAAGAGTATGCGATAAGTACAAGATTCGTATTCAACGCAATGATGTCTCAATTTCTTCGTCCTCCTTTTTTGGCTTCTTGAAAAAAAATTTGTAAATCATCTCACAGCAATCTACTTTAAAGTGTTTGTTTTTTCAAAATTTCCGTTCACTCAGCAGAAAAAAGGATAATTCTTCGAAACAACCATCACAAAATTTACATATAGGCCTACTTAAACATCATATTATTAATTAACAACAGACGAAGCAACCATATGGTTCCAAAATTGGCTCAATAAGATTTTTTGCCTTTTCGGATTTGGAGGATAATCAAATAAACAAGCACATCATTTCTGAAACGGTTTTAAAGGGCCGGGGGGGGGGGGCACGAACTGTGAGTCAAAGTGAAACTTGTGTTGATCTAATTCAAAAAAATTTGACTAACTTTCAACGCATCATTTTATTTCTTCAAGTCAACATTTTTTTTCAAAACGTTGAGGTAAAAAAATGAAATAAAAATCTTGATAATTTTTATAGTAGTATAATTCAAGTTGACATTTTTCACACACATAATTTATTACGCGAACCAATTCACAAAATTAGTCACAATTTTCAGGCCCATGCACAGGGTGTTCACAAATTGAAAAACCGGTTTGGTCAAAAAATTCAAACGTGTTTTTATTGGCGCAATGTATTCTACACACTAAGACGACAAAAACGTGGTATGAATTTTTATGTTTTGAAATCAGTTCATTAATTTGCAACCAGTTGACAAAAATTACTCAAAAATTGTAGATAGAGAAAAAAAGCTTGAAACAAAAGTTGTAGAGTGTGAAAAATTTAACAATTCTGCCTAATCATTAATCACATTTTGAAACCGGTTCATTGGTTCGCATTTAGCAACCAGTTTTTGACAATCACCTAAAAATTGGAGATGGAGAAAAAAGCTTGAAACGAAAGTTGTACAGCGTGAAAAATTGAATCATTTTCGCTGATCAGATTTTGAAACAGGTTCAATCAAAAATCACCTAAAAATTGAAGATCGACAAAAAAGCTTGAAACAAAAGTTGTAGGGTGTGAAAAATTACACAATTGTGTTTAACCAAATTTTCAAACGAGTTCATTGGTTCGCATTTAGCGACCAGTTTTTGATAATCACATTAATATTGGAGATAGAGAAAAAAGCTTGAAACGAAAGTTGTAGAGCGTGAAAAATTGAACCATTTTTGCTGATCGGATTTTGAAAATGGCTAATTAATTTGCAACCAGGTAACTTTTGATGGTTTGCTGCGAATTAATTGACCGGTTACAAAATCTGATTACAGAAAACAGTTCAATTTTTTACATTCCACAACTTATATTTCAAACTTTTTTCTTCATCTCCAATTTTTAGTCTATGGTCAAAAATATGGTTGCTAAAGGCGAACCAATGAACTCGTTTAAAAATTCGGTTAAACACACTTGTGTAATTTTTCACACCCTACAACTTTTGTTGCAAGCTTTTTTGTCGATCTTCAATTTTTAGGTAAGTTTTGATAATTATTTGCAAATTAATGAATCGGGTTTAAAATCCGATCAGCGAAAATGGATCAATTTTTCACGCTTTACAACTTTTGTTTCAAGCTTTTTCCTCTATCTACAATTTTTAGGTAATTTTTGTCAACTGGTTTCATAAAATGCATACCACGTTTTTGTCGCCTTAATGTGTAGAATACATTGCGCCAATAAAAACCAGTTTGAATTTTTTGACCAAACCAGTTTTTCAATTTGCGGACACCCTGTGGATGGGCCTGAAATTTTCAAGGTCACTTTATAAAAGCTCTTACTTTTCCCTACTCAACGCCGCTTCATTCATCTCCCTAGTTCTTTCCACTTAATTCGTATATAAAATCTACATATTTAATTTTTTTTTTTTGAAAGTCTCAGTAAGTAATTTTTTTAGCAGTTTACGTTATATTCTAATTAAAATGGATAATTATCAATTAATAACCAATCATGATGAGTAAGTGCTGTGTTGAAGGTTGTAAGAGTAATAATTATAAACTTGCCGGGAAACCAAATGTGTACGGTCCAACTGTGAAATTTCCAGGCGACATTCAAAAACATACTTAGGTAGGTAAATTAATTCGAAAGATTCCGCGAAAGAATTTCACAATATTGACAAAAAATACTAGAATATGGATAAAACATTTCGAAGATGGTACGTTCTAAAAACTGAAACCTTCAAAGACAAACATGGTATTATCAGAACCAAAGGCAGAGATCGAATTAACCAGGCCTTTTTCATTTTCGTCACTTCTTTTTTAGTGGCATGCCAATTCTCCTGCTTTCAAATCAATAATTTTTTGTACCCCCTTCGCACCCAAAACATCCAAAAAAATTGTCGAAAAAAAGTCCCGTTTTCTGGTTTTTTATAGTCAAATTTGTCAAAGTCAATGTACACATGCCATTTTCTTTCAATGTCAAAAAGCGAGAATTTTCGACAAAATAGTCAAAAAGTGATAATTTTTTTACAAAATAGTCGAAAAGTCGCCCATTTTGGCACATTTGTCAAGAAATGTGCATTATTGTCAAAAAATGCCCATCTTTGATAAGTAAGTTAGGTACAAATTATCTGTTCTTGTAAAATTGCCCAAAAAATCCTGTTTTTTGCCAAAATTGTCGAAAAATTCGTGTTTTTCATCAAAATTATCAAAAAGGTTTTTTTTACAAAAACGTCTAAAAAAGCATCAATTTTTACCTTGCTTGACAAAAAATTCTCTTTTCGATACAAAACTTTCCAAGTCCTTTCTGTTCTTTACAAAATTTCTTGTTTTTTTTTCTTGTCAAATTGTACTTACTCCTTTTTTCAAATTCTTTCATTTTTATGGTAATTTTTCGAGTTTTTGAAATTTTCTTCGCGAAAAAAGCATACCTATACATACTTACAGAAGTTTTTTTTTTCGGAAAGGTTCGCTGCTAAATATGACTCGAGAATCACCAGTGGTTCGACCTCTGAAATGGTGTTTGCACCTTTGGAAAGAAAATGTATAATTATAAGATTCGTAATCAATGTAATGATGTCTCAATTTCCTTGCCCCATTTTTTGGCATACTAAAAAAAAAATACACCAATCACCTCACAGCAATTCACTTCAAAGTAAGTATTTTTTTTTCTTCAAAATTTCCGTTCACTCAGCAGAAAAAAGGACAACTCTTCGAAACAACCATCATAAAAATTTACATATAACCATCACATAAATAATTAACAACAGACTAAGCAACAATTACTCGAGTATTTTCGTCGCAGTGGACATAGTACAATGTAAATGAACACCCATTGACACACGATAAAAAGGTCTCCCTCGATAATAAAGGTGGTACCAGTACCAGAACTTATAGGTGAATTCGAATTACAAGGAATTCACATACAAATGATAGGTAGGTAACTCTGTAAATACATAATGATAATAATAATAACGTTAGCGTTTGAAAGTTTGTTGTAATGCTCATCATCATCACCATCGCATGTAAGAGGTGTTGAAAAAATAGACGTAAATTGTTAGCAAATATTACCAGGGCCCGAGTGTTGTTTACAAAAGAGTATAACGTGAATGAGCGGTAGGTACATTGGGAATGGTATGCTATTGTGTATGGCTGGTAGTTTGTTTGTTTTCATGTTTGCTTTTCGTTCGGGAAGGAACAGGTGTGTTTGGTTTACATTCTTATGAGACAATGTATTAGCCCATTCTACGAGTAAGTATTCATTTTATTGTCGAATTAAAAAGCTGACTCGATTGAGAATTTTTTTTTCGCCTTTTTTTGTCTTCTTTTTCTCTTTACTTATCGATCGAGTCGGTGAAATTTTCAACCATGAGTGTGAAAGAAAAAAACAGACCACGTTATTTGTCACAATTGGAATTGCTCATCATGTCTTCAGTCTTCCTTCGTATACACTTGTGATTCGCGACCCGCGTGCAAATTGAAAAAAGAAAATAATCGTTTGTAATTTCTCTTCTCCCTGTGCGATTATTCGCGTTGACGACGAACATACCTACTCGACAAATGCGTAGGCTTAGCTTACTCGAGCACACACACAATCATGTACTATGAAAAGAAGAGAGAGAGAAAAAAACCTCTACGTATATTTCATACTGGCGCGATGATTAGAAGAATTAAACTCGTAAAAAGAAGCTCGTTCTGTTTGTAATGAAAACGACAAACACTTAGACGCGAGTGTACGGTATAGTAAGGCGCAGCAGAAAAAAAGGGGGAAAATGGGCGCGAAAATAACGTTGACAGTTACGCCGTGAAAGTCATTTTTCAAAAAAGTTAAAACTTTCGCCTCTCATATTCGATTATCAATGAAGGCGCACGCTCATCTCGCCTCCTCACCCATCCCAATTCGCGGAAAATGTGTTTTAAACAATTTGTACAAAGTAGTGGTATTTTAAACGATACTCACATGTCATTTTGACAGACGTGAGGACACAGATTACATTACCAATGTATAAGAGCTGCGTATTGGAAAACTTATTATGGAATAAATCCTACCAAAAGTGATTAGTATATGAGGATAGGTTGAGATGTGAGATTTTTTTAGGACCCTATTTCTCGCTTGAAATAAGCCCGATTGGGGTGGGTTGCGTATCATTGTTTTAATGATTGTGTACGAGGGTTGGTTGATTGTTGTGGTTTGAATATTTTTGTGGTAAAATAATTGACGCTGTTGTTGTATTACCGAATTCAATAATAACATAAAGATCAGAGAGATAATGAGTTCACAGAGTAATCCTATCTATCAAAAGATGATTCGTACTCAATTTTTCCAACAAAAAAAAAAGGAACCAAAAAGGAACAACACTTGCTGTTGAAAATTCGAAAATTCGTTTGGTACAAATTTAGAAATATTTGGTAAGTTCGTTTTTTTTTTAATTCGGTCGTTTACTTGAGTAAGTTTTCGTCTAGTTGTTAGCGGTCATAAGCTTTATGGATGGTATACATTAAACAATGTTTATTCTCCGAATTCGTGGAAAGCTTATTTATATTTCCGAATATTCTTCAAAATCATCATTTTCATTATAAAATACATTTATATCGATTTTTCGTAACAGTTCCGCAGCTTTTTGTTTTGGTAAACAGAATTTTTTTTGGTAATTTTTTGGAAAAAAGTAAAATTTTGAAGCAATTTTCCTTCAAAAAACGAAAATTTTCAATTTTACTGGTGCGAAGCTCGCTGAACCTTTCATAATCCTTGTGATCGAGAGATCACAGGAAAAAATATCATAGTCTGGAGGGCTTGGCTGGGAAAAATCGATAAACAAATGATTAATAAAAAATCCATCAATCAAAGTCAATAAATCAGAAAGTTTCATACAAAACTAGGCTACATCATTTGATTAAAATTATGACATAAATTTATAAGAGTATAAGTAAGTAAGTAAAGTTTTTTTTTTTTTTGGGGGGGGGGGTTATAATATCAAGATTATTTTTGAAATGCTTAGCAAATGGGAAATATTCGGCAGCGAAATGAAAGCTCAAAGTTAAAATTGTTCAAAATATGAATTTTCAATTTCTTAGGCTCAAACTAAAAAATTTTTAATTTTAAAATGTTTGATGGCACATCTACACGTCATAAGGAACATTTCTGGAGCTTCTGGCAGATTTTTAAGAGCTGAAATCTCTACAATATTTCATCCAGTGCTGTTGAAAAGCTAAAATTCACTTTATGCACCAATTTCAACAAGCATAAAATCGATTGAACGTGATTTCAAAGCGTTCTAGAACGTCTAGAGATAATTTGGAAATTTCAGTTACCAAAAAAAAAAGTCTCAAGCTCTGTCCAATTCAACTTCAGCACGTATAAACACGATTGGTGCTTGTTTGCGATCTGCTTGACCAATCACACATAATTTTTTCAAAATCACTTTTAGCCGTTTCAAAATCACATTCATTTTTTCAGCGATTTCATATGTATTTGAAAATTTGAAAAATATACGGTTTTGAATCAACGAGAACCGATTTTGGAAAATTAGTAGGTAATCGGCCAAAAAATCACTAATATTTACTGAATGCGTTTATGGATGCTGAAGTTCATATAAACAGATTTCATAATTTTTTTTTTTTGAGAAACTGGAATATCAAAATTTCCAGAGGCTACAAGACAATCCAAAATCGTCTGCAATCACTTAAATATCAAAAAATGGCATAAATTGAATTTCAGTTTTTTTTTTTTTGTCAAATGGCACCAGTAGACTCAGTGAATTTTTCAAATATTCACTTGTGAGATCGCAGAAAAAATATCAAGTTCAGCTTTCAAAAATCTGCTGGAGGCTCAAGAGCTGCTCAAAATGGTTCAAAATGGTTTCCAATCGAATGGGATAGTAGAAAGTGGGGTTTATACCAAATTTCAGCTTTCTAGGTCAGTAGAATAATTTTTTTTTTTTTTTAATATGTCAAGCTCAAATTTGATACGTAGGTATGTAGTAAGTATGTACGTACTGAGCAACCATGTGTTCAGAATTTTGATATTTTTATTTTAATGATTTGATATAATTTCTATTCAGAGTCATTAGCCAAAGCAGAGTCGTATCAACGTAAATTTTGTTCACAAAGTGAAGATATAGTATGGCCAGCGTACTTAGTACGGCGGACAAAAAGAAAAGATCGAGGACTTGGACTGTTTTCAAAAATCGTTCACCTTATACTCATAAAATGTATTCACGAAAGAGGCGATCTCAAAATCATCGTGTTGAGGAAAATACAACGTCTCAGAAGTCAATTAATGTGTATAAAAAAATCAAACGGAAGTTGTGATAATAATAAATTTTATTTCCTTTTAGAGGGGCTTGGAGTGGAAAGTGGCACTATACATTTTTGGCAAAAATGAGTTAATTACGGTTTCGGGTAGGTACTACTCATCACGTTCTATCATCACGAGAGTATATTAGTTTTTTTTTTTTTTTTTTTTTTAATCCACTCCTTAATGCCTAAAAGTCATTTTAAGGTACCCCCAGCAGGAGTCGAAACTGACTACACTACATCCATTGGATAAAGTACAGTTCGGCGCAAAGGTCATTTTTGCCAGGAGTTGTGGCACTAAAAATAATCATGTTAATTAAATTAATTACAATTTTTGAATTACCTATTACCTAATTTATTTAAAAACATGAAACAATTTTTTTTTAATTCCGTTTAAACTGTTTTTAAATTAGAATTTTCGATGTAAGTAAGTACTTTTCTTTGTGTGTTTATAATTGCAGGATTATCAACTTACAATTGAACAGTGATACTCCAAAACTCGCTTTGTCCATTTTTATCGAAGTGCGTTTTTCAGCGGTACCGGGTAGATGAAATATTAACCCACATTCCTACATCATGAACCTACCAAAATGAGGTGTTAAACTCACCTAAATAGCCAATTCACTAAAAAATTTTTAAAAAATATGTTTCAAAACGCGTTTTGTCCATTTTTATTGAAATTTTTGTTAGCAGTATCTGGTGGATGAAGTGTATACGTGGGTAATTCTCAAAAAGTGGTAATTTTGGTGTACACAGCAGCAAATTTCTCACTGGTTTTAGCATTTTGTTTTTTTTTGGGGGGTCCATACAAGCATCACCTTCCTCACATTTTACACTTGATATTGAGCTGTTCAGTCCCCCTTTTCATTAGGGTACATTCGATTTTGTACCCCAAATGTCCTTCGACTTGCCTGTCTCACACACATTCTCATCATTATAGAACACTAAGGTATATTATTGTGCAAATTGTAATATCATTAAGTTCATAGGAAGCTCATATTTCACATTTGAAAACTGTCTCACAGTTTTCGCGCTAATTTTAGAGCAATTTTTAATTATTTTTGCTGACTTCCCAATCCAACATTTTTTTCTGGACATCTATGAGGGTCGAATCCTAATTATCGCCGTTTTAAGGGGGCCAGGGCCCACAGTGGGGGGATTGAATTGAGGCCAACACTAGAAAAGGGATCTGGGACATCAATACAAATGATTCCCACTTGAAATTTTCCAAAAAAATGATTTTTATTTTTCAAAATTATGCATATCAAAATTGACCTTTGTTTTGAGAATTACCCTGTAGTTGTTGTTTTTCAGTATTCACATTACTGAATTCAATAATAACACAAGTATCAGGGAGATACTAAATTCACAGAGTAATCCTATCTTTCAAAGAGGGTTCAGTTCATACTTGAAATTTTTTCCAAAAAAAAAGGATAACCAAAAAGTGACAAAACTTGAGCAAAACATTTTGGTGCAGAAATAATGACTAAAAAAAACAATTTTCCGTCGTAAAAACTCGACTAAAAGAAAATCTTTGCAATTAATTCGTTACAAATTTAGAAATATTTGGTAAGTTCGTTTTCTTTCAATTCGGTCGTTTACTTGAGTAAGTTTTCGTCTAGATGTGCGCGGCCCTTAGCTTTATGACCGGTATACATTAAAAAGTGTTTATTCTCCGAGTTCGTGGAACTCTTTTGCAATTCCGAATATTCTTCAAAATTTGATTTTTTCTAAATAATTTAAAGTTATCGTTAACGTTATAAAATATATCGATTTTTCGTAACAGTTCTGCAGCTTTTTGTTTCAGTAAAAATAAGTTTTTTTTGGTAATTTTTCGGAAAAAAAGTAAAATTTTGAAACAATATTCCTTTCAAAAAACAAAAATTTTCAATTTCACTGGTGCGAAGCTCGCTGAACCTTACATAATCCTTGTGATCTACACATCAAAGGAAAAAAATCAATCAAAGTCAATAAATCAGGAGCACTAGTATTCCCGAAATTTCGTTATCCACTTCAGCATATTTAAGCAGAAAAAAGCACGTTACATAACGCACACAACTTCAGGTAGAGGTGCGGTATTTAAAGTTCATACAGTTAAAAAAGTTAAGTTATGGCGATCTTTAAATAACAGTGGGCCGTATTTAGCAGCGCACAATCGTTATTTTCATCAGCAAAATCGTAATAAGTAAAATTGGCTACAATCAATGAAAATTCACTGGAATGATTACGTTCTTTAATAATTTGAAAAGAAGTGTGAGAAACTGATTATGCTCTTGTGACATACGTGATTTAAAAATTTTCATTGTTGTTAATTTTACAAAAATGGCAAAGACAAGAGAAGAAAACAAAAAAACAAGAAAACCGTAAGTACATATTTTATTCGATCATAATTATGAGTGACTTAACTTTAAGTAGGTTGCAACTTCAATTTAAATTCTGAAATTTCACAAATACATACAGACGACGAGCAAAAAAAAATACTCCTCAACGGAAGCAATGCCTACTCGATTATGCTTCAAGGCAACACCCAGAGTTGGTAACAAGAAGGTTTTCATCCAAATTCACGAAGAAAATTGAAGACCATCTTTGGAACCTACTTACGGAAAAGTTAAACTTGCAAGGTTTCGAAAGACCGAAGGATTTGTGGAAAAAAGTAATTAAGCTGCCTATTTGTTACAATGTTGTTAATATTATCTAATTGTATGTAGTATTTTGCATTTTTTTGCTTATATTTAGGCTCTCACGGATTTCAAGACGGACACACGCACAAGGGCTCGGGCCATCTATATTGCCCCCAAAAAAAACTGGAGGAGGAGAATCAGAGGTCTCTTACACAGAATTGTCACCTTTTAAAGGCGAATTGTTTAACTTGATGGGAGGCCCAAGTCTCATTGAAGGGGAAGACATGGAAGAATTTGGCCTTCGTTAGAGCTCTTTTTAAACAAAAAGTATGATTTACTGGTTTATGAAGGTTTTAAGGCATTTATCAGAGTTTTATTCACGTAGGTAGGTGATTCATTGTGAACCGTTTTTTAAAGGCAGATGTAGTGAGGGAAGTAAATGAAACAGATGAACAACATCACAGACAAATGGTGAGATTTTTCGTAAGTTTTTGCTCTCAACTTTTGGGGATGTTGAGCAGTTTTTGAGAATCTCCTTTTTTTTTCATTTTCACGTAATTTCAACACATGACGAAACACTGACATCTCAAACAATATAAAAATAATTTCTCAACCTCCTGAATCGATTAGAAACAGTTTCAAATAGTTTTTAAGAACTGAAATCTCTCCCCAATATTACATCCAATGCAGCTGAAATGCTAAAATTCACTTCATGTCCTAAATTCAACATGCTGAATAGATTGAAAGTGATTTCAAGGCGTTCTGAATCCTCCAATCATAATGAGGAAATTTCAGTTTCCAAAAAAAAAAAAAAAAAGTCTCAAGCTGTAACCAATTCACCTTCAGCACGTATAAACACGATTGGTGCTTGTTTGTGATCTGCTTGACCAATCACACATAATTTTTTCAAAATCACTTTTAGCCATTTCAAAACCACATTCATTTTTTCAGCGATTTCATTTTGAAAATTTGAAAAACATACGGTTTTGAACCAGCGAGAACCGATTTTGGAAAATTAGTGGGTAATCGGCCAAAAAATCACTAATATTTACTGAATGCGTTTATGGATGCTGAAGTTCATTTAAACAGATTTCATATTTTTTTTTTTTTTTTTTTTGAGAAACTGGAATATCAAAATTTCCGGAGGCTACGAGACAACCCAAAATCATCTCCAGTCACTTGAAATATCAAAAAAGGGCATAAATTGAATTTCATTTTTTTTTTTGTCAAATGGCACTAGTAGACTTAGTGAATTTTTCAAATCTTCAATTGTGAGATCGTATAGGAGAAATAAGTTCGGCTTTAAAAAACCTGCAGGAGGCTCCAGAACTGCTCAAAGCGGTTCAAAATGGTTTTCAATCGAGTGGGATAGTAGAAAGTGGGGTATATACCAAATTTCAGCTTTCTAGATCAGTTGAATTAATTTTTAGCCCGCAAAAACTCTATTGTAACCACTTTTTCATTGTCGTCGTCGTACTTTCGTCAATAATACATTTATCCAATTAGTGATTAGTATTTTAGCTATTAGCTAATCAGGCAGTAGATTTTTAAAATGCTAAGCAATAGGTATGCAATAATATGTAGTTGGCTACGTTTATGTTTGTTTTTTAATTTCTGAATTCAATTCAACATGTTATTCTTGATAATATGTATTGATATGAAAATGAAGATAAAATGGTTCGATTGTGATTTTGAAGTAAGTTGGAATTTTTGTAAAACAAAGTGTAAAATAGTTTTATAAAAATTGTAGCATAACTCATAATATATCTAAGCTTTTTAAACTAATGATAATGAAATTTAAGTTGTCAATTTTTTTGTAGGATGATTCGATTTCCTTCCAGATTGGTTCGCTTTCCCCCCAGATGTAATTTGAATAGTTGTTTAAAACTATAGGTACTTTGCTCATCAGTGACTGGTATACTCTCAATTGTTTATTTAAAGTAAGAAATGTAATTTGTCTACAATTTTTTCAAGGTTTTTTTTCATCACAAGTTTTGTTGTTTTCCGATCAATTTTCCACTTGAAAATTTGTAAGGTAGTTTCTTAAAAGGTATAAAAATTATTCGGTTTAAACATTTGAAATAAAGTAATGACATAGTGACTATTGGAAATTTAATTGTTCCACAATTTTGGTATGCTTTAATTTTATTGTAGAATTTAATTGACATTTTTTTATAGGTGATTCGTTTTCCATCCAGATGTAATTTGTATGGTTGTTTCAAACTATAGGTACCTACATTTCTCATCAGTGACTGGTATACTCTCGATTGTTTATCTAAAGTAAGTTAGAAATGTAATTGTCTACGGGGTGTGGATCTGAAATTTTTCACGTGGAAGTTTCTCCATCGTACCCACCTTCTATGATGATATCAACTCGAACGCTTTCGGGGACCATTTCACCCCTCTTAGACGCCGCGCCTATAGCCTTTTTGCATTTTTCAGGAAACCCCCCTTAATTTGATAAATTCCAAACCAGTTTCATAATATCGCCATCGTTTGAAGAATGTGAGTTTTATTGTTGATTATTTTTTGTTATGAGAACATTTCAAAATTGAAACTATATTGTAACCACTTTTTCATCATAGGTGTTTTCTGGTCATTAATAATGCATACCT
The DNA here is from genome assembly GCF_950023065.1 of Planococcus citri. Lineage (NCBI taxonomy): Eukaryota > Metazoa > Arthropoda > Insecta > Hemiptera > Pseudococcidae > Planococcus > Planococcus citri. The sequence goes on along the minus strand of NC_088678.1, from coordinate 30,091,651 downwards.
CATCGTTGAGAAATATAGTTACCTACTCTTGATTGTTTCTCTAATTTTTAGTTTCTTGAAAATTGATTTTGAGGTAAATCGAATCATTCTAAAAAGTAAATTGGAAATCGAATCACTTTTGTGATTTTTACGAAATTGGTTTCAAATTTTCGATTTAAAAATTGATCTGGTGGCAAAATTAAGCTTCCTATACAAAAATATTGTGTATAGCTGAACAAAATTGTACACAATTGGATTTTCAAGTTATCTCAGATAAACAATCGACCGTAGTCCACTCGCTGATGGCTTATTCATTATTAATGAACAGAGTACAACTATGATGAAAAATTGATGTTTAGTTTTTTATTTTTATTTTAAAACAGCAACTGAAATTTTTCATATTTAAAAATTCTGAATAGTAACTTTTTAAGTAGTTTGTAACAAGTTTCTAATATTTTTTTTTTGTTGGTTTTTAGATATTTGTTGTGGATACATGATATCTTTGATTCAAGGCAAGTTGAAAATATTTCAGTCTGTATTTCTGATCTTTATCTGGTTTTCTTGGTAATTGTCATACCATGTTTTTATAGATGTCAAACAAAAATTGTGATTAATTTAAAGAAATAATTGGTTATTTTAATTAATTTAATTGAAACTTAATCATAAGATTGTTTTTCTATATTGTATAATATCGTATTTTTTGATCATTAATATCTACTTCTTTTTTAATTTTCTAAAATTTGATATAATTAGGTTGTTTAACTACCTATTCATTTAGCTTTAACGCCAGCAACGAAAAAACAAAATAACATATCACAAAGTGCATCACATACTCCAATCAAGCAGAAACCATTAGAAGATAATACACGAAAAACAAGTAATCAAACAATGAAAAAAAAATAATGCACTAACAATTAGTACCTACTTATTCAGCAATTTACGCATGCCCTGTTGTCGGTTGTGATACAGTATGCTGGTCCAGGACGTCTTTACAACGTCATATGGAAGCTGTAAATCGAGTGAATAATCTCCCTCATTTCGATATTGGTGCAGTAACAGCCGAGCAAATCAGATTAAACAGAGCGAATAGAAGAAATAATTAAAAACGATTTTTCCGGTTTCCTTTTTTTTTTTTTAATTACGTAAATTGTTTGTTTTTATTTTTTTCCTCGTAAATTAAATAAATTGTTTGTTTACATATTTTTTGGATAAAGGTAATAGTGTAATATTTAACTACCACTTTTTTTTTGCAAAAATCCTCATAATTCATCGTATATTATTACCCACTCGAAGCTTTTTTCGAAATTCCGAGGGCAAGTTGCAAAAAAATGGTAGTTAAGTTCGTCAAAATAGAGAAAAAGGTGTATTTCTGGAAGAACTTAACTACCATTTTTTGTCAACTTGCCCTCGGAATTTCGAAAAAAGCTTCAAGGGGGTTATAATATACGATGAATTATGAGGATTTTTGCAAAAAAAAAAGTGGTAGTTAAGTATTACACTATTACCTGGAAGGGTAAAAATTCGATGGATTCTGCACTTTCTCAAAGTATTATTGAAACTGTCAAAAAAGCTGACGCTGGAGATCAACAACAAAAAATCGAAGAACTATTTACGTTATTTAAAGAAGTACCGATACCAAATTCCGTTACAATTTCGTTTTTACAACTATTCGAAAAAGTTTATACCAATATCAATGACCAGAAGATGAGAAACAAAATAAAACGTGGCTTATTTGAAATGAGCATGAGGGATTAATTTATAAGAACCTATGGAAACTCGAAATATATATTGATTAAAAAATTCACAGAAAAAATATTATGCAACGATTAACAATTCTGGGATTACTATCGAAAATAATTATTATGTAACCTTCTTTCCGTAGCCGAGAAACTCTGAACCAATTATACATTAATTCTGGTAGGTACATAAAAAACTTCTTGAATTTTAAAAACATCACCTTTCTCAATTTGAATTAAAACTTATCCTGAACTTTCTTTTTTTAAATACCTATTTTTTTTAATGATTGAAGTAAATTCATTGTCCCTCAAACGCAAAAACTCTTTTGTAATCAGCGATTAGCTGATCAGATGGCTTGTTTTTAATATGTTTAGCTCAAATTTGATATTTAGTATGTACGTACTGAGCAACCATGTGTTCGGAATTCCGATATTTTTATTTTAATGATTTGATGTAATTTCTATTCAGAGTCATTAGTCAAAGCAGAGTCGTATCAACGTAAATTTTGCTCACAAGTACGGCGGACAAAAAGAAAAGATCTAGGACTTCGACTATTTCCAAAAATCGTTCACCTTATACTCGTAAAATGTATTCACGAAAGAGGCGATCTCAAAGTCATCGTGTTGAGGAAAGCACGACGTCTCAGAAGTCAATTAATGTGTATAATAAAAAAATCAAACGAAAGTTGTGATAATAATAAATTGTATTTCCTTTCAGAGGGGCTTGAAGTGGAAAGTGGCACTATACATTTTTGGCAAAAATGAGGTACCTAGTTACGCTTTCGGGTACTACTCATAACGCTCTATCACGAGAGCATATTACTTTTTTTTAAAAACCCCCTCCTTAATGCCCAAAAGTCTTGTTAAAGTACCCCCCTAGAGTCGAAACTGACTTCATCCATTGGATAAAGTATAGTTCGGCGCAAAGGTCATTTTTGCCAGGAGTTGTGGCACTGATAAGACGCACTGCGTCTGTTTAACGGATACAATATGGTTAAGATATGTACGTCTTGTAAGGTACCTACACACTTTTATGGTTTAAAATTATTTTTGAAAAATTTTTGTAATAAAATCGTAATTTTTTGCCAATATATTATTATTTTTAAAGTGACGGGAAAACGGAGAAAAATGTCGGCTTGGAGTGAAAACTGACACTATATCCAGATGCGCATTGAACCTTTAAAAATCAACCTTTTAGTGGAGGCACCACCATGTAAGTCTGTACTTACCGAATGCTGACCGTCTCACCATGTCTTCCCTAAACGCCGACCCCAATAATAGTGGCGATGCCATGCCATGGCTGCTGAATAATCACGAGGTTACCGATCATTGCGGCTATTAGAACTATATGTATGTATATTGCGAAGAGGAGAATGGAACCAGGTGCGATTAACAAATCGCATCTACATACCTTGTATGAAGTAAGTTATCAGTTTATGTTCAATTCTTACCATTAGTTGCTCCAAATACAGTGATAAAAAAAAACGACAACGCGGCCTCTCTCTCGTTCTCCGATGAGCTCTCCAATACATTCTCCAATGCACTCTTCATCTCCGGCACACGCCAGAAAAAGCTCTTTGAAGCGCTCTCGAACGAACTCTCCGGTACGCTCCCTTACAAGTTTTCCAACTCCAAGGCGCTCTTCATCGTTATAAACTCTGCTATACCGAAATCTCTGTTATTTTTCAATTATAATGTTAGTACATTTACTTTGTAGTTAGATGTACGCCATTATTATTAAAAAATAATCATGTTAATTAAATTAATTAAAAGTTTTGATTACCTATTTATTTATTTAAAAAATTTTATTTTAATTTTTTTTAAATTAGAATTTTTGAAGTAGTTTTTTTTTTTGGTGCTTATAATAATTGCAGGATTATCAACTTACAATTGGTGTAAATTCATCCATAGATGACTACCTGCAAATTTTCAAAATAATTCGATATGCTCACCAACAATAACAAGTAACCTGCAGAGGTATCATACATGGGACTTCTTTTTCCCTCAAACCTTGACATGAAATTGTTTTTCTCCAGGCTACATGACGTAGCTTCTTCGGAATTGATTTATCGTCAGAACCGAATAGATTATTCCGCATTGATTTTGAGTCACTTCAGAATCAATTTTGGGACATCTTTTCAAAGCTTGATGTAAAATATTGATGTCTTTTTGTCTGCATGACTATTCAAAATCGATTTTGAGTCATATTTTTAAAACTCGAAGCAAAATTGATGTTTTTTTGTTTACCTACACGACTATTCAGAATCTATTTTGGGTCATTTTCTCAAAATGATGACTCAAAATTGATTGAAACTTGACCTAAAAAATTCACATAATCTTCAAATTATCGACATGAAATTTGTGTCAAAGGTCTCGACATCACAGTGGGCTGTGAGCACCTACAAAACTGGTACAATGATATCCTCCCTTACATGTTTTTGGGGTCGCAAAATACGATGAATTTAACAATATTTTTCTGAAGGGGTGGGGAGGTGGGGGTGAGGGGGATTTTTAATTTGACTATAATGATCGAATTTTGTATTTTTTTGAAGGGGTGAGGGGAGAGGGTGAAGGGGGTGACGAATTCAAAATTTGACCATAATGATGTGTGTGATATGTAGAAATGTATGTTTTTGCGGGTGTAGATCACGAATTTGACAATATTTTTTTTCGTGGTGGGGGGGGGGGGGGGTAAATGGTGATAGTATGAAGGAAATGAAAACAGTTGAAAATTCAAAATTTCACTTCAATGATGTGTGATACGTCGAAATGTACGTTTTTGAGAGTGCAGATCACGAATTTGACAATATTTTTTTGTAGAAATGAGGGTTGGGGGTGAAGGGGTGGTGGGTGAGGTGAAAAATCCCAAATTTGACCATAATGATGAGTGATACGTCTAACTAAGTGTATGTTTTTGAGGGTGTAGATCACAAATTCAACAATACTTTTTTCGTAGGGGTGAAAACAGTGATGTGTACAAGATAACAAAAAAACTACATAAGTATTCAAAAGCTAAGAAAAAAAGAAAAATTTGAGGCTATTAAATGTTTCCTTTCTTCATCATCCTACGTAGTCTAGAAACCATCCAGCAAAAAGTACATTGCCATGCAAACACATGAACTGGCCTCGTCGCGAAATCCTATTTTTGTGCTCCAAAATCAGCGTAACCGATTCCAAAACTTTATCAATTTGTTCGTCTTTTTGTAGCAATTGCCAGGCAAGTTGGTGATTAAAATCAAGCGTTTTGATTGGTGGAGATTCTGCCAACTTTTTGACAAAAGTTCACAGTTGGCAATTGGAAATCTTCATGCCACAAAATCGTGTAATTGGAAACACCACACAAATCATCTCACAATCCATTTTCAATCAGGCCATTTTTACTGATAAGGGCATAAAAGCCCTATAATACAGTTTGTGTGCACATATCTTATTAGCCTGTATTTTCAATCGTGATTTCTGTCCGACCAATTTTTATAATCGAACCAACACGACTTCCTACTCTATGGGAAAAACCATCACTCGTAGTACATTGATGAATTTTAGCCATCGCAGATGAGAACCTAACATATCGCATGGCCGGCATTTGATGAAAGGCCTCCGGGAGGTGTTTAAATTAACAGTGAAAATTTTCAAGCCTCGCAATTTCACACCGTGATCGCGATTTGATTGACGCGGTGTTTTTTTTTCTTTTCGATTAATGAGCGAAAATTAGCCCCTCTTTATTTCAGCCTTAACTATGTACACGACGACGGACGGACGCGCGATGGATGAGATGTTCTATATGGTCAATTAATATGCAGCATTTCAAAGTTATTAAGTAGGGCATTAATGCAGTACCCGGGTGGTCCATTGGCGTGTAAATTACTGAAAGCTCTCCTGACTGGTTCGTAACGCCTCCTTTGTGCAACGCCATATATACCCATATGAAACAATTTACTCGTGTTTGACGACCCTTTCCCGCATGTTTAACCAGTGCAAACAGAATCATTAAAATCTAATTAGACGAAGAATGTGTTATTTATAAAAGGCGATTATTAATTTTACAAACTCGTTATTTTTCATTATGACCAGGTTTCCTACTCATATATGCACTCTGTGTATAGGTATTAGATACTCATACTTTGTAAATTGTAATTATTTACCGTCCTGTATCGACGAAACGATGCTATGAGCGAAAGACGATTATGATAGACGAGCGTTTATCTACGTGCATAAATGTAATGAAAAAAAAATCATCTAAAAAAATAGAAAATAAAGGAGTACTATCGGCTAAAAAAATAACGTTCAACAATGAGCTCGAGTAATTCATTTAATGCTATATACACGTTGTTGCAGACTGAAATACTCGTACTTGATCGTGTTAAGTAATAATTGAAAGCTTTCTCATTAACTTATCCCGCGATAAAGAGCATAGTTGGTTAAGAATGGTGATTCAGCCATGAGTAGAAATTTCAAAATGACGAGTGAGAGATTCTCATTTCTCATGATCCAAATTATGTGCCTCTGAAAGTCCAATTGAGGTGAAATCTCATTTTCGGCAGCTTTCAATAATTGCAATTTTTTTCAAACTTCCTGGGATGCTACGATAACAAGACAAGTTTGAACAAATTTCCAAAGATGATTCGTTTCAATACCGAAGCTTTAAGCTACCTAAGAAGACAATTTTAAGCAAAAATTCGAAGAATTCAGAGGTAGCGGATCTGAAATTTTATAATAATGGTTTTGTACGTACGTATCATGAGAATCAAGCCGCGTAGTCAATTTTGAAATCTCTGCTAAGGGTGAAATCCCCATAATCAGCTATTCTGTTCATCAGGAAACGTTGATGAGAAGATGGAGCCTTCAATAGATTTTTGAACTCAATTTCAACATATACCCTACTGAGTTGACTACAGGTGGTTTTTTCCCCAGCACATGTTCCCCGAAATCTATCATCAAGTTCTTGCTCATTTTTCCCGATGTCGAACATGTTATATGTATGTGCAAATTGCTCCGTTTTTTCATACCTATCAATATTTTTCCAACAATAGGCCCAAATTGTCCTGTTAGTTCATGTAAACGATCTAAATTAATCAGCGTTCAGCAGAGGCCACTCGCGGTTACCTAAATAGACAGAATTTCTACGTAGCCTCCGTCTCGAACATATTTTCAGCTAATTACGCAAGATTTCAAGTAAGTAATAAAATGCATTTTTTGATTTTTGCGTGAAAAAATTTTTGAAAACAAAAATTGGACCACAAATGAGAAAAATCAAAATTCTATTTAATTGATCTGTAAAGCTGAAATTTAGGATGTGCCCTATTTTTAACCTATTAAATCGATTGGAAAAAGTTTTACTCGTAATTCTTTTTGAGCAGTTCTGAAGCCCCCGACAGATTTTGGAAACTTTAAATTTCCACACAATCACATGTACCGAATAAAATTAAAAATCTGAAAATCACTGTCCACCTGAATTTCAAAATACCTATAGGTATACTGAATCGACTGTAGGTGGTTCAAAGTAGTTTAGCAGCCTTCGGTGACCTTTTTTCAAGTTTTTTACAATTCTAGTTTCCCAAAAAAACGCCATAAAAGCTGTCGATATCAACCATTAGCAAGCACTCATATGGAGATTGTGATGAAACAGGGATTCAATGACTTTTCGAGAAATTGAGAATTTGGGGTAAAATTACTCGAGAAATTGGTCATTCGGGTTAAAATTATTCGGGAAAAAACCATTCGGGAAAAGGGTTCGGAATTTTGGCATTCGGGGAAACGTCCGTTCGGGAATTCGGCTTCGCGAAAAACAACGGTAATCCTAGTATTATCCAATCAGAAATCATTTTCAGCTATGTAATTAAGATTTCAAGTAAAGTAATAAAATGTATTTCTTTATTTTTAGTGAAGGAATTTTTGAAAATCTTTGAACATCAAATGAGAAAAATCAAAATTTCATTAAATTGGCCTAGAAAGCTGAAATTTGTGATGTGTCCTATTTTTAACCGTCCAAATCGATTGGAAACAGCTTCAATTCTTTTTCAGCAGTTCTGGAGCCTCCAACAGATTTTTGAAACTTTAAATTTTCACACAATTGCCTATTTGTCCAAAATTTCAGCTTTCTAGTTCAACTTGATGAAATTTTAACTTTTATTTTTGTTTATTTTTCAGTTCAAATTTGATTTTAGAAAAACTACAGGGTGCAAAATATTTCATCACTCTTGATGCAAATCAGGGGTTTTTTCAAACTCCCATCCAAAAAGAAGATAGGCATAAATAACTGCCATAATATTTGATAATGAACTTTACGAATTTAATGTCCTCCCTCAGAGCCTAAAAATATCCCCTGCAGCTTTCAGTAGGGCCATTTACGAAACATTTTCTAACATTTTATACACACACTTGGTTGCCTATATGGATGACCTGTGTGTTTTCGGCATTGATTTTAAAACTACTTTTGAAAATTTAAAAATTGTGCTAGAAAGATTGAATAAATTGAATCTAAAATTAAAAAACTCAAAGTTTAAATTTTTCTATCCAAAAGTTAAACTTTTATAGGCTATGAAGTCACAGGTAAAAAAATTTTAAACTAGTGTTTGACGTCTCAATAGTTTTTAGACGTCTTGTTGAATGTATCGACACTGTTTACTTCATGAGTTCATTGAACTACGAATTATTTATATCCGAGGTCATTCATTTTTGACCTTTAAATATTTTGGTTCGACGATTCATGAATTTCTCAACAGAATTACATCATATATCCTTTTCCTTTAACCCAAACAGACTATGGTATTAGTCTTGAACCTGAAATAATTTTCAGCTCATTAAGATTTCAAGTAAGTAATAGAATGCACTTTTTGATTTTTGGTGAAGGTACCTTTGAAAATCAAATTTGGGTCGCAAATGAGAAAAATCAAAATTTCATTAAATTGACCTAGAAAACTGAAATTTGGGACGTTCCTATTTTTAACCGGCCAAATCGATTGGAAACAGATTTAATTCTTTTTGAGCAGTTCTGGAGCCTCTAACAGATTTTTGAATGAATTTCTGAAAAGTCACTGGAGACTCCAAAACGACCTAAAATCACCTCCGGTCTATTCAGCATGTTGAAATCGAGGTGCAAAGTGAATTTCACCTTTACGGTTTTATTCGGTGACATTTTTAGGAAATTTCAAGATTAAAAAATCAGCTGGAAGCCCCAGAATTGCTCAAAACTGTTTGAAACCGTTTCACATCAATTTGGCTGATCAAAAATGAGGTTTGTCCCAAATTTCAGCTTTCTAGTTCAACTTGGTGAAATTTTGACTTTGTTTTCGTTTATTTTTTACTTCAAATTTGATTTTAGAAAAACTACAAGGAGCAATATATTTCATCACTCTTGATGCAAATCAGGGGTTTTTTCAAACTCCCATCCAAAAAAAGATAGGCATATAACTACCATAATATTTGATAATGAACTTTACGAATTTAATCTCCTCCCTCAGAGCCTAAAAATATCCCTTGCAGCTTTCAGTAGGGCCATTTACGAAATGGATGACCTGTGGGTTTTCGGCATTGATTTTAAAACTACTTTAGACAATTCAAAAATTGTGATTGAATCTAAAATTAAAAACCTCAAAGCGTACATTTTTCTATCCAAAAGTTGAACTTTTATGACATGATGTCACAGGTGCAAAAATTAGTACTTGGGAGAAAAATGTTGAAAAAATTAAAAAATTTCCTGTTCATAGAACTGTCAAAACAGTAAAAAGTTTTTTAGGTCTATGTGGTTACTATAGAAAATTCATTCCAAAATATGCTCAAATGGCTGCTCCTTCAACAAATTTGGCCAAAGAAAATCCGCGGGAAAATACTCCAGTAAAATAGTATAATAACCTTCAAAAATGTTTTGATCTTATGAAAAAATTATCATGTTTTAAGCCAATATTAGGAAATTATAAGGAAGGTAGGGAGACCATTCTTGAGATCGATGCATCCTCAATAGCTATTGAGACAGTCTTATCTCAAATAAATAAGAAAGGAGAAAAGCACCACATAGCTTTTTTCCAGTAGGAATTTACAAGCTTCCCAAATAAACCACAGCGCTTACGATTTGGAGATGACTTGCCTTGTAGAAGCGATTGCCCATTTTAGGGGATAGGTAGATATTTATTTGGCACCCGTTACAGTTTTCACGGATCATGCCCCATTGACCCATTTTAAAAACCAAAAACAACCCAATAATCGAATGACTAGGCTGGTAACTAAATTGAGTGATTACGATGTTGATATCAAACATCTAAAAAGTAAGAAAGACATAGTCCCCGATGTCCTTAGTAGGACCGAAATGAATCATATCAATATAAAAGGAAAAATTTAGTTGATGAAGAAATTGATATGTTTACAGACTCATCAAAAATCTGATAAATGTTGTAGGGATATTTCATTGCCTAAAAATTCCAAATTGGCTGGGAGGAAAATCGTATGTTGAGAAAATGTTTAAAAAATCCAGAAATTTATATTTTGGAAAATACAATACGATCCTAAAATTTAAATTTCAAACTGCCCTTGTTTTGAAAAAATTGCCAGTCATTCCTGACTCATTAAAACAAATAATGTTTGAAAATTACCATGATAAGGCTTTTGGAGGAGCACATTTTGGAATTTACAAAACTATGAATAGAATATTAAAGAAATTTTTTTTTGAGAAGGAATGTGGTTTGATGTCAAAAAATACATCAAAACACGTGATATTTTTCAGAGAAATGAAAATACACATAAAAGGAAATTGTTACGAATACATAGGTACATACATACGCATCTGAAATTTTTTGTTGATTCGTGGTCTTATTCAAAAGTTCGACCACAAATAACTAGCTGCGCCAAAAGCCAAATTTGTTTTTGTGCGATTTTACGAAAACATATAAATACGCGGCTAAGTTATTTTCAAGTCGAAATTTCACGAACTTTTCAGTTGTTATTGTTAGAGGTTATTCCTCTGTAAACTTTTGTATCGTCAACATCAAGTTATTATCGTTACTTGTATGTATGTTTAGTTCGAAGTTGTAATTTCATCAGTTAATTATTAGCTGATCGATTGAATTTTTTATTTGAAATTAAAATTTTATTTCAATTCAAATGCGATTTATTTTATGGTAAAATACAAATAATACAATCCACGCTGAATTTATCGATTTACTTATGTAAAAATAAGGGACATGGCAAAAAATAGACGGGCATGGCTCCCTTATCAATTTGGAGGTAAGAAACCAAAAGCAAACGTACGATTGGCTGAATGAAGCTGACGTCATGTGAACGCTTAAATATCATTGGCTGTAAGTTACCTCCGAATTGATAACAATAAAGTGGCAGGCTCGCAGCCATCTTTTGCCATGTCCCTCAATCACTGAAAATCAACCAGGTTCAAGGTTTATCAAAAAAGTAAGTAATTTTTATGCCTGATTTTATGTTTTACGTTTATTATTACTTCTGTTATGAAATTAATCGAGCTAGGTTATGTTGTTAGTTTAGGTATAGTGAACCTAGTACCTACATACTATAACAATAATAATTAATTGAAAGCTTTCTCATCAACTTATCCCGATAAAGAGCATAGCTAGTTAAGAATGGTAATTCGGCCATGAGCAGAGATTTCAAAACGACAAGTGGGAGATTCTCATTTCTCATGATCCAAAACCATCTTTATAATCAAATCCACTCCTTCCGAAGTCCAAATGTGAAGAAATCTTAATTGTTCGAAAATTTTCATTTTCGGCAGCTTTTGAGCTTTCAATTGAATTTTTTCATACTTCCTGGAAGCCGCAGAAATCAGTTTTGAAATCTCTGCTCAGGGCGAAATCCCCATAATCAGCAGCTATTTTGTTCATCAAGAAACGTTGATGAGAAGATGAAACCTCCAACAGATTTTTGAACGCAATTCCAACATACCGATTGTGAGTTGACCTTACTGTAGATGGTTTTTTCCGAGCACGTTTCTCGTGAAATCCATCATCAAGTTTTTGCTCATTTTCCCCGATGTCGAACATGGTATGTGCAAGTTGCTAGGTTTTTTCAATTTTTTTTTTTCAACAATAGGCCCAAATTGTCCTGTTGATTCTTGTAAACGATCTAAATTAATCAGTCGTTCAGTCGACGTATCTCGGTGTCACATGACAGCGTAGTGAAAATTTGAAGGTGCAGGTATTTCAATTTGCCTTGTTCGAATTTGTTGCGAATATGCCAGTGCGTGTTCACTTCTTCAATCTCGAAATTTATTAACTTTCAGCTAATTAAGATTTCAAGTAAGTAATAAAGTGCATTTTTTGATTTTTAGTGAAGGAATTTTTGAAAATCAAATTTGAACAACAAATGAAAAAAACATCGTAATATGCCAATCAGCAGTTCATGCATGATTTGAAAAGTAAAAATGATCCACATTTATCTTCCTGATTTTTTTCTTTATCAAAAAAAAAACTAGTTTGACAAGCCGTAAAAAATGAAAATTAAATTGGCCTAGAAAGCTGAAATTTGTGATGTGTGCGCTATTTTCAACCGTCCAAATCGATTGGAAACAGCTTCAATTCTTTTTGAGCAGCTTGGAGCCTCCAACAGATTTTAGAAACTTTGAATTTCCACACAATTACCTGTACCGAATAAAATTAAAAAGCTGAAAATCGCTATCCACCTCAATTTCAAAATACCTAGGTACTGAATTGACTGTATATAGGTGGTTTAAAGTAGTTGAGCAGCCTTGGTAACCTTTTTTCAAGTTTTTTGCAATTCCAGTTTCCCAAAAAAACGCCATAAAATCGGTCGATATCAACCATTAGCACGCACTCATGTTCACCGCTCCGGATTGGTGCTTGTATATAGGCGACTCAACTGACCGATTACCGGCTATTTTTACAAAGTAGCCATTTTTCCTGTTTGTTAGCTGAACTGAAGTGATTCAGGCTCAAAAAAAAAATTTGATTTTTCCAATTCTATTTTCAATCAAAAACAAGATGACAACGATATCCGTCTCTGATCCCAATGAAATAGACATACTGAAATCGGCTGCTGTGACTACAAAATAAATTTTATAACCCATTAACGATTTCAAGCAGTTCTCTGGCGACATTTGTTCCCCCCTCCAACCCTCCAATCGACCTTACCCAAATCAATTATCTGCAGAAAATCTGAACTTCGATTGAAATAATTACACGCTTCCATTATTGAGTCTAAAAAACCTATTTGACCTGTCAGTTAAGCTCAAGCATTTGTGCTAAAGTTGATTTGGACAAATTTCATGACATTTTTTTTCAGAAAACTGGAATTTCTAAAAAGTCATTGGAGGCTCCAAAACGACTTGAAATCACCTCCAGTCAATTCAGCCAGTTGAAATCTGGATGCAGAGTGAATTTCAGCTTCACGGTTTTATTCGGTGACATTTTTAGGAAATTTCAAGTTCAAAAAATCTACTGGAAATCCTACAATTGCTCAAAACTGTTTGAAACCGTTTTACATCAATTTGGCTTATCAAAAATAAGGTTTGTCCCAAATTTCAGTTTTCTAGTTCAATTTGGTGAAATTTTGACTTTTATTTTCGTTTATTAATCAGTTCAAATTTGATTTTAGAAAAACTACAGGGAATACTGATTGTTTCTGTATAAATCGAGAATTTCTAATCAAAAATTGTTAGGTTAGTATCGACTGAATACTTACTTGATATATCTGAAATAAGATTAGCATCAGTTCGATACGGACATGATAAACATGTGGTTAGGTTTATATTCTATCTTATGTAAATTTGAAATTACAATTTGTTTCTATGTTCCAGGGTGCTTCCGAAAATACAAATATCAATGATCGCCAAAAAACAAATTAAATTAGATATACTGCCGATGCCTCCGCCCTTGTGTTTTCTTCGTGAATTACGAAGAAATTTTATATACCGTAAAAATGGCACGTTATATTTCAGCTCTATACACCAAGAGAATATTCTAAATGAATACAGAAACAGCGTTGCTGCATTAAGAAACACCTATGCAATGTACGAGGCAACTCTGTACGGTCAAGCGACGCAGTTAAAAGAACAGCTGCAAGTCGCACGAATAGTAGAAATCAATGATGTGTACTCCAAATCAGGGATCACTCTTGATGCAAATCAGGGATTTTTTCAAATTCCCATCCAAAAAGAAGATAGGCAGAAATAACTGACATAATATTTGATAATGAACTTTACGAATTTAATGTCCTCCCTCAGGGCCTAAAAGTATTCCCAGCAGCTTTCAGTAGGGCTATTTAAGAAACATTTTCTGACATTTTATACACACACTTGGTTGCCTACATGGATGACCAGTGTGTTTTCGGCATTGATTTTAAAACTACTTTTGAAAATTAAAAATTGTGCTAGAAAGATTGAATAAATCAAATCTAAAATTTAAAAACTCAAAGTTTAAATTTTTCTATCCAAAAGTTGAACTTTTAGGCTATGAAGTCATATGTGAAAAAATTAATACTTCGGAGAAAAATGTCGAAAAAATTAAAAAATTTCCTGTTCCCAGAACTGTCAGAAAAGTGAAAAGTTTTTTAGGTCTATGTGGTTACTATAGAAAATTCATTCCAAAATATGTCCCAATGGCTGCTCCTTTAACAAATTTGACCAAAGGAAATCCGCGGGAAAATGCTTCAGTAAAATGGGATAATAACCTTCAGAAATGTTTTAATCTTATGAAAAAATTATCATGTTCTAAGCCAATATTAGACATTTATAAGGAAGGTAGGAAGACCATTCTGGAGTTTGATGCATCCTCAATAGCCATTGAGGGAGTGTTATCTCAAATAAATGAGAAAGAAGAAAAGCACCCCATAGCTTTTTTCCAGTAGGAATTCACAACCTTCCCAAACAAACCACTGCGCTTATGATTTGGAAATGACTGCCCTTGTAGAAACCATTGCCCATTTTATGGAATATTTATTTGGCACCAAATTCACAGTTTTCTCGGATCATGCCCCATTGACCCATTTTAAATACCAAAAACAACCCAATAATCGAATGACTAGGCTGGTAACTAAATTGAGTGATTACGATTGATTTTGATATCAAACATCTAAAAGGGAAGAAAAACATAGTCTCCGATGTCCTTAGTAGGACCAAAATAAATTATATCAATATTAGGAAAAATTTAGTTGATGAAAAAATTGATATACTTACAGACTCATCAAAAATCTGATAAATGTTGTAGAGATATTTTATTGACTAAAAATTCCAAATTGACTGGGGGAAAATCGTACGTTGAAAAAATGTTTAAAAAATCCAGAAATTATAGTTTGGAAAGTACAATAGGATCCTAAAATGTAAATATCAAACTGCCCTAATGTTTGAAAATTACCATGATAAGGCCTTTGGAGGAGCACATTTTGGAATTTACAATTGAGAAGGAACGAAAATTCATGAAAGAAAATCAACCAGGTCCAAGGTTTATCAAAAAAGTAAGTAATTTTTGGTGCCTGATCTTAAGTTTTAAATTTATCATTATTTCGTTATGAAATTAATCGAGCTATAGGCTATGTTGTTAGTTTAGGTAGTGAACCTAGTAGGTACATTTACCTATAGTATAATACATGGTGACTCATTTTATAAAAGTTCACCAGCCACTACCGAATAGGAAATTTCAATTCTATGCATTTTTTTTGTAAAATGATAAGTTTTACTGTGGCTAATTTTAATAATTTATGTACCTGGTGCGGTGCTGCACCACCTGACTGACTTGAGAAATACTTAACAAACAGCCATTTCTGATACAGTAAATAACAGTAAGCATTTTTTTCAGTCAATTTAATCGTAGTTGTTATAATAATTCATTTTAAAATTGAACAAATAGATATGAATGGTTAATTCATAAAATTATTGTAATATTATTTCCGATATAATAATTTATTGTTCAAACTTTCTTCCTCAGTTGATGATTACTAAAATAAATCAAATATACCTACTCATTAGCGCTGCCCACTAATTAAACGATGCACATCTAAAAAAAAACTAATCGACGTCTTGCGAGGTTTAAATGCATTACACTAAGTACGTATTATAGGAGAATTAATGAAAAATAATGTTCTTTTGGCAAACTGGTTTTAACCCAAACTACAATTAATACCACTGGCACAATCGCCACGCTTTGGATACTCTTCATAAAATACACAAAAAAACCTACACGTTTACTTCTTCGATAATTTTTCTTCAAACAAAAATTATCTACCCAGTGTTTGTCTAATTAACTAGCAAGTACTTCTACCATAAGTACAGCTGCTACCCATTTAGAAAACATTGGTAAGTACAAATGTCGAGAATACTAAATCCACCAAAAGTAAGTAGTCTCCCTTATCAGCGATTCATTGTGAAAAATTCCAAGATGTAATGGAACTTCTCCCGAAGGACTATTCTAATTGGACGATTTAGCTCACTTATCGGACTTAATTCGCGCTTTATTATCACAGGTGCAATATAAGGCTATTTAAAAATTCACCAAAACCATTCGTACGTGTAAACCGGTTCGTACGCTGCATGAGCAATTACCAGAGAAAAAAAAAGAACTTCTATTAACCGAACGTTTTGGCGAATGATTTCTTTATATATTTTTTCAGTAAATTTTGCTTTCCGAATAAAATTTATATTTTAATTAAAAAATTAGAAGAAGAAGAGAAGAAAAAAAACGCAACAACCAGACACGATTAGTATGTTTCATTCTTAATTATTTTTTTATGTTAACTAGTTGGTACTTTTCACTCGTAAATTTAGGTATTTCGTATAAAAATACGGGTGCCTGAGGTGGATATGTAGGCCTAGCTAGCGTAGACTATACGAGGCAAAAATTACCTCCAGACGAAATCACACATCGTCGATGTCAGTTCGTCTAGAGATCGTATATAATGCTTAAAATGTAACTACTCGCGAACCAAAGTCATCTTGAAAATAACTTTTTTTCACGCCAATTTGTCTACAAAATATGCAGATTGTTATTAAAAACTAATTAATTTAATTTGTAATTAAGTATTGATTGGTTGAATGCTTGATACTATGTAGAATTTGTACATGGTATAGAATTTAAGGCCTTGAATTGATTTCTTCGTTTTTCACCCCATTCAGACGTTTGATATTAATTGCTATATGGGTAGATTGGTTGATGAAGGTGTTACAATAATTCTTGAGAATTATAACGTAATTGGAATTCACCAATTTGTGTTACAATGTTTTCATACAGCTGGCTCAATTAGGTGCGAGGTTATCTGCGCATAAAGGAAGGTTTTGAAGTCTGTGATTTCTCATCGTTGGAAACTTTGTGTTTTAGAAAAAGTACGAGAGGAAAAATGCCAATTTTTAGTTGTACTATGATAAATATTTTTGTAAGTTACAAATTCTGCTCGTTAAGAAACAACAGTTTGAAGTTTCAAATCTGAACTTTTTTTGGTTTTTTTGAGGCCCCCCACCCCATTGTTGTGGAATGGTTCAAATTCTCAGCAAATACTTGAAATACAGCTTCGCAATTTTCATGTGATGAAGAATTCGATCTTATTCTTGCTGAACTGCACGAGTCATCTGAGTGGCTGAAAAATGAGACTGTTCAAAAGTACTTCAATAACACGTGGTTACTTCATAAAGCTCAATGATGTTGAGCTTTTTTCAAGACGGATTTCGTGTTCATTATAAACCCTAAGAATGGCATTGAGTCCCTACATAAGGTTCTCAAACATATAGTTTTCTTAATCGAGTCACAAGAGGAAGAAAGCCGAACACAAGAAACCGAAACGCAAAAATCGTAGGTACCGTACTGAATCTGAAAGTTGACCACTATGTAAGTACCTATGTAAAGCATTTAAAAGATTACCTACTACTATTTTTGTACGTTTTTTAATCGCTGTTTTCGTTTCATTATTCCATAATTATTCTATTTCGTTTAAATATTCAAATTTCAATTTTTTATCGTTGATAAAGATTTATGCAATGTTAAGTATTAATATTTTTATTAATTCCTTTCTGGAAAATTGTTTCAAAAGTTATGAAGAAAGAAATTCAAAATTGAGCGGTTCGTTTAAACAAATTCAAAAAATCCCAGAATATCTGAGAGAGAGGCTCGCTTTTTTTATTGAGCACTATTATTCTCGTCTCAAGTCTGCAGAAAACACGTATTCTGATATAACCACGATACCCACATCATTACAACAGATGAAGAAAATGTTTTCTACATCAAAAGCGAAGCTAATCCGTTGATAATGTATATAGAGCGGGTTTTTTCAGTTCAATATTGTTCGTGTGAGGATTTTGATCGTTATCGATTCCCATGCAAGTAAACACTATTGTGCCACATTTGTGTACTAGCAAATTCACCCATCGCTATGGCGACGGGTCAACAATAGATCTATTCAAATTATTTATTTTAATTGATTTAAAATTTTCATTCTTCAATTTTTTTTATTTTTAAAATAAATTTTAATTAAAGAGTAATATATTTTGTATTGTGGTGTAACTGGTTTTCCAAACATTGAGATACAAAAATTGTGAATCAACTGATTATTGAAAAAGTAAGTAAATAAATCAACTGATTTTGTCAAAATTTATATTAAAAAATGATTGAAAATTAAATGCTCAATGGAAAAATTTTCTTCCATTAAAAAAAAAAAATGTTAATAAAAATGTGAAAAATGTAGTTCTTGCTTTGATGATAATGAAGAATAAAAGATTGTGAATATTAACGATCCATATTTCAAATCCAACCAAAGCAGGATCGATTGATTATTTAAGAAGTAAATGAATCGACAAATTTGGTTCAAATTTATGAAGGAATTTTAGAACGTTGGTTTCATGGAAACTACAATTTTGTTCACTGTAATACCTAGGCTGCATGCGTCATTCGAGTACAACACAATTTTTCTGACATTCTTTTGGTTGTTCATTTCTTTGAATCTTTTTAATCTATTTTTTTAACTCGTTTTTTTTCGAATTTTGAAAAACGGACCATGCCATAGAAACCTGATTTTATTCATTCACTAATATCTGAATGGAACTTTTGGCATCTGGGTAATCAAATTGAAACAGAAAATGGAAAACACAGGTTTTGCAAAATCTGTACATTCAACTGATGAAAAATGGAGAAAAGGCTTGAGTGACATTTCATACAGAACATCACTGTAAACAGTATTTTTGGTACTTGAGAAAGTTGTGTCTGAGAGTGTCCATGAGAGAAAACGTCATCCGTTAAATTTACTCCTACATGATCAAATGTCTTTTTTTTTGCAATAGAAATTTTATTTTATTCATATTGGGAGCACAACATTGTGGCACACCCCCACCTCCTCAACGTACCACAAGGCTTTTATGAAGAGCAGGGGTGGCGGGCAGAGAAGGGACTTACAGTTACATATACAGTGAAATAAACACGTTATTAATTAACGGGTAATACTTGAAGCATAACATTAGGCAAAAAAAATTTTTTTAAATAAAAACTAGGCAGCTAAGCTAAAGCTTAGCTGCAAAGTGTGCGTAGCTAGCATGCCTTTCAACAGCTATTATAACCGCTATTACATAGGTAGTGCATAAGTGACTCAACATGCCACAGTGATGAGAAATGATAATTTAAATCTCATTGCTTCTAAATAATAATTGTTTTTCAGTTGTTCATGTCTTCCAAATTACAAAATTTCAGAATAATTCCCAAGCTTGCATTGCCTCTAAATTAGAAATTTTTAGTTGTTTTTCATAGTATTGCATTATTTTAAAATTTACAAAATTTCAAATCAATTTCCCAAATTCCGCATTGCTACAATTTCTTGAAGTTTTCGATGAATTTTCAGAATTATTCACATCGTCTCAAAATAACAAAATTTTAAGTAACTTTTCAGAATTTTGTGTTGCTACTGATTGTGAGTTATGAAATTTTGAATCAATTTTTAGACTTCACATTGCCTCTAAATGACCAAATTTTGAATAATTTTTCAGAATTTTTATTGTCTTCATATTAACATACCTATTACATATCAGTTTTCAAGTTCACATTATCTACAAATTACAGAACTTTTAATCAATTTTTTGAATTCTCAGTGTCTCTAAATGACAAAATTTTATATATATATTTTTTTAATTTCTATTGTCTTTAAATTTACAAAATTTCAAATCGATTTTCAGAATTTGTCATTCATTTTAAAATTAAATCTTCAAATATGTTCAGAATTCCCATTGCCTCTAAATTACAAGAAAAAAATATGGGTAATTTTTACAAAAATTTCAACTATTTTAGCACAATAACCAGATCCCATTTAAAAACACATAATATAGATGAAATTTGTTTCAAAACTCAGTATTTCTAACTGTTCAGTTACAATAATAATTTTTACTGTAATCTTATAGTAAAAATATCATTTCAATAAATTTTGCTAGGTAGGTACCAATAGTAAAAATCATTTTGTTTCAATAATTTTTACCAAAGCATGATAATAAAAATTACATCATTCTAAAGATTACTCATTTTAAAGTAATTTTTATATCATTAAAAGTGAAAATTACTCATGTCAAAGTAATTTTTACTAATGATATTATCATATTTTCATAACTCATTTTTAAAAAATTAAAATGAGGGATAAGAGAGGGTTCAATCTTCCTTTTTTTTGCACCATCGTCATGTACCCACTCCGAGGCATATATCTAGCCAATATTTCCAACGAAAAATCCGTCACTTACCTACCTACCTCATGGGGATTCGAACCTGGGTCCCTACAATATTCCTATTCCTACCTAAATGCCCTAACCACTCGGCCATGAGCTCACATGGAAGGTTAGGGTACTTAGTTCAGTCATTTTAGATGAAATGAGAGGATTTATTCGGACTAATTCCTACAAAAGGTTTTTTTGCGGGATACTGTAGTGGAAGGGGTCCTATTCAACATACTAAAAGTCCCACCCCGTACCCCGCGTGCGTCGCGTGCTAGAGCGTAAAAAGTGTCCCGCCGCGGCGTTTTTTGCGATTTTCTCGCGAGGAGTTGATTTTACGTCGAAAATAGTTTTATTTTTGTGTTCTACGTCAAATTTCCGATCTAGTGATATATCAACTGTCTTTCTACCCCCAAGGGGGGTGGAGCTAGAACTATTCAAAAAAGAGGGGTTTCCTGAAAAATACATAAAGGTTATAGGCGCCTAAGAGGGGTGAAATGGTCCCCGAAAGCGTTCGAGTTGATATTAGCATGGAAGATGGGTACCATTGAGAAACTTCCGCGTGAAAAATTTCAGATCCACATCCCCTCCCCTTTTTGAGGAACCCCCCTTTTCTGAAATTTCAATACCACTTTTCTCAGCCCCATTTTAACCGATTTTGAAAATTTTTCAGTATGTTATGTATATCCCTAGTAGGTATCCCCACAAAAATTTTCAACCCCCTCCCCTCATATTTACCCCTCAAAATGGTGTAAAAATGTGTCTGAGGGAGGGTTGGGGTAAAATGGGAATTTTGGGGAAAATAACTAAATATTAATGAACAGGGTGTCGTTTTCTTATGATTCGATACCGCTGAGCACGAATATGACATCAGATTTTTTGCTACACTCATCTAGACCTCTCCAGAGCACTTGGCCCTCTCAAGTTTTACTATTGTTGAAAAGCATAGAATAAGTTGAAAAACGCTATTTTGAGGGGTAAATATGAGGGGAGGGGGTTGAAAATTTTTGTGGGGATACCTACTAGGGATATACATAACATACTGAAAAATTTTCAAAATCGGTTAAAATGGGGCTGAGAAAAGTGGTATTGAAATTTCAGAAAAGGGGGGTTCCTCAAAAAGGGGAGGGGATGTGGATCTGAAATTTTTCACGCGGAAGTTTCTCAATGGTACCCATCTTCCATGCTAATATCAACTCGAACGCTTTCGGGGACCATTTCACCCCTCTTAGGCGCCTATAACCTTTATGTATTTTTCAGGAAACCCCTCTTTTTTGAATAGTTCTAGCTCCACCCCCCTTGGGGGTAGAAAGACAGTTGATATATCACTAGATCGGAAATTTGACGTAGAACACAAAAATAAAACTATTTTCGACGTAAAATCAACTCCTCGCGAGAAAATCGCAAAAAACGCCGCGGCGGGACACTTTTCACGCTCTAGCACGCGACGCACGCGGGGTACGGGGTGGGACTTTTAGTATGTTGAATAGGACCCCTTCCACTACAGTATCCCGCAAAAAAACCTTTTGTAGGAATTAGTCCGAATAAAAAACTTAAAATGACTGTACTAACTAAAAGAATATATGTATTGTTTGGTAAACGCCCCACCAAACCACTCCCACTCAAAATACACAGCCGGCAGACTGGGGGTATAGCAGGGTAAAGGGAAACACAACTGGTGGTGTTGGAATAGGACAGGGGTATAGCAGGGTATGAGCGGCAGGTGTTTTGCAAGTCCCCTTTACCATTTTTTTTAGGAATTCATGTATTAAAATCAAATGTCTGTGTAAGTAATTGCAAATGCTGGAATGATAGGAAATTGAGTTCTTTTCAGTTTAAAAAGAATGTAGTATCGCTTGGTGTCAAATCGATTTGTGGTAATATCGCTGCATTGGATATAAATATGATTGATGCTAACGACCCATATATGCAAGCGAGCATGTACAATTGCTTTGTACTCAACCAGGCAACAGCAGATATACAGACGTAGATGCTCTAGACATCAACGAATTATCTAAACTCATGTTAAATCTTGGTATAGATCCAACACTGAAAGTATGGTAAACCTCACTAAGTATTTATATAGCACTGAGAAAATCTTGTAAAAAATACCCTACCAAAATTGTTATGATTCCTATACTGTAATAGTAAACATCAAAATGTAGTGTTGTATGGATTACAATCTGTATGGCAGAAAACCTTATCATTTCTAGGAATGCTGAGTTGCTAAACAGTATAGTAATCCACACAATGCAATCAAGTTTATTTTACTGTCTTGTATTGCAGAAAATGACTTCGTAAATAAAATATTTCATCAGTTTTTCTGTTAGAATTTATGCCTATGATAATTAATCTATTGTGTATGTATCTATAGATTACACTCGAAAACATGCAGTCGTTACCTTTGGTGCCAATAACTCCACCAACGACAATGCAGGCAGCCAAGGTGTATCAACTACGAGTATTTTATAATTAACATTCTATCGAATGATGGTAAGAAAGTTTTTTTGTATTTTTTTTGTTCTAGGATTAGGTATGTCAGAAAAATTGCATATAATTTCGGAAGAAATAGTCGTTTTTTTTTCTCTAAAGAATCGAAAGGAACTTATTACACGCCCTTAGCCTTAACTCAGGATAACCAGAGAGTTCCAACTGGTGGAAAAGATAAACGAAAGAAAGAAATAGATCCAGTCTGTCCCTACATCCATTCCTATTGAATCAACTCTACCGCCAGAACAACAACAATAAGGTTAGTACGTATAAATATATTATGAGTACAAATAAACGCCTGTGAAATTGACAGAATTAATGTAATGATATATTTTAATACATAAATAAGCCTAATTCATAGAATCTGTCGATTGGCTAAAGACGAATGGAGAACCTTGACAAGTGTTGTGAAAGCAAATTCAGCTTTCTACCAAAAAATTGCGAAATGGCACAACTTTTTTGCAAATAATTGTTGAAAATGTCTTGTTTCTTGCTACAACACGGTTCAACACGGTACTCTTCTTTTTTAAACAATTTTTCACTTTTTAGCAGTAAGAAGTAAGTAAATGAATCAACTGATTTTGTCAAAATTTATAAAAAAATGATTGAAAATTAAATGCTCAATGGGAAAATTTTCTTCCATTGAAAAAAAAATGTAAATAAAGATGTGAAAAATGTAGGGTTTTTCCTTCGAAAAAATCACCAAAATGTCTCGCTGTTTTGCTAAAAATTTCCAAAAAGTGTAACTTTGCCAATAAGTTTCAAAAAGATTTGCCATTTGCAAAAATAGCCAAAGTTCTGCGTTTTTCAAGGTTATTGTCAGGAACTTTTGTTTTTTTTTTTGCAAAGTTGTCAAATATTCTTGCATTTTTAAAAATTATTGTCAAAATTTTGTTTTCTGTCAAAAGTAGTGAAAATTCTCGCTTTTTGTTAAAATTATGTACTAAGAAGCTCCATTTTTTGCCTTCAAAAAAATCACAAAAATTTCGTTTTGTGGCATGAATATTATCAAAAATTTCCCTACATAGAAAAAAGTATTGCTTTTTGAACAAACATTAGAAAAAGGACCAATTTTTTCCCCAAGAATCGCCAAAAAGTCTTGCCTCTAGCTAAAATATTTGTAGTAAAGATCTTGCTTTTTGAGGCACCTCACTTTTTAGCGTTTCTGAAATCACTTTTTCCCAAAAATTGAGTACTCCAAGTTGAACTTTTTTGTTTGATTTGATATTTCTTTCAAGAAAAGTTTTTGATTATGATTTTGTATTTGTATTTTTATAGGAAAAAATGGTTGAATGGCCCATTATAACGAATTATACAATAAAATCGTTAGAATGAATGCGTTTTGTTATTTTTTTTATTCTGAGCGATTGAGCGAAAAAAATTTATATCGACTCATTGTTTTACATCACTTGGAAAATTTTAAGTCCAAAGTATAGGAATAAACGAACTAACAAGGGAACCTCTTGTGGTGTCACACTCCGATTTAAACGGGACCGCGATGTTTGGAAAGAGCATAGTCTAAAACCCCCAAAACCAAATTTTCAGCTGCCCAAGTCCATTTTTCGATTTTTGGTGAATTTTTGAAAATTCAAAATTGACTGTTTTTAGCGATATTAGCTTTTTTTTAAAAGTACGTACTTGATCGGTAAAAATGGTCAAAATAAGTTTCAAAACTAAAATTAACTACCCAAATCCAAATTTCAACATTTCAGGCCATTCTGGAGCCTCCAGCGCGATTTTCAATTTCTCCAGTATTTTGAATTTTGCTCCAAAAGGCGTGAATATGAAGTTGGGCAGCTAAAAATCGAGTTGTGTATTACACTCGACCTGTTGAACGAGTTTATCTACATTTGCGCCGATTTTGAGGAGATTTTGATTTTTGTACATTTGTATTAGATATGAAAAAAGCTGGTCAAAAAACCACTCTTGAGGTGTCACCCCCAAAATCGGCTCAAATGTGGATAAACTCGTTAAACAGGTCGAGTATAATACACAACTCGATTTTTAGCTGCCCAACTTCATATTCACGCCTTCTGGAGCAAATTCAAAATTCTGGAGAAATTGAAAAATCGCGCTGGAGGCTCCAGAACGCCTGGAAATGGTGAAATTTGAATTTGGGGGGTTAGTTATGGACAAAATACAGCGATTCGCGCGAATTTCAAAATTTTCCACTCAAACGGGAAACTTTTGATTTTTTGAATTTTTTAATTTTGAAAAAAGCTGGTCAAAAAACACTTTTGAGGTGTCACTCCCAAAATCGGCTCAAATGTAAATAAACTTGTTAAACATGTCGAGTGTAATACACAACTCGATTTTTAGCTGCCCAACTTCATATTCACGCCTTCTGGAGCAAATTCAAAATTCTGGAGAAATTGAAAAATCGCGCTGGAGGCTCCAGAATGGCTGGAAATAGTAAAATTTGGATTTGGGTAATTAATATTAGTTTAGGGACTTATTTTGACCAATTTACTGATCAAGTACGTACTTTTAAAAAAAAACATAAATCGCCAAAAACTGTGAATTTTGAATTTTCAAACGTTCGCCAAAAATCGATGAATGAACTTGGGCAGCTGAAAATTAGGTTTTGGGGGTTTTAGGCTCTTTCCAAAAATTGCGATCCCGTTCAAATCGGAGTGTGACACTTCAAGAGGTACCCTTGTAAGATTCATTTGGAACGACCGCTCTTCCATGTCGGGGAAAATAACAACTCCCATTGGGGAACATTCAAATAAAAACTGAACCTTCGTTATTATATGTAATTATTTTTAGGAGCTGAAAAATGGGAATGAAGATTGTTCTACATAATTTGAAACAAAAAATTGGAAATTTCTCTCTACCATTTCCCATTTTACGGTTTAATGTTTATCGTACTTAAATATGTTTTTTGATGAATTTTTTGTCGAAAAAAAATCAAGATTTATGCTTCCACAACTCGATAGCTGCGAATAAATCTCTACATTCTCTTACGTCTAGTGGATTTTTTCAACGTATTTTCACAATCGACAGATACGTCTTTCTATGGACGAAATTCGATCATCAAAACCGTCATTTCCGACGATATAGGCACCTACTTTTGCAAAATATTCCAACATTGTAGTCTGTTGAGCACGATCTGGCGCGTTCACCTTTCTACTTGCAGTAAGTAGATAGATGCCAATAATGCAAAGAATTCGAAAACTTTTCGGCGTACGCGGAACTGTCCGCGTGTGCCATTAAGAGCGTCGTAAAAAATAAGATTCAAAAACAGGTAGATAGGCATTAAAAAATCTATAGAGTGAAAGAAAATTGTTAACGGAATAAAATGAAAATACGCTAATGCTACTGAAACCAGCGTTAATTCCTTGTAAATCGGATGCTTTTTTTTATTTTATTGAAGCCATTACGAACATTAATCTGATTAAACGCGCTAATGTCGTAATAGGTGGAGAAAAATTTCCGTTTTCATGCAATTAAACGCGGATAACGTTTTATATACGTGTGTTTTTTTTATGATCGAGGTGTACCTAGCAAGTGCATGTGCATCGTGTACCTATGTGTCTACGAAGTACGAATCATTTATTAAGGCAGCATATTTAGATAGGTACGAAAACTTATCGAACGGGGTGTAGTAGCGAAATCTATTTTCATTCCCTTTCGAATGGTTTTATTGGAAATGCTGATTTCAAAGAGTTCGCGTTGTATAGGGAAAAAACTTAATTCGGGTATAATTTTTCTGGTTTTTTTTCCTTCTTCAACTTCAATAATAAACTGCACTGTATTTTTTTTTCCTTGCTCGTATTATTTTGGCAAATAAATCATATCCGTTTCCGAATTGTATTTTGCATCGAGTAAAATATTGCTTTTGATTTTATACACATATATTAGGGAGTAGAAAATGGTGAATTTATTTCCCCGTGTTATTTGTCGATTAAAAAAGAAAGAAAAAAACTAACAGAGTTGTTCCCTTATTTTGCTATATAGTCGCGATGCTCGTTTGTATAAAGGTACCACGGAAAATGAAATTGTGAAATATTATTTCGCAGCCATTTTTCTCGCAGTGTTTTGTGTGAGTGATGGGGATTGGATTTTAATTGCTTTGTAGAATTAATCATTTTTAATCGAGTAATTTCCTCATTTATTTGATTGACCAATAAGGGTGCTCCTTATTTTGCAAAGTTGGAATTTTGTAGCTCCCACCCGCCTAAAACATGACCTCAGGTGAGAAAATAATTCTCTATTTTTTATTTTTCCCCTATCTGTAAAAAAAGTGGTGCCGGTAGCCCCCCAAGTGGGGAAAAAATCAAAAAAATCAAAAAAAAGTTCTATTCATGAAATTTTTTTGTTTCTGCGCCAAAATGTTTCTAAATAATCCCCTATTTAAGAAAAAAAATTTCCCAGCCCCCCAAACCATATTGGCCACCCAGTAAGGAGCCCCTCAAAGTTGAAAAAAATCACAAAATGATAATAAATCAAAGTTATGGAAAATTTGATGAAAATATCTCATTTCCGCATTAGAATTGTTCTACATAACCCCCTATTCAAGAAAAAAACCATTGTTGGACCCCCAAATGATTTTGGCTCTCTTGCATGGAGCCCCTCAAATTTGGGAAAAATAAAAAAAATATTATAAATTGATGTCTGTAGAAATTTTTTGAAATTTTTTTATTCAGGTGCTGGATCTTTTTGAATAAGCACTTTTTCAAGAAAAACCTCCCCCCGTCTCCCAAATCATGTTGGTTACCTTTAAAGCCCCTCAAAGTTGAAAAAAATCAACAAAAAAATGAAAAATTCATATCTATACAAATTTTTTGATAATGTTTCATTTCTGAGCAGAGTACTTTTAGATAACCACTTTTTCAAGATAAGCAGCCTTTTGTCCTCAAAATGATGGTGGTCCTCTTTTTATGAGACCCTCAAAATTGAAGAATATTGAGAAAGATGAAAATTGATGTGTATAGGTACTCGAAATTAGGTGAAAATTTTCCATCTCTGTGCAGAATGCTTCTAGATAATTTTTTTCCAGAAAAACCTTTTCGCAGTCCCCTCTACAATGCTCACCACCTACATAGATGATAGAGATCCACAAAGTTGAATTTTTTTTTGGAATGTAGGTAAGTCTCCTCTGCAAAGATAGTTTCAAGTCATGGATTTAAACTTGAAAATTGAATTTCATTGATAGGGATTCTTGACGATTTTTTCCAAGTTTTCAAGTCTTATATTACAAAATATCAGAACGTCAATAAGTCTTCTGTGAAAATTTGACATAGGTACGCGTACTTAGTTAATTTTATTACAAAACGTCCACGTCAGTGTTTCTCAAAGTCAAAATTCAGAAATTAGTCCTTTTTCCACAAGTTTTTAAAAGTCTGACGCTGACGTAGGTAGTGCTTTTCTGATGAAGATTGACCAAATCCAAAGATTAGAATGTGGAAGAAAAAAATGTAATAATATTCATCTTTTTTCATTTTCTGGGAAAGGAGACATAGACAAGTTCCACCTTTTCATCATGTAGACAGGTCATAAAATATTTAACAGTATTTCTAATGAATATAGACCAAATACAATTTTAAAAATTTTGCCTGATACTTTGATTTTTTCATATATGGGAAAATTGGGGGGCCCACCGGCACGACTTTTTTTTCACCTAGGGGGCTGAAATTTTCAGGGTATTATTTTCTCACCCGAGGTCATGTTTTTGGGGGGTGGAGCGAAAAAAATCGAAAAATTTTTTTCACCATACAAATAAGGAGCACCCTATGACCAAATAAGGTGAATTTTGCTTCTGAAATTTATCTCCAATCGAGTTTTTCTGAATTTATTTCGTTGGTGGAATAAATGCCATTCACATTCAAAAAAATTTTCGATGAATACGTCGTTTCTTCGATTCTTCGGAGAAGATCTTACCAGAATTTTAACGTCTGTCTTCTTCTTTTCAATCGAATTATTCAGAATAAACAGTGAGCCTTAGGGTAGAACGCGAGAAAAAATGTCACCAGATTTTGACTTTTGGCGGAGTCTTTCATTTTGAAATCAAAGTCAATGTGAAAAGGTGTCCTTGGAGGGAAGATAAGTCCTCAAAAAGGAGAGTTTTTTTGAAAAAATTATGTTCGTTCAGCTCAAACTCCTACCTCGACTTTTTTGGTGAAAATGGTCCAGATTCAAAAGATGATGTTTGAACAAAATCCAAGACAACTTGGGGGGGGGGTGTAATATTGAGCAGTTTCAAGCTATATGGGGAAAACCTTCTTGAATTTTGAGTTTTTGAAGTATCGATAGGTATCTGACACCCAAAGATCATCTATTTCTAATGGTATTAGATAATTAAAAATTTTTTTGGATTTCAGAAATTGATTTTTCGTTTTTCATTTCATCAAGTACCTACCTAGATACACATTTCAATTGCTACGTATGAAACGAAGAAATCACTTCCCCGAACAAAATTTCGCAATTTCTGGGTATTCTGGAGCCTCCAGTGAGATTTTCAATTTCTCCAGAACTTCAGAATGTCGCCAGAGGATGCGGTAATTAATTTGGACAGCATATTTTCAACAAAAAAAAAAAAAAAAACACAAAAATTCACTATTTGTAGGGTAATTTCTGAAATTTACGCGAATGGCAATTTTTGTACAACTTTCGTCAATGTAATTTTTTGCAAGATGCTTCGTTTCGCCTCCAGATCGATTTTGATGAATAACGTACAACTCAAAATATTTCCCAAACTTTGAAATGTTACCTCTTTAAGAACTTATTTTTTCTAGTATTCTTACGCTAAACTAAAGTGCGACAACCAGTCGTTATTAATCGCGATGTAAATTAATCAGTAGTGACGCGGCATATAGCGAAAATTTCAGTGTAAGGTTACAATATTGTGCATACCTATAAGTATAAGTAAGGTATTATGTAGCATTATTTCATTTCATTTCCTCCTTTTCTTTCCTGCCATTCATAAAAATAAATAACCAAAACTGCATTATTACTAATATTTCCAAGTCGCAGATAACCGTGTACCATTATCCCATCATGTTAACCGCCAATAAAAAAGAAAAAATAATGAAAAAATTAATGTAACACTCACAGAAAAATTTTAAGGTAAGGTATTAGAATTGTTTTTTTTTCAACCCCCTCCGTTCCTTTCTCCCAAATAAATCAAATCCATCCACTTTTTTCATAGCCTATGCATGCTTTCCAACATGATTCTAAGATGATTTAACCGAACCCGACGGCGATTGGTCACGTGCAAGGTAGAGCGGGGTAATTGCAAAGCACTATTTGATTAGTGACACTTTGAGAGGGCGCTGTGAGAATACTATTGCACGGATGAAGCTGAAATTTGTACCACTTATAACTTCAGGGGGTTTTCTATCAATGGTAAAATTTTGGTACAATTTGGTCCACAAATCGTGGAGAAAATTGCAATTTTAAAATTTTAAAATCAACTTTTGCATTCACCCCGTGTTGAGGTAAATGCAAAAGTGGGCGATATTTTTTTTATTTTTCAATTTTTTTTCATTTTCAACACACTCACTGTATTGTACGTGTCATTTGCAAACTTTTGATGCATTCGTGGTCTTGATTCGGTAAAAAATTCGATAACTTTTCCACTTCTCAAAAAAATTTTTAGGGGAGTGAAAAAATGTTGAAAAATTATTTTTTTAAACTCGCTAAAATGAACAAAAAATCAACTATTGATCATTTCTGATGTTTTTTATGTAAAAAACTCGTCATAGAAATACATTTTTCGTCGAATATATTAGTAAAACATTAAAAAGGAGCAATCATTATAAAATTCAATAAAACTGTTGATCATTTCTCTAACGTGTAACTCATCATGAGACCGTGGAAGTTGATTTTTTTTGTAATTTCGAAGCATTTTCAAGTTATTTAGGGCAAAAAAATATTTGTGGTCAAGTGCAAAAATGAAAAAAAAAATCGTTAAAGGTAAAAAGAACCTTTTAGCGAGAAGTTTGTTAGATTAGGAAGAAATAACTCTTGCTTCTCAGTTTTTACTATTTATTAGTGCAAAGCTTTTCAAACACCAAGTGTTCATCATCAGGCTTAAATCACTTTAAGCCTGATGATGAACACTTGGTGTTTGAAAAGCTTTGCACTAATAAATAGTAAAAACTGAGAAGCAAGAGTTATTTCTTCCTAAAAAAATCGTTTTTGCAATTACCCCGAGTCGATTTTTTCAGGGGTAATTGCAAAAACAAAATTTACGGCCAAAATAAAAAAAAATTCAAATTGCGATATCTTACCTTATACTTTAACCTTTATGACCCTAAATCGTGAAAATTCCAGATTAATTGACAGTTTTTTTTATTTCACATGCATTTTTTTAAAAAACACATCTCACTTTACTTATGAGTGGTTTCGACATGCTTTGATAAAAGTGTTTGCTACGAAGCGAAAAGTTGAACACCGCGAGTTGTGACCAGGTGAATATGTCGGTAAAGGTTATTGCTTCGACACCCCCTAGTCGACACAACCAGCAAATTGATATTTTTTTGCATGAGGTCACAATTTTGCAATTACCCCATTTTTGCCATGACCCTACTCTACTTACTCTTTTTTCTCCGTTAGTGGTGATTTTTTTATGCAACTCTTTTTTGATAATTTTCGCAAAAAATGTTTTTTTTTTTTTTTGTAATTTTAAGAAAATTTTTGGAAGAAATATTATTTTACTATTTATTTCATATTTCACTATTTCAGCGAGTCGTTTTTTTCAATTTAAAAAAAAAAATAAAACATTTTTGATGTTGAAATTTTTACCAGTTGGAAATATGGGGTACTTTGTTTTTTCGTGGATCTTTGACATATTCTGGACTAAAAATGCCTAAAAAAGAACCGAAAGACTGACGTAGGTATGTAAAAATAGTGAGTAAAAATCGTTTTTCTTATAGTTCAGTGGCAAACTGTAAGTAAGCGGCAAATTATGATAAAGCTTTGAAATTTGAAATGATGAACAAGGACACCAAAAGAAAATTTTCAAGCCCGGGAGGCAGTCGCCAAGTCCCATGGGAGGGTTCTATTTTCTACAAATACTTCCATGTTACCTGCAATTTTTTTTGCGAATTTTCACCCCCCCCCCCTCCCTCTCCATCCTCTCTCTCCATGCGCATTTCGCCATTCGATCCATTCTGGAGCTTCGGTGCGATTTTCGGTTCATCAAGAAGGCGCGGAAATTAACAGCAATTGGTGCAATTTCAAAAAATTTCTTTACGAAAAGAGAATTTCCAATTTTTTAAAAGTTTTTCATTTACGAAGTTATATTCTAATCAAAAAATGAAAACAAAAACGCACTCGAGATGTCATTGTCCATCTTAAAAATCTGCTTTTAACTCGATTTATGGCGTCCCAAATCAATTTCCGCTCTTTAAGGAGAAATTCAGAAACACTTGAGGAAATCGAAAATTGCACCAAAGATTTAAGAATGCCAAGAAATGGCGAAATTCGGTTCAAGTGAGGTTATATCAGTTTCAGGACACATTTTCATTATTTTTATTGAATAAATTTGTTGAAATTTTTTTTCAAGCATTAATCACCGAATAAGTATACGGTCAACTTCAAATTTTAAAAAATTCCTTAAAACCTAAAAATATATTATCTGAAATTATGGTTACGAGAGTAATTTATGACCATCGCTATTTCCAAATTGTATAAGTCAACGTCTATTGGACATTTTCAAAAACAGCTATGTGAAAATTCTCATTTCCCGATGTAAGTTCACTATTCGAACAGAATAATGCTGTAATCGACGAGACTATCTCGCATAATCAACCAAGAGATGAAGCAAAATATAGGGAAGGAGACTCAAAAATAAGTAGGCCGAAGAAAAACCAACTCTTTCAAAATAATGAAACTCTCGAGAAAGTTACAAAGTTTCGCTTGGATATCGTATCTTGCTTCCTTGTTTGAAGGCCAAGCTTTACGAATGCTATACGTTTATCGTATGGAATATGATGTGTGAGTCCATCAGTTTTCATTTTTGTTGAGAATAAAATATCAAGACATTTAGCCTACTCAGAAATGTAATAAACTGAAACTTACGGTCTTCGAAAAAATTTATGACAAAAAAATCTAGAAAACACGGCGTAACATCAAATTAATAGACTAGATTATAAATAATTTGTAAGTAAATACTTCGGAAATTTCAACAAAAAATATTATCATTTTCTCACTCGAGTCAACAAATTTTAAAGAGTGAGAGGAGATTAAAAATAATAACTAAAATCGACCTCACAAATGACAGATACATTAGTTTGCTGCATCATTCAATTATGCCAATATCGAGCATAACAAGTGAAAGGAGTTTGCACCCATCAACTTTACTCAGCAGGGTATCCATAATACCTACACTTACTTAGAACACTTCTACAACGAATATAACGATCCAGCAAACCGATAACAATGGACCATTGCGGCGAAGCTTACACAACTTTAGAAACCAGCATCGATACGAATACAACGGTACAATTTGAGCGAAAATAAAACCGAATAAAACTTTTAAATATATCAACTATGTTACACTTTCGACGCCTGTCTACGTTATTTATTTATTATAACTTGCCGATAATTTTTAGTATCCGTGGGAATCTGAACGTGTCCATAGTATCGTGTAAATACAAATAAATCTTTACTCGAAAAGTATACCTACCTATACCGTTTGCAATGCTGTTTTATGGGTTGAATATTGCTTCTGTAATTCGATTTTTTTTTTTCAGAAGTAACACGAAGTATGTTATTATTCCGTAGAATGAGTAAAATATTTTTCGTTTTCTGATACGGGTTTGATTCTTGCATCTTGAGGTAAGATGGGGAAAAAATCGTTACTTGTTGCGTTGAATGCCATCGTTGCTTCGTATCAGTAGGTATATTTGGTATAAATTAATACGTGTGTAAATTAAGAATACAATATTATTGCAAGATAAAAAACCACAACGTAAACGCAACGTTGAAATTAATCGCATATTTAGCTCTACGTTGTTGGATGATGGTGTCAGCACGCATTCAGGAAGTAATAGCGTCCTGTCAGTGTTACGAACGATAATGCCGCGCGAATTCTTTCAATTTTAAATAAACGATTATGAAAGATCAACTTCTTATATGTGTAGCTCGTGTACCTAGTATAGATATAGGTAGTACACTGCACAGTGCATAGTGTAGTCTATACGTAGAAAGAAATGTATCTACCACTTGCACATGTACAAAAAGAGAAAAAGAAAGAGGAGTAAGAACTGTCCAGACAGTAACGCCGTATGTTGCTCAGACTGTCAGATATAATAACCCATTGAAGATATTAAAATGAC
This sequence comes from Planococcus citri, assembly GCF_950023065.1. NCBI lineage: Eukaryota > Metazoa > Arthropoda > Insecta > Hemiptera > Pseudococcidae > Planococcus > Planococcus citri. Next base: position 30,057,524 of record NC_088678.1, on the reverse strand, counting down.
AGTAAATTGTAAAACGTGATATCTGCGATGCTATGGAGAGAGACCAGATACACACATTTATCTGGGATGAGTTTCTTTCTATGTACTATCCAAGTGCATCCAATTCTTATTACAGTTTGGTGTGAGTGTGAATTTGCATTTATGCAGTACTGCAGATATGATGGCTCGTATTTCATTAATTCGTTAGGATTGAAATGCTCATTATAATTATTTTTTATTAATAATTTCACTAACGTAAGATAAGGGAATCCAGCAGCCCAATTCCAAAATTAATTACAGACTTTAGTTAAATATGGACTATGTACCAGCAGATTTGCTATGGGTTACGTTGGATAATTTCACGGGTGCAGAATCAGATGATGATGAAAGCTCTGCTCTATTCGCTACTCCGAGTAGCTCTTTGTACTCTGTGAAATGCTCCCATACCATGAAAAAATTCTAAGGAGTTGACAGAGTAGGTGTAATTTCGTCTTATTGTCTTAATTTACCATATTTTAACGTTTTTCCAGCGATTAAACATCTTTGTACGACACTGTGGCCTTTTTTCCCAAAGTGGTCCATAATAGGAACCCAAAATGTACTTTTCAAATTTTTACACGTTTCAAAAAACAATAATAGGTAATTGTAAAAACTGTAAATTTAAAAAAAAAAAAACAGGAAGTTTTTGACAAATTTTTGAAATTTTCAAAATATTTTTATAATAATGAATTTTATATGTACATAATTTTCATTTAAAAAGCAATTTTAAATATTTTCAACTTTTAAATTTAATATAAGGGTAACGTATGTACCAGTTTTTTTTTACCCCCACATAATTCTTCTACCCCTTAGGTAAGTCTTTAAAAAAATTAAGCTAATAACGCATTCGTGAAATGTAAAAACACAGTAAGGGTTCTACCCCTTAGGTAAGTTTTTTTTTTAAAAAAATAAGCTAATAACACATTTTTGAGATCTGACAACACAGTGAGGGTCAAGTATATAGACCTTGCATAACACGATGAAGTGAAAAAACCACATTTTATAACATTTTTGTCTAAAATTAGTAGGATTAAAATACTTCGCATACCTATAGCCAAATTTTTCATGTTTTCTAATGAAATTCGTGAAAAACATAAGTTGCGTTTCTAAGGTTATTCCAAAATACTTTTCATCAAACAACTTTTGTGAATACATCATTCGATTCTAGAGGCTTTTATCTATTCATTGAACTATTTTCAACCCGTCGTCGGAGTTCCATATCCTTTACAGGACATTGCAATTCGCATTTGTTGGCACAAAACTTTCATATATTTATAAAAATATCTAACTGTAATAATCCAGTAAGTAATCATTTCTCAATAATTTTTAATTTTCAAACAATTTTTCGAAGGAAAAACCGATAAAATTTTTGAAAATCTAACCAAAATTTTGAAAAAATGCAGAAAAACTAAGAAACGTTTTATGCATTCATGGACAAAATATGCAAAATATGCAACAAGTGCGGCTTAACCGACTCCAAATCGTATGAATCGCAAAGATTGACTTTACGAAATACCGACGAGTTTATGGTAAAAAATGATTTGTACTCGTATTCTCACTCTCTTATTATATTTCATTACTTATATTTTTTTCCTCATCTAAAGTACATATCTAAGAATGTAAATATTTTATGTGTCTGTGTTGGTGTTATCATGTACGATAGACCTGGAAATCTTCAATGGAAAAACAAAATAATCGACTCAAAAAATGTGGGGTAAAGGTCTAGATAATAATACAATCATCGAAGGTGTTCGTGAATCCGTTACAGACGATCACGATTCATGAGATCTCCCTTCTTTGTACTTCTTTGTAAATAGAGTCAATTTACAATTATTTTTTTTCTAGTAAGTAAAATGTGGACTGGTTTCGGCGCTCAAATTTTTCATTTATTTTATACCGTTTACCTAATAGAAAAAAAAACGAACATATTTTCTAACAATAGGAAATTCTCACTGATGGAATTTTCAATTTCAGGACTTCCAGAAATGATAAAATTTTTTAAGAAATTACGAATCGATCTCAGTTGAACATGCCTCCGTCCGTTGAAATCAAATAACGCGAGTATTTGAAAAAATTGATAGTTATTTTTTAAAAAATCAAAATTTTTATAATCATCACACAAGTCATAATTACTTTTCAATTAGGTCTCTCATAATGTAGGTACTCGATTTTCAACTATCACAGGTCTCAGGGATGGCAATTACTGGGCTTGCAGATCTTGACGAGATGAATACCATAGAATTTGTTCAAGACATGGACGTGATAGAACTGCATAATATAACAAAAATATATGGACAAACCTGCTCAAAAAACGAATGTGGATGCTGATCTGAAAAAACTGGATAAAGAGATGAATGTGGACACCCCTGATCAAAATACGAATGCGAATGTGCTCAGCAATCCCGAAGTAGTATCTACTTCTGAAATACTGAGCGGAGTGTACTGAAATAGCTCCGTCATATGTATGTACATTGTACAAGTACCTACCTACCTACCTACTTATAAACACATTCCAATTCAAATATGGTATTTACTCGTATATTTGCATATAAATACGAGTAGCTTCATTTTGATTATGATTTTTACTTGTTTCAGCAGGAAAAAAAATTGGGTTCAAAAATACCCAAGGGTCAACGATGACGACTTTTCCAGGTCTGTTACCAATGGTCTGGTTATATTGTATGGCAGGGATCAGTTGGCCATCAGTTCGCGGTATGATAGTGCGGCTAACTGCGATAAAAAAATGAAGGATCGGCCATCCAAAAATCTGAATTAGGTATAGATCCTAAACTGATAGGAATTCTCAAAGGTATGCAGTCCATATCTAAAATTACATTAGGTATCTACTTATTTCATCTGCCTTTCTACTACACACGTACATATTAAATATGTATAACTCAATTTTCAGATTTCATTGAATGGAAATATGAATCAGAAATTCAACGATTCGGTTGTCATAACTTTTTTTCGAATTATTTTATGCACTTGGCAAATATTTGTTCATTTTTTTTCAATCGTAAGGGTATAGAGGAGAAAATTTGACTCATTAAAAATATTGTTTTACTTCATAAATTTTTGAAAGCTCTTGCTCTTTTTTTGCTCGTTTTCTGAAAAGTATTTAAATCCAGAAAAATAAACTTCCGACGTTAAAAATTATGGATTTTTCTACAGAATTAGACGATTTTCAAATCCTTTGCCCTCGTTTCGCTCAGGCCACTTCACTTTGATTTCTCTAAACAGTTTTCACTAAAATCTAAACAATAGTATGTAAATCCAGAAAAATAAATATAAAAAATTACATTTTTTTGGCCTCTTGGATTAAGCATAAAATTTCAAGAGCTTTTACCTATCCTCGCTTCATTCGAGCCAATTAGAATTTTATCATGAGAAATTTTCCAAGGATATGTTAAATAATAACCATCGTCAAATAAATAATGTTTTCAAGTTATTCACATATCGTATTGGCTCCTTGAAAAAGATGGAGAAGTTGTTGGTGAAAATGGAGTGCATTTTCGCACTCAGCACCCCAAAAAACCTCTCAAACGATATGTTACGTGAACATTTGACTTTGGGCCCTTTTTCCCAATTTTGGGACATTTTTCGCCGATTTGCCAGCTGGGCCCTAATCCTTAAATCCGCCACTGGAACCAGTACTACTTTTAAGCCAAGCTCACAGATTGAATATTTTAATTGAAACTGCATGCAAATCGAGTACAATAATAAAAGAATTTTTCAGCACACTCGAATCACAGTACGTATTTTTTTCAGGAAGTACAAAAAGGTATCAATATTTACAAGAACTACAAAATGTTGAAAATTCTTTAAAATTGATAAATTCATCAAAAACTCGATGGACTGCAAAAGCAGGAGTTTATAAAAGCAGTCTCAATTAGCTACGAAGCGATAGTCAGCGTTTTGGATGATATAACGACATCAAATGATTTTGATACCAATACTAAATGCTTGGCAACTCAACTGTACAAAAAATTGTTGGATTTCGATTTTATTTGCACTTTATTTTTTTTTTAAATGTCATGTTCAAAGTCAAAATTTTAACTGAGAATCAGGAAAGTGAAACATTGAACATCATTGATGCTAGACAACTAATTGAAATCACGATGACATCGTTCAATGATATTAATGATGAGATCAAACTCAATGACTTGATCGAAAGTGCATCGCTGTTAGCAAAAAAAAAATGTGGTGTGGACCCCGAATACGATTTTGAAAGACACCGCCAACCACGACGTTTGCAAAAAAAAAATGATCAGAATTGTGCAACCGCTGACGAAATTACTTTTCTTCAATTATTCTACAGGAAGGAATTCAAAAGTCTTTTGGATGTTTTTTCTTCAAATGTAAGGGATACCCTTATACATACAAATAGTGTCAGTTTTACAACCATTACAAGAAGCTTTCCGAATCCCAGCTGGTCGAAAAAATTGTACATTGGGAACCGTGGAAGCCATGGCAGAATTACATCCAGAATTTATTGCTACTGACACTATTGAGCGCTTGCATTCTGAATTAGAAATTTTATTAGATACCTGCAAAGAATGCAAAAACTTCGGAGAAATTTCAAAAAAAGCTTTGGAATTAAAAAATTGTTTGCCAAATGCATTTAAATTAGTTTATTTAATTTTAACTTCGCCTGTTTCATCTGCTAGCAGCGAGCGTTCGTTTAGTTTATTAAAACTAGTGTATGATCATTTGAGAACAAATATGTCAAGTGACCGTTCTCTATTAATAATGTTCTCAGAAAAATATATTGTTGATAAGGTTGATTTAAGAAAAATGATTGAAAATTGTTCTCAAAAAAAACATCGTAGAAGAAATTAATACATAAAAAATAGAAAAAAAAAGTAAGTATTCGTAAATTGTATCTGCATAATTATACATGTATGTTTAATTTTTCATTTTATACTCATAGTGTAGGTTGTACCTAGGTATCGATGTATTTTAATATTAAATTTGATTTTGAAGATAAAATTTGCGAGTTTGAATTTGTGTATTAAAAAAAATAATCGGCATTTTTCATCACTTGACTCCCCCCCCCCCAAAGTCGTCAAATTCGCTCCGTCACTGCTTTTACAGCTGAATTCAAGCAAACATTCAAAGTGATAAATGCACGTTTGTATTTAATTATGCACTTACATGATAATTAAGCTGTTAAGATGAGCAATTATAAGCCCTTAGCCCCTATTAGAGAGATGCATAATAATAAATAAGCTCGTATTAGTCTTATGCTACAAATTCAGCTTCTTTTCAAATAGGTAATTTTTAAGAAGCCCATTTTACTTCATTTTAGGCAGGTACACTCGATTTCAATATAAATTTTGATATAAATATTCATAAAAGTGGATTTTTGTATCTTTTTCCTTTTTAAGTATTTTCAATAATTTTTTATAATTTTCTGACTAATTTTGAGCAATTTTTGTTATATTTCAAGTTCCCAGTTTGGAGATCTATACGAAAATTTTTGCATCGTTATTTGCAGGTAGACTTAGTACACCCTCATAAGTACGTAGAAACCTTATTTTGAAATCTTCGGTCATTAATCATTACAAATTATCAATAAATCGCGATCAAAATCAATCAATGGTTTATTAGTTGGTCACTAGTCAGACTTCGAAATCCTTATAGTGAAGACTTGAATCTGCAGGTAAGAAAACTTCATATTTTTCACGTAAGTTACATAATTCTGAGAAAATGGTGAGTAAAATTCGTGTAAATGGTAAATTTCTCGAAAGGTTTGTCGAGAATTTTTTTTGGCCTATGCAAAGACCACCCACCCACACATTTCAAATTCAGTATTGAGATTTTTAGTCCCACCACTTACCTACTCTAAAGTTGCCAAAAATTATGAGCCAAGTACTCGTATATAGAGATTTTGATAAATTTGATAATTTGTAAGTGAAAATTCAACATTACTCCACTCATCAAAGTTTTGAGCAGTTCAAGCCTCCAGCAAATTTTTGAATGTGGAATTTCCGTCAAATTTTATCTAAAGAAGTTGCAAAATTGAAATTTACTTTCACCCCAATTTCAAATCTTCGAGTTGGTGGGAAATGGTTTTAGGCCGCTTTAAAGCCACCAACAGGTTTTTTTTTTTAGAAATTTCAGTTCCCAAAAAAATGTCGTTAAATATGTCGAAATGAACTTCAACACTAATAATATGAACATGTTCAGCACATTTTGGGTTAACAAAATATTTGTAATACATAATAGAATGATGCATTTACTCACTTCTTAAAATTTCAGCGTCAAATTACTGTACGATTTCCAATTACCTATGGTTGCTGATAGTTTTCTCACGTCGAATCGTTGAAGGTATTCACACCAACAGGAAACATCTTATGAAAACGAACCACCTGCGAAAATTTCACCGTATTGTTAAGTTAATTACAAAATAATTATCGAGTTCAAAACTTCAAATGACCGTTCACATTAAAAATATTATTTTATAATTTTCCACTAAATACAACAAGCGTACAACAAACATTTCCATTTCGCGATCAGAGTGAGATTTTTCAAATTGTCAACGTCTTCGCATGTTCCTATACTAATGCAATTGTTTGACTGAGCAGAGCATTGATGTTTTCGTTGCGGGAGTAGAAAATTAGAAGACCTAAGGGAGGATAGAACAGTGAGCAGATACGCCAGATGCGCCATTTTGTTCATCGTTAGATTGCCTAATTAAACATTTGGTACAATGCGTGAGAGCTCAGCGAACTTTGACTTCACATGTTTTCAAAAATACACGACACGTGTATATTTTTTGTACACATAAAAAAGCATTGTTTCTATTGCTCATTTGTTCGCATTTTCTCTATCAGTTTACCATGTGCTTTTTTATTTTGGTATTTCAAAACGTTTCACATTGAAAAAAAAACACATTCGGTCTTACAACTCACAAACAAAATCCTGAAATGTTGGTAATGTTTAGGAATAATATAAAGTCACATGTCATTTATCTTGAAATCATCTGTGTATGATGAAATACAAAACAAAGCAGTATGATAAATACCTGCCCAATAAGTAATGATGCTTAGATCCCAAAAACTTGTGGACTAACGATCCAAATAATTGGATTCAAACATACAAGTTTAAAAATAATCACTTCTAGCTTTTAAAGTGATACGAATAAAATATACATCTCAAAAAAAAGCAATTTCTCCGATTTTCTTTTCAATTTATATATTTTTTTAAATCGATAAAATGGTCAATTTATGGATTTGCAGACCAAATCGCCGATCGAAGTAGGTATTTTCGTCGAAATCATGTACAAGATACCTTCCCCATCATCGTCATAAAAATTAAGATGAAAAATGGACGTCGTCGTAATCTCACAGAAAGTAAATCCAAGATACAAACTGTGAAGTCTATATGATCGAGCAATGAATATTTAATACTCGCTCTGCACTCTCAAACCGCACGTTATTGGTTTAAATGCCCTACGAAGGCTATACGAAGTCCGGCAATGCGAGATCACCGCCTGTGTTCTGTACAATTGCCAACACATCAAAGCATTCCGCGATTGATGGCTCAACAACATGAGAGAGCGAGTTCTATACGGTAGTTTGACCGCGTATAGTTCTTCTTTTGAAATCTTTATCAATCGTCAGGTATCAATCGAACGGTGGCTCATTATTGTTGAAAATGCTACGCACGCTTTGACACATGCCTGATTCGTCAGTCTCCGTACACGATGGCTTTTCTATGGCATCTAGTGTGTTATTTGAGCGACGACTACGAGTACGACTATAGCATGTCGACGACGGTGTTGTATGCAAAATACACGTCTATAAGGCTTGCTAACGCTGTCCGATATTCAGAGGATCTTATCAACGACTGCAGAAGATGATTTCAAAGAGTATACGTGAGTCTGTCTGTACCTTTCTATATCGCTACTCTGTATGTAGTATTAGGTAGCTGTGTAGGGTGGATTGAAAAAAAAACACAATATCCTCAATCCTGGTATTCGACAAAAATTGTGGTGTGGAAGTTTACTTTGAATGTGAGACTATACCCAGAAAGATTTTGAGCTCTTCAGCTTCTCAGGAGGGTGGCCCAGGGGTCCTCAAGTAGGGTCATTTTCGAGAAAAGTGGTTTTTTGACACTTTTAAACAGTGCAATCACTCGGCCAACCCCCTCAAAAGTTGCGATTGCAGTTTCAGAACCTTCCTAACTTATTAAATTGAAAATTCAATACCATTTTTAGCGAACTCTACCAAGCGCTTGAAAATTGACGGTTCGCGAAAATAGCAATTTCCCATCATTTATTAGACACTTTTCCAGTATTAAAATTCTTTTTTTATAAAAAACCAACGCTGAATTCGTGTTTAGTGGACCAAAATACCTCTATTACTACACCTTTCGCCATTGTTTCGATTGAATTTTCAAAATTCGTATGTAGATGAAAAAAAAAATTCAAAAAAAAAAAATTAATTTGAAAAGTTTGATCAAAATTACTGTGAAAAGTCCGGTAATCGGAGTATTTTGATCTGCTGAACTCGAATCCACGATGGTATTTCATAAAAAGAATTTTCAATAGTGTAGAAGTGCTTTCAAATTGATAAAAAATTGTATTTCCCGTGATCCATCAGCCTTCAAGCGCTTAGTAAAGTGCTAAAAGTAGTATAGAATTTTGAATTCAATGAATTAGGGAGGTTCAGAAACGCGAATCGAAACTTTTAGGGTGGGGGGGAGGGGGGTGACCCGATGGATTCCATACAGTTTGTACTACCTACCCAAAAGTGACAAAAACCCATCCTTTTTTTTAATAGAATGACACTTCTTTGAGGACCCCTCGACCGCCCTCCTGAGCAGCTGAGAAGCTAAAAAATTTTCTGAGTAGTATTCCACTCGAATTAGAAACCATAATTCCCAGAAATGGCTGCAGGGGGTTGAAATTCTGATATAATTACAATTTTCGTATTTTCAGATTGTACATATATCTGCAGTAGGGTTGTCCACATTTACACAGCAAAACTCATTTTGTTAAATATTCACTGTCTCACCCGCTCAGTTTTTTCCTTTAGGTGTAGGTAGTTCACAAAAAAAATTTCAGCCAAATCCGTGAAGATTAACCCGTGCCCCCGGGCCACTCAATGTCCTTATGGGAATTAACATAGGATTGTACCTGTAAAAAACACAAAACTTCAGTTTTGACCGAATTTCTTTGAAATTGATGGTTTGGAGCATAAAAAGCAATAGTATGAACAACTTTAAAGTGTTTTGACGAATTTTCAACTCCAAGGGGTCCATTATTGAGGAGCCACAAACCCCCAAATATCGTGAAAATTGCGGTTTTTGGCGTTTTTTGGGGGTTTGTGGTTCCTCAATAATGGACCCCTTGGAGTTGAAAATTTGTCAAAACACTTTAAAGTTGTTCACACTATTGCTTTTTATGCTCCAAACCATCAATTTCAAAGAAGTTCGGTCAAAACTGAAGTTTTGTGTTTTTTACAGGTACAATCCTATGTTAATTCCCATAAGGACATTGAGTGGCCCGGGGGCACGGGTTAATCTTCACGGATTTGGCTGAAATTTTTTTTGTGAACTACCTACACCTAAAGGAAAAAAATGAGCGGGTGAGACAGTGAATATTTAACAAAAAAAGTTTTGCTGTGTAAATGTGGACAACCCTAATCTGCAGATAGGTATTATACAATCGTAATGCAATATTATTTGTCGATCCGAAGGGAAGGCCCAATTCGAACACATTAAAGACCATCATGCAGATCTAGCTTATACGATGTTTATATACCTAATTTAGAGTTCATAGAACTCGGTTCAATTTTTAAAGAATATTTTCATATTCGATTTTAATAAAAGTTATTGTTTTTGTAAATCTTGTATTATTCATAACATGGTAGCAGAGCGTGTTTTTTTTTTTTTAAATTGAGAAAACGATTTTTTTCGAATTTTCGAATTATATGCTTTGTAAAGAGGGTCAATTCCATCGATTTTTTAGGGCCCACTCTCATCATTTATCAGATATTGTTTGAAACAAATACATGGCTAGAAACTTCCGCTCTTCTACTTTTTATTGCTGGTTAGTTTTTTTGTCTAGGACTTCGGAGCTCTTGTCAATTTACAAAACAAATGTGTCAGGTTCCTTTGGACAACCAATTTTAAAAAGACTGCTACTTCATTGGAATCGAAAGGAAAGCCAAAAACTGAAAAGGTGATGTTTGGTATTCAGTTATTTTGTGAATTCATATATTCGAAAGAAGTTGGATTCGGCTCGGTTTGCACTCGTTCTACCATCGGTGGTGTTCAAACAAACACGTTTTTCATCAACAAAAAATCAGCAAATCCAAAAGTGAATCTTCCGGCGCTCGATTTTAAAGCTTACGATTCAGTGATTCCCTTGAATGTAAAAAAAGTTGCAGACATTCAGAAACTTTTGAAGTATATTCCTAATACACACGTCAAATTCTATAACAGCATTTGCGCCAGGCCAACAACAACAAGAGAGAACGATTCCGAGGAAGATGATTAAAGTTTTTACGATTTTCGAAAATAATTTTACATTAAAGTTTTCGGTTATTCTCACGTTTTTTTTTTGTTTTTTTTTTTGTAATCGAAGGTTCATAATCGATTTTTTTGTACAGAATGTTATTGGATAAGTTTTTCTTTAGCAGCGTGAATGAAATACAATAATTCAGTTCAACTTTTCTATATTTTTGCATTAAAGTTTCAAAAAATATCATTTTTGAAAATTTTTCACCAGTTTTGTGTTACAATTTTTTAGGATATGCATTTTTTGGACACCTTATGGTTTGAAAGTGGTAGTCCAAATGTTCCAAAAGTGAAAAACACCTTGAAATGTGTTGAGAAATATTCAAAAAGTTCGATTTCATTCACCTACTACAATTTTTTGACCAAATTTCGACGATTCATTCATGAAACAACATAATTCCAAAAACTTTGAGGCGCGCTCACTGCCACAGCTTTCATCGGAAAAATTGGCCAATAGGGGGAAAAGGTGTGTAATGTGATAGTATTAAACATACTGTAATATTACAACTCAATGTTTTGAGGAACCGAAATAATTCAGTTTTTTGTCTCTCCTGAAAAGTTGGTTTTTTGGACTTATTGAGTTTCTAAACCAACAAGTTCAATTAAAAATTCAGAATCATACGTCAATTTTCTATTATTTTCTTATGGGAAAGTGACAACACTGATTTCGACATCATTCGTCGATTACCGTCTCTAAGTACTACAATTTGAAAAGAAGTTCAAAATTCTATACCATGTACAACCGAAGCAATTTGCAACTGAAATTTTCCATTTTTGACCATTTTGGAGAACTTTAAAGTTCCATAGCTTCGCCAAAAAAAAATCGAAAAAATGTCCGGTTTGCGCCATTCGTCATCGTTTGATGACCTCTAAACATGATCTGATTTTGAAAAAAATCGAAGACCACTCGTGCAAAAATCCGCCGATTTGGCATGGAATGATTCAAGAGTAGACAACAATTCGTCAACTTTTTCAAACATTGGAATCCAGTTATTCTCAATTTTTATAACGAATGAGGTACTCCAACATAATAATTATCCTGGTGAAGCTTTTTTCAATAAGTATAGTGAGTTGAGTAAGCACTTTTAATTGAAGTAAATTTCTTACAAAAAAATGTATTTCAATTGATGAGCAAGCTACATACGTAGATAACCTGGCACACGCTCAAGTTGTAGACCTGAAGTGTGAGATCATCAGAGACATATCGGAGGAAAAAGTTCCTACCAATAATAAGAAATAATTAAATATTCAGGCCAAGAAGAGACTTAAATACGTTCTAAAAAAGAATGAATGTGACAGAACAATCCTATGTCGCATCTTCCTAACTTTTATTAGATCTGTTAGAAATTGCCAGAGAGCATGAGTCGAGAGCTCAGGCACTAGAATTAGCTATAAAGAATAATATATTCGAACGAACAGATCGGTAGCCGAGGAGAAAAAAGCATTCGATTCGGAAATTGGCGATAGGAGCTCATTTGGAAATGCTGATTCATTATTCATTAGTTGAGTCAGGTCTTCTGATAGTTTATGTGATATTTTTCTCTGTAAGAATATGTCTAAGTAAGTGATGAATAATCAGAAAGGGGGTCAGTTCGCAAGCAAGCGAATTTTGTGACATTGAATAACAATCGATTCAGCAATGAATCCAAAAACTGTAAGTAGCTGAGCTTCAGCGAGCATTAGCTTCAAATTCTAAAAACTAAAACGCGCCCAATTCACAACAAAAGAATATTAGTAGGTACAATCACGTGGAAACCAATTCACAAGACATTTCCGCTATTTTCAACTAGATAATGAGAAATGATGAAATGCAAAATTGAAATACAACTTCCACTGGAAAGGTTCAAGTGGGGTGTGTTGATAATTTTAATTGCAATGTAGCTGCAGTAGTTCTGGATATCTCAATAAAAACTCTTCTTGAAAAGTTATGTCTTTTTGTAGAATTAATTCATGAAAATTCCAAACCAAAAAAAATGTATCATGAGTAAATCCGAGTGAACAGTGTTTCGAAAAAGAAATGGCCGAGGACCTGAAATTGCTCACGTTGTAGAAGACCTTGAAATTAGGCAACAGGCAAACCTAAATTTTCAAAAAGAAGAAATCATACCCGAAATTGGGGGATGACCAGGGGTGAAAGATGCACTTACGAATATGGAATAAACTTAGAATCGTTTCGTTAATTGCAAAAATGCTCAAACGAGCCCTAGAAAAATATTGATTTCCAATTGAAAACATCACTTTCAGTTGCAGAAGTCAATTTGTTTCTGACCTTTGAGAAACAATTTTTGAAATACTATAATTGTTCAAAAATCTGACATGAAGACCTTGTTAGTCCAATCATTTTAGCAACATTTTTAGTCGAACCTCGAGAAAATTGGGGGCAAGCTGAATTTTACATTAATTTGTTCAGATTGGTCTCTAAAACAACCCATCAAAAGTTGCACCTCGCAAATTGATCGCTACCACCGCAAGAGGTCATTAACCTTTGCCATAACATGTTTTTCGGCTCTATCGCCGAAATGAAGGGTCCTAGAGGGAAAATGTTCGAATAAATATTATTCTACGTTAAATTTCCTATTACCATGACCAGTTCAGTTTTTCCCAAAATGGCGATTTCACCCTTACTAAGGAGGGGGTAAAGTTGTCAATTTTATGAAAATTGTTTTAAAAAATGAAAATCGACAATTTAGAACGTGAACTTGGTTCAGGGTACACTCTAAAATATTTTGACCAAAGTTGCACACCGCAACTTGTTCGTCATCCCCCCCCTCCCTCACCGCAAAAGGCCATTAACCTTTGTTAATCTACGTTTTTCGGCTACACCGCCGAAATGAAGGGTCGGAGGGATAAAAGTAATTGAACTTAAATTATTCTAAGTCAAATTTCCTATAAGCATGACCAGTTCAGTTGTTTGCGTAATCGTAATTTCAGCCTTACAGTGGAAGTGTTTTTTTTTATATTTAAAAAAAAATCTGCGAAAAAAATATTATTTCTGCTACGGAGTCCACATTATCTGTGTCATCAACAGTTGACCACTTTTTTTTTGTTTTTTCAACAAATAATTGGCTGACAAATGAGTGTTTATTTTTTTGTTCGATGTGATGTGTTATTTCATTCTTTTTTGTGATACAATTTTTACTCGTAAATTTGATCTTCACTATTTGGTATGGTTTTACGTTAATGGATCGAATACAATTTCAGAAATGTAAGTAAATCTTTATATTTTTTCTGTAAATGTTATACCTTTTACTTGGATTTTAAAATTTTGAATTATGTAGAATTGTAGATGGATGAATGTGTCATCTGTAAAAAAGCACTTATGGAAAAGGGGACCATCAAGGTTCTGAAAAAAGGTCTCCTTTCTATAGTGAAAGCCAATCATCGGCGACAAGATGAGATGTGGAAGGTCTTGGAAAATAAGGAAAGTATACACGTACACGTCGACTGCCGATCAAAATACGAGTACATCCACGAAAGAAATATCAAGAAAGCTGAAAATGCAATATTCGTTGAAACTACTTTAGAAGAAGAGATGGTATGTTGAGTGTTTTTGCATGTTTCTCAGGCAATTATTTTCAATGATATCAAGTATTGTAATATTGTCTTCATTGTTTTTGAATAGGAAATTCTTCAGTCTCCTCCTTCTTTGAGATCATCGGATAGCTATATATGTTAAGCTACAAATGTTTGTTCTGTTCTGATTCCATTGTTGAATCGAGTTCACGTTTCAAATTGTCAATTTTCATTTTTTAAAACAATTTTCATAAAATTGACAACTTTACCCCCTCCTTAGTAAGGGTGAAATCGCCATTTTGGGAAAAACTGAACTGGTCATGGTAATAGGAAATTTAACGTAGAATAATATTTATTCGAACATTTTTCCTCTAGCACCCTTCATTTCTGCGATAAAGCCGAAAAACATGTTTCGGCAAAGGTTAATGACCTCTGGGGGGGGGGGTAAGCGATCAAGTTGCGGGGTGCACCTTTTGATGGGTTGTTTGAGAGACCAATCTGAACAAATTATTGTAAAATTCAGCTTGCCCCCAATTTTCTCGAGGTTCGACTAAAAATTTGGCTAAAATGACTGGACTATTGTGGTAATATTATAAGAAACCTTTATACCTATGAAAATAAAAATCACCAGAAATTATTTTGATGTACCTAAGGTAAATATTTCCACTGTTGAATGAGAAATGACGAAACAAGAATTGTTTACTTTTAGGCCTGCAAGATGAAGCAGCCTAGTTTTATCCGGTTCAAAAGTTTTTGTATCAGTTCACAATATTGGGACACTTTTCTTGTGAATTCTTAATACATATAAGAGAACTTATTTCACAAATTCCACGCTCTATTGTTGCTAGTGTGGGGGGGGGGTGTCTTCCCAACCATTTTCTAGAATTGATGAGGCCAGCGAAATTTCTCAACAAATTGCCACATACGAAGCACTTACTCCTTACCCACCTGCTCCATCTCGCTGACGATCATCACCGTCATCATCGTGCTCTGGTCTCCCAAAAATATCGCCATGAACGATGTAATTACGCGAGCACGATACGATACGGCTGCGTGCGAATCCGACCAACGATCTTAATCGAATCGGAGAGTTTAAATTGATTTTTATACATAAACGCGCTTGATTTTATAATTTAAGTACAACGTATGCAAATACATACCACATAGATGTATGTAAGTAAGTATGTGTATTATACGTATACGTTGAGAATAGCAGATAATAGATAACAAAACGGGCACGTAGCGGGGTTATCTATTAAGTACCAAGTACACGCGGATGGAGAAAGGACAACATCGTAAAACTAAAGATTTATTAACGGCATCGAATAAAATCTGTGACATAAAAAAATTAAGTTCACCGTTAATAGGTTTTGTTAGCTGAACCGACGTAAAAATAATAAAAAAAAGACAGAGTGAGAGTGAGATGGAGTGACAGGGTAGTGGAAAAGGAGAGAACAGTTCCTAATCTTCGCCAGCTTATACAATGGATCCTGGACTTGTTTCAAACATACGTGTAAATCGGTACCGGTCCGTGAGAAATAAACTGGTTGCTTTATCTTTTCAAATATTGGAGAATAAATAACAATAAAAATCCGACACTTTTTTTTTTTGTTTAATACACACCAAAAGTATTATCGAGTATGACGTTTTAACATTCTTTTCGTCAAACAATTATTAACCCATAGGATACGGGTATTCTTCTCTTCGTTGTTCAAAGTTAATACAACTTGATGATGATAATCCCTGTCTGACTTTGCTCGAAATGCAATTTCTGAAACACGCGAGAGAGATCATTGGGTTTCCGCGTGTGTCTTCTATACCTCCATTCTCCTCCTGCCTTTATTTTATACTGTGTTGAACAGATTTCCATCCTATAAGCTGCTATAGAACAGCTGAGCCGATTTGGTTTTAGTAGATGATTGTTTAATATAGAGATTTTTTCAGTGCTGTGAAATGAAGTCTGTCAAGACGTGCCTTAAGTTCGATGGTGATTCGTTCATTTTTTTTTTTAGGTAAATTGTTTATGTGAAGAAATGTTTTCGAGTAATGACCAATTTTATTAAGAAATTACGTCAAGGCTTGTAATGGTTTTCCTGTAGCGAGAAGTGTTCGGAATGAGGTTTTTGATTTCGCCGAATTTTAAAATGAAATTTGAAAAAGGATCTCGTAATTTAGAGCTGTATGTCAGGTTTTTGAACAATTATAGGTAGAATTTCAAAAATTGTTTTTAAAGGTCAGAAACAAATAGACTTTTTTCATGCTGCGAGAATATATGTAAGACAAAATTCACTGAAAATGAACAGTTTTCGTAACTGTTCATCTTTGAACTTATGGTAAATTTTTGCAAAAAAATCGAATATTGAAACTTTTATGATTTTTAAAATTTCTGATACAGGTTCCAAGGCTGCAGAGACCTTGTACATACACCAACTACGAAAGAATTTATTTAGCATCGCTGTAAAATCGACTACATTACGAAATATTGGTTACCTACCTATTTAAAAAGGAACCAAATCACCCCTGCCCTTTTACTGGTGTATGAACACCTGCCCCAAACCCTCTGGATGAGTCTACATTGTCAAAATCCAGCTTTTGGCAAAAATTTCTTTCAATTAAATGTTAAATAATTGACTTTTACAAAGGCATATCTCTATTACGTTGTGAACAAAAACAGTTGTTAATTACCTATTTTGTTTATACAGGGTGGACAGAAATATCGGGTACCCCTAAGAAAGTTTTTCATTAAAAATATAGGTTGGCAACGTGAAATAGATGCATATGATTGGTGAAATGTTATCTCTCCAGTCTAACAACCAATCATGTGTATTATGAGGTATCAAAAAAAGATCCCAAAGTTTCATCCCTCCCTCTAACTTGATTTCATCACCAAGTGCAACGGTGTAATAATACCTGTATTTTTTTTTCCTTGATAATTTGGTCAGCTTTTTTTCAGTCAAAAGCCAACTTTAGAACAGTTTTTAAATTATATTTTCTATGAAAAACTTCGATTTTTTCATTTTATTTCGCTGTGAAATGAAATTGAGCTTTTAACGCACGTTTTTGTACGTTTCTCTATACCTTTTCACCGTCTGCAAAAAATTCAAAAGGTTACAAGGATATAAAATTCACTTATTATGCTTATTCAATATTTTTTCACTCGCTGTCCACGTGCGATGGCCATTAATTACCGGATGAAAATCGGGCTTTCATTAATAAAGTCATGTTCGTTCGAACTTCGAAGGAAATAGTTTCTAGGTCTAACCAAAAAATAAAAAGAGGATATAAGGTAGACGTGGATGGCGAGTGAAGAAATATTGAATACTCAAGTGTAATAAATGAATTTTATATCATAAGGACACGTACAAAAACGAGAACAGAATTGTGTTTAAAGATCAATTTTTTCCCACAGTGGAATAAAATTAAAAACTTGTGTTTTTTTTGTAGAAAATGTTATTTAAAAACTGTTTCAAAGTTATCTTGTGTTGAAAAAACCATCAAGTTATCCAAAAAAAAAAAAAAAAAAATACAGCATGGTCACTCTATTGCACTCTGTAAATGTAGCGTGTATTCCAAAATTTCTCCGCCAGGCGTCACCGTGAAACTTGTGAAGCGTGCTTGGGCGTTACATTCCAAACTTTGGAGCCAATGTGACATGGGTATGGGTTAAAATCAAGTTAGAAGGATGAAACTTTGGGGATTAGTTTTTGACACCTTATAGCACATTTTTCAGGTATGCTGCATTCAAAAATCAAAAAAAAAAATGTCATCTTCACCGTCAAAGATGCTTTAAAAATGTGAATTTTTTAAAGGGGCGGGGTATACAATACAAATAGTGTATGGGGAGGAAGAGGTATTTTGGTGACATAAGAGATGAAGCTTCACATATATGGTACTTAGTTGGTAAGCTTTACTCATGCTCAAGTGAGGGTTTTCCAAGTAGAAAAACAATGTGTGACATTTGTCAGAATCGGTGGTCACGTAAGCACAATTATTCACCTGCCCAAAATGTAACCGTCGACGAAATGCTGATTGCTTGTCGAGGAAACTGTCCCTTCAAGACATACTTGAATGTATATCCCAAACAACCCTGATAAGAACGTAATAGAAAAACAATGTGTGACATTTGTCCAAATCGGTAGTGGCGTAAGCACAATTATTCACCAGGCAAAAATCTAACCATTGACGAAATGCTAATTGGTTGCTGAGGAAACTGCCCCTTCAAGACATACTTGAATGTAGCCTAAAAGCAAAGTCTTTTATACAAAATGTTGCTCTAAAAAAAGAGGAGATAATCTGAACTCTGAAGCTAAAGAGAGGAAATATAATCGACTGGTGCGTAAAGAAGCAGAATTGTGTGAGTTTATCATCATGTGAGGCTTGTCTGTTTTATCATTTTGACAAAATGTTGACGTAGATCGATGTAAATTCTGAAGTTGTAACGATCTTTCGTAACATGAGTATTGTTTTGGTTTCAATTTGTGCTTGGGCAAATCTATCCGGTTGCTTTGATTCGGCTTTGCAGACAGCCTTTGGGCACGCAAACGTCGACGATGGGGAGGATTATTTATCCTTCATTGTAGATTCCACTGAACTCTATACTCTTACACTGGAACGCTTACGCTGCATATGGTCCAATGTTAAACTACCCGGTCGAGCAAGTTAGAAAGAGATAGCTATATGAATAGAAGTTGTTATCCTTGTCTAGCGCGTTGCGTATTCATTTCATTCATACAGTAGCGTGATTTTTTTTGTTTTTTTTTTTAAATTTTTGCAACTTTTTGCTGATTTTTTTTATTTTATACAATTATTAATATTTCAAGATGAAATTGAGACATCGGCGATCCTAGGAATTCAGAAAATTGCTTTTAAAAAATGAATTATTTACAAAAGTGAACAAGGTATTTCAAGTTGAAATTATGTTTCGTAACAGAACTTTAAGACTTTTTTATAATGACTCTAACTTTTCACGTTTTTTTTTCACGGTAAAAATTGATTTCATATATTACAACGGAGACATTTATAGACATTTATGTAATGGTAAAAAAAATTTCAAAGTGCTTATGCAGCTGTGTAGGGAAGGTACTTGGACAAGTGACTAAAAAAGGAAAACAGGTACACGATTGAAAATTTTTGAAGAATAAAAATAAAATATATCCGTATTATCCGTTATCTTATCACAGATAGATAAATGAAGGAGTTGAAAAATCTGAGTTCATTTTTTCCCCTCAAAACTTGATTTAAATTACTAAATTAGGTTCAACCTCAACCTATTTGATAAATGAATTGGAAAATGAACAACTTCTGGAGTTCTGGATTTAAAATTTTCGATTTCATTCAATTTTAAAAATGTATTTGTGCATTCTTTGTCTTGTGCAGCTCTTGAATGAGTTTGAGTTTGAGGCTTCATTGAGTGATAAATTCTTCAAAAATTTTCAATCATGTACCTGTTTTCCTTTTTTAGTCACTTTTTCATGTATCTAGCCTACACAACTGACAACACAGCTGCATAATAGGTAATTTCGTTTATTTATTATAATGTAGTACATAAATATATATAGAATATTGCTGGAAAATTTAAATTATTCAATATTCACTTAAATATTTTTCTAATTTGAATTAAGTATTTCAATTTCCAGATCATGAGTTTTTAAATTTTATTGAATAAGTACTGCTACAAATTATAATATTTCAACTTGAAGTATCTGGTACACTTTTGTAAATAATTCATTTTTTAAAAGCAATTTTCTCAATTCCTACGATCGCCGATGTCTTAAAAGTGATCTTGAACATCAATACTCGTATAAAATAAAAAAATTCTACAAAAAATTGCAAAAATTAAAACAAAAAACAAAAAAAAAATCACGCTACTGTACGGATGAAATGAATACGCAATACTTACCAACGCGCTAGACAAGGACAAGAACGTCTTAACATATATCTATCTCTTTCTAACGCGCTCGATCGGGTCACGTGGTATCGTAAGCGTTCCAGTGTAAGAGTATAGAGTTCAGTGGTAGATTCAGGATGTACCAATCATATGATTCGATTTCCTGGCTTATTAAAAAACGAGGTAAAATTATTCGACAAAAAAATTCTTGTAGCGAAAGAGTATGTATTTTTAGTTAAAGAAAGTGTCTGTAATTTACCTGTACTCGGTGAAAATAATCGAGAATATTATCTCAAAGATGTTTTCTACATTCCGGAATTGTCGCATAATTTAATAAGTGTAGCGAAATTGAACGAAAATGGTTTCTCTGTTGTATTTGATGTGAACCCATGAATTATTGATCGGAATGGCGCAATCGTCGCATCACTCAAAATTGTAAACGGTTTATTTGTCGTTGAATTCTTAATAAATTTTGCTTCTTCCTGGTAAGACGTTGCTTTAAATTCTGCAGATTTGGTAGATTCTGCTGCTGGTGTAGTCAATTCAACAAATGAAAATTCTGCAAACAACAGTGATGTTGATGGTCAAGCGAATAATTCAAGTGAAAATTTTAATTTAAATTCTAAATTTAAAAGTGAACAATGTGTGACATTTGTCAGAATAAGTGGTGGCGTAAGCACAATTATTCACCTGCCCAAAATTTAACGGTCGATGAAATGCTGATTGCTTGTTGAGGAAACTGTCCCTTCAAGACATACTTGAATGTATATCCCAAACAAACCTGATAAGAACGTAATAGAAAAACAATGTGTGACATTTGTCCAAATCGGTAGTGGCGTAAGCACAATTATTCACCAGGCAAAAATCTAACCATTGACGAAATGCTAATTGGTTGTCGAGGAAACTGCCCCTTCAAGACATACTTGAATGTACATGCATCCCACACAAAGCTATACAACAAGTGCAATAAAGAAAGATAGTAATAATAAATGATACCTCAACAGAGAAAAGAGAAACTCGCCAAAACGTATGTAGCCTAAAAGCAAAGTGTAGCAGCAGTGTAGGACCATCTTTTATGCAAAATGTTGCTCTAAAAAATGAGAAGATAATCTGAACTCTGAAGCTAAAGAGAGGGGGTATAGCCAATCCATCAAAGAAAGAAGAAAAAGTGGTGATCTCAAGAGTAAGATTCGCTTAACGATTTACTTATCTGAGGTCCAATGTTATTGCAAAAACTGATCAGTCACCTGTTAAATTTGAGGTTACATAGCTTCAACAGCTGACAAAGAAAAGGCTTATCCACAGATGAGCTTGAATGAAGAAATTGAGGAGTAGTTTATAAAAAAAAAACATCCCAGTAAAAGAATAAGCAATACTCGCCGAGCAATTACTGATGTTTGGCATACCACAAGAAAGTGAATGTAGGCAAGAATCTGTGATGCAATGATGAGCGAACAAATCGCAAACTTACCTCATAAAAATGTGTGGGAGAGATGAACATGAACTGAATTAAATGAAAGGCAGACAGAAGAACATCCTAAGCAGTCAGTGATACAGCTGTTCTGGAATGAATTGAGTAGTCATGTCATGGAGTAAGCATTTGATTAATATTTAGACCCCATTGGGGAACAAAAGTTGGCTTATCTCGAAAAAAGAATTAATTATCATACGAATGCGGTATTCAGAGAGATTTCTGAATTCATGCTAACGCTCCCGAAAACCATCAACAACTATCAGCGAACACATCCGGTGCCGTTCAAGCTTCCCAAACAAAATAAAGTTAAAATAATAAAAATCTCAAAAGATAAATTTCAGATGATTAAAATTTGATGAATGTTTTCTATTCCTGAAAGACATTAATAGTAGATGTATGTGCTAAAGTTGTACATAATGTATTACCTCATCAGAGTAATGAAAATCCAGCCAATAAGTGGCATTGCCATGAAAGCATTTGTAATGTTGGTAATCATGAAGATCTTTGTGTTTGGAATTCTAGAGCATGTGGGATCAAGCAGGTGTTTTATTTCGGACCCCCACTGATCATTGTTCGTCAGTTTATTTATTACTTGCCAAAACCATTATTATCTCATGTTCTGATGTTATCAGGATCATAAAGTTACCCTTCTTTCACTCCATTGTTCTACCGATCTTTCTCACACCTGCAGGTTAAGGGATTCACGACATAAAACCATTCATAAAACACCTGCTTGGTTAAGGGGTTGGTGGAGAGAGAAGCAAGTGGGATTTTCCCTCTCTGCAAACGTTCTTAACATCAAAAAGCAATTCCAAATTAGGGATCAGTGCGATTAGAACTTTCATCAGGGTAACATCTCAATTAACTATACCTAGTCACACATTTCTGGCATTTGGCATCTATTGCCATATTCATTTATTCAACTATCCATCGTTTATTTCAATATTTATTTAGTCAACAATTTAATTTATTTCACTTCAAGCAAAAAAGGTACTTGAAAAACAAATTAAACGATGTACTCATACCCAATTTGGTACCATTACCATTGAAAATATGTGTTCGCCTTTGGTGGAATTAATTTATTAAACGATGTTCAAAAGTAAAGCCTTTGATTGCTTAAAAGACGTTGAATATTTTGACAACTGTCACAAATAAAATATATATGACAGGTTAGGGTGGTCATTATTTTCTACCCTCCAAACCCACGAAGTGGTACCCTCCCGTGAGAAAATAATTCTAGTTTTTTTTTTCATTTACAAAAAACTCTGTCTGAGGTGGGCCCCTCAACTTTCAAAAACTTGATAAAATACATTCACTGCAAAATTTTAAAATTTCAACATTCAAGTTCTGTTATCTCTAAAAAGTCTGTTTTGAGTAAAATAAACTCTCATGATAATTTCAGCACCCCCTCCATTGAAAACCAAGCTGACCCCCTAAAATAGCTGAAATTTGATGTCAAATACGAATCTGAGCTATTCTAGGGGACTGATTTGGTTTTCTAGGGATGGGGTATATCCTCATGAGAGTCCATTTTACTCAAAAGAGACGATTTAAAAGTGTTGAAACTAGAAATTTTTGAATTTTAAAAATTTTGCTTTGAAGTTGAATTTTTTTCAAATTTTTAAAAATTGAGAGGCCCACCGCAGCCAGAGTTTTTCAAAAATGGAATGAATAAAAAATAGGGAATCATATTCTCACCAGAGGTCACCACTTTCAGGGCAGGGAGCAGAAAAAATCGCGATTTTTTTTTGTCGTGTAGTATGTAAGGACCACCCTAATGACAGTACACATCTAGGACATCCATCAATTTGGCATATAAAGAATTATGGTACAACAGATTTATTATTTTTACTTAATTTGAGGCCTCACTATCCACTGATTGTGAATAAAAATATTAAAAACGTCATTCATGGCATGATTTGGAGTAGAAAGATATGATATTTTTAAACATTTCCGAAAACGTTTTAAATTTTTCTGTTTTTTTTTTGCAAAACTTTGATTTTAAAAGTTCCCAAGATTTTGAAATTTGAACTTACAAACCTGGGTGAAGTGTCATTCTGACCCAAATTTATTAGGTATAATAACTAATAAGCAAATTGAGAAATAATAAAGAAAAAGATTGAGAAATCGGTTGCGAATTGGTAGAATCAATCCAATGATCTTGTCTTTTAAGATTAATAATACTAATGATTGTCCTCCTTTCAATACATATAAGATGAGTTTTTTTAAATTACTGGAATAAACTTTCCACAGTTATTAATTATTAATTATATCTGAAGTCAGTCAACATTATGGTGACTAGCTAGTAGCTGTTACCTATACAATGCCCCGGTGCAGCTCAGCAAATCCAGAGCACAGAAGCATTCCGTGCAATGGTAGGAATTAATGGGGTAGTAGGTGCAGTGGAAGTGTGGATGGAACCTATGTACCTATCAAAGCACCAAAAATAAATGCGAAATTGTACATACTTAAATTGCAAATGCTTCTACGTATTCACATTACAAGCAATTTGTAGTGAAAAACTACAATTCATCGACTGTTACACTGGATTCCCCAGCTTAGCATCTTTCAAACTGATTTAAAGTATAATCAGAATGCTTGAGGTACATTGAACATATGTTTACAATTCCAGAGTCCAGAGTACCTTAGAGTCGAAATCCACATTGATTCGACCACCCATTATAGCTACAGAGCAAAACATAAAAACTTGATTACAATTAATTCGAGGCGAACCCGCTAATCTGGTTGAAAAAACTGTAGGAGGTGGAGGAAAGGACTACAGTGATGCATTGTTCCAGCCCATGATTGGAGAAAAAGAAATTGTTGGGTATTTGCAAATTAAAATACATTATCATCATTAGAAATATTTGTTTCTGACAACTGTTAGCTCATTGATGAAGCATACCTAACCTAAAATATGTAATATTGTTAGAAAGTATGACGATGTAGTTGATGAGAATTTTCAAAATGAAAGGTGTAATATCAGTGAAAATGATTATTTTCTTCAAACAGTCATCATCTCATACATATATGAAGATAATAAATCAATATAGCAAGAAAGATTGGGTGTTGTGTCATATGATCAGTTCCATTTCAAGTTGTTTCCATAATAATGTCAAAAATTAACTTGGAAGACCTACCATGTACAAGTCCACAAACATATGTGTATCTACGCTATTTGATGTAAAGTTCATTGAAGGTCTTATTGTGAACCTTCTTAATAATTATGTTCAGTGATTATGTCACAGGGTAAGCTCCAACATTTTATCCAGAGTTTGTTACAATCGTCCAAAGAGGGAAAAGCGACAATGATTGATCCAAAAATACCTCCGGTTAGATGAGGATGACATAGACAAAGACGAGCTAGATGACGTAGCAGATCCTTAAAAGTGTACTCGTAGCTAATTAGCTATCTAAATTTGTTTATTCGGTAGGTAAGTATATTTTATAATAATATCCTGGAGTAATTAAACGACAAAAAATACCACTTCTTATATTTATTTCTGTTGTTCTTTCAATAGTGATAAACTGAATACATTGTGTGAAAATATTCGCGATTCATTTTCAGGGTGTTTTTGAAATGTTACAGCTTTATTTTCCCACACGATGTTTGATCTTTTTTATTTTGAAAAAAGCTGATTGACACCAGCGATCGCACCAGGGAGAGGAATGATGATAATGTAATCGAATAATCATGTAGAATAGTATCACTTGTGTTATACTTACATAATAAATGTCGAAAAATCGACTTCAGGTGGCTACACTGACGCTCCACTTAAAAATTACCAAATCTAGAGGTGGTAAATTACCTTGTAATTACCTGTAATTTCTCCACCTTGATTTCAGAAGGATAGTGACCTCTTTGGAAGGGTGACTCACCCTACGAGTTGATCAACTATTAAAATGACCACCAAAAATCCTCTGTGGGAATGACTCAGGCCCCCACAATAAACAACTATTCCTCCTTGAAACTCAGCCATTTGCCCTTTGCATCTTAAACTAGCAACAGCGTGTTCCTTTTTCAAATTTGACCATTTCTTTAAATGGAATTATTCAAAATTTTAAAAATGCTAGAAATAGCAGAAGGAGCCGAAATGGAGCAGGATGCGCCCCACAGCACCAACAGTGAGTTATTAATTATATCTTTAATAAATTATTAGATTTGTCAGTTGTGCACATGGTGCACTCAAATTCACCAGAGGTCTTTTGCGGCTCTCTGGGTTCCCAAATTTCTCGAAGCCGCCAAAAACGGTACACTAGCTTGAACCATAGGCGATAAAGTTTTCATTTGAAAATTTTGCACACGATTATCACGTCTGAGAACGAAAAATTACATTTGGCCATGTTATTTATCTGCAGAACTAACGTTACCAAAATTACATCGATTATATTCGAACGAAGTGGAAGATCCACTCGAGAGGGGAAGTGGACGACTTTAAAATTTGACTACGTCCCGTCCTATTGCATGAGCCATTATTCGCAGACTTCTGTACAATTGGCAGGAAACGAACTCCTTTAAGCTATCAAATTTGACCATTTCTTTAAATGGAATTATTCAAAATTTTAAAAATGCTAGAAATAGCAGAAGGAGCTGAAATGGAGCAGGATGCGCCCACAGCACCAACAGTGAGTTATTAATTATATCTTTAGTAAATTATTAGATTTGTCAGTTGTGCACATGGTGCACTCAAATTCACCAGAGGTCTATTCCGGCTCTCCGGGTTAAGATCCCTCTTCTGACCATTTTAGAAACTGCTTTAGGACCCAAAAACGCTTCCACTAAATTCCTCTACAAAACAACAAAACCAGTTGGTACTCAGAACGGGAACCCAAATATTGTCCAAATGAATGAGACAATTCCCTGCAGTCGAATACCGTTAAATCGCACACTTATCTTAAGGCCACACGTTTCCCTCAGGAAATAACAACCATAAGCCAATACCAAACTGCGGGTCTCAGCCTTGCTCAAGTCAGTAGGTACATTGTGACTATATCAACAGCAGCGATGACTCTTGACACGATGAGATGGTGGCAAGTGCGCTGGCATCGACGACCAGAAAAACTAGAAATTCTATTAACTGATAAAAATTTGCGACTGAGAAGTCGTAAGTCCAAGTCTGCGACGATCCAGAGGAGAAGGAGGAGGAGAAAAACTGCATTTAAATAATATAAAAGAGTAAATAACAAATGTCACGTTCACCCGAGTACCCATGAATACGACGAGACGGATGCAGCAAGAGCTATGTAGATGCTGCTTCTGCTATCGTACACCATGCTCGCAAAGAACATAGGTACATCTAATGGATTATAATTTTACAATTTATTCGATTTATACATAGGTTTGTTTCCTGTTTTATATACGAATAACAGCTAAAGTTAATTACTTTTATATCCTGTTTATAATGTAAAACCAGTTTTGCAAAATGGAATAAAAAATTCGCCAATATTGGCCAAATATTGTTACAAATTCAAACCAACGAATAACGATGCTGGGCTTATTCGAATATTGTGGTATTAGGAAACCCGCTTTTTTCGCTTCTAATTGGTATTTTTTTTTTTTTTAATTTTACACAGACTGTTAGAGTAGCAGGCAGAGGAAAATACGTGTGAAAATTTTCTAGTCTCGACTACTCCGCTGTCGTGTGTGATTCACGAGTTGTTCCAAGATTTTAAATGTGTCAATAGGTAAACGTAAGACAGGTATACATATACAGAAGACAGTTCCATTTGCCTTGGTTTGAAAAAAAAAAAATAAAGTTTACAATTCAATATCTACACGTGATTTTTTTTTCACAACTGAGACATGGTCATGGATGGATGTTTCTGCTCACGATGGGTATAATTTTAATCGTTTATTGCAACAACGGTATTCGAATTTAATTGAGATGGTAAAAGGTTATGGGCTACCATCCACACTACACACAACAAAACTACTTTGTAAATTAATAAATGGCTATTTATTTTTTCTTACGTATGTGTATGTTGATGCACGATGCACATTTATAACATTCAAATTAAGTAGGTATATACGTACAGATTGCTTTTAAAAAGTATCGACGTATGAAATATTAATTCTTTGCCTAATGACAGTAGTTCACCTTTATAATTCTTTTATACAGATACGAATACTACACACAAGATATGCTCAATTATCCGAGTAGAAAATTTTACATAGCCCTAAACCTTTTTTTTTTAAAAAAAAACTCTGCTACCATAATTCTGACTTCATATTAGCATATTACACGTTGGCCAGTTAAGAACGCGCAGTAGCTTTGCCTATGGCTTCTGTTAACCTGTTTAAAACAATCACACAATAGTTGACGTTAATTTTATCGTTATAATAACGCGGCTACGAAGCATAATTATTATTTAATAAGCTTTTTAGGTTTTTTTTTTCGGCCAAGATGCTTCGCCACTCCAAGTAGGTATAGGATTGCTGAACAACGTATAGAAAAATCGTAAATCATCGATCGAGTTATAATTTATTTGTTAATATAAGTTAGCGGCGAGATTTTAATTTTTTTTAATTACTTGCGCGTAAATAAAGTGGCGGTTCGGTGTCGAATATAAGAAGAGCTGGTTTTCGCCACAGGCCCGCTTATAAAACTTTGTTGTCTGTTCTTAATTTATCCGATCTCACAGTGGAACATATCTTTGTACAAATTTCTCTAGATTTTTATAGCTTTTGGAGATGAATGGATGAGATACCACTGTATATGTTGTTTTTTTTTCATAAGTGCTTGATCGATTGATTAAATACCTATATACGGTACTCTACAATGCTTTGAAGAAAAAGGAGAAAAACAAGCAACGAGTACATCAAAGGGATCTCTCCACACAATACTTTTAGATGTCGAGGAAAGATGATCTCAAACACAAATGAACGTAGAGATGTTGTTATTGTTTCGATTTAGACTTTTTATGTTTATTTTTTACTTGAAAAAAAAAATAATTCCTATCAACGTTTCTCTATATCCGAGTACGAAGCAATACTTTAGAAGGTTTAGTGTTCTCATTTTAATACTTTTGTTTAAAATTGATTGTCGGCTTTTGTGTAAGTACCTACCTTGAAAACGATTAATTTTTTCAAGGTTTGGACAAGTTTGGAGAATGTTAATAGTGTAGGTAACTGAAAACCGCGACGGGTTTTTCGAACAAAATGATACTTTTAAAATTAATACTTGTGTTATGTGTATTCGTAAAACGAGACTATATAAGCGGTTAGAATAATGCTGTGATTATTTCGATCAGGAATTTTCACATGTTCCAAGTGACTTGGAAATGAAAACTTCAAACGAATTGTTACCTGGTGGCGAAAAAAGAGGAGCACATTTTGAGCAACTTTTCAATTTACATATTTATTTATTATTATTTTTTTGGAAAAATGCTTTTTGACAAGAAGAAGCCAGTCTTTCAATTTGACATGCTAGAAACTCTTTTCCCCATAAGTATTAGTTCAACCTGAAAAATAATACTAGCTGATGTTAATAAAGTGGAAAAAATGTATCAAAGCAACACCAACCCAATCAAGTTGATGATGGGTCATTCCACGTCAATTCGACTAACAAAGGGAACCTCTTGAGGTGTCACTCTCCGATTTGAACAACGGGACCACGATTTTTGGAAAGAGCATAGTCTAAAACCCCCAAAACCAAATCTTCAGCTGCCCAAGTTCATTTTTTGATTTTTGGCGAATTTTTGAAAATTCAAAATTGACTGTTTTTGGCGATTTATGCATTTTTGAGAAAAGTACGTACTAGATCAGTAAAAATAGTGAAAATAAATCCCAAAACTAATATCAATTACCCAAATCCAAATTTCATCATTTCCAGCCATTCTGGAGACTCCAGCGCAATTTTTTAATTTCTCCAGAATTTTGAATTTGCTCCAGAAGGCGTGAATATGCAGTGTGGGCAGCTAAAAATCGAGTTGTGTATTACACTCGACCTGTTGAAAGAGTTTATCCACATTTGAACCGATTTTGAGAGTGACGCCTCAAAAGTGGTTTTTTGACCAGCTTTTTTCAAAATTGAAAAATCCAAAAAATCAAGTTTACTCCCAAAATCGGCTTAAATGAGGATAAACTCGTTAAACAAGTCGAGTGTAATACACAACTCGATTTTTAGCTGCCCAATTGCATATTCACGCCTTCTGGAGCAAATTCAAAATTCTGGAGAAATTGAAAATCGCGCTGGAGGCTTCAAAATGGCTGGAAATCCTTTTTTTTCCAAAAAGTACGTACTTGATCAGTAAAAATGGTCAAAATTAGTCAAAAAACTAATATTAATTACCCAAGTCCAAATTTCACCATTTCCAGCCATTCTGGAGCCTCGAGCGCGATTTTTCAATTTCTCCAGAATTTTTAATTTGCTCCAGAAGGCGTGAATATGAAGTTGGGCAGCTAAAAATCGAGTTGTATATTATTACACTCGACCTGTTCATCGAGTTTATCCGGATTTGAGCCGATTTTGAGAGTGACACCTCAAAAGTGGCTTTTTGATCAGCTTTTTTCAAAGTTGAAAAATCCAAAAAAATCAAACAAACATTTAAATTGTTCAAATTTGTGTTTTAAAATGTGCAGTTTTCAGTTTAATTAATTGAAATGCCAGTACGTTGTGCTGTGTTTGGGTGTAGTAGTAAATACTCAAAGAAAATCGGCTTCTGTTCATGTTTTCCGTTTTCCAAAAAAATATGAGTTGGAAAAACAATGGGTCTATGCCTGCCGCAGAATCGATAAATTTGCCACAGAAAGTTCCCGCATTTGTTCTATACATTTCTGTAATGATGATTACGAAAACCTCATGGAATATCAAGAAATCGGGACTAAACTCATTGTCAGATTGAAGAGTAATAATAACAAATCGATAATTAATAAATTCGTTCGTAGTATTTGATCGTAGGTATTTAGCAAAGTTTCGTAAAATTTATTATTCGTCTTCGTCTTGTCTCTGTCGTCGTCATAATTGTCAATTATTCTCTTCGTTGTCGATTGCTCTCGTAGGTAGGTTCGATGTTTGTTTTAGGAATCATTTTTTCGCAATTTGTCGTAAATACCTATAAAATTCAAATTTCGTCGTCGCATTCGATAGGTCTCTTCAGGTGTCGAGTCTAAGTCTGGTCTTTAAATAATTGTAAATTTAATATTGTTATTTGTTACTTACTCAGAATGTCAAATTCTGAACCATCATTTATAATTTCAGGTGGTCGTAATAATTTAGGAGGAAGAGGAAATTAAATAGTTCTTGGAAAATCGAAATCGAAAAATTCGAAATAAAATTAGTATTATATTATATAACTCGTCGGTCGTCGCGATTATTTGATAATAATGAATTTGTTGCTATTGCTAATGCGGAGATTTGTGATTCATTATGAATTTTCAGAGTTCAGAAGAGGGAAAGTAAAGAACTCGTCAAAACCCTCTTAAATGAAGTTTAAATGCAAGATATACATAGTAGAAGTTCCTTCTAGTTCTAGTCAACATCATCCTGAAATGGAAACTTCAACTAATGCTGAATCAGAAATAGTTCCTCTCAGTCAACATTATCAACAACCAACCGATTTATTCCAATTAATGGAGAAAATTAAAATCTTGGAACAGGAAAAGCAATGTCTAACTAAACGTGTCATCTCACTAGAAGCTGAAAATTTTGCTCAAAAATCCGAAATGCAAAAATTGCAGAAAGAAAACTTCAACGCAAATGAAGATTTAAACACAGAACGGTACAAGCTTAATTACAAATACCAAAAAGAATTGAATGAAATATTACGCGATGTTTTACTGAAACGCAAATTGCTGCGATAAAAGGAATTAAAAGTCGTTTAACATGGGCGCAGGAAGATATCGTTATTGCATTTACACTGCGGTAGATTTCGAGGAGATGTTATTTATATAAATGAGAAAGGTTCTTCGATATCTATCGAAAAATGAACTTGGGCAGCAGAAGAATTGGTTTTGGGGGTTTTAGACTATGCTCTTTCAAAAAATCGCGGTCCCGTTCAAATCGGAGAGTGACACCTCAAGAGGTTCTCTAGTAAGAAGTGGTAAGAGGAATGGAGGGGGGGGGGGTCGGCGATTTTTCTGAAATTTTTCCCGTGGAAGGACTTCCTAAGGAATGACCACTGACCCTTTTTTAAAGGCTGCTAGGGGGTGTCAAAGTTTTCAGTGAACCAAAAAAATATCAACCAATTCAGCAATGGATCTACTCGATAACCGCAATACCTACCAAAATTGGACTATTTTCAATAGTTAGGGGTTTTGAAAGGCTTTTCGGTGATATCATAAAAATCAGTGTTGCCACTTTTGTTCGTACGAAAAATTAGCTCAAAAAGTTTCGAAACGTAGTTTTCATATCGTTCCGACTCTCAAAAATCCTGGAAAAAAAATATATATTATAGACAACTTTGCATGCTGAAAAACATATTAAATAACGCTATCCTAATTTTGTAATACATATATTGTTCAGCATGAAAAGTTGTCCATTATATATTTTTTCAGAATTTTCGAGAGTCGGGTTGAAACTTTTCGAGCTAATTTTTAGTACAAAAAAAAGTGGCAATGCTGATTTTTATGATATCACCAAAAAGCCTTTCAAAATCCCTAATATTGGGAAAAGTTCCATTTTGGTAAGATCGCGGTTATCGACTACTCCACTGCTGAAATGGATAATATTTCAAGTTCACTGAAAACTTTGATACCCCCTTTAAGCCCTCAAAAAAGGGCTAGAGGGCTGCAATTTGCGCCATTGGTCATCCCTTCGGAAGGTCTTTCCACAGGTAAAATTTCAAAAAATCGCAGACCCCCCCCCCCTACCACTTCTCAGTCTAACTGACGTGGAATGACCCTTAATGATCTCATTCTCATGATTAACACACTTGCGAA
Source organism: Planococcus citri (assembly GCF_950023065.1). Classification (NCBI taxonomy): domain Eukaryota; kingdom Metazoa; phylum Arthropoda; class Insecta; order Hemiptera; family Pseudococcidae; genus Planococcus; species Planococcus citri. Next base: position 30,025,226 of record NC_088678.1, on the reverse strand, counting down.
ATGTGTGATCATTGATCAACCAAACAACCAGAAAAAAGGTTGATATTTTCAGAACTCCTGAAGGTACAATAGGCCTTCTGTACATTGCTGGGATCCAAAGAGCGGCAAAATTGGATTCAGATGCCATATGGTCAGCTAAATTTGGAATCATCGTATATAGAGCTGCTATGTCCGAACAACGTATTCGTTATTAATTATTATCGGCAGTAAGATTCGACGACAAAACCACTCGAGAAGACGGCCGAGTTTAAGACGACAAGTTTGCAGAAATTCGAGTTTGGACTCTCTTTATCGAAAATTTGCATAAAGTTTTACTCATCATCAGTCAATATAAACATTAATGAACAATTTGGTTTCGTTTCACGGAAACTGCCAGTTCAAAATGTATATACCTTCGAAACCTGCGAAGTATGGTACATATCTATTAAAATCTCAATGATGACTAACAGTACAAGTTACATGATGAATGCAATCCCCTATGTTTGGTATAATCACAGAAAACTGCGATTTGCTACAAAAACAGAAAGACGAAAAAGAACGGAAGAACAAAATCAAGTTTCCAAGTCAGAGAAAGGAAACTGCTGCACAAAAAAGACGAGCTTCTGAACTTGAAAGGAAAGTCATAGAAACACCTCCAAACAAGAACAAAAACGATGATATAGTGCAGCCAGGCTCAAGCTCGAAAAAATTATTGTTGAAACCACTGGACTGGACCTGCATGTAAAGAAAGGCCTGCATGATCTATTTCCAAAGCTACAGTTGAATGAGTACGACGAGAACTTGCAAATGAACGAGTTATTTAGCTGCATGAAAATTATCAAGAATAAGAACTCGAATAGATGAATGAAACTTCCATTGATAAACTCCTAGAGGAATATTACGTTTATCTGTCATAATAGAAATTTTTTGATTCAATTTTATTCTATTTTTTTAATTATTTGATTCATTATTGGTGTTTTTCTTTTCTTTTTTTTCAATGAAATAAATAAAGATTTTAATTTTAATTTTGAAAATATAAATTTATCATCTCGCCAATACTTACATGGTGGATTGCTCAAGCTACCTAAACTATTTTAGCATTTTGGGACTTTTAGGGTTCTACTGAGTCGTCAAACATTTGCGAATCGCTTATTTTTGGATAAATTCGTTTTTTGAAAATTTTGTTTTTCCCCAATATTTCGCATTGGTTAAACCGAAACATCGAAAGATCATTTCTGAAACTGGAGAAATATTTTGGAGCAATGGGGCCAATTTCTTGATCATTATTGACAATTTCAAAAAAAAATCAAAAAAATTATTTTTTTTCAAATTTTCAAAATTGGCAAAAATGATTCCACATTTGGCACTACTCTGTTCCAAAATATTTCCTCAGTTTCAGGAATGATATATTTCGATATTTTCACTGAATTAATGCGAAATATTAGCAAAGAAAAAATTTTCAAAACATAAATTAATCTAAAAAAATTGGCAATTTGCAAATTTCAACTGCTCAGTAGAACCACGAGAGGGATTTTGGATTTTGACAATGCACCGTCGAGAATACTCGTGACCTTGACCATCGAGATCGACGATTACGAAATTCGTCCACACCATTAAATGATAAATGCGGCAATCAACTTTTCAATATTTTGAGTTGAAACTGCGTATTTTGACCAGCCCGACAGACAACTTGATGAAATTACTCAAAAAAAATGTGCCAAATGACCAGCGCGACATTTCATTACCACTTATTGAATCACCCCAAAACAGGGTGTCCTTAAAATAAAAAAGGGTAAATGCTCCCTCTTTGAGAGCTCATTTCTCCCCTCCAGGGGCACCTCTAGAGTTGAAATGTTTTCTAAGTGACTATCAACTCAGAATAAAAGTCTCTTGCTGAATTTGGTGAAAATCTGCTTACTTTTTTTTGGCGATCCACCCTAAATGAATTGCAATCTGGTATTGGTAGCGGCTATCTATGCCACAACACTCGTCTACGGCAATGAACAACTAGCCAGAGATGCCATAAGAACAGCAGCTCAAATAGCTGCCAATGACGTAACCTCATACAATGATATGGTCCAAGACCTTTTTACAAAATGATGCTCAGTAAACTGATTGAACTCAAGTGAAACTCCATGGATACATGCCTTCACTATTGATTATTCGCCACACAGTTGCATGAAGATGCCCAGTAATTCGAGATATTTCCCGAACACTGATCGTTGAATCCTTGTTAGCCATTTCTAGGACTTGTTCTCCCATACTGACGGGCCCCCGCACAGCTTGCTCAGTAGGCAGCGGATTGTAGAAAAATAATTGAAGGTGTTGGCGAGCGCCTTCATTAGCATTGTTGCCTGAACTACCGTATAAAAGTAAAATTTCGGTGCATTCAGCAATAGTATATCGCCTCGAGTCGCCCATGATTCTTTAATGAAAATAATAATTTTTGAAAAGGAAGTAATGCTGTTTGGGATGATTTTTTTCCCATCGTATTCATCACTTTTCATAATAAGTATTTTAACATTGAAACACACATAAGCTCATTTCTAATTAAGATAGCTGAATGAGCGCAGCGGCATTGAAAGGATTGGGCTTTTCTCTCGGAGAATAAATAATAATAATTAGGTATAAGAACGAAAAGTGTTTGAAAAATTCTAGAAAAATGGCAAAAATCGTCAGTTTTTGAAAACGTTTTTTCGGATATTTTGTTTTGCATGACCCTTCCTAATCAACTACCATAGTGATCAGCCACATGGAAAAATTCTTGACAAAATTTGCTATCTAATGGCGCACGGTGCAAGTCTCTACCTATCATGGTTCTCGACTCACAGAAGGTTAAAGTTTCCAACCAACATTGGAAAAAAAATTTTCAATCGAGCATAAGTTTGCCCCTTCAATTCAAAAGGTCAGCAAACACACGTAGTTGTGCTCAGCATATGTTGCCTACTTACCTGGTGGAAGGAGGTAGGTCACCTACGAAACACCCTGTAGTTAGTCATAATTACGGTTTGTGCAATGCCTGGTTAGAAGTATTATAACATTATGAATGTATGTAACGGAAACGGAATCATCGTCAGATAAAATGAGTTTTTGATTTCTTTCATACGATTCACAATATGAAAAAGTCTCGTTCTGTCAAATAAAACTATAAATAAAGACGATTTCAATGAAACGTCACAGTGACCTCACTTGACGGACAGCGCAATGTGATTGTTTGATAGCGTTATTAAGAAATTTTCGGCTATAAATTACCATCACCTATATGTTGAATGAGGAATTTAAAATCAATAAAGAAATAAGAAAAAAAACTCGTCAAATTCGGATTCTACAATCAAAAAAGATCCTGAAAACTTGCAAGCTTTTCCCTGATTTCTCAACAGATTTCAAATTCACCATTTATTAACGTAATGTTGATTAATAGTCAATAATGTTGTCAAAAAGCGCTTTCAACCGACTGTCGCCTTACTTTTGGTTAATCAGATTGGAGCTGTCCGTCAAGTGATGTCATTGTGACGTTTCATTGAAATCGTCTTCAAGTACAACGACCTTCCAATTGGTATATATACTTTGGTTGCCATTCAAGTGGAATTTTTACAATTAAAAATATTGTAAAAATATGCCCCAACAAACAGAAAACGCGCAATAAATCCTCAATACTCAACAGAAGGAAGTGCATGTGGCATGAACTAAACTCATTTTACTTGATCTGGCCATGTATTTTCTTAATAGACTTTTTAACAAAATGATGCTCAGTAAACGACAGTGAACGATTGAACTCAAAGTATGAAAAGTGTCAACTCAACTATTGCTACACCGTTATTTTGATTTTTAGACTAAAATACAACAATGTGTTCTCTAAAATCAGGTAGAAGTAAGTGAAAAACAAATTTTTGATAGTTGAAAAATTCATCGTCGATATAATATGACGCCCCCTCCTCTTTATCAATTATTCCAGTTCTAAATTCGCCCTTCATTTTAATTTTTTTTCAGGATGAGGTAACATAGAAAAAAAATATTGAAGCAGAAACTGGCAGAAAAAATGCTGTGGGAATTGTAGATGAAGAGCCTCTTGGAATTAAAATAACGCCAAAATAATTTATGAAAAGGCATTGCATACTACAATAAAAGGAAGGCAAACTCTAATTCAAAATCTTAAAGATCATTAACAAAAAGATGAAAAACCTCTTTTGAGAAAAGTTTTGAAGAGATGCCGATTTGAATACGTCAGCTCAGTCACCCCGAGGGTGAACTGCACACTTTTTAAAATTGAATTCAAAATGGGGTTTTTAGTTGATAAAATTGATGAGAGAACCAAAAAAAAAAAATGTTAATTCAACTCATTTTGAGGTAGCTGATTCTCCATTTTTCAATTTGGCAGGATTAAGGAAGATCACTAACGTACCAATATTGTAAAAAAATCCATCAATGCGAGTGGAGGAAAATAGACAGGGTCATTCCATGCCAAATCGGCGGATTTTTGCACGAGGGGTCTTCGATTTTTTTCAAAATCAGATCATTTGTAGAGGTCATCAAACGATGACGAATGACGCAAACCGGACATTTTTTCGATTTTTTTTGACTGAGCTGTGGCGCTTCAAAGTTCTCCAAAATGGCAGAAAACGGAAAATTTCAGTTGCAAATTGCTCCGGTTGTACGTGGTATAGAATTTGAACTTTTTTTCAAATTGTAGTACTTTGAGAGGGTAATCGACGAGTGATGTCAAAATCAGTGTTGCCACTTTCAAAAACCTAAAAAAATCGATTTTAAAACTTATAATTTAAATATAACCACGATCTCGGCGAGTAAAAATTCTGAAACAATTCTCAGTTTTAGTCCTTTTTATGTAGAATAACATATCAAAAAATTAGACTGGAATATTTTTTCATTTTCGAGAAAAAAAATTACAAGTTTTACAATTGCTGCAAAAGTACCATCCGAAACCTAAAAAATGAAAATTTTTGCATTTTTGAAATATTTTATCAATTTATGTGGAGACGATAATGTGAAAAAAATCCCCCTCCCCCCAATTTGTCGACAAATTGACGAAAAATGCATTAATTTCACTCTTGAAATAAAAATTTATAGCACGAAAAATGTCAATTCGTTGACAAATGGGGGGAGGGGGATTTTTTTCACATTATCGTCTACACATTGGTAAAATATTTCAAAAATGCAAAAATTTTCATTTTTTAGGTTTCGGATGGTACTTTTGCAGCAATTGTAAAACTTGTAATTTTTTTTCTCGAAAATGAAAAAATATTCCAGTCTAATTTTTTGATATGTTATTCTACATAAAAAGGACTAAAACTGAGAATTGTTTCAGAATTTTTACTCGCCGAGATCGTGGTTATATTTAAATTATAAGTTTTAAAATCGATTTTTTTAGGTTTTTGAAAGTGGCAACACTGATTTTGACATCACTCGTCGATTACCCTCTCAAAGTACTACAATTTGAAAAAAAGTTCAAAATTCTATACCACGTACAACCGGAGCAATTTGCAACTGAAATTTTCCGTTTTCTGCCATTTTGGAGAACTTTGAAGCGCCACAGCTCAGTCAAAAAAAATCGAAAAAATGTCCGGTTTGCGTCATTCGTCATCGTTTGATGACCTCTACAAATGATCTGATTTTGAAAAAAATCGAAGACCCCTCGTGCAAAAATCCGCCGATTTGGCATGGAATGACCCACAATAACTTCACATATAACATCTTCAGCAAGTCAATGTCACATTCAGTCAACCACTCTACCTCACTAAAGCCTTCCACCATGAATGTATTTTCATTTTTCAGCCTGACTCAGCTCCGGCAGCTCCGTCGCAAATTCTCCAGATGGATGTGGCGGTCGATGCTGCAGAAATGGTAGCCGAAGGTGCCCAAATGGTAGCGGACCTTGCTGTCCACGAGGCTGAAGAAATGATTGAAGTAATTTTGAAAAATTTTCAATTTCGAAACTACCGCCATCTCTTATGGGTTACAAAAACCACTCGTTTCCAATCGATTGCAAAAGACTAATTTGAAAATTTGTGTGGAAACACCACCTCCATCAACATCCCATACACAATAACGACCATAGCGTGACACAAATGGACTGCATAAATAAGGCGGATTGGCCATGAATATCGATTTTTCAACCCAGCTTCCAGTATCCATAACAGTACAAACAATAAATCAAATAACACCGAATAACAATATCGATGAAATTACTGGCTAATGAATGGCAATAACCAGCTGTACTCGAGTCAGCTGGTCATTAATCACGTTGCTGTGTATGGTAGGTTAGTGGGAGAGAGAGCGAGATGGCCATACAAAATAACGAGACGAGGCGTGTCCTACGTCAATGATACCTGGTATCTTCTCTCGCAAGTAATACACAGTACAAAATATTAGCACATTCATTCGACGCTCGTTCCATCAATTGTCACCGAGCGAATGTAGGAGGATGGATGGAAGAGTCGAAGGAGAGAATCGACGTTTGTAGGTATACTCGACACTCGTGTATTTCACCTTCCATCATATGTAGGTACCATGCAGATGAGCAGAGAAATCTGGACACGGATTAAAATGCTGGTTTTATCGTTAATCTAGTCTCATATACGAATTCGACGTAGAGTAATTTTCTTCTTTGAAAAAAGACGCGAACAAATTTCCAGCCATTCGAATCTTTTTCTAAAAAGAATACCAATCTGGGTTCATTAAAAAAGAAATGATAATAGACGGACACGATTTCAACTAATATAGCTTTTAAAAAAAGGTACCTTCGTTCGTTCCTATATGAAAATAGCACTCAATTTCGACGTTTGGTTTGGTTATTTCGCCTCACATACGTAATATAAGATGCTATTATTTGTACCACATTCCTTTGTTTGTGTTATTATAACGTATGTTTGAGAGATTCATTTCCATATAAATTATACGACTATTTGTTCATAAATTTGTCCTATAATTACTAGCGCGTTCGTTGAATAAATATTTTTCTACTATTAATTATTTGTCCGTAATGTTTGTCATTTGCTTGCTTTTTTTTCTCCCTTCACTTGAAAACCCCTATCTAGATAAGAACGTTTTGCCATTAAGACAGATAGAATAACAATATGCGAGCAGTATCAGCTGAACCATCTGATCCCGCTTTAAAGACAACGCGAAGAAGATGTAATTGTTGTTTATCATGAAAAAAATATACATAGAGCTGGTTGGCTTTTATTTTTTTACCTTATATATAAGACGCTGCCGAATAATATACGTAAAACGTTTACATAAGTTTTGACATATTAAACAAATATTTTATTATTTTTTACGACCACCTAATCTCGAGTCTTAATCGAGTCAAGAAATTAGTACAAAATGTTTGTTCTAAATGTAATGGCTATTTGTAATGAATGCCCGAGCTCGACTCTACTTAGATATATCCTGTGGTATTATTTATCAGTGGTATTCAAATATCAAGGTGTGTTTGCCATAGTTCGTATTTTGTTTGGTTGGTGGTATTCGAGACCACCAAAATGTGGCATTAATTTCATTCTTTGAATAATGAACCGTGATAGTGGGCTAATTTAGGAATGCAAATCTGTTTTGAAACTAATGCTGCGATTCGATTCAAAGAAAAAGGTTCAGAGCAATGCGCAATCCGGCTGAAATTGAGTGTGCTTTGGGTTATTCCACGTCAATTAGACCAAGAAGTGGTAGGGGGGTTCGGCAATTTTTTTTTGAGATTTTTCCTGTGCAAAGACCTTCCGAAGGAATGACCAATGGCGCATGGATGATATTTTAGGTTCACTGAAAACTTTGACACCCCCTGGCTGCCTTTAAAAATCGGCTAGAGGGCTGCGATATGCGCCATTGGTCATCCCTTCGGAAAGTCCTTGCACAGGAAAATTTTCAAAATCGCCGAACCCCCCTACCACTTCTTGATTTAATTGACGTGGAATGACCCTTTTGTAAATTTTTCGATAAATTGAATTCAATCGAATCGAGATTATCGAAGCAGTATTTGAAATACTATATGAATTAATCAGTACTGTAAGACTATAAGTATTGATCTTTCGGATCGTATCAAGATCAATTAAATAAAATTGGAGTTTGCAAGATGGTTTTCAAAAGATTCAAAAACCCTCAAAAAAATGCCCTCCAAAATATATTTGAAAAGGAAAAACATCAGAAAATCTATTCCAAAGATCATTTCGAGATTACAAAACTGCGTAATATATTCGGTTTCAAATGTTAAACTCGAACTTACACAAAAGTTTGTGTATTTGAGTTGAAGTATACCTAATAGGGTGGTCCTTAAAAAATAGCGATTTTTTCTGGTCCCATCCCTCAATGTGGTGACCTCTGGTAAGAAAATAATTTCCTATTTTTTCATTTGTTCCATTTTTGAAAAACTCGGGCTGCAGTGGGCCTCTCAATTTTCAAAAATTTAAAAATTTCAACTTCAAAGCAGAATTTTCAAAATTCAAAAATTTCAAGTTCCAAACACTTTTAAAACGTCTTTTTTTTGAGTAAAATGAACTCTCATGAGGATATTAACCCCATCCCTAGAAAACCAAGCCGGTCCCCTAGAATAGCTGAAATTCGTATTTCACATTGAATTTCAGCTATTTTAGGGAGTCAGCTTGGTTTTCAACGGAGGTGGCTGAAATCGTCGTGAGAGTTCATTTTACTCAAAAGAGACTTTTAAGAGATAACATAACTTGAAATTTTGAAATTTTAAAATTTTGCAGTGAATTTGTATTTTATTAGTTTTTGAAAGTTGAGGAGCACACCGGAGCCCGAGTTTTTTGAAAATAGAAAAAATAAAGAATTATTTTCTCACTAAAGATCACCACTTCGAGGGTTGGGAGGGACAAACAGCACAAGTACTCCAGTTGATCTTAACCTATAGTGAATAATGCTCCAAATATCGATATTCAAGAAAGACTCGCGAATTTAGAAATGGGTGTTCAAAAAACTCGCGAGGATCAAGACATGTGCAAGAATTTTTTTTCATTTTGTAGAAGAAATTGTAATTGCTTACTGTTCCTTGATGGAAAGAGTTACGAAGAAAATTTTAAAAAGACTAGAAGATCTGAGTGATGAAAATTCTTCAGCCAGTACAACGCGAGCCATCCAAGAAATATCATCAATGTTGAATCTTCCTGTTTCAAGCAGTCGTGAAGTAGAAGAATTGGAAAAAACACTCGAAGATGATGGCGCATTGGAGCAGAGATCCTCAAAATGGGATCATTTTTGGAAAAAAATGTGTTTTCATTCTTTTTTAGAGCAACCATGCAGCTTTTCAATCAACTCCTGGAGAGTTGCGATCTGAATTTAAAATTCGATACCAATTTTAGTCTTCTACCGAATACTTGAAAGTGGTCGAGTCTAAAAATTACGATTTCTTATCAACCTTATAAAACACTTTTCTACCACAAAAATTCATTTTTATAAAAAACTAACGCAGAGTTCATGTTCAGCGAATGAAAATGCCCTGATTACCACGCTTTTTAGGACCATTTCGATCAAACTATTCAAATTCGCCTTCTTTTGCTCAGAATTTTGAACATTTGATCAAAATTATCGCGAAAAAAGTGTTTATCGAGGTATTTTAGTCCGCTGAACATGAATCCAGCTTTAATCCTCGTAAAATAATTTTCAATGACGTCAAAGTGTTATAAAGTTGATGAGAAATTGTAATTTTCGCAATCCGGCAATCTTCAAGTACACAAGGATGAGGATTAATAGGTTCAGAAATTCAAATCGCAACAGTTCAAGGGGGGGAGGGTGATCAATGTAATGTACAAGTCATCGCCCAAAAGTAGCTAAAAATCAGGTTTAATAGAGACCTGACCCCACTTCTGAGTACATTTGATTCAGTCCAATGTAAGGCTGAGAGTTTGAAAAAAAATCCAAGTAGTCTGCCCTAAATGTCAGTTTTTTCAAACAGAAGTTAGGCATCGGTGTTTCAGATGTCAGCTTTCCAGTCTCATATATTTTGGCAGTGGAGTCGTAAACGAATATTTGAAAAAGTGTTAGCAGAAATAACAAACGGTATTGATTCTGCGAATGATTACGAAAATTCCACATCTGATTCCGTAAATGCCACCTCAAGTGACGAATCAGACACGAAAGATTGTTTTGAAAAAAAGTATTGAGATGTTGCTGTAAATGATGCTGGAGAGAAGAGTGCTGTTATTGGGCCCTCTAATTACAGTAAGACGTGATAATGTGGAGAGAATTGGAATCAAATCATCCTAAAACAGGGGTGGAAGAGAATACTAGCCTCGATTCAGAACAATAAGAGTCGAAATGGAACGGTATCAGAGTTTGGGTGCAGAAAAAAAAATCGTGATGTGCTGTAATGGTGGGCAGCACACGTCAGATTGAATTTCCACACATCAGCAAATTAACTCGAAAAATTTTAGCTGTACATGCCTCTAGTGCGCCATCGGAAAGATGTTTTAGCCACGCTGGTCGTGTACTAATTGAAGTAAGGAGAACGGATTTGCGTCCAGAACGTTTAGATGCTATTTTGTTTCTGTATTCAGCAGGTAAAATTGAAAAATAAATAGTTGTTGAGATACGAGTGGATTCATTTCTTAAGAAAAATAAAAATACAATTTACTCAACAATGAAGTTTCTGGCATGCACAAATGAATTCCCAATTTTTCACTTTTGCACCTAAAATACTGCTGAAAAGCCTTGCCTTCTAGTTAAAATTATCAGAGGATCGCTGTTTGTCATTATTTTCCAAAATATCCACTTTTCAGCAAAATATCACAAAAAATGTGTCCTTTTTCGAAAAATAATGGTAAAAAGCAATACTCTTGACAATTTTAGCAAAAAAGAAAGATTCTCTGACAATTTTCTTTGAACAATTGTAACATTTAAATTCGGAATTTTTGGCAAAATTGTAAAATAAAACTAATAAAAATTTATTATATCATTAGAGCGAAGTAAAGGCTGAGCACGATGCGCACGTGCGAGCGTTACACCCGGGCAGCATATCGCAGCAAGCCCCATCCGATCATGAATATTTACAATGCCATGCTTGCAGATACCTTTGCAAGGACATGCCCTCCTATAATAAGCATCGACGATCGCATGATTGCAGTATACCGATAGACCCGACACGTAAGTTTGAACCATTTTTATAATATGTGTTTTTGATTGACGTTTTTCAATATCTTATAAGAAAAGTTATGCAATTACCTACATATAAAATACATTTTTTTCTCTGTTATAATGTTAATCATATATTTATGTGATGAAATTCAAAATTTACCTTCCCCCTCTTCCTTCAGATCATGATATCAAAAAATCTTCATGTGCTTGAGAACTTTTTTCAGAATTCAATTTCAAATTCGATATGTTACCCAAAGTCTGGGGGGTCAAAATTATGTTTCCCAAAAAAGTTGACTTTAGTTCTGTTTTCTGTTCCACGTCATCATTGCCAAGTAGCGAATAATGTGAAGAAGAACCTCGATGGAGAGAGGACATAGTGTGAAATATAAAATAAAATTTCCTCATTTCCCTACGCTGACGCTGCTGCTATGAATCGTCTGTTTTAATACATGCTACCTAGCAATTTTTAAAGTATTGGTGTATCAGTTTGGCCAAATTTTTTTCATTCAGTTCCGAATATGGATCGTGAGGAAAAAAATGAAGAGAGTTTTTTCTCGTTCTAGTTGAGAACGCGGATCATTTGATGGAACCAGCCTACAACTACTGTTCGAACGGAAATCAAACTCTTGTTGAGTTTCTTTTCTCGCCACGATTTAGGAGACTGCTGAAGTCATTACAAGTCCATCATCGAACAAGAAGACGCAGTGACGAGGAAAGAGTTCTCATATCGCCGCTGGATTTCAATGATCCGCCCGGCGGCCACTTTCAGTTTGAATTCGTGGATGAGGCACAGCAACCAGCGAATCGACGACCTGATGAATTGCAGCCAGAGGTGCAGCCGCAGCCAGAGCCCGTAGCGCAGCCGCAGCCGAATATATTACAAGAAACGCCCGTGATGGTATTTAGCCTGGCCTGTGAATGAAGCTCCTGGAATTGGAGTAGGAAGAATTCCGGGTATTCCAGTAAGACAAAACCACGAATACAGTCCGAACGAGATTATAGAAGCGGTAAAATACGCCATCTCCAACAAAAATGAAAGAAATAATGTACCCTGGGTAACGAAATGTATGGAGTTGAGAGTATTACGCTGATTACCCTTTGGAGGCTTTATCACAGAATGATTGGCATTAAAATATTTAAAAAATTCATTGTTGAATATCTAATAGCTTAATTCAACACTCATTAATCATTGTATAATTTTATCAAGTTTAATGTCGTTTTGGTAAATTTTCCAATAAAGTGTATCCGTTTTTTATGGAATTAGCACAATTTTTTTCAATTTTATTACTTTTCTTACTATACTTGTATTTTTTCAAAAACGTCTTTTTTTGGTTCAGTTGACAAGGAATGACCCAAATACGTTTTAGAGAAATTGGCGTTGTAGGGAAAAAATATATTGGCAACATTTTCAGGAGGAGATATGTCTTTTAGAAAAATTGACGTTATTGATGAAGGAGGAGTTGCGATAAGGCCATTTTTTGGTCCCACCTAGTTTTCAACTCGATCACTATTTTCAAAAACTTTTTTAGCGTAAAATATCTATTTGAACCTGATAATCATTAAGTATGCCAGGACCCTCGAGTGCAGAAATGGGGGGGTTTGATATTTGAAAAATTTTGGAACCACAGGGTATCTAACGGATTTTTTTTTGAAAAAATCACTACTTTTTCACTAATTTTTTCACTACCTTTTTTCAACCAAATTTTCAGAATGCCATTCACTCGACTCCCCCCCCCCCAACACATAAAAAAATTAACGAAGTCAAATTTTGCACATGAAAATTTTTTTAAAAAATGGAAACTGGAAGAAAATGAGTAATTATAATCAAAATTATTCAAAAAAACAATACAAATAAACGAGCTTATTATATTCGTCATAAAACAAGCAAGATACGTTCGAAGGTGTATTCTCCATCTTAATTTCAATGGTTGTTTTGAAACGACAAATGCCGGCAACAATGCTGTTTGTTGATGTCAGTACATTAGTCGAATCGTTAAAAAAATTAGAAGACACACAGGTATCAATTAGAACATTAATTCTTCTGGTCAACATGAGCAAGAACCTCAACCCTCAATTTTTATGTAACATTCGTCGGGATAGTGATGAAATTCTTAGTGATGAAGTTTTTATTTGTTTGTATGCAGGAACCTCTGGTGCGTAGATCTTGTACACTCTGCGCAGAAATTATTCCTCTGAGCGAAATCGCAGATCATTTCGAAAAAAAACACAACAGCAGAGTTTTTTTTTCTTCTGATCACAAGCTGAAATATTGTCGACTCATCAAAAAGAGAATGTTGACGTGTGCCCAGTGCTCTATGAGGTTTGGAGGGCCAACCGACCTTCATCAGCACATCCAATCACATGTGTTAAGATACGACAAACTGCATCGTTGTGACGCGTGCAAAATTCTACTAAATTCAATTGCATCGTTCAACAAACATAGATCTCGTTGTAATGTACTACCAGCATCGACGTCTTCCGTTGAAGAACTTAACTTGCAGAACCTGACAAGCGCTATTGATACGCCACCGGAAACGCCACTAGATGATACTGGTTCGGAGAATATTACGCCGCCGCCAAATACAGATACGTCAGTTACGCTCGACATATCAAATATTCAGAATGCATATTCGGAGCATCAAAAACGTCCGCTACTTTTTTATAATGCACTATTTGAACGCCGTAATATCGACTATACGACGGCTAAATTACCGTGCTACGAAATTTTGAGTATCGTCAATTTTGGAGTAGTAACTCTGTACTCAAATCAGCATGTGTAAGTACGGCGCATATCGCTTCCTCCTTACATAAATAAACCATATTTTTTATGCCTCTCGAAATACAAATTTTAAGAATTTTTCGCTCGAGCCTGTTTTCTTTACTTTTTTCAAAATTACCTTCATAAAAAATGCATCATTCCAATTCTAAAATTTTAAAAACCACATCGACTCAACCACTCATAAAATGCTGTTATAAATGTCCCAAAATACGAATCTGTGATTAGTTAACCCGAAATTACCATTTTTTGGGCTCCAGGGGTTCCCAAAGTTGTTAAATGAAAATGGAATTTTAGGAACCACTGAGTACCATTTTCAAAAACTTTTTTAGCGTAAAATATCTATTTGAACCTGATAAACATTAAGTATGCCAGGACCCTCGAGTACAGAAATTAGGGGAGGGGGTTGATATTTGAAAAATTTTGGAACCACCATTTTGAACTTACTCCTTTGAGCCCCGCTAAAAAGCTTTCAACAGTTCATTAGTATCTGAAAGACCTCCATCTTACCAAATTTCGAGCTTAATAAAATGTTGCGCTGGTACTCAAATATCCAATTTTCCGTAATTTCGATATTGTGGGAACCCCTGGAAAACTAGAAACCTGCGATTTGCGCTAAACTTGATGTTTTGAGGTGTATATTCAATAATCTATATGAAAAATTTGAATTAAGCTCCCTGTAACTTTGTAATTTTGAACCCTTTTTTTTAGAGCCCCCCACATGACTACCAAACAAAACTTTTTTTCAACCAACCAAATTTTTAATTTCGAGAGGGAGGTACATGTAAAAAACGATGATTTTTAGTGCGATGAATTGGTTAATTATAAAAAGTTTATTACTTTGCTTCAATATTTTGAAATTCAAATAATTTTTTTTTTTTTGAAAAATTCAAAATTGAAAAAAAAATTAAACGATACCCGAGCGAAGCGAGGGTAGAAGCTTTCAAAAATTCATGTTACCATAAGTGAAAAAAAAATTCTTCATGCAGGGAGGAGTTTATTTTTCTGATTCAAACTTTGAACATTTCTTGAATTTCAACAATAGCTTTTTACGGGGAAAAAGAGTAAACAGCCCGAGCGAAGCGAGGGCAAAAGCTCTCAAAAATGTGTAATTCAAGCTCTAAAAAAGTCGACAAATGATCTCTTTTCTACGGAGTAAAGATTGAGAAAAAGGAACGAATTTGAATTTTTTCATTTTTTCACTACCTTCTTAACAAAATTCACTACTTTTTCACTACTTTCACTACCCATTTTAAAAATCACTACTTTTTCACTACTTTCACTACTTGCACTACCTGTTAGATACCCTGAACCACCATTTTGAACTTACCCCTTTGAGCCCCGCTAAAAAGCTTTTCACAGTTCATTAGTATCTGAAAGACCTCCATCCTACCAAATTTTGAGCTCAATAAAAATTTTCGCTGGTACTCAAAAATCCAATTTTCCAATATTTCGTACTTTCGACATTTTGGGAACCCCTGGAAAACTAGAAACCTGCGATTTGCGCCAAACGTAACGTTTTGAGGTACACATTTTGTAATTTTGAACCCTTTTTTAACGCCCCCCCCCCATTTTAGGAACCCCTAAAAAAGGTGTTTATGCATATTTTTTCAAATAAACTGAATAATTTGCATTTGAAACGCACTAGCAAGTGCTCGATATTTTTCATATGGTTTTCCCTATAACTTTCAAAATTCAACAATTTTGGGTCAAATTCTGAGAATTTTATTTCGTTTGAATGGTGAAAACGGGACTGCTGTCGTATATGACTACCAAACATTTTCAATGATAAATCATAGGAACTTCTTATACTGGGCGAGATGTACTGTTTTGGGGTATTTGTTTATTTACATAATGTATCACAAATATTGCTGGTTGTATTTTGTAAAATATCAGGGGTATCAGTTCTGTACCGGTTTTCGTTCTTTTTTTTTATTTTACGTTTTTAATTTCAATTTATTTAATTATTGAAATGATGAGAAAGCCATACCCAATGGTAATGTCACCTTCGGGATCCGAATCAGAGGGTGAGGGGTAAGTGGGAATTTCACATGTACCTATACTTACGTCTTCTATTATTACGTATAAGAAGGTAAAACTTTATATAATATTATGTTTCAGTGAAAGAAACAATGTGAATACAGATGGCCCACTGATCTGCGACCGTTGATGACAGATGAAACGGATCCTGTAATTACAGATAAAGCTCTCGAGTGGCTGGTTGAGGAGACTTCTTCATCAACCAACACTGGAGAGTCTTCTACAACCAATGTTGATGAGTCTGCATCTTCCTCAACAAATGGTGCCAATGTAGATAATAAAGAAATTATAGTCATATCAGACGATTCCGAAAAGATAAGAATCTTTCATGTTTCATTATTGATTTTTCATGTCTATAATTTTTTTTTTTTTTTAGCGAACAAACTTCAATGGATCAAGAAAATGCTTGTTTAAAAAATGATTTACAGAAATTGAAAAAGACATACGATTATTTATTCAGTAAGTAAACAATGAACTAATACCCCCAATATTTTACAATACGCAACCAGCAATAATTGTTCAACCGTATATTGTATAGTAAATAAACAAATGCCTGAAATAGGCACCCTAAAACAGTTTATTTCACCCAGTCTAAGAAGTTCCTATGATTTATCATTGAAAATGTTTGGTAGTCATGTGGGGAGCTCTAAAAAAAAGGGTTCAAAATTACGAAGTTACAGGGAGCTTAATTCAAATTTTTCATATAGATTATTGAATATACACCTCAAAACATCAACTTTAGCGCAAATCGCAGGTTTCTAGTTTTCCAGGGGTTCCCACAATTTCGAAATTACGGAAAATTGGATATTTGAGTACCAGCGCAAAATTTTATTAAGCTCAAAATTTGGTAAGATGGAGGTCTTTTAGATACTAATGAACTGTTAAAAGCTTTTTAGCGGGGCTCAAAGGAGTAAGTTCAAGATGGTGGTTCCAAAATTTTTCAAATATCAACCCCCTCCCCTAATTTCTGCACTCGAGGGTCCTGGCATACCTTAATGTTTATCAGGTTCAAATAGATATTTTACGCTAAAAAAGTTTTTGAAAATGGTACTCAGTGGTTCCTAAAATTCCATTTTCATTTAACAACTCTGGGAACCCCTGGAGCCCAAAAAATGGTAATTTTGGGTTAACTAATCACAGATTCGTATTTTGGGACATTTATAACAGCATTTTATGAGTGGTTGAGTCGATAACTAGCTGGGGCCAAAAAATGGCCTTATCGCAACTCCTCCTTTTCTACATATTAGAAAAATTGTTTTAGTGAAAATGTCTTAATTTGTTGCTGAGACTCTTTATTTTCTCACAATTATTGTTTAGAGCAAAATTCTCTCAGTTCAAATCCGAAAATAAAACCCACTTCAATTCAAAGCATTAATTTCCTTCTTCCTATTTCCAATCAATAAGAGAACCAAGCATCACAAAAATCAACTACACCCTTCTCAACCATCACACAACAGAGCTATATCATTCAACCAGCCTCTGGCCTACATATCCATTCCACGTAATCCGTTCAGATTTTATTTTCATTTTAAAGGACGATAATTCATACACAAAACAGTGTACTTATACGACAACGACGACAATATCTATAGATCTTGGCTTTTAAAATCGGTTATAGACGCGTACCTACAGCTACAGTACAGCTGAGAGAGAATAGGTAAATCTAGCACTCCTCTGCACCGTCATACCGTACGGGAAATACGATACGGCGACAATACCGCGCGACCAGCAGAACAAAAGGTAAATGCATTCAAACGTACATCTCGGTATCTATGAAATTGATCAATGAATTATACCATTGCCAGAGACGAAATGAAGGAAACGGAGAAAAAAAGTGATCGAGATCTCGAGACGTCCGTCGTCGTGGTCGTCGTCGTCGATACCTAGAGCTAGACCTACACCAGCATGATCTGTTCTCACACATCTTGGACTATGGTAGCTGACGACGATGAGAATTCGCAATTTGAGAAACACTTCGATCACAACAAGCAGGTGCTACAGACGTGAAGCCGCGTCAAAGTTACATCATCTCGTGTGAGTGCCTCTGTCTCCGATGTTATGTATTTACATAGGAATAAACAGAGTACTCGTATTATCGCGTCTCACGCATCGCTCCTTTTTTTTTACTCCGTAATAAACTACCTCCATTATTCCAATTATTGTGAAATTTATTATTGGAAGGTAAAAACAAAACTTTGACAAAAAAAAAAACACACACATCTTCATTCTACTGCCCAAAAAAATATGTACATTCTACGACTACCGTTAGCAGCGCGGTAACTTATTTATGAGACATGCGGCCACCGAAAACAGTAGGATAAAATTTGACATAGCACCGTAGGCCTGCTTCTTCAACTCGATGTAGTATAATTATAATGTCGTAAAAATCGTGATAAACATTTCTGATATCCTCACGAAGGACGTGCCACCGTTTACCTAATTAACACAATAAGCACGACATCGCAACCTATCGTGGACACGGAATGTAAATTGTAGTAAACCGCTTCGCGTTGTTGTGTGTAAAAAGGTGAACCGAATCAACCGACTGCTATAGATCAATCAACTGGTGGACATTATTCGGAGGGAATTCTTCCTTAAGGGCATTATGTCCAGGGAAATTTTACACAATATGCCACTGCGCTTTCACGATCGAGGATCGATTGTCGCCGCGATCGAATATTACCCACATAAGGTACGAGTGATAACAACACTGCAGCAACAAGTGCATTCAGGTAACGATATGGTTACTGCAGGCGGTGAACCAGTCATATGGTAATTTATTGTCTAAACGATGTTAAAATCTCCGCGCCTTCTGTTACGGTATCGTCGAGGCGTAGAATCTGGTTTTAGCATTTTTTTTTTCGTTTATGATGTTGGTGGGATTGATGAGTCACAATTTGCTTTTTTAAGAATGTAATGAAATTCAAAATCATCAGAGACTAAAAGGTCGATTTGAAAAAACATTCGGCTCAGAAATGAGGAGTACAATTAAGTTTACAGTAACTACATATTTTTGATATTTATCATGGGTTTCTTCGAGTGCTTGTTATAGACTATATAATCCATACACGAAAAAGTGCTCTGTTGTGAATTGTGTCGAGAGCAACTTTGAAGATGCTTTCAATAAGATCGAATTAGGACGAGACTAGACTTTGGAGTCTTTCTTTTCGAGGATTAACGCCCGTAAGTACGAGTACAAAGTTATTTCCGGTGAAACCATCCCCGAGAGCGAAGTTTATGATAGGATGTTTGAGGGTGCGAAGGGTGTGTATAGTGAGTTGAAAGTTATATCGCAGGTAGAAGGAACGTATCCGAATATGTCGATAGAAAGGTTAAAGGAAATTTTGTTAAAGGCCGAAGGTAACCGAGAAAGAGGGCCTCAGCAGGCTAGAATGGCAATCCATGATAATCCGAGGAACGAAGCAAGACATCGAGACGAACAACCCGATCGTCGAGCAACCCGATCGTCGAGCAACCCGAGGATTGGTCACAAAGGGTACCAATGTTACTGGAGACAACCCGATCACTCTAACGATAATCGAGGACCTACAAACCGAGGTAAGCAAAGTTTTTATAGTTACAGACCCCGAGGAAGCTACCACCCACAAAACCAGTATAATCCGAGGTACGAAAACTATGGCAACTACAGTAGTTTTGGAAGAGGTGGACGACCTTTCCGAGGCCGTGGCTGAGGTAGAGGTGGTGGTAGAGGTTTTAGAAGGTACGAGAGAGATGACCGCTCGAGGTACTATGACCGAAGGAACGATAGCAAGAGTTATAAGGGTGAGAAGAAGCCTGAGAAGTCAATTCTGTGCACTTCATTAGTAATATTATTACGGATAATTGTTGCGTTTTTAACTAAAAATTGTTATAATGCAAGCCAATTGCAGAAGTGAGGTTGGGTTGTCATCTACAATGCAAAAGTGTAGTGAAAGTGAAGAAGAACTGACATGTACATTGTACACCTGAAGATCTAAGAGTTGATGCTCAAGTAGTAAAAGCATCATTATTGCCAGAAAAGTCAAAACTACATTACGAATTAGCTTTTTCCAAGTTTCAAGCATGGAAAAAGAGGAATAAAGTTCAAAATAGATTTAGTGAAACAGTAATACTTGCCTACTTTGAACATTGTATCTTTCATTGTTGTTCCATTTTTCTTGTTTGTATTTTTTTTTCTTATTTCATCTGATTTTTTTTCATTTATATTTTTTTTCGTCTTTCATTTTTGTTCCAATTTTCTTATTTGAACGTATGCATTTTTTTTCGTTCTTGTTTTTCTGTTTTTTTTTTTTTTTTTTTAAATTTCATTTCGTTTTTTGGTTTGTATTTTTTGTATCTATCTTTCATTGTTGTTCCATTTTTGTTTGTATCTTTTCTCGTTATTCTAATTTTTCTGTTTTTTCTCATTTCATCTATTTTTTTTTATCTTTCAGTTTTGTTCCAATTTTCATATTTTTTTGTAAGTATCTTTTTCCTCGAGTATTTTTTTATACTACAAGCGTCATATTGTTACATAAATCCTCATATACACAGACACGTAATGTGCAACGTGTTCAATTTCATAGCCACCTTTAAGGGGAAGGGGGCAAAACTCCACCGAGAGGGTCCAAATGAAAAATTACTGCAATTTTCGAGCTCAGCGCGAAATTTTACACCATTTTGATAGGTGATGTTCAAGTTTTCAAATCCATGATCAAACATAGTCTTCAAAGAGGAGGGGAGAGGGTGAAGATTGAATGAAAAATTTTGAAGCGAAGACATTCCTAAGCAACGAATATGAGAATCATTCTGATTGCGTACACATATATCCTCAGTATCGACGTGTAATGTGCAAAGTTTGTTTAATATCATCGTTATATTCAATTTGGGGGGGGCAAAACTCCACCAGGGGGGTCGGAATTAAAAATGATTGCGATTTTTGAGTTCAGCGCGAAATTTGATAACATTTCGATGGGTCGCATCGATATTATCGAATAGACAATGCATTATTCAATTCTGGGGCGGGGGAGTGGTAACAAGCATATTGGTGCTCATAAAATCTCGTTGTGATCGTATTTTTTCGCCGTTTTTGCGCAGTTGGGTTTCAGATAGCCCCGTCTAACAAACGTCCAAGAATCGTTCGGTAACCACCCATATCCTGGACATAAGAGCCATTTTACGAGTAGCATCAAAAATGGCCAAAAATGCATAAAAATCGCATTCAAAGTGCCATAGAATGCAGTTGTACAGGGTTTCACGGAAAAAATTACAAATTTGGAATCGGTAGAAGCCCCTCAATACAACCCCTCGAGTTTTTTCTGTCCCGACCATGTCCCCAAAATCACCTTTTTGAGGGTCCACCCCCTCGTTGTGCGGGGTAGGAATTTCAAAATTGCACTTTTCTGAATGGGGCAAGTAGTACCTTCATTTTGGCAGCGCATTTTTTTGGACCCCGAAAAAAAAAATACAAAATCAACTTCTAGAGCACTTTTTCGTGTATGGATTATAGTCTAAGAGATGGAAAAGTAACGCGTCAAGTGATGGGGAAGAATACAATTGCGAAAGTTCCGAAAAAAATGCGACCTTTTTAAATTTAGAGGATCCGAATAGTTATACTGGTACAGTGTTCTCATTTTTCAGAAGTAATAGATAAGAAATACCTAAATATTTCAAATTACGTTTATCTGTATAGTTACTATGAGAATGAGTTTTAAATTTGATTTACAGGGCATAGTTTCAGGAGAACAGCAACAACTCTTATGGCAAACGCGGGTGCTGAGCCTGATATGTTGATGATGAAAAATTTTGGCAGCTGGCGATCAACTGCGGTGGCCACAACATATGTCGATACAAGTATCCATACTAAACAGAAAACAGATGATCTCATTAGCTCTTGTATTAGGCCTCCTCGGAATTCTAATTCTAACAACACTGAAGAACGTTCACAATTGAGTACGGATGAATTCAGATATAAAAAGCCGAAGCTATGTTTATCAGGTTCAGGTTCAACACAGATACAGACTATTGAGTGCAGTCAACAGGAAGTGACGATTAGTCAGGAACGTCGGGATGAAATAGAGCTGGAGTGCGTTCAGAAATGTCAACTTTTCATACCAGGAAAATATTTATTTTCTGAACGACTCGGAGGTTTTTTTAAATTTTTATTGGCTGTAAGGTAAATAAATAAAAATGAAAACAATTTTATTTGTCGAGTTTTTTCTTCTTATGATAAATGTCTTACAAAAAGTTTAAATTTTAAATATTTAATATTTAAAATAGAAACATTGTGTATTGAATCAAACATGACTACGAATACTACGAAAAATGTTGGATTTATGATTAGGCGGTCCACTGGCAAGATAATTATTTGTGGATGTAAGTACCTACTTACATTTTAAAAATTTAAATTTGGGTAATATTGATCTTTAAAAAAAAAATACTTTTCTTTAAATTATTGCAGCTGAAGCAGTCAGTTATAAACAGGAAGAAATTCCTAATACCTTTCCTTTTTATGTAAAACATAAATCAGTAACTTACGAAGTGGAGAAAGACTCCACAAATGAGTACGCAGTATCCGAGAATCAGTTTCCGGAGGAAAATTCAATTGCAGGTAGTTACCAATAGAAAAAATTTACGATTCAGATTCAACCCCATAGATAAGAATAGATACATAATCTCTAATTATTTTGTTCAACATTCAAATTCTATTCTAATGACCATTCGTAATTTTTCATAACTATTCCATATACCTAATAGGTCAATTGAATACCAATACGAAAGCAAAATGGACAAGTGTAGTGGGTAGGATCGCGTCCAACTTGTTTCCATGTGAAACAAGTTGAGCTTTGTGCTTCATAAGTTCGTGCGCACGCAGCTAGTCTAATAGGACCGCGGCCTGGCTATAGCTGAGAACGTTGAGATAAATCTAGTCGCGTAAATTTAGTATATTGTTAGCTGCAGCTGAGGTATATTCCACGATTGCCGTGCTGAGGTGTTATTGTAATGGTATTTAGCTTGTGGTCGGTTTTGTATCATTATTCTAACGTGTAACCTTTTAATGAAACTAGACCGTTAGTATGTTTTTTGTGTTAATCTCTTTATAAACTTTATGTGAAATTATAATATTTGCCACGTTAAACTGGTGTTATAATATTCATTCTTTTGGCTTATGCTTCTTTGCTGTCACGACCCACTGACAGACAGTGTCGTGTTCGTGCTATTTTCTTGGTAAGACTAGTGCAAGACTTTATTCATATATTGTCGAAGTATCTATGTTTTATACATTGGCGCCCGAACAGAGACTCGAAATCCGCCGTACAGATCGCCGCAAAAACCGATGCCAAGCCTCGACCAACAGACTGAAGATTCGCCGATTTCACCGCAGTACGAGCAGCGAATCACTCTGCCGAGGCAGGGAAAGGGATGCTCACATGGGCTGACGGCAGCTGATCGAAGCAAACCCAGACCCTCCCCTCTCCAAGCTGAAAAAGCTCGAAAAGCCGGCGAAGAAGCTAAATGACGCGAAGAAGAACGCATAAGAGAGGAACAAGCTGCGCAATAAGTCAGCCCAGAATTAATTATTTTTGTACATAACTTCAACATAATATAACCTGAGTAATAATTCTGAGTTTTGTGTGATGACAACTCCGATGAAGACAAAGATGAAGCTTAAAAAATGGATTGCTTATTTGTCTGCATAATTTTACCTATTTATAATACATATTTTTTCTTTGTTTCATGTATGTTGTATGTGATGCATTTTTATAGCCTATTGAAACCATAAATGTCCTTAGGAGCGCAAGAAACGAACAAAAATTTCCAAAATTTCGAGTTTGCCCCTCCCCCTGGTTGGGGGGGGGGTGGAAAATTGGAAAATTTGTCAGGAAGGAGAAAAGAACATAAATGATCATGAGCATGAACATTTGATACTTCCTAACTTCTAATCTGTGTATTTGTTTTTGTTATCAATTTATGGCTTCCTTTCTATAAAAAAATGTAAATTGTGTGAAAAAAATTCTTCAGGAAAATTTTCACTTTGCTGTTACAATGGTAAAATTAAACTCCCCGAAGTTGCAATTTTACTGGGAATTGAAAAGATATTCACAGGTAATGATGAGTTCCTTCACAATTTTCTAAATTATCTGATGTAATTATTTATATTTTTTAGCTTTGTTTTAAATTCATTTATATACTTAATTATTTACTTATCTATTTTTGTTTTGTTGTTTTTCTTCCCTCCTCCAATTTGTAAAATTTTATTTCAATATTTACTGTCGAACATTGTTACCATGGAGGCCTCCTCGCTCGCGCAATGGCGCATTGGGGGGGATATTTTACATTTTGTAATTTGAAATACTGTTTTAATATCCAAAAAGTAAATTTTTTTACTTTTCTGCCTAAAAAAAAAAAAAAAAAAAAAAAAAAAAAAAAAATATTCAAAAAATTTTAAGGAGAATATTCGTCATGTATAATAATGCACTGTCGTTTATTTCGTTTGGTGCCAATGTTGTGCCACCTCAAACTTATGGCCCTTATTGTTTCAAAATTCAAGGAATACTTCATCATCTAATATCTCCTCTTTATGCTAAAACTGAACAAGAAAGTATGTATGGTCAGTTATATAAGTAGGTATGTATTTTAGATTTTGATGCCAGTAAAGATATAAGAATGGCCCATTCTGCCAACTATAAACTTCTAAACAATGTACTTCAGGAGTTGACTACTTTGCTTGGGAAACACAATCCTTATGTAAATATGTATGTATAAAAGCATGCACCAAAAAATTAAAGAGGACGAAGAGTCTGCTTTGAAGCAAAACCGTGAAAAAATAGAATTAGAGATAAGGTTTTACCATGAAGCTTCAGCAGACCCTCGACGTAATGCCCCTACAACCTCTGAAGTTGCTGCAATATTTGAAACTACTGATGGAGCACCTCACTCCCATAGGTTTATAAAGGTTTATCAAAAAGATGGTGGCTTATAAAATATCAACTTTGACATGTATGTAGTATGCACTGTGACCCTATGTCATATTTCAATATGGTCATGTGGTGAGCCAGGTTGGCATATAGAAATGCCAATACTACGAGTAGGTTCAAGAGTCACAAATATTTGAAAAAATGTAACTATGAAGGAGTATTTATGCTGTATAAAATATCAATGAAAGGAGATAGTCCTGTAGGTAATTTTAATCCTATAATTAATGCTAGAAAACTGACCCAGCAAATTTTAGTAGATTACTATTGTTGTGTATAAGGTGATACACTGAAATATATTTGTAAAGAACAAGTTAAATTATGAGTAGATACCCATGTTGGCTTAGCAGATGCATTATAGGTGAGAGCTAAGCAAAATAAACTTAAGAGTTGGTAAAATGGCTGTTTTATTATCGTCTTTTACTGGGTCACTAAGAAACATGGTGCAAAATTATCAAGACGCGATGGCTTTAGTAAGAAAATTTGGAAAACCCGACCTGTTTATCACTTTCACATGTAATGCAGGCTGGCCAGAGATAAAAAAACAGTATAAATTCTTGGGAAGTGGCGAGTAATCGACCAGATATTGTCTTTCGTGTTTTTCACTCAAAAGTGAAACAGTTGATAAAGGAACTGACTATTGATAAAATATTTGGTGCTGTGAATAATATTAAATAATTTTATATTGAATTAATTTAATTTAATTGAAAATTTATTTACAAAAATTTAATTAAATGAGGATTTTTTAATTTTTATTAATGTTCAACAAGTTTTTAGATTGGTGAAATCATGTCTGAAAAAGACATACGAACTTAAAGAATTAAGTAGAAAAGCCTTCGTAACATGCTTAGCGGAAAGCGGAAATCGGAAACCAAAAACACGGTAAACTCAAGACCATTGACTTACGTAGCTGCAGATGAAGTGTATATGGATGGGTTTCAATTCCTGACTCGAGCAAAAAAATTGAAGTTTGCTCAAAATAACTGCAAGAAAGTGTGGAATTGCAAAAAAAAGAAAAAAATGCGAAAATTCACAGCAATATATTACCTGGATCACTGACTTTTAGGGTGATTTGAACAAAAAACATATAGTTATCCTAGATTTTGATGAACAGTGGTGGAGAAATTTACTTAGAATGGGAGATCACCCGGAAAAATTCTGAGCCTCCCAACTATTCCAGGCTGAGCCATGAGTCTTCAGAGTAGGATCATTTTTGAAAAAATTGTGGGTTTTTGCCACTTTTGGGTAATTCCTCGGTCAACTCCCTTCAAAAATTGTGATTTGAGTATCTGAACCTCTCTAACCTTGAATTCAAAATTTAATATCACTTTTATAGCCCTATACAAAGCGCTTAAAGATTGATGAATCCCAAAAACTACAACTTTTTAAAATTTCCTTTCATGAAAAACCAACCCTGGAGTCATGTTCAACGGGTCAAAATACCCTGACTACAACACTTCACACGATCATTTTGATCAAACTGTCCAAATTCACTTTTTTGCTTGAATTTCTATTTTGCATGTTCTAAAATGAGTGAAAAATATGAATTTTCAAATTTTGATCGAGACGATCGTAAATAGAGTTGTAATCGAGGTAATTCGACCTGATAAACACGAATTCAGCGTTGGTTTTCTTCAAAAATAATTTTTAATGGTGGAAAAGTGTCGATGTCGTATAAATGATGGAAAATTGTTGCTTTTGCGAACAGTCCACCTTCAAACGCTGGGCGGGGCGGGGGGCTAAAAGTGGTATTGAATTGAATTCAATGGGCTAAGGAGGTTCCGAAACTCAAATCGCAACTTTTGAGAGGAGAAGACTAAAAAAAATCACTTTTTTTCGAAAATGGCACAATTTGAGCATCTCTGGCTCATCTACCTGAACAGCTTGAACATTTTCCTGAGTAGTCTGTCATTCGAAGTAAACATCCTTACCAATTTTCAGACAAATTCAAGATTTTCATCACTCCACCTTACTGACTACTGTTCAAATGGAACTCCACGGAAATGAAGACATGCTACTGCATAAGGCATCAAAAGATGTTGTATTAGTATGCCGCACTGCAGAATGAATATTACGAGTGTATGAAATAAGTTTCCTTTGAGGAAAAAGAACAGGAATATTTTCGAATTGTGAATCTTGTTGAAATAGAGATTAGAAAAATTATAAGTTGCTGGAAAGTTGCTGATTGAAAAGCCAATTCCTGAGGATCAGATCGTTGATCAAGGAATTACCGCGACGTTGGCAGTATATCCGAATGCGAGACTGAGGCTTTTGCCTGATAAAGTGCAAGAAGGTACAGAAAGGCAATTGGGTTTCTCAGACTTTAGGAATGTTTTAATCGAAGGAGAAAATGCGTTTCCTCAGGAGAAAGAGAAGCCCACAGAGCTGTTGGCATCGGAGAAGCCAATGAAAAAGGATTAGATTTATTCTCAATCACCAAACAATCCAATTATATGTGAAGTGATAAACGTAGCTACGGTGAATGACTGGCCTCTTCAACAATTAGACATATCGACCGCGTTCTTAAATGGCGATATTACTCGAACGATAATATTTAAACCGCCAAAAGGATCGTCAGTAAGGTAAGACAAAATTTTTGTTTTAAAAAGATCGTTATACGGTTTAAAAACTTCGCCGAAAAATTGGAATTTGAAGCTAAACGAGTTATTACTATCGTTGGGATTTACTCCATCAAAAGTAGAACCATGTGTCTACTACGATAGTAAAGACCCATTACGGTGCTTCTTTGTCGTTTTTGTCGATGATTTTTTTGATTTCTGGGAAAAATTCAAAATTAATTGAATGGCTTGTTGATTTGCTTCAAGATAAATTTGGTATTTGAGATCTTGGGGAAAGTCAAAAATTTGTGGGTATTGAAATTGAACGTAATAAAAAAGAAAAATGTACTTACTTACATCAAGTATCGTATATAAAGTCATTGATTAAGGAATACGGTCTTGAAGGAACTAACAATGTTTACGCTCCGATGGAACCCAATCTTAAGATAGTGAAACCGAAGCTAGATAAATCTTACAGGATGCTTAGGTTATATTTCTCGAGGAACATGACCCGATATTGCTTTTCCGGTGAACTTTTTGGCTCGTTATCAACAATTTGCAAATCACGAAATATACCAATACGCGTTACAAATCCTAAAGTATTTTAAAACCACGATTAACACGAAATTACGGTACAATTTGTATAATAAAAAAGATCGATACAACTTTAGGATCTTCGTAGATGCTGACTTTGCAGGAGACTTGATAGATAGAAAATCCACCAGTGGTGTGATGATCTATCATTTCGGAAACCTGATAGATTGGTCTGTTAAGAAACAGAACCGTGTGAGTACCTCCTCAGCAGAATCCGAATATATCGCATTATCGTACTCTGTAAAACAGGGTTTAGCGTGGAGGAATTTTCTTTCTGAAATAACGATAAAAATTGAAACGATACCGATATTTTCCGATAGCTCTTAGGCAATAGCTATTGAAAACACTTCCGAAAGTTTTTACGAAGACAACATCGTTAATCTCTTGTTGTTATTTATATTTCGACGAAGATTTTTGTAATTTCTAAATGTTTGAAAATTTTCATTTAAAATAAAATTTCATTTTTTTAATTTATTCGATAGTTCCACGTTATTTATCGACACCTGTCGATAATATTAATGACGTTTGAGTATAAACGTTAAGTATAAAAATATTTCAATTTATTTTTTCAATTTTTCAAAAATTCTCATCATTACTTTATGTACTTATTTCTATTTGAAAGAATAAAAAAATGCTCAAGGCAGTTTGGGTCAATTGCCAGTTCGCCCCAAACGAGGTCAATTCAAAAGGAAGTATGAGAGTGACGGAAGAGTGAGACATAAAAGCTTGACTTGTGATTAGGGGAAATAAGGATAAGAGAAAATATGGCACCAGTGAGATTTATGCTCCAGTTTCCAGGTTGATAAATGTAAGGACTGTTTTTGCAATTTAATTCAAATAAATTTGACCTTGAAATGAGACAGTTGGACATAAAAACAGCCTTTTTGTACAGGGTGCCCAGAAATATCGAGCACCCCTAAGAAAGTTTTCTATACTAAAATACTTTGGTTGGTCACAGTGAATGATAATAATGATAGCACATGATTGGTTGTTGGACTGGAGAGATAACATTCCACCAACCATATGCATCTATTTCACGTTGCCAACCTATATTTTTAATGAAAAACTTTCTTAGGGGTGCTCGATATTTCTGGGCACCCTGTATGGAGAGATAGATGGAGAATGTTTTGTTCTCTACAAAACGAACATGCTTAGAACGAACTATTTTCTAGATTTTGGTAAAAGGACTTCATATCCAGTTTTTGTATACCCTACTAAAATTCCTACAACTGCCATTTTCTGATTTTCTCCAATTTTTCCATTATTCTCTCATTCACAAGCATGTATACCACACATCCAAATCTTTTCAACTGTCTCGTTCTCATATCGACATTTTCAATCATTTTCTCCAGTGGCCTTTCAAAATCAATACCAGAGTAAGGGGTCCGATTATAGGTATGTACCACATCATAACCATTGATTTTTTACGTATCAATGTCATAACCTACAGCATTATCCCAGAAAGATTTTGGTACTCCTGAATCAAATAAATCTAAACATCGTTCTTATCTCAACACTTCAATTCACTTAGCAGACAGCGAACTGTATCTTCAAAGTGAGTGAAAAAATTGCCATACATAAAAATGTAATTCGGAAAAAAATTTCAAACTCAGCCACGAAAATACCTATTCGTTCTTTTTACATAGGTACATTCATTAAATACCCAGAACAAAAAAATGTGGCGATTAATATGCGAATATATTACGATATAGTACGAGCACAAAGAAGCCGCCCAACGGTAAGAATTACAATATATTTTGTGCAGGTTTTTTTCCCTCGATGCTGAGGCGACACAGTCGGTAATTTTCGACTCCAATATATACAAGATACAATGTACGAAAGCAATGAAATAAAAACGACGCTGACAAGATTGCTATATGAAATTTTAGGATACTAAATTTGTCAAACGTTGTGGGGTCTAGGACTAGGATTCGAAGCATCGCGATACGTAGGTGCTTTATCGTAAACTGTACGTGTATTCGATCTTGGCACGACGCTGTGGCGATATATGGAATTCCAAATTCAGTCAAAATGCAGTCTTACTAAATAGCATATTATGAGGAGTTATTTTGCATTTTTTAATAATATAACATATGCACAATTTAATGCCCCTATAAAGCAACAGGCCGAATTAACAAATCAGTCGTAGGTATTCTATACCTATATGTAGAGAATATGCACAATGTTGTAGAAGAGGAGGAAGATGTTTTGTGATAGAACAAGTAATCTATGTATATAGGTAGTATTAGGACTGCCGATGAAGCACGCCAAAGATCCAACTACGACTACGAGTAAAATTGTATAGTCAAAACTACGACGATGTGGCGGTGAGTTATTATTGGAACTTGTCCGGTTCATTGTACCAGCAGCATTCTCTAGGATATATTGAAATTTGCGGTGGTTCTAGTGATAACGCGCCGCCAAGCCGCGAACTACGAGCTAACTGGTCAGTGTGATGTGTGAATACCTGAAGCATGTAGTATTTTTTTTTTTTGGAAGCGAGCTTGATTTATAATTGGAACTGGTTTATTTGTCTTACGATAGTATTCCAGCCATGCGGAGACGACAATGTAACCAAGAGAGCAGATGACAGAAAAATAATTTGAAACATTGTTGTTTGTAATGTATACAGATTTTCAACTCGTTATTCGAGTTTTTTTTTGTTTTTTTTTTTCGTTCGGTTTTTTTTTGTTTTAAATAAAAATAAAAAAAAAGAAAACATTTCATTATCTGATTTAATATCAATTTCCCAGCCCGATTTTAATAGCGAGTAATCTTTCTTTTGTCCGAGCAACTTAACTTTGATTGAACGAACTCATTAACTGCAGTCAGAATCCAGTTTGGATTTGCTGTTGTTTTCTACATTCTTACTCGAAGTAGAGATTAGAGTTAGCTAGGAGTTTTTTACGCCGTCTCGGACTCGAGAAATATCTGTATAGAAAGTAGATCTAATTGTTCGGGTTTTCAAAGCCTTTGACGCCCGAAGAGAATAACGAAAGAAGATGTAAAAATGTTTGATTTTTTTCTGCAGGAAAGCTACCCTTGAAATACATCTTCAAACACCATCCATGAGGCATAGGAGGGTGTAAGAGAGAGGAAATAACACACCAGATGTATCAATCCTTAGTTTAAACTGAAATTGAATTATTCTAATTACCGATCTCATTGAGACTCTCGCTTCATTCAAACAACTACCGGAAAAAATGATGATATCAATCGGAACTTATGACATTACGCTAAAAACACCAAATCAATCGTTCTACACGTCAATGACTCGATTAATAAAACTATTGAAATTAAGGCAAGTTAGAGATCTCACGATTTTGCCGCCAATAGCAATCAAAATTCTAAATTTCAATAAAATGTTATCCAATGAAGTAGAAGATCTTGAATTCCCTCTGTACCTAATTTCAACGTGCTGAGTCGACTGCAGCTGGTTTCAAGTCGTTTCAGAACCTTTAATTACATTTTGGAAATTCCAGATTTCCAAAAAACGCCATAAAATCAGTTCAATCTGAACTTTAGCGAGTACGATCGCGATTGGTGCTTATCAGGGATCCCCGCTAAAGCCTCTAAAATCTTTTTAAACCACCCATAGTCAACTTGTCACGTCAAAAATAAGTTTAATGTTGGCCGAATTTCTGCGCTATCTGCCAAATGGTAGGAGAACAGTGAATTTCTCCAATTAAAACCGATTTTGGAAAAATGAAGTGATCGTACGAGCTGAAGTTGAATTGGAAGAATTTTATGATGTTATTTTGTAAAACTGGAATTTCCAATATGCCTCTATGAGGCGCTAGAACGGCTTCAAACTATCTTCAGTCGACTCATCATGTTACAATATTTAGGTTTACAATAGTAGACTTTCAAGCCTTCCAATTTCCTTTGATAAAATTATGTGGAAATTTCAACTTTCAAAAATCTGCTTGAGAGTCGAGAATCGTTTAAAAATGTTAATTAAGTATAAATATTTTACAAATGGAGTAGGAAAAATGATGACTTGTTTTGTTATGTGCGAGCTATAATTTTACTAAATTTAGGGTAAATGAAGAAGTAAAAAAAAAAGATGATGTGCGTTTGTGCTATGGAAAAAAGGAATACGTGACCTCCCCCCCCACCCAACTGAATTGGCAGCAATAATTCTCAAAAAAGTGAATAACTATCTGAATACATTCAAACGAAGATGGGACGCATCAAAATCGATCGAGGATAGATTCATCAAAAGTAATGGATTATGGCTCGATGGAAAATTTACGGTGCCAAGTAAGTGAAGTATAATATTCTCAACTTAACACTGAGTGTACTTTTACTGCGTGAATAAGAAAAAAGATTTCTGACCACTTCCACCCTTGATGAGATATTTTTCATCTTCTTTAAGCTGATGTATCGGAACCCTCGGGTTCAACACCTAAGACTCGTACCATGAAAGGTAAAAATAAACGATCGCCTGGAAAGAGTGGTCACCCAATCAAAGAATTTTCTGACGCATCTGAACGCACTAAAAGACGAAAAGTGCATAATATAGGTTGGTGTCAATTATATTCTTTGAAAAAAATTTTTCTTTCTCGTTCGCCCATTTCATAATGAAAATTAAAAACACCTTTTACTGCACAAAAACTTCAATTGAATAAAAATTATTGAAGATTAAAATACCTACTGTGAGACTCTTTTCATTTTATAAAATTGTCAAAATTGAATTCAGGGGTCAAAAAACATATATTTTGATACCCCACTCGAAAATTTTCAAAATTTTGAGTTTAGCCCCTCCCCCCCCTGGGACACCACTTCATCTGGGGGCAAAAATATCATCAAAATTCATTCATCATTGAACCTTCACGGAGTGAACATCTCGGTACACTCATACAATGTATTAAAATGCCTACACTGAAAGAAATGATTTTCAAAACGCTGTATTCAGTCCCGAAATTGATGCAATGGTTACTGCACAGTACAGTAATTTTCAAATTACCTTATTTTGATGTAATGATTACATACCTACTCTCTAAATTTGAAACAGTCAATTTCACTGCTTAGCAGTCACGACATTTTGCCTTTTTAAAGCAGTAGTTTTTTTTTACTGCAAAACAGTGAAAAATTACTGAATTGGTCAGTCAAAATCATTTTGACTGACCAATTCAGTAATTTTTCACTGTTTTGCAGTAAAAAAAAACTACTGCTTTAAAAAGGCAAAATGTCGTGACTGCTAAGCAGTGAAATTGACTGTTTCAAATTTAGAGAGTAGTTCAAATCAGAGAATGCATCAAATAATGGTATGAGTACATCGCCAGGATGGATATATTGCATCACCTTCCAAAATTCATTTCGATGTTCTCATTACATTTCTTTGGGGACTCAGTCCTGCAGGCATGGTATTCAGAACATCATTTGGTGGGTAGTAATTACATCGTACTCTCTAAATTTAAAGCAGTGAAATTGACTGTTTCAAATTTAGAGAGTATAGTAAGCAATGATTACATTCCTTAAACATGGCTGAGAACCATGTAGTGATTTACTGAATACAGTAAACGATGTACTGAGTACATCGTCAGTGGTAAACATTCCCAAACAGTGAAAAACTTATAAATACTTCGAGGGTCTGAATCAAACGTTAATATAGGGAGTAATTATTTCCTAGGCGACTCTACGGCGTTGAATTTAGGTGAGGAGAATGCGTATGTTGAGACCAACGACGATGACGGCGTCGACTTCGTCACGTTTGTCGTCGATAGTGGTGCGACATCGCATTTCCTCAAACATCCTGGAATTCTACACGATGAAAAGAAGGTAAAAGAAACGTTACAGTCGGCTCATCGTGAGGTTTCCTTGATGAAGGAAGGTGTTGGACGTCTTAGAGTATTGGCCGAAGATGGAAACGTATATTGGCTTAATGAAGTCTTTTACATACCGAGTTTGTCTTTTAGTTTATTGTGACGACGTAGACGAAGAAAGTAATCGTAAATCGAGCTCCGTATTTTTGGGTTTTCCTGAAAATAAATCGACCGAAAGTAAATCAAAGTCGGGTAAAGTAAAAAATACCGCGACTTCTAAGTATCTGAGTCCGTAGGCGATTCTGAAAGTGTAGCTGGTCCTAGTTCTGCTGAGGGAAACTAGGTCTTGAAAAATTTGTTGCAGTGAAAATCATATAGATGTGCGGAGAAACCCTGAAATTGATAATACCCAACCCTACTTTTTAAATACTGTTGAATAAAAATGATGGAATGGTTACTGCACTTCTGTGTAATAGTTACTTCTCTGAATGTGTACTGATTAATGCGTTTCATTCCTATACCAAAATTACCGCGTTTTAATGCACTGAGTGCATCGTTTTAATTTAACTATTACTGTTTATTTCTTTCAGTGTAGTAATATTACCGATCCGATATTGAAGAAATCGATTGATAACAAGAGGGCCTTACTAGCCGAATTGGAATTGAAAAACGCCAAACCTCGAGTTCCAAACGATTGTGAATTCCAATTACCTCAAAAAGCTGCTAAACATCCAACGAATATTGATCCAACCAACATCTCTATGAAAAACAAATTCAATTCCATTGCAGTGGAAGAACCTGAAGAGAATTTGTCGACTTCAAAAGAAACTTCAAAGGTTAGAATCCCTCCGATTATTCTCCCTGATGTTGTGAATTATATGTCAAAACTCTTAGAAATAAAGAAAATTACGACAAAAAAAATTTGAAACTAAAACAACGAATCAGGTTCTCAAGATATTCATGACAGACATTGATGATTTTCGTAATTTGACCAGAAAATTTGAAGAAGATAACAGACGATTCTTTACATTTAGTAACCCTAAACAGAAAAAAATTCCTGTGCTGATGAAGAATGTCCCCTATTCGATTACAGACTTTTTGATGCAGTAAAATAATAATTATTTCAAATCGTTATAATATTTGTAGGTTTTCATAAAATTTTTTGCCTACCCTCTTAAGTATCGCATTATTATTGTACATATAAAAATTGATCACTTTGTGTACAGCGTTTAGATGCTGAGCCGAATAAATACATAGTTCTCTCTCTCAAAATTGAATTCAGAGGGTCAAAAAACATATATTTTGATACCCCACTCGAAAAATTTTCAAAATTTTGAGTTTAGCCCCTCCCCCTGGGACCCCATTTTATTTGGGGGCAAAATTATCATCAAAATTGGATTCAGTGCCTTCAAAAACCCCTTTACTGACATAAATCATAATTTTAGCCAGCTGTAGCTTAACTGTCCCAGTCACGCTGGATTTCTTGTTGTATTTGGAAAGTTTGGGCTGAGGGAGCATGAAAGAAGATGCTGCCTGAATTGGAAAAAAAACAATCATCGCTGCCCTGTGTGCAATAAAATTGTACCATCACAGAAATTCATTCAATACTCATGTGAGTCACAGGGCTCATGATCAATTTGGAGTTTTTCTAAAGCCTAAGAAAGGGCTCTTACAATTTTCAGATTTTTTCGTCAGTTGAGAAATCGTCTTTGTCTAACAGTCAAGTTTCATTGAAATTCTAAATACAAGGGGTACACTCAAGCACAAGGTGTCAACCTTTACAATCTTTGTGCATTTTTGTAAGAGTAAAGAAGGGCTGAAATGTTTACCAGCAGATTCTGTGGGTCTGAAAAACTGACTGAATTTTTTTCGGCTCCAAATTCCAAGCCTCAAGAAGGGCCTCTCTGTTTTTGGGCCTCTTGGAGGAGCGTCGGAGGGCCCACGATCATGGTAGCGTCTTCCTAGACCATAAGGAAGGATTCTGTCAATTATCAGAATTTTTTTATAAATTTTTTAATATTTTTTTGTCTGTTGAGAGGTTGCCCCTTAAGTGTAATACATTTGGTATGTGTGATATATTCTGTTCCTGTGATTTCATTAATTATACATTTCAGACTAACGACTACGGTTCGCACATCCAGAAAGATGATATGAAAAATCGTACTGTTACTTACAAAGGTCAAACTTATGTTCTCCCCAAGAAAGGTGGGCCCGTATGGTGGTACGGGGAGCCTAAATCGGAAGAATTCCGCGAGACCTCGGATAACAAAGGCATGACTTGCTGGCGAGTGAATCATCCAAAGTCAAGACAAACGCGGTATTTCTTGAAAAAATGGCTCAATTACAACGAGAAATCGCAAAAGCGAAACATATTTTTAGGAGAAAAATATTTTGTACCAGAATTAGGTTCTAACAATTATGCTGGTTTCAAAATGTATCTTGTCAATATCTACCCCCTCCCCCTCTGGAGGACTAAATAATTTTAAAACAATTCATGTGCCTAGACTCATGTCTCTTACACATGTTTTCAATGAATTCAAAATTTTTTAATCTAAACTCGCTAAAGTATGATTTTTTACCCCAAAAAAGTATTTTTTTGTCATTGTATTGTAGACATGAGAGGTGCGGCGGAGAAATTATTTTGGTTTCAAATTTTTTTAATAAAAGTTCCTAACAGGGCTTCAGCAAAATGTCAAAAATCTGAGAAAGGTATTTCACTTACTTTACCTGGAAATAAGTACCCTCTGTTGACTTCAAAGCTGAATTGATAGGCAAATATTCGATAAAAAATTGGAGGTGTCTTGAAAAATTCATCTCTCGGAGTTCATCACACATTTTGAAAATGTTGTTACATAAGTACTTTCAAGTATGCATAAATATGTATACTGTATAGGTAGTGGCAAAATAATTGTAAAAAGAGATTGAAAAATTATTTTAAAATGGTTTGTTTAGTAGGTAGGTATTTCAAATCAACATCGTATTTGAATCAAAGCTTTGTACATGAGTATTTATTGTAATTTTATTTCAGAGATATGAACTGTGGCTGCAGCAAGTGGGAAGGTCAGACCTACATCAAAAGAGTCAAGAAAATGTGCGGAAAAGTTACCGAGTTTGTAATGACTAATGAACATTTTCCTGATAATCAACGAGTGCCAGGAGCTGAGAGGGATCACTTGAGATCAATTCTCAAAGCAGATGCCTTCCCCTGTTTAAGTAAGAATTTATTGATACTCGTAACTATGTCCTGTAACAGCTATCAACAGGCTTACATTACAGCAAAATTTATTTATTAATCTCAT
This sequence comes from Planococcus citri, assembly GCF_950023065.1. Lineage (NCBI taxonomy): Eukaryota > Metazoa > Arthropoda > Insecta > Hemiptera > Pseudococcidae > Planococcus > Planococcus citri. The sequence goes on along the minus strand of NC_088678.1, from coordinate 29,988,161 downwards.
TTTTGTAGAAATTCCCAAATGTGCAATGGACATGGATATAGACCATATCGAAGATGAGCTGGAGAATAACCTCAGGTAGGTAGCTAAGGACCCATTCATTTTATAATTTAATGATCCAAATCACAACCTACCTACCTACCTACCTACCTACCTATATTTTTATTGATTTCAATTATGCCTGAGTGTTAATTCACACTTTATTTTTATATTAGCAGAAATGTTGGATACCACAGACACTGGCATAGCCCCAGATTATGATGACTCCAACGACGCGACGTTGTAATAGAAACTGTGAATATTGAGGAAGCTTCTTTCAATAACTCCGGTAGGTCTAGGTACACTCACATTTCATAAATTAATAATACAAATCACTACCTACCTATATTTTTATTCATTTCAATTATGTCTGTGTTTTAATTTACACTTTATTTTTATATTAGCCGAAATTTTGGATACCGCTGACACTGGCATAAACCCGGATGAAGACGACTCCGACAACGTTGTAATAGAAACTGTGAATATTGAGGACGACTCTTTCAATAACTCCAGTAGGTACACACACATTTCATAAATTAATAATACAAATCACTACCTACTTATATTTTTATTCATTTCAATTATGTCTGTGTTTTAATTTACACTTTATTTTTATATTAGCCGAAATTTTGGATATCACTGACGCTGGTATAGACCCGAATAAAGACGACTCTGACAAATTTTTAATGGAAACCTCGAATATTGAGGACGACTCTTTCAATAACTCAGGTGGGTACACACATTTCATAAATTAATAATACAAGTTACTACCTACCTATATTTATATTCATGTCAATTATGCCTGTGTGTGTGTTTTAATATTTTTATATTAGCTGAAATTTTGGATATCACTGACGCTGGCATAGACCTGAATGAAAACAACTCCGACGAATTTTTTATGGAAACCGCAAATATCTATGACGACTCTTTCAATAACTCCAGTAGGTACACATACCTATTTCATAAATTAATAATACAAATTACTACCTACCTATATTTATATGTATATTCATGTCAATTATGCCTGTGTTTTAATTTACACTTTATTTTTATATTAGCCGAAATTTTGGATATCAGAGATGCTGGCATAGACTCGGATAAAGACGACTCTGATGACTTCTTAATGGAAACCGCTAATATCGATGACGACTCGTTAAATAATTCCGGTAGATACACACACATTTTATAATTTAATAATCCAAATCACTACCTACCTATATTTTTATTCACTTCAATTATGCGTGTGTTTTAATTTACACTTTCTGTAAGTGATAATATTTTATTAAGAATTCTACTTAATCATTTTTCGTGTTCTATCTACTTAATAACCATTTAATGTGTTGAATTCCTTTTGTAATTATTTTATTTATTCTCTGTGAGGATCACTGTTTCCGACAAATATACTCCATCAACGATTGATTGGGAAAGTCCTCTTTGAAATTCTAAACCTTGAGCCCAAGATTTCAGCCTTTACATTCTTTGTGCATTTCTGAGAGAGTGCAGATTGCTGAATATTCAGACCTCGGTGAAAACACATCCAAGTTGAGTCAATTTTTTTGAAATTCAGAAAAACTCAAAATTTGATCTAACCCAAGAAGACTGCAAATTTATACCAGTGGTTCATGAGGGCTTGAACAAACGACTGGATTTTTTACGGCTCCAAATTCCAAAATTACATGCCTCAAGAAGGGCCTTTCTGTTGTTACATCTCTTAGAAGGGCGTCGCAGGGTCCATGATCATGGTGGCGTCTTTCTAGAGCCTAAGGAAGGGCTCTGAAAATTTTCAGATTTTATCATAAATTTTTCTTGGTTTTTCAGCCGGGTAGGTCGCCGCTGGACAATGACTACGTACTTTTTCCTATCAACCTCGGGGCAAAACATTGGTGTGGTTTCATCTATTTCAAAGGATCATCCGTCATCGGTTACTACGACAGTAATTTTCTTGTCTGTTGAGAAATCGTCTAAAAGTCAAGTCGGTTGCATATGTGGCACTTTTCGACATCCGTCAGCTCTTTGTTTATTACTTCGTCTATAAATCAATGTTTTCGCAAATTCATCATCATGTGTAACATAATTTGAAAAAAAGCTGTCAGTGTTGTTGCTGAACATAGTTGTGTGGATGACATTATTCAGATCTCAATTTGAGCTCATTGCAGTTTGATGCAATGTCAAATTTCGAGTGAAAATACGAGTACAATTTACTGACCAGAACTGACTGAAAACTCCGTGAAGTCTCCCTCAACTTCAAAAGAAGTATGAGTGGGCAACCAGAGTTCCACAGAAAGATACCTCTTACAGATCAAAAGAGGATCATGCGGAGGAACTGAACGACTAACGCGAAAAGTATTTAATTACATCGGAGTGATGTAAAAGCTGGCGTTATCTGTCATTACACGTTCACATAGTTTAAATCGTTTGTATAATACGGTGTAAAGAGAGAATACCCATACACATATACCAGAGAATCCGTACCTGTATCTGAGAGATGAGATGGATATGCTGCGAGAACCAAGATGACAAACAGAGACAGAGAGATGGAGGGAGTAAACAAATGTATAAATACGAATACTACATACAGACATATCCCAGGAGAAGCGCACTGCAGAGAGCAAAGAATATAATCACGAGACGAATAAACTGCGGCTGCGGCGCGCGGAGACAGAGAGAAGAAGATAACATTAAGAACCAAAGAGAAGACTCCTTTTATTCCTGTTATCATAATTTATTCATACCGGTATTTCTAGAAAAGTTGTTCTATCCGCGTTTTATTGTTTCCATTAGATACGGTATTTGTGTTACGTGTAAAGGATGATAGTTCATCGGCGAGAGAATACACATACATATAGTCGCGAGAGGAAACAGAGACACAAGAGCATTTTCGCTCACCGCGAGTACGAGAGATCGCCTTTCCGCACAATATAGCCAGTTTCGTTTTACCTGTTGATTTTTTTTGTTTTTGTTGCGAGTCGCGAGTCACAAATGCCTAATTTCCACTTGTTGGATCGTCTTTATGGATACCCTCCTCCCGTTGCTTCTCTTTTTGTCGAGTATATCAAATAGCGCCATTATACTCCAATTAGTTAGTACGTGTCACGGTTCCATGACATGAACGTTCGAGTATTAACTCAGATAACCATCTAGATACACTATAGCTCTCTCGTATATTTATACTTCCATCTACGTAATCGATGCCAGACACGTTGGTCTTGAATTACAAAAATCATTTTAGCCGCAACCCGACCATAAGTACATAAATGGTAGATAAAAGGTATAGGTACTGGAGAAATACACCACGGAGAACCTTTCTATGCATATAGGTATCATTTTGGCACATTCCACGCTGTAGTGTCGATATCCAGCAGCTGTTGATACGAGAACAGAACACTGACACGCGCTGTGATTTACCTATATACCTCTCTCTACGCACCAGCTGACCACAGTTAAATTACAATTCGACCTAATTAAAAGCTTATACTGTTACTTTACAGGTGAGGTACCTCCATCTGCGCTTACACACTACACTTGGCTATGTTCACAGTGCACCGTTTACATGCAACAGGATACAGAATGAAAAAAAAGTACAGTAGAGCTTTTCCGAATCGGTTATCGTATTGAGTTACTCATTTATAATTCGAGCCAATAATTTGCATATGCAGCTGGTAAAAGTTTTACACTGGGAACAAGACGAAGTGAGTATTTAAATAAGAGATAACACGAATTTAAAGCAACTGATCAACTGGAGCATTATGTTTAGAAACAAACTCATCAGTACTACAAAGAAGTATCTGACTGAATGTAATCGATATACGAGAGTATGTCGGTTCTCTAATTAGTGGGTCATTCCGCGTCAATTCGACCAAGAAGTGGTAAGGGGGAGGGGTCGGAGAATTTTTTCCTGTGGAAAGACCTTCCGAGGGGATGACCACTGGCGCAAATCGCAGCTCTCTAGCCCTTTTTTAGAACCTGCTAGGGGGTGTCAAAGTTTTCAAAGAACTTGAAATATCATCCATTTCAGCAGTAGATAGGTAGGTCTCACTCGATAACCGCGATACCTACCAAAATGGAATTTTTCCCAATAGTTAGGGGTTGTGAAAAGCTTTTTGGTGATATCATAAAAATCAGTGTTGCCACTTTTTTCATGCGAAAAATTAGCTCGAAAAGATTCAAAACGTAGTTTTTATATCGTTCCGACTCTCGAAAATACGGAAAAAAATATATTATGGTCAACTTCTCATGCCGAACTACCTATTAAAAAATTGAATGTTTGCGAAAAAAAATACGATTTTTTGATTTAATTCACTCAATGAAATAAATTCATCACAAAAAAATAAAAAAATAGAAAAAATTCAAAAAATGAACAAATTTCAATTTTTTTGCTTCCAGTGTGATTTTTATCGACTTTTTCATGAAACATGTCAGAAATAGGTCAAAATAAGACAACTGAAAAAATTCAATTGAAGATTGAACTTTTTCGAATTTTGATTTTTTTGTGATGAGTTCATTTCGTTGAGTGACAGGGTTTTTACAACTTTTTCAATGGATACGTAAAAATAGAGGTCAAATGGGTCAACTTCACCAAACAAAACTTTTTTTCATGTTTCAAATAAAAAAATCGCATTTTTTCGCAAACTATAAATTTTTTAAAATCGACTTAAAGAAACAATGCTATTTAATTTTTTTAATATGTTGTTCATCAGCATGAAAAGTTGTCCATAATATATTTTTTTCAGAATTTTTGAGCGTCGGAACGATGTGAAAACTACGTTTTGAAACTTTTCGAGCTAATTATTCGTACGAAAAAAAGTGGCAACACTGATTTTTATGATATCACCAAAAATCCTTTCAAAACTTCCAACTATTGGAAAAAGTTCCATTTTTGTAGGTATCTCAGTTATCGAGTAATCCACTGCTGAAATGGAGGATGATATTTTCAAGTTCACCGAAAACTCTGACACCCCCTAACAGCCTTAAACAGCTGGAGGGCTGCGATTTGTGCCATTGGTCATCCCTTCGGAAGGTCTTTCCACAGGAAAAATTTCAAAAAAATCGCCGACCTCCCCCCTTACCACTTTTTGGTCGAATTGACGCGGAATGACCCCCATAGAAACCTGATTTTATTTATTCACTAATATCTGAATGGGAATTTTGACATCTGGGTGATAAATCAAATCAAAACAGAAAATGGAATACATTGGTTTTGCAAAATCTGTACATTCAGCTGATGAAAAATGGAGAAAAAGCTTAGGTGACATTTCGTAAAACATTACTGTAAACAATACTACTTTTGGTACTTGATAAAGTTGTGTTTGTGAGTTTAATTTGTAGAATGATCGATGCTAACGACCCAGAGATGCAAACGAGCATATGTACAATAATTGCTTTGCACTCAACCAGGTAACAGCAGATACAGACGTAGAGATGCTCTAGACATCAACTAATTGCCTGGTGTAGAAAATGTATAATAGTGCTGATACTGCTGATGCAGTTATTGGATGATCCAAACGAAAGTGATAGGTATCCTGTAGATTTTTTGTACTCTTTAACACCCTACTTCTTGGTCGAATTGACGTGGAATGACCCCAGGACGATTATGTTTCCGCATTAGTGGACCATTCATGTAACTACAAATAATTTATGAACAAAACCCTGCCTATGACGATGCCAGGAAAATATTTTTAGAGGTCTTCTGCGACCGCAACGCATAAGAATATTCTCTGAATCAATTCCTAAATGAAGTTGGTGAGAAGAAGCCAACCATCGACAACAATTTGTTGAATTTTTGAAATTACTTTTTGCTCAAAAATGAATTTAAACAGCCGAAATTTCGTTGTTTTTTTCAACCTAGCTTGGTTTTGTTCGAGTTAGAGAGCGTCAGTTTACAAATAGAAGGATATTTTGTGAGCAATTAAAATAGCTGAAATCGCAAAATTAAGTCTAGAAGAATACAAAATTAATTACATATTAATTCAATTGAGCACATTTGAATTCAGCGTTGAAGAAGATTGTGAATTATTTGAAGATGATGAACTGATGACTGACAACAGTTCTATGGACAAAAGGATGAAGTCCTGAAAAGTGACCAAGAACAAGATCGGTGAGAAATACAATCTCGGCGAATATTCCGATGAATAAGAGGAATATCGGTGATGGCCACAAATTCGGATTTGTAGCATAACTGGGTCAACCAGAAAATTGCTAATCGATTCATCAAAGGAGGGAATGTCGCGAAACCAGAAAAGGAGACTTATCAACTCAAGGGAAGCAAACATGGTGCCCTATATAGGAGCTAAGCCTGCCAGCCGCTGCTGCATACAACAACTTGATATCTCTATTCAACAACAATGATTCGGATAATGTAACTTACCTATAACTTTAACACCACCGCCAACGTGCACTGCAAAAAAAGTATTTGTTGCTGTCATTGCGAAGGAGGATGAAGGTTACGTCGTGCGGTCTGTTTTATGGCAAACCAAACGGAGTGATTTTATCGCACCTGTGTGACCTGTGCAGATTTTCTAAATGCATGGTTTGACTTGATGAGCAAGAAAACCATCAAAAGTACAATACTAAAGGTGGCAACAGTGAACAGAGAGAACAGGACAATGTACGACCAAGGACTCAAAGACTGTGTCTTAGTTCTACTCAAGACACCACAGTGTCAACATCTCAACAGAAAGTCAGGAAAACAGATTGCAACTCGTATGTTTTTTTTGTAGTTTTTTTTTGAGAGAGAGAGACAGAGAGAGAAAAAGTAATGTAGATGAAAATATCGTTTTTCACCCAACTTCCAATTGAGGCAAAATTATTCATTTGCTGTGTAATTTCGGCTAAATCCGAGTCACAACTATGGAAACGCTAGGCAGCCCTTTCCGAAAGACGAAGCTATGAGCGAGTATTCAACACAAAAAAGAGAAAAAGGTGGCATTTGAAGAGTTGAATAAACACAGCTCCAATTCTTTAATGAATTTCGAGTGGTTCGGTAAAGAAGAATTTGATGAATTTTCATGACAAAATAAAGTTTAAAAAATCAGAGACGTCTACTCGAAATACTGAAAAACACGTTCGATTGCTCGTGTAATGCTGACTTCGTTTAGTAATTAAAAATTAAACGGAAATTGTTTCAATTGCGGAAAATTCGGACATAAAGTCAACTAATGTCGAGGTCCAGTAGTAAAAATTTTTCAAATAATCAAAATTCAAATCGCGGAAATAATTTTAATAATCGTGGAAATTTTGGTAGCTATTCTGAAAATCGTAATTATTCAGATAATCGTGGTAATTTCCGTAATTTCAAGCCACCAAAATTCCAAATCTTTAAAATTTTTTGTTGATTTGTTGGCGATTTTTAGACTACTTGAAAAGTTCAAAAAAACTGTTCCAAGAATATATTACCTATTCTGAAAACTCCAGTGAGTTTTCAAGTCTCTTCAGAAATTTCAAATCGCTGTGGAGGGGCCAAAAATGAACTTGAGAACTTTTACCAGAAAATTTCTATAGTGTAAAATTTTAAAAAGAATTTTTTCCACTCTTCTAAGCGTCTAATAAGAATACCTAGACCAAAGTTACAGGGTCTCGTTCGTTTTTAAACCTTTCATAGCGATTTGAGATTTCCGCAAAAAAAATTGAAAACTCGCTGGAGGCACTAGAATTCTTTCATTTTCGAAAAAACTTTTATTATGATCCCTAAGTAACATCTATGAATTCGGCCCTTGATTCTCTTTGAACATCGAATTACGAGTTGCACTTTTCATAACACATGTTTCTCGTTTAATTTCATCCTTATAAAGTTATAATTTACATTGACTTAATATACTTTGACTTGACAAGGTATTTGAATATTAAAAAAATTATAGTTCAAAACTTACGAAATTTCAAGGGAAGCCATATCTTGAAAAGTTCATTAAAATTGTGTTTTCGTGTTTATTCAAACCGTTGAAATTTTGAAACGAGCAGCTTGAAAAAAAAAGAAAAGTTCTGCGTTCAAAAAGCAGAGAAATCGTTCGGAATTGCTTAGAAATCTGTGAAAATGAAAAAGAGAAAGGTCAGCGGGAATTTCCACTGAATGGTGCTCAGGATAGGGGTTTGAATTATACACCGGTGTTTTCCTATCATCAATCATCCAACTATACGAATAATTCTACTGACTGGGTAAGGCAAAATTGAAAAAAAAAAAATCAACCAATAAAGGGTATTCCCGGGTAAAATGGGTGAAATGCTCATATCCTCGGATTTTTGAAATTCTGATTGAACAGGATTGGGTAAGTAAGTAAGTAAGTATGTACCTCTCGAAAAAATGTTGGGCACATCAAATTTTCCTCCATCCCACCCCCTTGCCTGCGATGACAAAAAAAACTGGTTTTTTCAGAGTTGAAATCATGCTTCAACGAGTTTTGAATGCGGAATTGTAATACCACCCAAAATATATATATATGTACGTAGAAGAAATGAAATACGAGTCTCGCCACGTGATTTTTATCAAAAATTCGTGACCCTCTTGGGGGGAGGGGGGAATAAAGTAACGCTTTTTTGGCGATACCGCGACCCAAAAAACACATTTTTGAGAATTTTTTGAATTTTTAAAGATGATCCACCTGAAGGAAAAATTTCCAAAAATAGTATTCATCTGAACTTATTTTTAGAAGAAAAAAAATTGTGTGCCGGAATTATTAGGTTTGAAGATGAAGCGATTTCAAATTTTCTACGTTCAATATCTATTCTCGCCCCTGAGGGGCCAACTTTTTTTGAAAAAATCCACGAGGCGAAACTCGTTTCTTCAACATATTATTTTTAGTGGTATCAAAATATTACATTCAATACTTTCAGAAGCATGATTTTTACTTCCGAAAAAAAATCCGTTTTCTCGTCATTGCCGGCAAGGGGGGGGGGTGAGGTGGGGGAAATTTTTGTCTGCGTCCAACATTTTTCAAAGGCACCCAACAAAGTTGAATCAAAATTTCAAAAATCCGAAAATATGGGTATTCCACCTATCATACTCAGGGATACCCTTATTGATTTCTAATTCTAATGACTGTTCAATGTACACCAAATAAAAGCAGGAATAAAACCAAAAAATTAAATTATGACGATTTTGATGTTGGCGTATTACGGAATACGGTTCAAGAATATAAAATTCAGAAAAAAAAAGAATTGTCTTCAAAAACCGAGTCCCGATATGAAAGAATGAGGGTTAGGATAGCCTTCGAGAGAAACCTTACGTAAAATACTTTGATGGTTTTCGATACAAAAAAACAAAATCAAATCGGTTAATACTCATTGAAAACATGTTAGTAGTTGCTGCAAAAGCCCGTTATCTAAAACAAATTGAAGAGTACCGGGATTTTGTCGATTAGGTATTTTTGTTCTCATCTCTCAAGTCATTCTCCTCTTGAAGTTCGACCCATTAACGTAAATTTTCAATTTACGCTTCCGCGTCTTTAAAAGTAAACGTTAATTATTTTTAGGGAAATTTTAATGTTATTCAGAAACTGTTTAATTTTATTTTACTAATATAGTTATATTTTATTCGGAAGGTTTTTATCGTTATACTGGCTTAAATATAAAATAAAGTATTTAAAACGGTCAAGTCTCGAGATAAAACGAAATGTTTCCATAGAAATTACTAAAAAATTCTAGTTTTCGAATTACGGTGCGATTAATTGGCCAGCACACTCAATGGATCTCTTACTACTAGACTTCTACATCTGGAGCGAGTTAAAAAGGCTTGTTTACCGTAGAGGAAGGACCGCGACTAGGCTACAGTTGCTCAATTGAATTTGAACAGCTACTAACAATGATTGCAAAAAAATCAAACTGATTTTTTTGTTGCTTTTAAAACATCATAACTCCGTAACTAATCGAGATAGAAGGCTGTGCCTTGCGGCGTTGAAAAGCTCTGACTTTTCTCGTCCTATGTTGTTAATAAAAATCATAGCTTAAGAGGAAAAAAGCAAGCCCATTTGTGTATAGCACAGAGAAGGGGGCAATTCTGTTTATGGTATGATGTTGAATTAATAAATTTGATGCAACCTAAAACTTTGGATGAGTAGAATAATAAATTTTGTTCTCTCTGGATGTCAATTAACTGTGTATTAGAACGTAAAAAGACCACTAATTCTAGTGGTGCCAACCTTATAAATCTAGGCTACCTCATTCAGTTATAAAGTTATAACATTTTCAGAAAATTTTATTGAAATAAAATCGCCGAAACTATTGAACAGAGATAGATAGAGAGATTGGGTTTGTGCCATTGGAAAGAGCAAACTTCTATCTTATACCTTGTGAGGTCCACGTCAAAAATGAAGTTATTCAACGATAAAACCTATAAGTGGTGTCACTGGTGACATATTTAATACTATAGACTATGATGTGGTGTCATATATGACACTTATTGAACACAGATAAATGTTTCTCGATGACCGCCTCATCCACGACATTGTCGCATTCACAAACGAATTCATATACGAGAAGATATTCAAAGAATGCGCGCTGCAGGTCGATTTGTGCAATCTGGTACTCATGATCTAACAAACCCAATAGAATTCAGAGCATTTATCGGTCCATTAATATTCGGCGGAGTCATTAAAAATGCTCAACTGCGAGTCCAAGATCTCTGGTCTCCGAGAATAGGACCTACCATATGCAATATGCATGGAAGAACGAGGTTTAGGAAAGCCTGTTGCAAAATTAATAAAGAATAAAATTATTGACTATTAATAATTGAGCAAAATTTCGTCGCGATCGAATTTTATACTATTGATTGGGCAAAAATTCGTCGCGATCGTATTTGTTTTTGTTGTACTATGTACGAGGAAAAATTGTTGGCTGCGCCAAAACGGCAGGAGCCATAAGGTGTGCATACCGGAATCTTATTGTGTTTGTTTAGTTTATTTTTCACAAAAAATATTAATAGGTAAGTAAATGCTTATTGAAAACATGTCAGTAGTTGCTGCAAAAGCCTGCTTTCTTAAATAAATCCAAAAGTACTGGAAACTAGAAAAAACCTTGGTATATTAAGATGAGACCTGGGTTACCTCAAACCTAGGTAAAGTTATCAAAAAGTTGGCATGAACCATCGGTCAAATCCACACCGAAAGCTTACACCTCACAATACCTATTTCTTGAAAAAAAATCCCAAGACATGGTCTCAGATATAACATAATCGTTATTATATATTATGTATGTATAATAATATCTTTAATTCTTCAAGTACAACTAATTCATTTTTTTCAAAATCATTTTTCAACACCGTGAATTTAATTTGATTAATCAGAAGGTCTTATCTTTTTCATCTCACTTCCACATTCCTAGTGATAAAAAGATGAAGACAGATCAAGGAATCACGACGATGTCATCGACAATGCCATCGTCATTAATTGTAGTACTGTCTTCGTTGCATTATCAAGACCATTGTCAACACCTTTACCGTTTGCGCGTTTAATCTGATATTCAGACTACGTAATTCCTCAAAAAATACCATACAAGGCAACAAATTTTTCACGTAGGTTTACGGCTAAGTCTACGTCTACACATAGGTACGGATAAATGGGTGAAATAGAAAAGAACAGGTGAAAATAACAGTCACCGTATCACTTAAGCTAAGAGTCGTTGTATACCTTAAAACATCATTAATAACAAACAGAAGCTAAAACGACAATACCGCGTTTCTTTTTTAAAGAGCGAAGCAGCAAAAGGCGACGCGGAGAGAAGAGGGATAAAACACCAGAATGAAAAAAGAAAAAAACCAAAACGAAACCCATTCAACCCCCGTATATTCTTCGCAATACAATAAAAATGATACCTCGAAAAAAATCTTTTTATTTAACCCGCCGCCTTAGTGGCAAGTACACGGTATATATACCCTTTGAAACGAAATGAAAAAAAGTAGAAAAGAAAAAAAACACACAAACGAGTAGAAAAGAAAGGGGAAATAGGCTTTTATTTTCTCACTGTGCTTGCGGATGTGCACTGCTTTGGTATTAGAGCAGGTTTCATTTTTCATATTCCACCTTATCCTAGTGTAGGAGACTGGCACATGTGAGCATGATACATACATACCTTGTAGGTAGATGACGAAGAAGCAGCGTCATCATTGGTACAAGAGATGAATACATACGTCGACGACGACGTGTGTTGAGGAAGGACATGTTTTGAATCATTTTTAAATTTTAGTTTTTAGCACTTTTCAAATGAGTCTGTTGAAATTTTCAAGGGCATGTTTCAAATCATTTCTAAGTTTCAAGTCTTTAGCACTTTCTAAATTAGTCTGTTAAAAATCTTTAAGGGTATTCTTTACACCGTTATCACCAAGTGTGGTTTCTGGTTGCATACCAGTTTTTCCTTAACATATATGTTTACATTTGGTGATTTACCTCGCGAACGACCAAAAATCACGAACTGCAGAGGTGCATTTCTTCTTTCTATTCATTCACATTCAGACAATAGTGCATCTTTGTGCATACTACGCAACCTTTTCTTAACAATACTCACCCTCTTCACCCCGCACTTGACTAGTTTTTTAAACTGTCTAAGCTTCTTGTTGTACAGTATACTAGTTTTAGTGTGATACATTCGAGAGTGACTTTTCTGTACACCCTACCCCTACCTTCACCCTGCTGTGTATTTTTATACCTATTACCAGGGCTCCGATATTCTTTCTCTAAAAAACCTAACAAGAATGATTTTTACGTTACTGTACTGTATACGAGTATGTACACTCTACCTACCCATACCTACACCCTGCTGTGTATTTTTACACTTTTTCTCTCAGTTTGTTTTTTTTTCTCGCAACTTCGCAAGTGTTATACGAGTAGATACCTACAGTGAGTAAGACTGCAGTAAGCTAAATTAGTAAAAGAAGAGAGGACATACTCATGCGAAATATGGAATTTTTGAGGGTGATTCTGATGGGACTTTTCACACTGATCTCGAGAATGAGAAAAATGATAAGAAAGTTCCACTTCATAAACATTTTCCGCAAAATCAATTTTCTGATGGAAAATTTTTTTCTATTTTTCATCGTTTTTGAGGGTGAAAAATGCTACACGATCAAAATGTTTTTTAATTTTTGGGTCAATATTTTTTTTTAGAAGACAAGGGGCTTCACATGTTTTTAGTCGCTTTTTTGATGGAAGTGTGCTAAGCCAAAATAGCTCAAACCAACAGGTTACAGGTGCCATTGAAAATCACCAAAACTGTCAAAACTGTGCAGTCCTCTGAAAACATTTCGAGAAAAACTTTATATTCAAAAATGGGGAAAAAAATTAAAATCTTACCAAATAGACCTAGAAAGCTGAAATTTGGAATATACCCTATTTTTGACCTCCCAAATCGATTGGAAACTGTTTCAGGCCGTTTAGAGTAGTTCTGGACCCTCCAGAAGATTTTTGAAATGAAATTCCCACAAAATTTCATGAAATGGAGTTGGAAAGACGGAATTCATTCTGCAAACTAAATTCAATACGCTACGAAGTTGACTGCAGGTGGATTTCAAGTCATTTTAGAGTCTCCAGCGACTTTTTGAAAAATACAAAATTTCATTAAATGGAGATGAAAAGCGGAAATTTACTCTTTCACTCTAATTTTAGCACTCTCCGAAGACGACTTCAGGTGGGTTCAAGTCATTTTGAAGCCTCTCCTGCGCCTTTTTGGAATTCAATTTTTTTTTAAATACCACAAAATCTGTCCGAATTAGCTCTAGCTTGTACTGTGCATAATAAATTTCGGTTTTCCAACTCCATTTGATGAAATTTTATTGAAATTTCAAGTTTCAAAAATCTGCTGGAGACTCTAGCAATAGTTTTCAAAAAGTCTCAGGAGGCTCCAAATGACTTGAACCCACCTGAAGTCGTCTTCGAAGAGTGCTAAAATTAGATTGGAGAGTAAATTTCCGCTTTTCATCTTTATTTGATGAATTTTTGTGAAAATTTCAATACTGGAGGCTCCAGTAACTTTCAAAAAGTCGCTGGAGACTCTAAAATGACTTGAAATCCACCTGCAGTCGACTTCGTAGCGTATTGAATTTAGTTTGCAGAATGAATTCCGTCTTTCCAACTCCATTTCATGAAATTTTGTGGGAATTTCATTTCAAAAATCTTCTGGAGGGTCCAGAACTACTCTAAACGGCCTGAAACAGTTTCCAATCGATTTGGCCGGTCAAAAATAGGGTACATTCTAAATGTCAGCTTTCTAGGTCAATTTGGCGAGATTTTAATTTTTCCCCCTCATTTTTGGTCTTTTGATTTTCAAAAATTCACCAAGAATCGAAAAAGGCATTTAAGCACTTGAAATTTTGTCAGTTCCTTAGGACTCTCCTTTAAAAAAAGTTGTCCCGGAGGATAGGCTGCGGGCTGTAATTGATCCTTATGCGGGTCCCCCAACTAATATAAGTAAGTACTTTTTATACGACCAGCTTCGTCTTTTATTGCAATTGAATGTTCTTTTCAGACGTGCCAATTTTCCTCAAAGAGAGGAAATTTTTCAAAATATGCATTGTGATTTTTTACTTCTACTACTACATCCACCTCTTTTCAAAAAGAACTGCCCCAGTTCTAAAAGATAGTATACTTGAGATTCTGCGTGGCGTCGATCAATGATCAAGGTCTTCATTGTCCTCAAAATCCAAGACCTCTTCTAGAGTTCTACTGAGTGGTTAAAAATTTATTCTAAAATTGCTTAGTTTTGGGTAAATTAGTATTTTGAAAATTGTTTCTTCCCAAATATTTTGCATTAAGGCAAAACATCGAAAGATATAATTTCTGAAACTGGGGGAATACTTTGGAATTCAGTTGTGTCAATTTTTCGATCATTATTGCCAATTTCATAAACTCGAAAAATTTGTATCAATTTTAACCAATTTGTCATTAAACTAAAATACTAAATATTAGAAACTAGTAAGTAGGTACTCTAATAATTTCAATTTATTGATGAAAAAAAATGAAATTTTACTAAGTAGGTAGTACACTAGGTACATACATGACAAACGTATCAAAAAAATTTCCTGGGTGAAACTCGAGTATTGTTGAAAAGAAAACCAAACAGGCCTATACTTACGTGAACTGGGAGCTTAAGCTTTTAAAAATTGATAATTCAAGAAGTAAAAACATCATTTTTGACAATCAGAAAAGTCTATTTTTCAAAATTTGATACTTATTTTTAAAAAATTGTACAAGAACAAGCTTCTGAAATTTCATACTTCAAGAAGTAGGTAAAACAAAATTTTGACAATAGGAAAAAAACTCCAACTTTTCTCGACGTTGACTATTGAGTTGATATTGAGGAACGTTTTTTCTATTTTTTATTTTTGAAAAAGAAAATTTTCCATAATTTGTTAGTTTTGTAATTTCTTCAAATTTTATCCCCCTCCCTCCCTTCATAAAATTTACCACTCTAGGCGGCCGCCTTGCCTTGCCTATTGAATTAGAAAACTACTAAATCGACACCCAGTACCAGTAACCTCAAAAGAAGTCGGAAGAAGTAATCTGTAAAACCGGTTTAAATACGCAAAATCTGTGAAGAACGAAACTACCCTTCTTTATAACGTCCAACACCCACACACACCCTCTATATTTTTTAGGCTGAACTGTTACTTGGAATGTCTCATGTCCCGCCACCCGCTCCCGTCCATCAGAGTACAGAACTTATACACCTGATTACTCCGCAAGTTTCAACTTTTTGAAAAAAAATTTTTCACAGCATGGTTTAAAAAAATGAGATCTAGCCGAGTACGTCGCCACATTTTTGATATAAGCCTTCAGTTGCCTGCTTGGCTACTCGCAAATTACTGTGTTTTCAAAGCTTTTTTTTGAGAAAAAAAATTGATAATTTCAAAAAATCGCTACGTACTCGGCTAGATAAAAGAATACACGTCATATTAAAACAAACTGCATTGAAATCGGTTAAAAATTCACGGAGTAATCAGGTGCATAAGTTGAGCATTTTTCTCGAGTTGAAACAACTGATCACTCGTGGTAAAGAATACCCTTAAGGGCATGTTTCAAATAATTTTTAAATTTAAGCAGCACTTATTTAATGTGTCTGTTGAAATCTTTAATAGTCGACGAGCCTGCTAAAGGATCTGTTGCACCCCCCCCCCCCCCATCATCCGGGACAACTTTTTTCTTAAAGGGGGAGTCCTAAAGAGCATTTTTTGCTCTTTAGTACTCAAAAAAAAAAAAAAAAAAAGGTGGCCCTACTTACAAAATGGCGGCCATTTTGATTTACAGGTCAGCCGAAATCACAGATTTTGCGTTTCATCATAGGACTTGCACGACATTTTTTAAATCGTACAAACGTAGATCGAAAGATCAAGCAAAAATTTATCACCTGTCAAAATTTCAAGTGCTAAAGAGCCTTTTTCGATTTTTGGTGAATTTTAAAAATCAAATTTAGGCCAAAAAAGAGGGGAAAAATCAAAATTTTACCAAATTGGCCAAGAAAGCTGAAATTTGGGATGTACCTTATTTTCGACATGTCAAAAATCGATTGGAAACTGTTTCAACTCGTTTTGAGCAGTTCTGGAGCCTCCAGCAGATTTTTGAAACTTGAAATTCCCACAACATTTCATCGAATGGAGTTGGATAGCCGAAATTTACTCTGCAAACTAATTTCAATACGCTACAAAGTCAACAGAAGATGGATTTCAAATCGTTTTGGAGCCTCCAGCAATTTTTTGAAAATTCCTAGAGCCTCCATCAGATTTCTGAAACTTTAAATTTTCACAAAAAATTTCATCAAATGGAGATGGTTCTTCAAAAATAAAATAAAATTTTTCTTGGATATGTTTGAGAATTATTCTGGTGACGACGACGAGTCTGTAAAATCAAACGATAGCGACGTGTCAATGTTAGGTAACGGTGATCGTAACGAATCGGCGACGGTATTTTGCAGAACAAATATCGCGTGGAAAAGACGTTTGAAAATTGTACTCGGTTCCAAAGGTTTAGGTAAAGCTATTGTAACGCCGGCAGAGCTCGAAGAACGTAAGTTAGCGAAAGCTCTTGCTAATAATTGTTAGCTTTTATCGATAATTTGGTTCTTCGGTTAATTCGTGAGTCGGTTTGTTCGAAGAAATATTTAAGCGAAATGGAGGAACGGTACGCTGAAGAGATTCAGCATGCCATTGTTGTTGGTAGGACTAAAATTCCCAAGATCTATATAGATCAATTTTGTAACGCGAAGGAATTCGTAGATGAATTCTACTCAATAGTAAACGAGTTAGAAAACGTAGGGGTAACTTTGAGCAAGGCCAAAGTTTATACATATCTTCTACTAAGGTGCTTCAATAAGTAACGTCCGTTTCGGAGCTAGCGCCAAAACTACTGAACCAATCAACTTGCGCTTCTACTATGTTGTAGGCCAACTATTTCTCTTTCGTTTGCCGGGTCGCTGGTTATTCTAGCTTATTTGGTTGCTTCATAACATCAGTTCAAAGTAAATGCTTTTTATGAAGCTTGTGCCCAAGAAATGATTTTCGGAATTATTTGTTTTTTTAATACCAATACAAAAAGCACCACCACAATAGGAAAGTTCAACCAATCAAGTTGTGCTTTTGGTGGAATGTAGAGTAACCCTTCCTCTTTCACTTGCCGGGTCGTTCATTTTTATAGCTTTACTGGTTACTTCATAACATCAGTTCAAAGTGAGTGCTTCTTCTGAGATTCGAATCCGGAAAATTTTTCCCTGCATTGCTCGTTTTTTTATGGCAAAAAACACAACTGTGAAAGAAATCCATGATGAAATTGTCCTCGAGGTATTGTCTGAATGCAATGGATATCAGAAATGTGCATCCTATGGTTGAATTCTCAATGAAATTCGCGCAGGACAGCGTTATGGAAAGTGGCGCTTGTTGCATGGTGTCCGGCACAATCATCATCAAAGAGGCTTGTTTGGCCTTCACTAAGCATATTGACCAAGTAACACTAATTTCTGGTATCCATTGCATCCAGACCATACCCGAGGACAATTCTATTAACAATTTTTTTCGCAGTTGTGTTTTTTGCATTAAAAAAGTGAGAAATTCTGCACATCATTTCTTGGGCACAAGCTTCATAAAAAGCATTTACTTTGAACTGATGTTATGAAGCAACCAAATAAGCTAGAATAACCAGCGACCCGGCAAATGAAAGAGAAATAGTTGGCCTATAACATACTAGAAGCACAAATTGATTGGTTCGGTAGTTTTGGCGCCAGCCCCGAAACGGACGTTACTTATTGAAGCACCTTAGTAAATGGGCTAGGTAATAATCCAAAGTACGAAACGATACGTGTAACCTCAGCCTGACTTGTTCACTGTACCTCTGGGGAATCAAACCCCAAAGTAATTTCTAGCTTGTTATTGAGTTTTGAAGAAAATTCAAAAAAATCTTCGTCCTCCACTTCGCCTAAAGCTTCTTCGACCGGTTCCGCGATGACTGCAGCCGAAACTCAGCCAAATAATCGCGGTAAAAATAAAAATAAAAAACGTAACGGTAATAATTCGAATAACGCGTCGAATGAATGGCGAGTAGTTGTACATGAAGTCGACTACATGGTAGTTTCAAATGGTTTTGGATTATTTTGAAGCTTTCAGCTACTTTTTGGAAATTTCAATCTTCCAAAAAACACCATACGACCTCTCAAAAAGTCGCTGGAGGCTCCAAAACGACTTGAAATCCACCAGAAGACTTGCAATTAGTTTGCAGAATGAATTTTGACTTTCCATCTCCGTTTGATGAAATTTTTAGGAAATTCAAAGTTTCAAGAATCTACTGGAGGCTCCAGTAATCTTCAAAAAATCGCTGGATGCTCCAAAACGACTTGAAATCCCCCTGCAGTTGACTTCGTAGCATATTGAGATTATTTTGCAGAGTTGATTTCGGCTATCCAACTCCATTTGATGAAATTTTGTGGGAATTTCAAGTTTCAAAAATCTGCTGGAGGCTCCAGAACTGCTCAAAACGGTTTGAAAATGTTTCCAATCGATTTGGCATGTCGAAAATAGGGTACATCCCAAATTTCAGCTTTCTTGGTCAATTTAGTAAAATTTTGATTTTTTCCCTCATTTTTGACCTAATTTTGATTTTTAAAAATTCACCAAAAATCGAAAAACGCGCTTAAGCACTTGAAATTTTGACAGGTGATGAATTTTTGCTTGATCTTTCGATCTACTTTTGTACAGTTTGAAAAACTTTGTGCAAGTCCTATGTTGGAACGCAAAATCTGCGATTTCGGCTGACCTGTCAATCAAAATGGCCGCCATTTTGTAAGAAGGGCCACTTCTTTTTTTTGAGTACAAGGGCTAGAAATGTTCCTTAGGACTCCCTCTCTAAGAAAAAAGTTGCCCCGGATGGTCGACCGGGGGGGGGGGGGTGCAATTTTCCCTTGAGTGGGCTCCCCGACTAATAGTCCTACAATAAATATGACAGCAGAAATAGCAGGAAAACAGATGTACCTCAAGGGGTACTTCGAGAACTGCAAAAGGAGCAGGAATTTATGGTGCAATATATCCTCAAACGGGCTCCCAAATTCAAATCATTTTTACATTTCAAGTCTTTAAACACTTTTTAAATGTTGAAATCTTTACGTACAAGATGTTTGTTATTAATCAATTATGCATATTCGTCTGTGCCAGAATCAGCTTAGACGATGGTAACCTTGCTAGCGTCCCTTTTGAGCCAAACGCGCGACCTTGAGGCAAAGCTGCGCGCATGAGAAAAAAGTACCACACTAGAGAAGTATAAAGATGAAGCAGAGGAGGAGGAATGAAACCACAATCGCGGCGTTGTTTTTCGCCGTTGGTTGGTTTTCCATTATCTTGCGAGTTTTTAATTGCTTTATACCGCCGGTGCCCGCGCCCGCGGAAACAACCATCTCGCGTAAACGACTAATAATCAAATCTCGAAATACGAGGACAGGTAGAGCCAGAAAACCTGCGCAACCTGTACCTGGCTGGATGATGGCGTTGATAAATAATCACAAGTATTATGCAAAAGAATACAGTAGTTATGTAGAAACTGAGTTCCGTTATTGGGTCAAGTCTCGGGTGATTAGGAAACTTGTCCCAACGTCGTACACTAGATATACACACACGTACATACTATATCCATCTCGTGTAGGTATACACTTATATAGTAGGTATGGATATGTATAAATGTGTTTTTTTCTATTTTTTTTTTCGTTCATTGGTTCGCCAATATTCTGAATGTATCTAACATACACAAAGATATAGCTTCGAGTATGTAGAGGTATACGTATGTACATTCGTATGCGTATGCATACTGTAGAGGTACAGGTACGTCTATGTTCAGAAATCCGTTCACCTGAGGCGAACAGATTACCGCAGTAATAACTTCGACCACTTATAATTACATTATAATGCCGCGCGGTTTCTGCCATTAACAATCTTGTTTAAAATTAGAACACAACGAATCCAGTGGTATTATTAAGTTCTTTCCGTCTGTCAGCGAAATAATATTTGAATTAGGAAACGCACAGCAATAGCCGGAGCTGGAGCGCCAGTATGAATTATTTACCTACCACCGAGCTTACAGAGAGTTTTTATGGAATGTGCTACTTGTGTGCTTTTTAATCAACGTCAAGGAATTACCTAGATACCTCTTCCCTACAAGTATTGTAGTGAGACATTTTTTGTTAATTAGGAACTACCTAAGGAGAGTGCAAGTAGTCTTTTTATTCAGGTACACTCCAGCCCAATAATGACCTGTCTATGGCAGCAGCGACAACATGTGCGCTAGCGCCAGGTGGGTCATTTTTCAACTTTTATTGAATTTTTTGATCCAGAGCCTAGCCAAAAATTAGAGCCAAATAACCTCAATAATACGTGAACAAATTCAAAGTTTTTTATCATTTGCAATGGATACCATGGGTATTCTTAATTTGAATGTTTTAAATAATATTATCGTTGGAGAAGAGAAAGAAATTGCCCACAATGAATGGCTACATGATAACATTTGAGAAGTATGGCGATACAAAACTGTACAGAAGAATTGTTAGATACAGATTATTTAAGACGGTATGTTAATAAAATTGTTTAGGGTTAATTATGAAATTTTCAATTATTTGGTGTGGTGACAATTTTGAAGCCTGTTATGAGGAGACCCCTTGTCGTCGCAGAGGAAACATCACACCAAAAATGAAAATGAGTACCTATAGGATTTTTAATATTTTCATCAATTATTTTCACGTGAACTTTCTACACCTAAAGAAAAAAAAGAGCAGATGAGACAGTGAAAATTCAACCAAAAAAAAAAAATGTTGCCAACTAAATGTCGACAACCCCAACTCATCTACACATTACTGACCTCAAGTTCCCCATCAGATCCCATCAGGGCAAGCAAATGCGTTCCCTTTTTCGCATCTCGACATTTTCAATTTCAAGTTTCAACTAATTGTTTTTTTTTCTACCCAGGACTCCAATCGATTATGAGGAATAACTGAACAGCAAAGAATAAAGCTACCGCAATAATAAAACCTTCACCTATATTGCCGTGTATACGACACTCGATGGCAATTTCGCCTAGTAAGTATTAAAAGTAAACACCGAACATCACCACAACAGAAGACAGTAAACTTGACAATACATTCGATTGAAAACTGACAATATCTTAACATCAGCTAATTACAAAGCGCATCTGCAGATTGATGAACGGTCGACAGTTTGCATCGTCTGCGTGACAAGTACACGCCAAATCTCTTACATCTCGCTACAATTTTCTCACACGAAAACAAACATCGTTGTAAAGCCAGCAGACGACGAAGCTAATTAAAATTTCACCGTATTTATCTACTCGAGAAACCCTTTCTCTGATACGCACACTGCATCAAGGCAAAGTATACTTATAGTAGTATATGCAACCTACTATACAGTTTACACAAGAAAATAGTCTTTTTCCAGCTTTCCAGCGTGAATAACAACGACAAAAACGTCTGATTAAGTACACGCTTTTACAACTCGTAGGTACAAAATGTACACGATGACGATGATACCAGATGTGTACGAGTAGCTTTCAAATAGTACTACGCTGCTATAAGTTTTACCAAATCTAAAATCTTTTAACGACGGACATCGTTGTTGGCAAATTAATTTTGAATCCTTTTGACGAACGAGAGATTCACCAACATAGAAAACTCTCTATCTCTGTTCCTCCTTGCACTTCCACCCTTATGTGCGAGTGTATAGTGTACGAGATGCGGAGAAACACAACGTTGTCTTTTTGCTTAGATATGCTTCGCGTACAACGAGTCAAAAGGATTAAACAAGACTGAAAAGCTACACCAAATAATGTCGCTAAACAAAATAAACACGGGTCCTTGGTTAAACAAAGCAACTCTCGCGATTTGTTAAGTGAAAAGTTGCTATACAGAAAGTGGTAAGGTATCATCTTTGTTTCAAACATAACTATGTACCCTTCATCGGGGAGGGTGGTCCTATTAGAATAAAATTTAGGTAGATCTTCATAAAATTAAGTACACAACATTCAGAACATGAACAATCAGGCTTGATAGCCATCTGATATGGAAGCATTCGTGTGTATTACGAATTACGATCCGTACCTATATAAAAGTAAATATGAATAATTATTTAGAAATTTTAGGTTCAGACAACAACAGAGACATGCACTAATAAAGACCTGCACACCAAAGTCGGTAGAAGCAGACAAGGACATCCACTGGCATGGCAATTTTTCCATGACTTTCTCATAAACCTACACATTTTGATTGACTTAGAAGTAAGTAAACTTTTTCATTTTTATTAATTTTTTTGCATTTGAAATGTATTTAAATCCATAATTATTTTGAAGTCTGAAGCAAAGGACCAGATTTTACAAAATCCATAAATGTAATTTCAACGCGATTAACCTTGTGAGGTCCATGTCAAAAATTAAGCTATTCAATAGTAAATCCTAGGTGGTGTCACTTGTGGCATATTTAATACTATAGACTATATGTGCCCGCGTCTAGAAAAAGGGTACTAAGGGTAATTTTTTCAAAATTTTTTTTATTTTTGATTTTTATGTAAAATTTCGTCAAAATTCGAATGAGACCGGTCCCAGACCCGTAGAGTGCTTTTTAAGCGCGCTACATGCGTTTTAAGTGAGTAAAGTCGAAAAATAAATTTAAAAAAAAATGGAATTTTAGGGTTTTGATCAAATTTTATTTTTCTTTCAGGGTAACTTGGGTGAAATTTTTTTTTTTTTTGATTCTTATGTAAAATTTCATGAAAATTCGAATGAGACCAGTTCATTTTTCATTTTCAATTGAAATCATTTTTAATAATTATTAGTTTGCACAAAAATTCATTATTCATTGTTCAAAAGCAAAAAAAAATGATTAAATTAGATTTTCTATAAAAATTCAACTCGTAAAAATAAAAATCGCAAAAAAAAATTTTGAAAAAATTTTATGCCCGAGGCGGGACTCGATCTCGGTACCTCTCGCTCCGCGAGCGGGTGCCTTAACCAAGCGGCTAGCGCTACTGCAAGGCAAAATGCGTTTTTCAACAATATACATATTGCTAAACAGCGTCGAAAACTACATCACCACGCGAAGTTTCACGTTTTTACACTCAAATTACGTGAAAATACAAACGTAAACTTTAAACCGCTCTCCTGTAAAATTTACGTTTTTACCCTTAGTACCCTTTTACTAGACGTGGGCACATATGTGGTGCCATAAGAACGTGAAACCAAAAGGATTGATGAAGATTTCAAAAAGTCCCAAATTATAAAGACATACGGCGATAAAAAGTACTGGCTTCCTGGCCAATTTGATATAGGTATGGTAATTATGATTTTGTAAATTATTAGAATTTTTAATTTTCCCCCTATAACAACGTTCTTGGGCGATTTTTTTTACAAAATTGCGATGTCATCAACATAGTACATGTTGATAAAATTGAAAATACTGACATAGTATGGATAATGTTAATTAACCCAGACGATCCAATTGACGAATTATTGTCAGATGAGGAAGAGGAAGTAATACCCGATGATGAGATTGACTCAGAATCTGATGATAGTGATGACGATAGCAACGACGAGGGTGAAAATATTCTGAATGGACGAAATGGCTACCGATGGAGCCAAATCTACAAGTACATTTCGACGTCCGAACCAAAGGACCAGATTTTACAAAATCCATAAATGTAATTTAAATATTGAAATTTTTTTAGAATAGTATTAGTGAAAGGCACTTCATCCGAGAGGGGCCAAACCCACATGTAACATGAATTTAACGGAATTCTACCAAATTCCGAATACCTACCTACATTCTCTTCAAATCAGGAAGGGTATCAATTTTCGTCCCATAAATGGATCCCTGAGAAGAATACCAGCAGGGACTCAAATTTCAAGAGTTGGCATATCCAAGAATGGAAGAATCATGGAGATAAGCATTCCAGCTAACCACAAAACCATTCAGGAAATAATTAACAAAATATGCCCAGATGGACATAAGACGTATCAAGTAGTATTTTGGTGTCATTTGGTGGTAGTTGTTCTCGGAATGATTAATATTAGTTTTTATCGTTTTTAATATTCCAATTTAACTGTTTTGCTTACTTATGATTAATTTATATATTTTTGGAAATATTTTCATGTTTCATACTCATTGATTTTGAGTGGGGTTGGTTGCAGGTTAGGAGTTGCAGCTACATTTGAAGGTACTGTGGTTCTGTTCAAAGATGAAGAAAATCCTCCTCAAGAAATATTAAATGTGAAAAAAATATCTGCAAATCGACGCTTTCAAATCAGCGGCCAAAATTGCTATTTATCTAAGTGGTTTTTTTTAACATGATTTAATTGAATTTTATCACGATGACTTTAATTAAGTACCTTGAACAAATTTTTTTACTTGTACCATTTTATTGATTTTTTATTGTTGTAAATACCTATCCTTTCGCCAGTTCATCGTTTATTTACTAATCAATTTAACAACTCGCGAATTCATTTGTTTATTCGGCGAAAACTTCTTTTATATAATTTTATAACTTTTTTGATTTTTTTGTTTTTCAAAATTATATTTATACAAAAATTTGAATTTAAATTTATCCCAAAATACCTACATAGATTCAGTCGGTCAATCCCTAGCACATCGTCGAGAATGTATTAATAATATAGACACAATAATGTATCCCCTATTCCCCTAAATGAATACTACAGAGAAACCTTTACGAAATGTAAATGAGAATTAAACCCACGCCAATATACACAACTAGACCCCTGCTTGCGGTCATCTCAATAAAAGATGACGAAACTTATTTGTGTGTATACCTAAGCAGGGAATATCTTTGTGTAGAAGGTCTTAGAAACTATGTATACGTTTTTAATTACCTTGGAATTTCGAAATATACCCTTTTGGGCTGCTGCGACATTGTAAAGGTTTGCAAACAACAAATGAATATATCCAATGAATAAACGGACACGCGCGGTTTGTTATGGTTGAATTGCAAACGGAATATTAATTAACCACTTCAGCGTGTAATTTTTGTCGCTTATCATGATTTTGAGTAAGTAATTTTTTTTTCATGATTTTTCATCACGATGACTTTCATTGGGTGAAGTTGAAAATTTATCATTTATCTAGATGTGGTGTGGCCCGAGCCATCTTTTAAATTTAAATTTTTCACGAGAGGAGACTGACCGAATTTCACAAAGTGTTGAAACATCACTCCTAATTTTTTATTTCCCTTGTGTGGTGATCTTGTGAGTATACCTAATCAATTTGTACTTGATTTTCATGAAAACAAGTGACTTCTTCCCGTGATTTTTTCACCTACAAATTTTTAAAAAATTGATTCATTTTTTCATTTTTATTTAATTATAAATGATTAAACATATTTTTCTATTTGTATGACGAGTTTTCGACTCAGAAAATTCTCAATTAGGTGTGACTAGTGCCATCTTTTCTTTTGGCATAGGTAAATGATTTCAAATAAATAATCAACGCGTTAGTTCTCCTCTTTCCCCTACTCTATGGTAGGTATGCCAAGTGCCACTTTATATGTATTCTCAGTTTCGATTACTTTACACTTTACAGTGAATCATTTATTCTTTATCAAGCGGGTACACTCGTCAGAAAATTCTTGATGTGATGTGGTGTGGCCCGGGCCATCTTTTAAATTTGAATTTTTCATGAGAGGGAGACTGTCCGAATCTCACGAGGTGTTGAAACATCATTCCCAATTTTTTCTTTTCCTTGCGTGATGATTTTGGAAGTATACCTAATCAATTTGCACTTGATTTTCATGAAAAAACGTGACTTCTTCCCGCGATTTTTTCACTAACAAGTTTTTAGAAAATTTATCTATTTTTTATTTTTATTTAATTACAAATGATTAAACATATTTTTTTATTTTTATGACGAGTTTTCGACTCGGAAAATTCTCAATTAGGTGTGGCTTGTGCCATCTTTTCTTTTGGCATAGGTAAATCATTTCAAATAGATAATCAACGCGTTAGTTCTCCTCTTTCCCCTACTCTACGGTAGATATGCCAGTGCCACTTTATATGTATTTTCAGTTTTGATTATTTTACAGTGACCAAAAAAAGACGTTCATTTTTTTCTTTTTAATTGCACTTTTATGCTGATTGATTACACTATTTTTTTTTTTTTTTACATTTTTTCATACTAGGTGTATGTAATTGCCAGGATTTTTAAGTCCAGTTTTGAGGGTTTAGTCTAGATTTAAAGATTTTGCAAAATATGTATGCTAGAGGCGACGGCGTTTTCGAAATTCCAAAATAAAAATGAATACGAGCGTTTGCAAGCAAGTACCTAAGTACATATACATTTCACGCAAAACAGTAGACATGTAGTTCGTTCAAATTACAAATTGAACTTCAAATAAAATTCGCTAATTATCGATATTTAGCATAGGTAAAACCAAATCGATAACCGCATAATATTATACACTTCCAGTCAGTCAATGCCATGAACATAACTGCAACAAACGTAATCGACGGATGCTGATACAAATTGACAATTAAAAAATTGTATCAATTAAGCATTCAACAAAATGTAACACTTCAGAAAACGCATTCGTGAAGGTTTTTACCAGATAAGAACCGTGGCTCTTACTCATGTAGTTGTAATAAAAGACAGATCACATCTGTATGCGGAAGTTCAAATACCTCTAAGCATATGAAGTCATTTAAAACGACTTATAGTCCTGATGCATCTACTTGAAGCAAACGAAAATGTGGACACTTTTTTTTTGGAAAAACTAAAACGCCATCTTCACACATTGCGAAAAATTATTAACAAAATTTCAAGTAAAAGATACTTCAAATAGCGAAATTTGAAATTAAAAATTATTTGACAACACAAATTAAGACGCCAATATCACAAACAAATGTGCATTGCATTGCATTCATTTTTCATTTTTCAATTCATGTTTCAATGAAACCGTAAATCACATTTTATTTCATACCAGAGGAAAGAGGAGAATAGCGTCGAAAGCATCTTGAAAAAAAAAATGAAATGCTCAAATATATTATTACCAAATGAACTGAAGGTTTCAATGAGGTTCTAGGCGCCGTTTCCAACAGCCCTATTGCCAAAAGCCCGCCAACTTTTTTGGAACAATACTTCCGTAATAATTCTACAGATCAAAATAATCAAAAAAATCGTTACTCTAAGAATCAAAGCTCCTCGAGAAGAAAATCTGGACAGGTAGCTCGATGAGGTTGAAATTTCAAAGTTGATTCAAATAGTTGAACAAATGTATCAAATTGAATAGCTATTTAGAACAGTAGTAAAAATCTTTTTTTCATTTATTTATTTTTTAATCATTAGGTACTCGTTCCAGAGTTACAGAGGTGAGAACTACACTTTTGAATTTACTCATGTACAAGTAGGTATACTTCACAAGACTCTAAAATTTTTTGAAATTTGATTTTCATGTAATTTTTAAAAAATGCTATTAAAACTTCAAATTTTTCACCGAAAAAACATTCACAAGAAATTGAAGAGAAAAAAATTGTAGAGCACAAAATCTTCCAACAAAAAAAGTGTGAAGTTTTTTTTTCACTGTGTGAGGTCTTGATTTCAAGATACATAATTATTTCGAGTACGACTACGTTCAAAAATTTAGGGAGATACAGTGGCCCTTCTGTTCGTTCTTTCTTGAAAGAAACCCATTAATATGATGTGCCCAATGAAGGTAGGTAGATATCTGCAATGTTATTATGTCAACAATATTTCATTTAGGCGTGTTTGAAAGAATTGGATAAACAGGAAAATAATTTTCAGATCAAAGAAAAATTTTCAATGATTTAATTTTCTTGTTTTCGATCGCATTTGAAATTTACGACTTCATAGAGCAAATAATTTATCAATTTTTTAAAAAAATTTTCGATTTTGAAAAATTTTGAAATGATTTTTCAGGTAGTGTCGAGAATTTTGCGTGAGAAGTTTATATTGTAAAGCAGCGAATATTCGTAGCTGGTAACCAGAATTTTTACGAACGATAAAATTTCATTCTCGAGTGTATGCAGAGAGTTTAGAATTTGGCTGAATTTCGAAATTAAAATGATCTAGAATTAAAATGAAAAAAAGTACAGAAAAACTCACTACAGTTACACATATTTATGAAACTTTGAAATTTTGTAAAAATTGGTTTCGAGTGAATACAGTTACGCACACTCAGTGTAACGTACAGTAAAATTGACCTGTGAATACGTTCATGAATTTAAATGAATTAATATTGAACAGCTCGGCGCGGCGTACCATCATAGCGAGCTTATCAGAGAAATAAGTTTGTAAAAATCAACTTATTGACAGACAAATCGAATCATCAAATAAATCAAACATAGAATGAATCTTATTTTTTAATTGAAAGCGAAACATTTGACTTAAATTTTCCCAATAAAGTAAGTAAGTTTATCTATTTAGAAAAAATGAAAAATTCATTGAAAATTTAATTTAAAATACGGCAATACAGAAGCAAAAGTAGCCATTCTTCTTCCAAAATTGAGCCAGCTAGAATTTTCTAGGAAAGCTGAAGATTGAGCAAGTTTTCATCAACGATTCGACTCAACATATGTACATATGAAGGACATAGTTTTAAAACATACAAACAAAACTGACTAATTTCTACAGAATCTGACCTTCAGCTCTGAGTTGATATCTTACTGAAGTCATTTATTTTTAATTAATTTAAATTGATATATTTATTTTTGAATGTTTTAGTTTTATTTTGTTATTGTTTAATATTTAAGTCAAAGAAATGACTTCTCAGCATTTGTATGACACAGCACACTAACAAAATCCATACATGGAGATTGGCGAATATACTCGACGTGCCTTCAATTACACATCTTATTCGAGTAAAATATTCACTCACCCTTCGCATAAAAATAATACACGCGAGTAGGAAAAAGAAAAAGAGACTTTAAAAAAATGGAAAACAAATAAGCATTACGCGTAGACGCGAAAACGAGAAAGGCATAAAATGGAAATAAATTTCCACGAATTTCGACGAGTAAGGTAACTTTATTTTTAAAGCGTTTCACAAAAAGTAAAAGATAAATACCACGTTTTAGGTATCTATCTGTTTTACAGAGCGAGAGAGAGTAAGACGAAAAGAAAACTCGTAGATAAAAGTCTAAAACACAAAAGTTTATTTACAAATGTTTTTCCACTCCCACATCGGTAATTTTGAAACATTAAAAGAACAGAGAGGGGTGTGTCCTTGTTTGTTCAAAGCTCTTTTATTTGTTTTCATTATTTTTACTCTGCATACAACGGAACCAATCCTTTTAAAAGTTTTGTGTATCGTTTATACATCAAAGAGATAACTACTCAACTCATTATTCAGCATTGTTTAACCTTCTCTGAAAACAGCCTGTTTATTTCCTTTATAAGAAATTGCTATGTATTTTACTGGGTTTTCATTTTCTTTTTTTTTTCTCTCTACAGCAGTAGCTCTTTCCGTCGAAAATGGCTCCATAAAGGGAAAACTACCGACCGACCGTTCTTTTTCCTTTTGCTTTGTTTCATGTAAATTAATGTTCGACTTTATGGCGGCTTTTGCCAAAGCTACACGTATCGTATGTACATAAGCATATGCTGAGGTGGTACTCGTCACATAGCATCTCGTATGTGGAAGTAATGAGTAGGTCGAATGAGCTCGTTTCACGTGCCAGTAAAGCATTTATTTTGAAGTTACTATAAATGTTCATTTTATTCATTATTATCGAATATAACGTTGTATGTACCAACACCATCTCAACATTTTATTTTATTTTTGAGTACTTCACTGGGGTGGGGGGCGGGAAATGTACAATTGGTAACCACCAACTCAAACGACGAACAGCAATGGTGAAAATTCTTTTACTTCATTTCTGAGTATACATACTGCACTAGTACAGAAACAAATTATTTTATTCCATCAGCTGAATTTTAGATTTTTGAATTTTCCCTTCAGATCCAAGCACTCAATAAAAAGAGACATTAAGTTGCATTCAACTGTACCTACCCATTGACAAGATGTTCACTGACTGATTTTTAATACCGAACATAGTTTCTTACAGTAATTGAACCTCTTGCACACGTACGTACAACCATTCAATCATTAATCAACCAATCGAGAGTAGTCGTGCAGTAAAAGTACTAACCGTAGGTCTAGCAAAGGTATAAACGCACACGATCAAGACATAATAATTACACCAGTCTCGAAGTATTGAATTTATTGGCGCTAAAATGTGGCTTATCTGGGCTCACTCCTAAAATTTTTTCTCTTTGTATAGATACAAGGTATACGTACAGGGCACAACTTTTGTCAAGAAAATTACGTCCGCAGTTCAAAAGTTCAACCGATAAAGAATCTCAATCACGCGCATGGCCACCCAATAAAGTGAGTTATTTTTTTCTTTTTTTTGTAACGGGAAGATTTATTGAAATACTCCGTGAGCTGATAATATCCGTAAACGTTTATTAATTACGTTTAAGGATGGAAGCAATGGCTTCATTGTTAATTGTTTTGTTAGATAATATCGCTTGGATGCTGCTATTCTATTGACCAGTAAGTTATTTTTTTTCCATCTTCAGTTTTGAATGAAACCAACCCTCCTGTTCTCTTCGACTATATTGATAATTAACCTCGTTCGAGAGCGTGATTTTTTTTTCATCCATAGTTGTTTTTTTTATCTTAATTTCATAAATTCTAATATCTTCATGGAAAGGTATACGGTAAGATGCGATTATTAAATCGATGCGAGTAATGGCAGGCAAGTGGGCTGGCAAAAGCTTATGTAATTCAATATTTCGTAATTAGGAGCGTACAAGATGTTGCAGCCATCAAATTGTATGTACCAAGATTGAAATATTATTATCAAACTAAACCTAAACCGAAATCCGATCTTCAAAATCAAACTATGTCCAATAGTAAATCTCCAGCTACGAGTACATCCGATGGTAAACCTAAAGCTGCAACCGATCTTCAAAATCAAACTATGTCCAATAGCAAATCTCCAGCTCCGAGTTCATTGTTCATTTAACATTAGAAATTTAGAATTCAACCTTCGAACTTTGTACTTTGAATTCAAATAAGAAGAAGTATCTCACTGGCCTAAAAGTAATTTCCTTGCAGGTTGCCTACCTGTACTTAGTTTGTACTTTGAATTATAATAAAGAAGTATAAGTAAGTAGGTACATATTAAATTTGTAATAATTTTTCAAATATTTAAAATGCTCACTCACAGATTCGATTTTCTCTGACCATTGCCATTATTTTAAATCGACAAAAAATTGAAGTTTCATCTGTGTTCTGTTGAAATACTTCATAGTCCTACGATAAATATGACAGGAGAAATAGCAGAAAAACATATGTACCTCAAGGGATACTTCGAGAACTGCAAAAGGAGCAGGAATATATGGAAATCTGCATCACTGAATTGGCAATGGGGAAGAAAGTAAAAGAAGACCAACAAACGTTGAGCGATTTGCAGACTAGGTTGGAATCCATTGCAGCTGAATTCAACGAGACAACGATTGACCTAGAATGGAGTTCATATGAGCAATTGCTGATAATATTGACGTTTAGTAATAAAAATTGTAATTTAAAATTCATAAATTGATAATTGAATTTAGTCGGGGAGCCCACTTAAGGATAAATTGCACCCCCCCCCCCGCCCGGGTCGATACTCCGGGACAACTTTTTTCATAAAGGGGGAGTCCTAAGGAACATTTCTAGCCCTTATACTCATAGAACAAAGTGGCCCTACTTACAAAATGGCGGCCATTTTGATTGACAGGTCAGCCGAAATCGCTGATTTTGCGTTCCAACATAGAACTTGCATAAAAATTTTCAAACTATACGAAGGTAGATCGAAAGATCAAGCAAAAATTTATCACCTGTCAAAATTTTCAAGTACTAAAGTGCGTTTTTCGATTTTTGGTGAATTTTTGAAAATCAAATTTAGGCCAAAAATGAGGGAAAAAATCAAAATCTTACCAAATTGACCAAGAAAGCTGAAATTTGGGATATACCCTATTTTCGACCTGCCAAATCGATTGGAAACTGTTTCAACTCGTTTTGAGTAGTTCCGGAGCCTCCAGCAGATTTTTAAAACTCGAAATTACCACATTTTTTAGACAAGGGCTAGAAATGTTCCTTAAGACTACCCCTTTAAGAAAAAAGTTGTCCCGGAGGATCGACGGGGGGGGGAGGGGTGCAATTTATCCTTAAGCGGGCTCCTCGACTATTATTCGTTTTATAAAATTAGCTTCTTTACTCGAAAATTCGTGATCATTATAATATATGTATATTATTTATTTCAATAAAAATTATACTGGAACGTTTCTATTCGTTTCCGTTCGTCGCCCTTTTTTCTGCGGAGAAATTCAAAGAATGTAATCCTAGGTACATTTTTCAACGCCATTAAATATCACTTTTTTACCGAATCGCCCATTTTTGAGTCATTTTGAAAAAATCGTTATACTTTTCAAACTGACTCTCACAAACACCTCCTTATGCGTAGACATTTTTGCAGCAAGGTATGAAAAAAATCACACAAAAAAATCGCCAAGAGCTGAGCAAACTTCGGTAGAACATCTCCACCGGTGCAATTCACAGGCACGACACCAATTTAGAAAAATGCAATAAGCAAAGGTCATCCTCTCATCACCATCGGTACTTCGCCATAATCCAAAATATTCGGCCACTTAATATGATTGTTATTATAACTGTACATTTTGCCCATCAATAAAAAAAACACCACACCACGTAAACGTGAAAAACTCATCAAAACGCCGCCAGTTATATA
The DNA here is from genome assembly GCF_950023065.1 of Planococcus citri. Lineage (NCBI taxonomy): Eukaryota > Metazoa > Arthropoda > Insecta > Hemiptera > Pseudococcidae > Planococcus > Planococcus citri. The sequence continues at coordinate 29,954,865 of NC_088678.1, read as the reverse complement.
CGTGGTAGTTATCAGACAGAGCTGCGAGTTTATAAACACATTATATCTTATTACGAAAAAAAAAAAATCGATAAAAATTCGAACATCTACATGAAAAATCTTATGACATGCAACTCTTCCAAGCACACAGTGTTGTAGAAGACGTAAGGTATCTCTCTATACGAGGGGTATGGTATAATAGTATAAGAAGTAGATGATATTTGTTGGCACGCAATGCAATATTGTCAGTTCGATGGGAACACGAGATGATAATAACGGGTCTGGGGTTGCAGTGTTTATTAAGAAAGAAGAGTGTAGGGGGAAAAGGTTATACTATGTCCGAAAGTATTTCAACATTTTGAACAACAACAACTACATACAAAAAAAAAAAAAACAGTAGTTGAATTGGAGTTTTACTTATTATACTTTAATGATACAGAAGGCCAGTTTCAAACAACCTGAATACAAAATATCGAAAAATACCAATGAATGTATTTAGGAGTACACGATACCTACGTGCAGATAATCCGCTACCTACGTAGAAAGAATTTCATATTTTAAAAAAAATGCACAGCTTTCGACGACCAATACATCAAGTTTTTTAAAAAATGATAAAAATATGTAGTCTAAACGTCAAGTTGAGAAAGAGCTCCAGATAATAAATTGTACCACTACCAATTTTTCTGTTGGCATCAATGACCAAAGTATGCCATGGAGAAGCACGTGGTAGTATTGTTTGTACGAAAAAAAGTGGCAACACTGATTTCTATCATATCACCAAAAAGCCATTCAAAACCTCCAACTATGCATAAAAGTTCCATTTTGATAGGTATCGCGGTTATCGAGTAATTCACTGCAGAAAGGGATGATATTTCAAGTTCACTGAAAATTTTTACACCCCCTAGCAGCCTTTAAAAAAGGAGTAGAGGGCTGCGATTTGCGTCATTGGTCTCCCTTCGGAACAACTTTCCACAGGAATTTTTTTTTAAAAAATCGCCGACCCCCCCCCCCAATCCAGCCAGTCGAATTGACGTAGAATGACCCAAAATCATCAAATCATGAAAATGATCAATTCAACGTGATCAGTCTACCTGAACAACAAATAAACCATATAACATAGGATTTTTTTCAATTTTCAGGTCATTTTGAAGGTCATTAGAGGCGATGGAAGCATCAAATCAAAAAAAAATTGATAACGAAATGAAAGAAGGGGGAAGGAGCAATGAGGCGTTGGAAGTATCGGATCGAAAAAATGAGTCGATATTCGTATTCAGCATCCTCAAAAACATATAAAACGATATGTCACATCATATTTTCCATTTTATTTGAACATTTTGACTAAAATTTTGAGGTTTTGACCCCCTCTCAATCATGGTTTTGCGAATTCTATCACGAAACGTTTGTACTTAGTTGAAAACATCTCGTAAAAATGTAAGCTTTTTGAATTTTTTTTCGAATTTTCAAATTATAACTCCAAAATTTGTGGAGGTTTTTCAAAATTTAACTTTCAAAAAAAATCAATTTTGAAATCAAAAAAAAAAATAAATGCGAAGAATTCTTCAAGTACTGTATTTTAAAACGCTATAAACAGATTTCCTCTAATTTTCAGTAATCACGAGCCAATTAGATTATACAAGTCTATGCATTTTGATGAAAAATTCAAATCATCGAAAAAATACATCACAAAGAGTAGAGGAGGTGGTACCAATGATGACGATTTCCTTATTCCTGTATGAAGGGAACTTGAAAAAAAAACATAAATCAATTCGAAGCCAAACCGGAGGATCTAAACCAAAAATGTGACTGATTTGACATGAAATGAGCAACTCCGTACAGAACACAAGATAAATTTGGTTCAGTTTACAGTTCGAAATGTTGATAAAAAGAGATAATATTCTGTTATCGATGCAAACTTCAATTCATTCGATTTCAATTCAAATTACATTTCCTCTTGAAAAAAATTCAAACACCTATAAAACTTTCCACGTAGGAAAGTGGAATTCGGTATTAGAAGTAACATTCGTGATTCCATTTCAAAACCATACGAGACTCGTCATTCATATTATCGCACACTTGATACTTTTTCTACAATCAATAGTTTCTATTTCGGCTGCTAAAATGAAAAATTTCACGAAAAACAAAACATCATTACAACATCCAAAAAAAAAAAAACCCAAGTCCAGTTGAATGAACGAAATCTCATCAAACGTATTCAGTCTAGTTAGGTATACGATACTGAACTACAACGGATGGAAAACACACATCGAAGTAAAAATACACCATTTAAAAAACTAACTTTATTATCAAGTTTTAAGATTAACAACTTTTAAAACTACGAATCTTCGAACATAAATAAATGTACAAAAATAGCAAATAAAAAAAATCTTCTCTAGGTACCTAGGGGGTGGGGGGGGGGGTAAAGTTGAGGAAAATACACGTTTCTTCTCGCGTATCTGCCTATAAAAATTTGTAACGTTACAAAATCAAAATTAAAAACAACTCGATGTAAATTTTTAAAACTTTTAAAATACAAAATTTAAAAAATCAATTAATTTTAAAACACATGCACGATACAATAACAACTCGTTAATAAATATTCTTCCATACCGAAGTAACAAACACGTCGGCGTGATTTTCAATACATTCGTATTCGAGATTAATATTTTTCAGATGCCTTTTAGAAGCGTGTTTGATTTTTTTACCTTTTTTCTTGCGTATTTCAGGATACACTGGGTCTTCGTAGAAGTCATTGTAATCGTAGTCTTGGTAATTGTTTTCGATATTATTAATAGATTCGTCCGAAGAATAAACAGGGTCGACTTTTTCCAACCTTTGGTATTTTTTGATTCGCGTATCGACTTTCAATTTAGGTTCTTTTCTACAACTCAGCACGTTGGTTGAATTGGCGAGAACTTTGGGAGTTTTCTTCAAAATATCGGCGTAACTTATCACGTCAACTTTCTTCAAAACATCGACGTCACTTGGATTAACCTCGTTAGGTGTTTGGTCATCGACGTGATTTTCTTTTTCGGTGACATTTTCGCAAATCGTAGGCGGCTCGTTTTCTATTTTATCGACGTTGATTGAAAATTCATCGATGGTTATCGTCCATTCGGGGAGTTTGTTTTTGTCACATTCGATTTGAGTCGAATCGTCGTCGGCGTTCGTAGATGAAAAATCATCGGTGAAATGTTTTTCTTCTGTTGATTCAATTTCAGAAGTTTCTTCGCAAATTGACAACGGGTCGTTGAGGTCGGTGAATGCGATTAGGTTTTGATTTTCATCCAGGTTCGAAGGTACGATAAATTTGTCATTTTGTTCGTTCGATTCGACATTCGATATCTCCGAATCGCACGTAGACCCGAAATTCGAACCTTCGATTTCAACGATGCAACTATCACGGATTGAAATCGATTTTTCAGAACTATCGCTCGAAATGGAGTCGTCATTTTGTTGCAAATGTAGCGATTCGTTTTGACTGCTCGAGTTAGGCATAGTGACGATTTCATCGCAGGGGGTAATAACGTCGTCCCAATTCACCATCGAGTTATTTTCACACGTTTCGATGATCGTTTCTAAATTTCTATCGTTACTTTGAATTTGAATAAGTTGCTGGGCGACTTTAATCGCCTGAACGACGTCGAAATTACTATTATCACTATCGATCGTGTACTCGGTGATCAACGGGGTATTCGTAAACTCTTGACAATTTTCTATCGTATCGATACATTGGCATAGGTTTACTGGTTCAACAACAGCAGCAGAAAGATCGCTACTTACCTCAGTAGAGATGCTTTCGGCGATGGTAGGCTGTTTAGAGACAGTCTTCGTCGTAATCGAAGCATTTTTCACCATTTTGGAAATGGGCGAAATTTTTATGCTCGGTTTCAATTTAGAAGAGCTGTCGATCTTATTGGAAGACGACGATATCGTCTTGAGTGGTGATTTGAGTATACTGGTCGGTTTCTTAACCGAAATACTCGACACGATTGGGTTTATTTTGACATCTTTGGTTTTCTCAGGAGAGCTGGGCTTCACTTCACCGGTAGCTTTCGGTTTTAAAGGCGATGATATCGATTTAATGAGCGGCGATCCTGATTTGATCGGCGATGAGATCGATTTAGGCGACGACGAAGCTGATTTAATCGGCGATGAGATAGATTTAGGCGACGACGACGACGAAACTGATTTGATCGGCGATGATATCGACTTAATCGATGTCGAAGTTGATTTGATCGGCGACGATATCGATTTAATAGACGACGATGCCGATTTGACCGGCGATGATATCGATCTAACAGGAGACGATGCCGATTTGACCGGCGATGATATAGATTTAACAGGAGACAATGTCGACTTGACCGGAGATGAACTATTTTTGGCCACCGGATTTGGTTTAGCTGCTGGTTTTAAAGCAGCTGGAGCAGAATTCGCGTTCGTCTTGCTGACCGGAAGAGGAGTAACTTTTTTCGCACCACTGAGAGGTTTTTGCTCCGGTGTTTTCAGCGTTGTTGTAGGTTTAACGACGATGCTTCGAATCGGTGATTTAGCTTCAGCAACAGGACTTTTCAACGCAGGAGAAACCGTCTTAGTAGTCGAATTAACACTGGGTTTTGTACCGGTCGATTTCGGAGAAGATTTTTCTACCTTGCTGGGCGATTTTTCAGCTCGAATCGGAGATTTCGTCAGCGTCGACGTGGCTTTCATTTTAATCGGAGAGGCCGGAGCTGTAGGCTTTTTCAACGACGAATTAACATCAACCGGTTTCTTGGCAATTGGCGACGATTTTCCGGTAAGACTAGATGCAGGAATTTTACCAACTGGAGAAGCTTTCACCGGAGTAGGAAAAGTTTTCACGAGAGTCATTTCTGTAATTAAGAACAAATCGTTAATATCACCATCGTAAGATAATTTTGAAATATAAGTAGGTATGAACAAAAACGTGTCTAGATTGTCGTAAAAAATGAATTACTTTTGTTCAAAAAAAAAAAAACCTAAACAGACACGTCTTACGTAAAAACACCTGAAAACTAGACAAATAACGACGAATTGTTTTCTAAAAAAAGAACATTTTACAGTAATTTGATCGAATCATCATGTCAATTCGTGCCATTAAAACAAAATCACGAACGTGTTGGTATAAATATGATGCAAATTGAACAAAAAGAACTTACCGTGGATGGATTATTCGAAGTAAAATAGAGATATTTTTCGCGAGAATGAAATGAATAAATTCACTAATATTATTCTTTCGCAATAAATGTTGCAAAAAGATATAAAACTTCAGCAAATTATAAAAATCACTAGATACGTAAGCAAATTACAACGTAATTGAAACGGAATCAATAAATCGCATGTATCACAACGGTATCCAATAAGCAAATGATCAAAGTTACGTATGAAAATGAACTGTCGTAGATGAAAAGGCGGGGAATTTCCTGTAAGCCGAACAATTGTTCAGATTATCAACATGACGAAGCTATTTTCATTTTAAATCCTGAAAAGAAACCTAGACGATAGATTTTCGTATAGGTAACGCGCAAGTACAAACACACTACGATAATTTATTGTGTTATGTATTGAAATTCGCTATAAGTAGAGGTACGTTCATTTCATGATATAACATGAGTGTAGAAATTAATACGTCGTCGTATTTGTCAATAAAATAACGACCCGTGGAATTGCGCATCATGTAAACAAATTTCAAACCGTTCAATAACATTTTAATAAGCAAAAAGAACAAGCGAGTTGAATCTTGGCTAGAAAAAGTTCTCGAAACTTGGTTCTATTTTTATTATTCATTTGCCAAACGTGTGATTTGATTATCGAGAACAGAACAAAAGATACCTATGCACACGTTGAAAGTCTTCGGTGAGCTTTTAGCCGATGTTTTTTCGATTTGATTTCATTTAGGTAAATAGCGAATCAAATCAAGTTGGCTTTTTTTGTTGCAATCACCTACTTGACTGACTCATTACAAACCTTTTCGTTCTTTTCACCAGTTCTTATCTTTCTCTTGGTTGAATATGAAGAACATTTATTCCCTAGGTAGTAGGTAGAGGTACTAGGTAGTTCACTACTTATGTACATGTAGGTAACCAAGTACGTATCTAATCTACGTACATCTGTAATTTTTTTTCTTCGAATAAACAAATGGATCGCAGATGTCCATCTTCCTACCTACCTATACACTGTCTTATGACAGTATCTATGATGTTAAAATTCACGCTAGACAAGCATTTAAGTAGTTCTGACTTTTCCAGTACTTGGACGTGATGACTCCAGCTCATCAAATGCTAAAATTGATGATATGTTCAAAATTTCGTTAACCCAAAAAGTGACAAAACGCAAAAAAAACATTTCAATGCACAGAAAAATTTCAAAAAAAAAAAATAATAAAATAAGCAAACAAAACTAGAATGTTAGAAATTAGAAATGTTCTGGTTTTCAATTTTAAAAAATTGAACCACCAACTTTGAAATTAATTTTTGATAAAAAAGCGAGACTTTTTGAATATTTTGGGCAAAAACGCGAGAATTTTGGAATATTTTTAAAAAAGAAATTAGTAAAGCTTTGAAATTCTTGAAAAAAAAACGATAAAGTATTTTCAGAAATTTTGTTGAAAAAAGATATTTCTTTACAATTTTTAGAATAAAAGCAAAACTTTTAGTATTATTAAGACAAAAACCTGTAACTACCCATTTTTAGCAAAAAGCAGGAATTTTTAGGAATTCAATTTTTGACAAGAGAGTGATACTTTTTGGAAACTTCTGGCAAATAACTACCTATAAGCAAGGCTTTTACACGATTTAAAAAAAAAATTAAAAAGCAAAAATTTGACGACTGTAGCAAAAGTTGGATATTTTTGGGAATTGTTGGCAAACAAATTCGATTTTTTTCGTAAAATTCGACTGTTTTTCTCTATAATGTTTGGCAATTTCAAGTAAAACAGCAGAGTTATCGATTGCTAAAAAGCTAGAATTAATTAGCAATATAAGCGACACTTTTGGACAATTTTTTAAAAAAGTGTAACTTTCAAGATTTTTTTTTCAAGAAACTTGAGAATTTCTGCAAACTTTCGATAATAACAAGAATGAAAGTTCAGCGAAAAACAGGAATACTGATACAGTTTTCGCAATCTTTGTTAAAAATGGAAGACTTTCTCTGGTCAATTTTTTGGTTAACAAGTGAAACCTTTTGGCCTTTTTTGAAGCAAAAAAACGGGACTAATCTATTTTTTTTAAAACTGGCACTTCTCATGCAGCTTTTGTTGCAAAAAAGAAACAATTATTGTTACAAAAAAAAAAAAAAAAAAAAACGAGACTATTCAAAAATTTCGACAAAAAGTGAGATTTTTGGCAATTGTAGCAAAATGCAGTTGAAAATGCATTGCAGCCAGTTGGAAAACAATAAAAAAGGATATAATCTCAAAAATTATCCACTTACCGATATTATTAGAATTTTTTTCTTTAAAATGTACCATAATATTATGAATAAAATTAAATTTTAGAAAATTCAAAAAGAAATAACTTCAGCAACCAAAATTCTAGAAAAAGTAAACAAAAGTTATATTTCTTAGTAACTTTAGTAGCTTGGACACTTTAAAAAAAAGTAAGCGAATACAAAGCCCTGAATGGTGTTAAGAAAAAAATTATTCTTAAAAGAAGTAAATTTCAGCTTGCTAACTCCATTTTATAAAATGTTGTGGGAATTTCAAGTTTCAAAAATCTGGTGGAGACTCCAAGTAATTTTCAAAAAGTCACTGTAGGCTCCAAAATAACTTGAACCCACCTGAAGTCGTGTTCAGAGGATGTTAAAATTGAAGTGCAGAGTAAATTTCGGCTTTCCATCCCCGTTTGATGAAATGTTGAAAAAATTTCAAGTTTCAAAAATCTACTGGAGGCTCCAGTAATTTTCAAAAAGTTGCTAGACGCTCTAAAACAACTTGAAATCCATCTGCAATTGACTTCGTGGTGTATTGAAATTAGTTCGCAGGGTGAATTTCGGCTTTCCAACTCCATTTGATGACATTTTGTGGGAATTTCGAGTTAAAAAAATCTGCTGGCGGCTCCAGAACTACTCGAAACGGTTTGAAACAGTTTCCAATCGATTTGGCATATCGAAACTAGGGTATATCCCAAATTTCAGCTTTCTTGAACAATTTGATAAAATTTTGATTTTTCCCCTCATTTTTGGCTCAAATTTGATTTTCAAAAATTCACCAAAAATCGAAAAAGGCACTTTGACACTTGAAATTTTGACAGGTGATAAACATTTACCTGATCTTTTGATTTACCTTTGTAAGGTTTAAAAAATTTCGTGCAAGTCTCATGTTGGAACGCAAAAAATGGTCGCCATTTTGAAAGTGGGACCACTTTTTTTTTGAGTACAAGACTAGAAATGTTCCTTAGGACTCCCGCTTCAAGAAAAAAGTTGTCCCAGAGGATCGACGGAGGGGGGGGATGCAATAGATTCTTATGCGGGCTCCCCGACTATCAATACAGAAAATATCATAAGACCCGTATCCAGTAATCAGTTGTCAAGGGTCGTCCCACAGTACATACATTACTTTCAACTGGTACGTAAAATTAAAAATTAAAAAAAAATCTTTTCATCACAGAGTGGGAAAGAGTTCATTTTGGAAGAATTTCAATTCTGCTCAGTTGTACTTCCTTTGCAGGGTTGGTTCTCTACGTGTAGACTATCTTTGTCTACATAGTCTACGTTTGTCGTGTAATCTATGTAAACTTCATGTAAAGTAGACTTCCTGTAGACTACGTGTAATGTATGTCAACTTCGAAGTTGTGTATTCCCAAATAATCTCCCTTCTTGCTAAAAATTTGTCGTTTTTTTTTTCAAAAAATTACCCTCACTTTTTAAATGAAAAACTGAAGAAAAAAAATCTTGCATTTTCGACAAAGATTGTGAAAAGGTATAATTTTCTTACCAATAATTGACAATGTCTACTTCTGCTAAAATTGTCAGTTTTGCTTTTCTCAAGTTTTTTTTTCTTTCCAAACGTTGTCAAAAATAAAGTACCTACTTGCTCGTTTTTTTTTCAAAAATTGAAGAAAATTCTTGTTTTTTCAGCCAAATTGCTGAAAATTTTCATTTTTTGCAAAAACTTGAAAAAGCCATTACTTTTTTTTTACAAATTGTTCAAAAGTTTCATTTTTTTTACCCAAGAAATGCAAAAATCTCGTTTTTACTAGGGTAAAAGCAGGTAATATGGGGTTGCTAGTAATACGGGGTACCCGTTTTTTTCGTATTCTGTGGGTGCTATCCAACAGGAAAAAATTTAAGGAGTGTTTTTAAATGATTCTAAGATGATCTGATCAGACCCGGAGGCGATTGGTCACGTGTACTCTTTTTTATTCGTTGGTGGTGACTTTTTCATGCAACCCCAAAACAGATACGTCAAGTTTTTTGAACGTTTTCGCGAAAAATACATACTTTTTTGAAATTTCAAGTAGAGTGTCGGAAAGAGCCATGATTTTACTATCTATTTCATACTTTACTTTTTCAGTGAGTCGTTTTTCTGAATTGAAAAAAAAATAGAACATTTTTGGCGTTAAAATTTTCACATGCTGGTAATATGGGGTACCTTGTTTTTTTGCAGATTGTTGACATATTCTGAACCAAAACACTAACAAATGTAAAAATTATGAATAAAAATAATTTTTCCTGTTTGTTTTATTCGTTTATTTTCATTTTTACAAGTACTTCATGTTATCTGCCATTTTTTTGGTGAATTTTCAACAATTTTTTCGAAAAATCAAAAAATTATGAAAAAAATCATGGGAAACCATGGTTTGTGCGTGAAATGAATGTAAAAACTGGAAAACATTTTTGTTTGGCTTTTCAAAGGTCATTTCATTGTAGTTTTTATTGGTACCCCATATTACCTGCACTTTTTCAAAAATGTCGATTTTGAACTTTTTTTTCAAAAAAAAAATTAAAAATAGTAAAAATTATTTTTAGTAGCCACAACTTTTATCACAGATGGGTAAATGTTTGAATTTTTGAATGTCGCAAAAATTTTCATTTTTCATCAATTTCTCTCCATTCAGGAAGAGTTTGAACTTATGTACCCCATATTACCTGCACTTACCCTACTAGAAAAATTAGGGAAATGCTTTTCCTTTGTGAGAGATTCGTATTCTCTCTTTTCAGCTCGACAAAATTGCCGAAGATTTTCACATTTTTTCAAGAATTACCTACCCAGAAGTCGTTTTTCTGCCAAAAATGATCAAAACCTGAAAAATATTGCTTTTTTGCCAAGTAGGTATGTTTTTTTAACTCGGATTCTCAAAAATTTAGTTTTTGAAAGTTTTTTGAATCTCTTTTTTGAACATCGTTTGGATTTTAACCACAAATTTTTAAAATCTTCTGCCAAAATCCATGTAAACAAGCCATCAGCTAAACGCTGATTACAAGAGAGTTTTTGCTGTTTTCAAATTTATTTAAATGGATTTAATCGGAAATTCACAAAACAAAACACTAACTATAGACATCAATACGCTTTAAACTTTAAAATTTTTACGTTTCCATTTTTTTCGATTCATCAACATTTTTTTCTTCTCCGTCAATTATTTGTGCATATTGCTTAGCATTTTAATAATTAAAATGCTACGACGACGACGACGACGTTGACGACGACGACGATGACGACGTTGACGACTATGAAAAAGTGGTTACAATAGAGTTTTTTCGCGCTCCGCGCAAAAACTCTAAAAAGGCTTTAATTCTAAAACAGAAAACAGTTTTACTTTGTAGTTTACATAGTTTACATAGTCTACAATGTCTACATGTAAACTATCGTTGTCTACAATAACGTTGTTTACACGTAGACAACGTGTGTAAAGTAGACTATATAGTCTACTTGCCAACCCTGTTCCTTTGTCACAAGAACCTCCAAAAACTGTCCAAATAAAGTGGTACCGAACAGATCAAAAGAGGAATATTTTTCATCCCGAAACTTTCTCTCTAATAAAAAAGTAAAAAAATAAAAATTTGGGGCAAAATTTAAAAAAAAAATTGAAAATTTCACCAAATTTATTGGAAAGCTGAAATTAGGTAATCGACCTGCTTTCGATCCACCAATTCGGTTAGAAACGATTTTGAACTTTTTGAGCAGTGCTGGATGCTCCAATAACAGATTTTAAAAACAAGAAATTGCCATTAAATTTCACCAAATGAAACTGGAAAGCCAAAATTCACTCTGAACCTCACTTTCAAACTTGCCGAGTCGATTGGAGGTGATTTCAAGTCGTTTTGGAGCCTCTGATCATTTTTTGGGAAATTCCACTTTTCCAAGATACGCCATAAAATCTATCCGTATCAACTTGAGCACGAGTGATCGAGATTGGAGCATGTGGAAACAAATTCAAATTTATTTCATTTTCATTTTAACAATACACAGTAACTCATACACAAATTAATGACACCCCTGTGAGTAATCGGTCTGAAGGGTCACCAACAATCCTGAACCTCAAGCAAAGGCGCTAAAGTTCATAGGTATGGATAATTGGATAGATTTTATAGCATTTTTTACAAAACTGGGATTTCCAAGAAGTCGATGGTGGCTCCAAAACGCTTTGAAACCACTTCCAGTCAACTCAGAATTTTGAAATTAAGGTGCAGAGTGAATTTCGGCGCTCCAATTTCACTCGAGGTGAATTATTTGAAAATTTCAAGTTTAATCGGAAAATTTGGAATGTGTTAGCCCCTTCGGAAAGAAAATTTTTCGCTATCTAGTTATTTAAATAAAAGAAAAATACTCGTATTAGAAATATAAAGTTTAGCTGAAGATCAATTTGATGAAATCTGCTTTTTCATTTTCAATTTTCACCCTTTCGATTTTCAAAAATTCGTCAATATCGAAAAATGCATTTCAGTGGGTGATGTTTTTTACATATGTAGTTTTTCGATTTACTCGTAGTTATGTATATTCGAGTCAAAAATGTCAAAGACAGAACTTGAGATAGTAAAAATAAGCATCAGTCACTAGTAAATATGCCAAATTTTCACCACCCTGAACATTTTCAACTCACACTGCCTCTGCTATCCAATAGTTCGCAATTTTCACAATTGCAATACCTACAAAAATAGCTCCAAGGGTTACATAACACCGGTGGAAAAAAAACTGCTATTTATGTTACAAATCCACCTCTCACGCTACATTATCTGAAACTATGGCTACACAAATACACCACCGCTATCGTAAATAATCCACCTACGAGTACTCCTTCAATCAATTGCCATAAACGCAACAGCCATTCATCAAACGAGCGCCGAAACAAAAATTAAACCAATTTCACGCTCGCACGATATATTCCTAGTTATAAACCAGTTAACACGCTCTCTCACCTGTTACAATATCTACGGCTGACCAGGTATTCGGTATTTTTTTCCCTGCTACTCTCTACTCGGCCCATCTATATCATTCAACTCGACAACGAGCCATATACAAGTCGCGCGCGTCCGCACGCCGCTTATTTCCTCGCGCGAAAAACCAATCGCTCCGGGCGTATCGACCATAATATTCTACTGGTACGAAAAAAAAGGCCGGAGAAGAGAGAAAAAAAACTCACGCGAATATAATGCACCTTCGATAAAATGTTTGAAGTGTTGGCAATCGCTCAAGGGATATTCAATAATACCTCCTCGAGATTGTATAAATAAATCAACTTCGAAGTAGCGCGTTTACAATATACAACCACATCTCGCCGCTTAATTCCTTATACAGAATAGCTTTCTGGACTCTGCTCCTATATACTGTATTATCACCTTCGCAGCCTATGGAATCGCATTCGCCGAGCAAATCCGCAACAAACCCATTGCTGCTGGAGCAAATATGTATTATTCTTATACTATACAGCAGTGGTGAGTGGATGGATTCGTTTGGACGCGCGTCTGCATTTGCGACGATCCGATGCGATGTGCCCATATAGTGTTGTATATATGCGTGTATATCTTCGCAAAGTAGAAGCTCTTCTTTTTTTATTATCATTTTTTTTTTACTCAGAAAAGTCTGTGTGAAGGCGGTTAATTAATGCACGGAGGATATTTGCATTAAAGTGCATTCTTGTAGAAGTAAGCAAGAGGTGGCTTTGTCTGTTTATAGTTCAGACTTCTGATGTCGTTTATGTTACCAGTCTACCAGTTACATGTTAATTCTTTGCTAACTGTATACTACCACTTAAGATTCTTACAGCAGGTTACTGATACGTGTGGGTAGTTGGGACAAAACACACAGTATCTCTCGATGAAGTATTGTTGTAATCTGGAATTTATGCAGAAGTGATTTAAACAGCACAGGGACATACTGTTTATCGATGTATAATTCATACACCGATGAATAATTCCATTATTTTTTTTTGTTCAATTTTTTTATTTGTTTTATTTGACTGTCCCTTTTGGTTTTGTTAAGCAAAGAGGAATCTCTGACTTCGAGCCACGGTTCAAATTTCAAAATTGTAATAATTGTAGAGTAGGTAATTGGGGGGGGGGGGGGGTTCAATCTATTGAAAAAAGTTATTTTTTGAAGACTGTTTTGAACTTGAAATCAAAAAATAATCTCCACTGACTTCAGAGCAAGTCAAATAAAAAGCAGTTGAAGCCCAAGACTACGAAAAATTTGAAAGTGTCTTTAAATTTTTGAAAGGCCAAGATTTTAAATCTGATACGTAACTTCACTTGAAGAAAAATTGAGCTGTCAGAGCAGGTTAGGATAATAAGGGTGTAAAAATTGTAACTTAGTGGGGAGAAATTTCAAGGTTATCACTGATTGTAGTGCAGTACGTTCGACTTTTTCAAAGAAAGATCTCATTCCACGAATTGGTCGATGGTGGCTTCAGTTATCAAAGTATACTTTCGAAATCGAGTACCAACCAGGTACACATATGAGTCATGTTGATGCTCTTAGCCGTAACCCAATAACAATAGAAATGTTATCTATTGACGTAAGTCATGATGATTGGGTCTTGGTGGCACAAAAACAAGATGATCGGTGTACTTATTTACTCAAGGTGTTATCTAGTATTCCGAAATGTGAAAAACTGAACCATTTTTGCAGATCAGATTTTGATTAAAATGGCTAATCAATTTGCAACCAGGTAACTTTCAATGGCTTGCTGCCTCTTATCTTCAATTTTTAGGTTATAGTTGGCTACCAAGCCAATGAGTAAGGGGCAAAGGGATTGTTGTACATATGAGAGGCATTATTATGTATTATTATTGTTGTATCGTACGTTGTCGAGTGAGCTCGCATTGTAAAATAACTTTATTAAATAAAACGTCTTTATGAAATCTAAACCCTTTGAGAAGCTCACTTTTGAGTTAGGGACTGGTTTCCGAATTTAAATCAGAGCCATCGAAAAAAATATAACTTGACACGAATATCACTTATTACGATGGTTCAAATAATGCAAATAGAACTTTTACCCGAAGCGGATTTGTCACACTAAAATTGAACGAAAATGATTTCAATGTGTAACTAAGAGGAACTTATGGATGAAAAAATTGCATCAAACACGACTCAGCTACTACATAGAACCTTGAATAAACTTCATTAATACGAAGCAAAATTTTAGATGCTGATTTCAACTTTCAATTTTCGTTTAATTCAAATAATATAATTAAACACATTTTTATTTCCTATGAATATAATAAAAATTTGCCCTAGTTGAGTTAGAGGGCTGAAATTAATTCCATATCCAATTTTCGACTGTCTAAATTTATTAGTGGTGATTTCAATTCATCAACAGACAAAATTTCAAGTGCTTGAGTGCATTTTTCGACTTTTGATGAAATTTTGAAAATCTAAAAATCCAAAATGGGGAAAAGTCAAAATTTTACCAAAGTAACCTAGAAAGCTGAAATTTGGTGTACACCTTATTTTTGAACCCCCTAAACCGATAGCAAACGTGAGAAGTTCTGGAGCCACCAGCAGATTTTTAAAAGTTGAAATTTCTACAAAATTTCATCCAATGAAGTTGGAAAGCTAAAATTTATTTAATACCCAAATTTTGAACAATACATAAATAAGTCAACTGAAGGTCGTTACGAGCCACCCTGGCGCCTCCAGCCATATTTTGGAAATTCCAGTTTTCAAAAAAATATCATAAAATCTGTCAAAATGAACTTCAGCACTTATAAACGTGACCCACTGGATCAATTACACATCAATTTATCAAAATTGATTTCAGTCCATTTAAATCTTTTTTCAATTTTCAATCGTGAAATCGCTCGAGAAAAAACGTTTTTGAACTGGCTGAAACCGATTTCGAAAAAAATGATAGGGTGTATAATCGGTCAAGTAGGTCACTCGAGATAAAGTTGAAATGTACTGATTTAAAGACTTCTTTTTTCAAAAACTGAAACTCTCAAAATACAGTTGGGAGGCTGCAGAACAGCTTGTTGAAAATACATTCAATTGTCTTAATCAAGTTGAAATTAAGGTATATAAAGTAAGTATTAGCTTTTCAACTCCATTGGATACGATTTTGTGGAAATTTCAAATTTTATAAAATCTGCTGAAGGCTCCAGAACTGTTCAAAACGGTTTCCAATCTACTCACGAGATTGAAAATAGGGTATAGATATCCCGTTTCAGCGTTCTAGATCAATCAAGAAAGATTTCAACTTTTTCCCTCATTTTCGGCTCCAATTTGATTATCTAAAATTCACTCAAAATCGTAAGATCCACAAAAGCCTCCAAAATTTTGGCTGATGATGCATTTTTATATGCTGATGCTCATAGAATTTGGCTTTGCCCGGTTCAAAAATTTTTCCGCCAAATTGAAATACCTCCCTCGATTGTGAGGGATTGAAGGTGAATTTCATCTTATATGAAAGCAGGTCAACCAAAACGTCTTTCATAATTATGTGAGATTATTAAGTATTTAAAAATGGGAAATCTAAAACTCAAAATGGAACAAAAAGTAACCCCTCACTGAATTTTAAAAAGTCAAAAAAAGTTAAGTAAATGGCGACACAATTTGACAATATTGATCAAGAAGATCATAAAGATGGATACTTTCAGACAAAATAACAATTGATGAAATGCTCGAAGCGTTTAGGGGGTGGGGGGTCGATGCTCCTTGAAACAATACATCCCTAAAAAGCCATTCAAGTATGGAATTACGGTAAACATCCGAGTCGAAAATCCCCAAAAAAAGGATAAGATATTTTCGCACTAGATGATGTTCAAAATGTCCTCCATGATTGGTAGTAGGTACCAATTGAACAAGAATTTTTTCTTAATTACATAAAATTGTAATAAAAGTACAACACTGATAACAGAACGGTAAATGAGACCATGGCATGAAAAAGGTTCAGAAAAAGGAGGAAATACAAGTTAAGAGCTTACCTGTCACATCTTTTAATTTGAATGGCACAGCTCAACTTTCAGGTGAGGTGATGGATGTTGATTTCAGAAAAGCAAAAATTGAGCTTTTGACTAATGATATATAAGCAATCAATAATTATGATGATTGAAAGTGTCTAAAGAATCTGACCCAGATCAACAAATAGTTGATGAAGGATTCCTAGTTTAATTAAATTAATCTGAAACGAATACATAGCTCTAATTCCACTCAGAACGTAACCCTAGATCACTATTCTGAAAAATAACTGCGATATTCCTAGTGTGTTTTTTCGTTATTTTTTGTGATCTTGCTGAAATTGCAGTTGCATGCGAGGCCTGTGTATATTGTATAATAATGTTAGCGCAACATTATGTATAAAACGGGTTGCATAACCCGTATATTTGAAGGGGCATTTCAAAAATATTTAGTTTTATTCCTTTTTTTCAACTTTCTATTTTGGCAAATGAATTAGAATTTCTCTCCACAATTTTTTTCGACTAGCGGAGTGAAGCGACGCTAGTTACGTATAAAACATGTTGCATAACCCGTATATTTGAAGGGGCATTTCAATAATGTTTAGTTTTATTCATTTTTTTTCTGCTTAATTTCCCTCAACAATCTTTTTATCCAAATTTTTGGAAAACAACAGGTCTCTCTTCCTTTTTAAGAAGATGGCTGTAACCTCGCATCACCTATTTTCAAATTTCGTTAGCAACGTTAGTTGCTGCATAATTGATAGGTACATACCTACTTTTTTTAAAAGCTTTCTAAGCAATAAAAAATTGACCCGGAGTTGAATTTCCATGCAAATTTCTCAGTTTTTAAAATGGCATCTCGACAAAATATTCCCGACGATGATGAAGATAGTGGTTCTGAGTCTGATGGAGAACCGGATGAATTTGTACCGGATTTCCGAGTGCTGGGAAAAACGGGTATTGGTGGTCTGGACAAATAGTATCGACAACAAGAAGGATTCCGCAACGTAACATCATGTCGCGTCTACCAGGAAACAAACCTGCCTCTAAAAATTGTTCATTCTGTCAGAGAATTAAGCCGCCAAGACCAAACAGAAGAAGCCAAACTCGTTGCACTCAATGCTTCAAAAATTCGTATGCGCAGGGCATCAGCACAAAAAAATGACATGTCCGGATTGCTATAATTTATAAACTCGTAAAATAAAACATTTTTTGAGGTTCCTATTTCGAATTATCAATTTAAAAATAAAAAATAGCTTAATTGGAATAAAAAACGATTTAAAAATGTGGTAAACTTGAAAAAAAAAAAATTGAAAAAAATATGTCCCTTCAAATACGTGAGTAGGCAATCCGCCACATAGGTGATGTTGAAGCACTAGCATAGCGCAACAGCTATGGGGATGCGCGCAGCCGAAACATAATTACACTAAAACCGGCAGACGACTAAAAATCTCGTTGGGTACATTAGTACCCAGGTATAATGATCTGGGGGTAAAACGACAACTTAAAAAATTATCTCCTGCTGAACGAGCTATGTTAGAACAAGAGGGAGAGCTATAGTGAGCTATAGCATTGTCGAATGGGTCATATCTCACCACTTGTTGTTCTTAATACGCTGAAAAACATTACAGTTAGGGTTGATGACCTTATTACTTCAATGAATCTGTTTGTGTCTGTAGAAAAATGATTCAAGTATAGGATTTATTTGATGCACTGTAGCTCAATGGCGTATGGAATTGAATGGCGAAAGATTTGAACAATTTTTGTGAATTTATTGCGTGATAAGAGATTATGGAAGCTCTAAGGAAGCAAGTAAAAATAATTAGGTTATGCTTACATGATTGATAATTCATTTCTTTCTAAAAAGAAGGAAGAAGAATTCAAAGACCTTCAATCGCTGAATCAGCATTGATGCTGAGAACCAAACGAGTTCACTGGACAACAAGATGCAGAAAAAAGACAAAACAATTGGGATGACGATGATGAAAGTGACGAATCTTCCAGAAAAATATGCTGCGTCCTTGAAAGAATGGAAATTTTTACCCGCAGGTTCTGCAGAAAAATCAATTCACCTGTTCCCACTTCTGTATGAAAATCCCCTGAATCAAATTACATTTTCCAGCTTTATCTGGAATTAACCCCTTCCAACGGTCGGCGCACTAAGAATAATCACCATATTCAGAATCACGACCAGCTTCGATACTCAATCAAAGGATCACGCTGAACCTCCCTCTGGTTATGCATTTTCCCATGCAATACTGCAAATCCTCTCGACAGTGTGAAATTCGATATAAAAATCACACATACTCTCACATGCCATCGCTAGAGCGCCAGCCATCGTCACCGTGGTCGTCGCGCCGCCAACCAATTTACCCATTTAGAAAACGTAACACGATTTCATCACGACTCGATATTTATAGCCATTGTCAAGACTACTCACCACGTCGCCAGCACTCATGTAATTTAAAAGTCTTTTGTTTTAAACCAAGTAAAAACGCGTTTTCATCGGATAAGTAAAATTTGCGCGCAATTTTATGACTAGTCGTTGATACACGATGGATGATGTACAGCAGCCGTACCCAGCGGGTGGTATTTCTGTTGCATGTACTCATTTCAGTAGAAACAATAATTTAAAGCAGAAGGAAAAAATACTTTCATCAGTTGTTATAATGTACATAATACATATAGATAGAGGTATACGAGACGAGCATCGGCTGAGCGTATACAACACAACCAAGCAACGCGAAGTGTAATTAATATCGTCGCTGAAATTGTAAAAAATTAACAGCTCGTATTATTTTATTGCTTCGATATCGAAGATTAGTTGTACACGATTTTTTTTCCATGCTCGAGCTTTGCTTAGTGCATGGTCAGTGTGTGTTGAGTAGGTATCGTGATTCGATCAATCAACACCTTTTTTCACCTTCATTACTCCTTTTTCACTTTGAGTCATATACTCGTAGTAAGGTTAATGAGTTGTGGATCGTATTTTGAGCGATTTTTTTCAAAACAGAGATCATTGCCTTTTTTTTGCAATGAAAAAGGAGCCTCAAATTCATAGATTTTTTAATCGTGGCGAATACCTTCATAATTTGGAAACTGCTTCGTATTCGATCAAATTAGCTGTCATAAAATAGCTCCGAAAATCTCTACTCAAGGTTGGCCAGTCAGCAGGATTTTCTGAACCTTTGAAAAAACTAAACCAAATAAAAGACAACTTGGGAACCAGTCCAGAGCACTATTTCATTCAATTCAAGTTACGAGAATATGTGTAATTGAAGTTTTAAAAGGTCGACAAATGGGCCCTTTCTACGAAATTTTTTCAAAATTCCGGAAAAAAAGAGAAATTAATTTGATAATTTGAAGTAAGTCTTGTGTTCCTTGATTGTCATGTATTTTTGAATTGAAGTAATCTACTATAGGTTTAAATCGTTTTGTATGTATTATTTTAATTTCTAACGACCCAAATAGCAGTTGAGCTTCTTGAGAGGGGAGGGGGGGTTCTCGAAAAAGAGGAAATCAATTGCCATGGGATTGCCATTACGTGACAAAACTATATACTTAGGCAAAAGTCAATCGTTTGCCACATTGGCACAAAGTTGAAAGTTGAAATGCTGTCTCCTCATTGGTAAGAGCTTTGCCGTAATATTCCTTATCTTTTGCCATTAATACGCCTAGTGGCATTGGCAAAATGGTTGAAAATATGCTGAACACGCTCATTGAGTGCATGTCGTCAAAAGCTTCGAACTCCAGCTCCAATTATAATCCATTTTCCAAAATCCGTATGCCGATCTTTTCTGGCGACCATAAAACCTGGAGAAGTTACGATCTCTACTCTGCCCCAGACTATACGCTATCTTCAACTCCTTCTATCTTCAACTGGGAAGTACATGACGAAAATTTACTATCTGATCATCGTTTAATAAGATTCGAGGTAGATGTCGTTCACAAACACACCCCAAAAGTAAAAGTTTAAAATTGATCACGAACAGCTTCTACGTATATTATCCAAATCAAACATACCAAATTATCGACGAAAACGCTGACACCAACATACTAGATGTATATTGTCAAAATCTAGCCGCAACTTTATGCAACGCGGTCAAAGAAGTTGTTACCGAAATCCCTCAACAAATTGAGATCTCTTGGTGGTCCGATGATCTTGAATCGATTAAAACTTTATTTAAAAGGGCCATTCCACGTGAACTCGGCCAAGAAGTGATAAGGGGGTGTCGGCGACTTATTTGAAATTTTCTCTGAGGAAAGACCTTCCGAAGAGATTACCAATGTGTTGCCACTTTTCTTGTACGACAAATTCGCTCGAAAAGTTTCAAAACGTAAGTAGTTTTCACATCGTTCCGACTCTCAAAAAAATATATTATGGACAATTTTATGCCGAACAACACAATTATTAAAAAAATTGAAAGTTTACGAAAAAAGTATGATTTTTGATTTAAAACATGAAAAAAAGTTTCCACTGTTGAAGTTGGCCCATTTGACCCCTATTTTTACGTATCCGTTGAAAAAACTAAAAATCCCCCTTCACTCAATGAAATAAATTCATGACAAAAAAATCAAAATTAAAAAAAAATCCAATTTTCAATTCCAATTACAAAAGTTTGAATTTATCCAGTTGTCTCATTTTGACTTCTTTCTGACATTTGTCATGAAAAAGTTGATAAAAATCACACTTATAGCAAAAAAATTGAAATTCGTTTATTTTTTGAATTTTTTCGAATATTGATTTTTTTGTGATGAGTTTATTTCATCGAGTGAAGGGGGTTTTTAAACTTTTAGAACGGATACGTGAAAATAGAGGTAAAATGGGTCAACTTCACCAGTCAAAACTCTTTTTCATGTTTCAAATCAAAAAATCACATTTTTTTTACAAACTTTCAATTTTTTTAAATCAACTTTACGACATAATGCAATCCCAATTTTTGTGAGTCGGAACGATATGAAAACTACCACTTTGAAAAATTGATGCAGAGCTGGATGGAAACGTCAATTTTGCTCAACAAGCTTTTACAATGCTATCTCGTACAAAGAAAACCGAAACAAGATCCTTCAGCAGATAGCCAATGTGCATGAGAGATTCTAATAACGACCAAAAAGATGTAAAGCTGCCCAAATTGAATGTACCAAAGTTTTCGGGAAAGCAAGAAGATTGGCTTACATACCGAAACATCAAATTAAAATAGAATAATTATTCGCATTCGTACCTCGAAGGTGAAGCCCCGAGTCTGATTAAAAATCTGGATATTGCTGAGAATACATTATGTTGAGAAAATAAATAATCTCCACTATAATGATCCGCGCCAGCAAGTATAATCTCATCTGTCAGCGCTTTTAAATCAACCTTCGATGGAAAATCGAGCAACGTTAAAGCAAATTAATCGGATCTTTTTGACAGAATTTTGCCGCTTTTCAATTTATTGTCAAATTAACATAATTAGGTAATGGACCTTAATCAAAAAATCGGGTACTAAAAAAAAAATTGAAAAACTAAGTCCTGTTCACAAAGTCCTATAAAATGTTTAAAAAAATCTCTCTTTATAAAATTGAATAATGTGCATTCGATCTTGTCAAGGGGGAAGTTTGATGAATATGTCATGCCATAAGATTTGCTATAAGCAAATATATTATTGATTAATTATAATCACCTGTTTAGTGGGCTAGAAATTAGAATTAATTAAAAATTGGAATTCTTACATATAATATCAATTTTTATCAGTTTCATAAAATTCAACATTTTTGGAAGTTGTCACAAATTGTTGGCTGTGTAAACAATTGTCAACGCTGGTATGGGTATAAATATTCTTGATTTGCAATCCATTTGGTATTGTTTCATTTTGAATTTGGTACTGTTGGTAAACAAGTACTCTTTATC
The DNA here is from genome assembly GCF_950023065.1 of Planococcus citri. Taxonomy (NCBI): domain Eukaryota; kingdom Metazoa; phylum Arthropoda; class Insecta; order Hemiptera; family Pseudococcidae; genus Planococcus; species Planococcus citri. Next base: position 29,932,652 of record NC_088678.1, on the reverse strand, counting down.
GTTTCATTATTCGCAAAAATGTTATCTGAAAATGACAGTGAAGAAGAAGTATTTGTAGGTGAAAATTCTACAAGTATAACGTCATATTTTGATCTAGATATTGCTGCGTCTGCAGTATTAGACAATATTTTGCCTCCCCAATTGCGTCAGTTATACCAATATAATATGTTCCAGGAGACAGGGGTTTTGTGGAAGAAACAATTCTGGTGTACTTTAAAGAAATGTCGGAAACAAAAAAACCATCAACCTTGTGGAGCAGGTACTCTATGCTTAAAGCCACAATAAATTTGAATCATGTCATCGACTTATTGAAATACAAGAAGGTAATTTCTCTTTTAAAAAAAAAAAGCGAAGGTTTCGAAAGTAAAAAGGCGAAAGTATTCACGCCTGACAATGTTACAAAATTTTTGACGAAAGCTCCAATTGATTTTCTGTTTCTCAAGGTAAATTTATGTCAAATTTATAATTTCAACAGTTCATATTTTGTATACAACACAATTGAAGAAAACAGCGAATGTCGTGTTCTAAACGAGTGTGACTGTAATGTTGTGAAAGAATTCCTTGAAAAAGATCTTAGTTTTGGTGATCATGAAGATTTAACGCGCATTGGTGATGATTTCCGACGAATCTTCACTGAAAATACTAATTGTAATCTAAAATGATCTGATTATAGGTTGTCATGATTTTTGGTATTTTATTATTATAATATTTTTCAATAATTTTTCATTTCCAAAATATCTTATCTTCATTGACAGTTAATGTTTCATTTTTACAATTTAAGAAACAATTTGTAAAAATGAAGCATCAACTGTCAATGAAGAACAGATATTTTAGAAATGAAAAATTATTGAAAAACATTATAATAATATTAAAGTAATGATTTCCTATGGGTTTCCCCGCTGCTCTGCAAGTAATCAATTTGAAGGAACTATTCGAATAAAAAAACGCTTTGAAATCGAAAAGATCAAGACACGCAACAAGTCGGTCAATAATCGATTGGCACTGGAAGAGAACGATGAACAAGACTATTTCAGAGCAACCAAAATAACTACATATTCTGATACTGTACCTACAATTATTAAAATGATTTGTCATTTGTACATTTCGCAATCTCAACTAAATTGAAGAAAAATATAAAAAAGTTGATGAAAAAAAAATAACTACACCTATGGAATCTGGAAAAAAAATAAAAAATGATGACAAAAAATCTACAGAAAAAAAATTCACTTATGCTATACTTACTCTCATCCTTATTATAACCATATTTTTTTTACTTATGTTTCCTTGGTTTTCTTTATTCGGTTTTTTGAACACGTAGCTCTGGTATTCCTAAATATAGAATACATCTTTTCGTATATTTCCCAAATTTACGCCTGTCTATTTTGTTTAAATGTGCTAAAATTGAAATTTTCAAGTCCCTGTGAAGAGTTCTCCTTTTATAAATTTCAGGTACTTCCGGTTTTCGACGTCGTAATTATTAAAAAGGAACAATACCTTCTCATTCAGATTCAACTACTAAGGAGATTCAAAAACTAACGTCCATTTCGGCGCTTGCGCTAAAACTACTGAACCAATCAACTTGTGCTTTTGGTGGAATGTAGAGCAACTCTTTCTCTTTCGTTTGCCGCGTTGTTCATTTTTCTAGCTGCACTGGTTGCTTCACATCATCAGTTCAAAGGAAGTGCTGTCTTTTGAGCTGCGTGTCCAATAAATGATTCGCGGAATTACTCACTTTTTTGATGCAAAAAGCACAACTGTGCAAAAATTTTTTCATAAAATTGTTCTCGAGGTATCATCCGAATGCAGTGGATATCAAAAATGCGTGTTTCCAGGTCAATATGTTCAGTGAAGCCCAAACAAGCATCGTTGATGATGATTGCGCCGGACATCATGCAACAATGCGTCACTTTCAAAAAATGAAGCATTCCCTTTGAACTCATGCTATGAAGCAACCAGTGAAGCTAGAAAAACGAACGACCGCGCAAATGAAAGCGGAAGAGTTACTCTACATTTCACCAAAAGCACAAGTTTATTGGTTCAACTTTTACAGTTGTGCTTTTTGTATTAAAAAAGTGAGCAATTCCGCGAATCATTTCCTGGGCACGCTGCTCAAAAGACACCACTCCCTTTGAACTGATGATATGAAGCAACCAGTGCAGCTAGAAAAATGAACAACGCGGCAAACGAAAGAGAAAGAGTTGCTCTACATTCCACCAAAAGCACAAGTTGATTGGTACAGTAGTTTTGGCGCAAGCCCCGAAATGGACGTTAGTTTTTGAATCTCCTTAGTATCTATTTATTAATTTATTAAATTCGATAAATCGAACTATTCTTTTTTATATATTCAATTTTGCATAATATTCTCATAAATAATAAAACCTTTTTTCGTGTGAATATTGATTCTGTTATTTACGTTTATCAATTCAATCTTGTCTTGTATTTGTATCGTTCGTTCATTAGAAATTGAAATATAATTCTTCGACGGTGAAAAGTCTGTTAGGAAAATTTTTGAAATCATCACTTGTCACCGAGAGCATTGCTGACGATATTTTACCGCAGACAAAGTAAAGACGATCGATTTTACGGTGTTGGTTGAAGAGGTCAAAGAGACCAATGCTATGCGTATATCAAAAATCGAATTATTGGCAGAGAAGAACGCAAACGATGAATTCCAACACTCAGATCCAAATTCTAATAAATCATTAGGCACCAATTTGTGGAATATAGGCTTACAAGGTTTGAACCACAGGGAATGTGGAGCTTTGGAAGCAGCAGACACTCTGTTAGGAAATGCCTTGTATGGCACCGATAAGGATACAGTCATCAGATATGTAAATGTATACATGAATCGTCAAATTCAAAATGCCCGAAAAGCCTAAGCGGAAGAAAGAGAAGAAATCAAAAAAGGAAAAGAAACAGAAATCGTCGAAACAGTCTTCTCGCAATACATCTCGTCAAAACAGCCCAACTCCAAAAACGAAAAAACGAAAAATTAAGAATAACTCGATTAAGAAGGTTCTTAACGCTACTGGACCTACCAACAATTGCCATCGAAGACGGAATTTTTCGCATTAGAATTCGATTCTCTAGAAAATTCAAATACCAAATACAAGGTAGTCACTTCAGAGACGTGGAAATATCGATAAACGAAAGGATCAGGACAGCTGAGATTCGAAACAGCATATTAAAAAAAGCGGTAAAGTGTTTAAAAATAAAAATCAATAATTTACCATAATTCATCGATAATCAAATTTGATATATTATGTGTTAGTAAAAATATGATGGCAGTTGCACCGTAAAGACATTTGTTATTTTGTTTCTATATAAACTATGACATTTTTGATTGGCAGTTGCAATCATACATAAAGTCAAATTTAACCAAAAGACTGTGTAAATATACCTAAGCTCATTGACTGTGATTTATCGTCTAATTTTGTGTTCATTTTCGTTGAATTTTGATATTCCTTTTGTATTTGTTATTTCATGGTTATGAATATCGATCCTGTGTAAATAATATTTGAGACTTTTGTTTAATAAAAAACATGAATTGTGTGTATTTATTTGATTATGAAGATCAATCATCGAAAAGAATTTTAATTGAAAATTACAAAACAAACAGAGATACGAGTTGAGACACGTATGTGCTTAATTTTCATGATATTTTGGAATATTTCAATTTCAAAAAGTCGGAGATGATCATACTCAATATCAATCACAACAAAAATACCACGAACTTTCCATCATAATCTCCAACTTCATGTACAAGCTATTTCTTCACTCCACATTACATGTGAGCTTTTACAACCTTAGAATAAATCTACTTTTCAAATGAAAAGGAGACTATGTTGAATAACATGACTAGAAATAAATATTCAAAATACTCATAATCGATTTTATTCAAAAACACAGAAATTAAGAGTCCGAATCAAACAGATCATTTTCTGACAAAATATACTTCGTTCCAATTTAATTTCACGAACGGAAAAGGATGTGTACCGCGAAATCAATACGTTGCATCGCAGTTACGTACAACGAACGTATTCGTTCATATTTTTGGTATTTTAAGATATTGTGAAATTTGGAAACACGTAATCGATAATTTTCAACATAAAAAAACGAATCATCGATAAATTTAATCAAAAAACTCATCCGAAGATCATTTTCCAGCAATTTTAGCGATCTCGGTAGACAACCAGTGTACCTAAAAAATAATGAAATTTCTACCTAGAAGATACATGGAAATATGCTTAAGTATCTTGTTCGAGATTTATTAATTTGAAATTTAAAGCCATCATGAAGTTGATAACTACCAAAAACGGACCACTAGGAACTGTAACTCATTATTTTTGGCGCCGTGAGTATCAAAGTCGAGGTACCCAACATTTTCACATGTTGCTATGGGTGAAAGATGCACCAGTTTTAGGGGAGTCTACAAATGAAGAAGTAGCAGACTTCATAAATAAATACATCACTTGTTCATTGCCAGATAAGAAAACATTTCCCACACTACACAATAGAGTGATGAAATATCAAACTCATCATCACAATTCCTATTGTATGAGAGTTACTAAAAGTGGAGGAAAACATGTTAGAGCGTGCAGATTTTCATTTCCTAGAATGCAGACAGAAACATTGATATTATCTTCAGTAGTCCAATCTATTCATGGCAGAAGAAATTTAAAACCTAACAGTAGACTGTACAATTTACCTAGAAATGAGAATGAACTGTGCAGTAATGATTATAATGCAACCATTTTATTGGCCTGGCCTGGAAATATGGACATACAATATATCGGAGAACCTTCAACAAAAATAACTCACTATGTAACAAAATATCAGACAAAGCCAGAGAGTAGCTATAATAAAGACATTATCTCAGATATAATGTCTAAACACTCGGATCCAAATTCTAATAAATCATTAGGCACCAATTTGTGGAATATAGGCTTACAAGGTTTGAACCACAGGGAATGTGGAGCTTTGGAAGCAGCAGACACTCTGTTAGGAAATGCCTTGTATGGCACCGATAAGGAAGTCATCAGATATGTAAATGTATACATGAATCGTCAAAGAATGATTAAGAACATAAAATGTTATGGAAAAGCTGGATCAAGATTCTACGGAAATTTATTGTCCCAATTTGGTAGATATCCATTACCCTGATCGGCCTGCAGTGTTGAATAATGTATGTTTATATGATTTTGCCAAATATTATGATGTAATAAAGAAACAAAGTGGTGCAGAATTATACAAATTGAAACATGGTTACATCAAAAAAAGAAATAATCCTTGCATTCTGAAACATACTATTTTCAGTATGAAGAAAAATCCAGAAAACTATTTTTTCTCTTTATTATTACCAGGGCTGTAAGGTAATTTATGTTGGTAAATTACGGCGGTATTTTACCGTATTTTACGGTATTTTACCAAAAGTTTATTACCGTATTTTACCGTAATTTACCAAAAAGCTAAATTAACAGTTTTTTTCCATCTTTCCTTCATAAATTTCCAAATTTCCATGGAATTTTATGATTTGAAAGTTACCAAAAATTTACCCCATAAATTTCCAAAAAATCGGGGATCGTGGAGCGGAGGAGGTGGAGGCCTGGAGGCCCCCGGAGCCGGAGGATACCCTTTTTTTGCCTTGCTCCGGGAGCAGGAGCTGGAGCAAGAGGTACTTGAAATTTTTCTACTGGAGCCGGAGGTGGAGGCGGAGGCACTTACAAAAAAACCCTGGAGCCAGAGCTGGAGCCGGAGGTATTTTTTTCCAAATAACCGGAGGGGAAGGCTCTAACCCCCCCTCCTCGACCTCCGGAAGAGGAGCTGGAGGGCAGGAGCCCCCCGGAGGGTACCCTTTTTTGGGCTTTGCTCCGGGAGCCGGAGCAGGAGGTACTTGAAATTTTTCAAGTGGAGCCAGAGGTGGAGATGGAGGTACTCATAAAAAATCTCCGGAACCAGATGGATTTTTTTTTCAAATTTGGGAGCCGGAGCTGGAGATGGAGGCACTGACCACCCCCCCTCCGCGATCCCTGCAAAAAATGTCCATGGACAATTTTCTATAATCTTTAATAAGACCTAAAATAGATGAATATTAGAAAATTTACTTCAGAGACAGGTCAGAAGTTCTGAACTTTGAAGTCAAACTACAAAAAATAACTCATCATATCCAAATTAGTAAAATACCATAATTACCGTAAAATACCGTATTTTACCGTATTTTACCGCCGTATTTTACCAGCGAATAAATTACGGTAATTTAACAGCCCTGATTATTACTATTTAAACCTTGGCGTACACTTGAGGAACTAAAAGGTGATCAGTTCTCATATACAGAAGCATTTTATGCATGTATGGATGAACTGGAAGAGGCAGTTTCATATCACACAAAAATACAAGCTGTTGATAATGCTAAGGAGGACATAGAAAAACTAATAAGTGAATTAGTAAAACGAGATCTTGATCAAAATTCTGCGAGAAATGAGTCACAGAGAAACAACGAAGTATTTGAAGCAGCAGAAGCAATGGAAGAATTTCAAAACATGGCCATTCCAGATGAGTTTGATCTAGACCTTATGATACAAGGTATGAATGAGGATCAAAAAAGAGTATTTGAAAACGTGACTGAAAAATTGCAAAGCCAAGGTGATAGGTTGAGACTATTTGTGTCTGGAGTAGAAGGAACTGGAAAATCTCATCTCATAAAATTACTTAGAAACTGGGTAAGAGAAAACATACATAAAAACGTAGCTGTTTGTGCACCAACAGGCATAGCTGGGTATAATATTAATGGATTGACTGTACATAGGTTATTACAATATTACAACTTCCTGTAGAGCATGGGAATGTACCAGCATACACCAAGCTTAATGATGATGCTTTAAAGCTAATGAGAGCAAACTTGAAAAACGTTGCATTAATAATCATTGATGAAATATCAATGGTTTCAAATATCACTTTGATGTACATAAATTTGAGATTATGTGAGATTTTTGATACCTCTGATACTGACGATGGGTTTTGGAAAGTTACATGTGCTATTATTTGGAGATTTATTACAGCTTCCACCAGTGAAGCAACATCCACCATTTGTATCATTGAGTGGTAAAGATATTAATAAATATTTAAAATGCCTACATGCTCCAAATATTTGGCAAGAATTACTGTCCTATGATGAACTAACAATAAATATGAGGCAAAAAGAGGACCCACAATTTGCTGATATGTTACATCACATACATTTAGGCATCACAACCAAATCACATATCAAAATTTTATTAGAAAAACGCATTAAATTTCAAACAAACACACCAGAAGGTAGACTAGATGAAATCTGCAACAAATTTTCTCATTTGCCAAAAGATACAGTATGTGTATTACCATGTAAAGACCAATGCTCAGATATCAATAAAAAAATGTTAAGTAAATTACCAGGAACAGGAATAGTATTATTAGCAGAAGATGATATACCTGGAAATGATAAAGCAAAAGCAAAGGCTCATAATGCCTTGAACAATGATGAAAAATATCATGATAGTTCAGAGACAGCTGGTCTGGAAACAAAAATAGAGATAAAGATTGGAGCTAAAATCATGATTAGAAGAAATATAGATCCAAAAATTGGTTTGGTCAATGGTGAGGTTGGTACTATAACAGATTTGAAATATGATACAGATTCTAGTGTAAAGGCATTGATAGTGGATATCAATTCCAATGAACATGAAATAAATCAAGTAACTAGTAAATTTAGAATATTTTCCAGAATTATGGTTAATAGAACTCAATTTCCTATAATCTTGGCATATGGTATAACTGTGCATAAAAGTCAAGGCATTAGCTTGAATAATGCAATGATTGACATTGGTGAGAAAATTTTTGCGTGTGGACAGACATATGTTGCACTATCAAGAGTAAGAACCCTCAATGGGTTACATATAATAAATTTCAATCCGAAGGGAGTAAAAGCACTTGGTGTTGCCATTGAAGAATATAATAGGCTATATAATAATTATTCAATTTACAAAACGTTTTTGTTATTCAATTTCAAAAATGTGTACATTCTTTCATCAACTTTGCTATTTGAGTTTTAGTTTCATTAGGAACCGTGAGAGGGCGAGGGTTTAATTCTTTTTAAAGATTTTTTTTGGGGATTTTAATATTTCTGAACGAAATTCATTAATTCACCAGTTTAGTGTGCAAGAAGTGAAACTTTATGGAAGAGTGTGCAAAGTGTGCAATAATTTTCATTATAGCATAGATGTGTAATAATGAAACTTATTGCATACCTTGCATACTCGTCCCTAAAGTTTCACTTCTTGCACACTAAACTGGTGAATAATGAATCACTTTTCGAGTGGGTATGGGAAAAAATATCTTTAAGCTGTATTCTTGTGTAAAGATCATAAGTGAATCAACTACTCGTATCATACAAAACCATCCAAATAGGTATTTTAGGTAGGGATGTGTCTCAGATGGAGTATTATGACGTCACATACCAAATAGCAGAAAAAGTCTTATGAAAAAAAAAACTGACTTGATTAATGCATTTTGGAAAACCACGCTTCATTTCTATGATTATACATACTTTTGATTCACTTTGAATGATCACTGATCAGAAAAACCATGAATATGAGGCATCCATAAATTACCAAAACCAATAAAAATGATGAAAATAATTGACCTAAAAAATTTGAATTTTTTTTACATTTAAGTATAGTTGACACTGAAATAATTAGGCCATCATTTTTACCAAGCTTCGTATTTAAAACGACCACCTCAAGAATAACTTGTAAAAAAAAACAAATAAATTCATTTCATACTTTCCATATTCGTGTCGAATCAAATGCAAGCATTTCTCATCGCACGAATTCTTCAGAATTTGAACCACCTTATCACGCTAAGATTGTTCCCCTACTCCGAGGTTATTGAACGAACGAGTTATAATAAAAATAAACCGAAATATTTCGGCATAAAAACAACTCGATAGTCATTAAACACAATGTTGATTTCGAACATAGTAGAGAAAAAAAATTACCCAACGAAAAAAGCATCGAGTCGAATACTTTATCTCTATAAATCGAAAAAAGATGTTTATCGATGGAAAAAATGAAATGATTCGCGGCCCAAAGTGAGCATAAAATACCTCTCGGAACTAATTAATCGATGGAAATTGTATACAAGATGGAACGAAATAGGTGAAACGACTTCGAAGAACGTCTTGTCAAATCAAATCAGATGGCCAATCAATAATACACACGTTAATATACTCTCACATCGACACATATCGTGTGAAACGATTCGATAAATATTACCAATACCAATTATTCTCGTATATAGCGTGACAACGAGACGAGTAGGTACCTAATTTTAAGTCGAAAATTTAATTTTAATTTGATACGAGAGTCCATCTCTCCGAACATATTCTTCTACATACGTACGTACAATTTAGTCTGGTGTAGATAGATATACCTGTGTGCTCGTAGATCGTACCTCTATAATACCTGGCGTGGTGTTAATCTGATAAAATATTAATAGCGACAAGAAGGGGAAAAATTACTCGATTTATCGATTGATAAATTCAACGAGAAGAGGAGTAAAGAAAAAACGCGGGTAATGGAACGCGTCGCTTTCGAAGAAATAAGCTGCGAAACATAAATTATTTATTACTCGTGAACGTATTCTATGTAAGTATAACCGCCTACTTTACACGCAGTTTTTTTTCACTCATTTTACCTACATATAAATGCGCATGCCACGCATCCGACGCATCTAAGGAGAGTATCTACAGGTACATCTGGACCGATCATCATCTATATAGATACACCGAATAAGACTTTAATGAGCTTATATTCGGATAAGCATGGGTAAAGAGGGAAGAAACTGGAAGACTTTATTTGGAATGATTGTTAAAAGTCAACCCAGAGAGAAAAAAATCAAACTTTCACATACTCGTAGTTCCTTTCAAATGACGCAAGCTACAAAGCAGTTGTCTGGCTTGAGGAGATTTCAAGCGAATGCTGAGCAAGATTAATAGTCCAATGTCGTCGGTATAAATTGGTCGTTTTCAATTGTCTAGGCATCTTCAATGTACTACTATAGTCCGATTATATACCTCGAACCCCCTTTTTTTTCGGCAGCATTGAAAATGAGAGCTAAAAAGTAGAAAAGGGGTGCGAAGAGGAAACAAAACTAACAAAAATTCTACGCTAACAATACTCAGGGTGGTGAAGACTCAGCGGAACGCGCCCTTTTACTCGATGGTATTTTATTATGTGTACATTAACAGGTGATAAATGGAATTCACTTGACAAACATTATACAAGTGATTATTTAGCGAGTACATATAGAGCTACCTAGCAACCCACCAACAACGGTCATTTCAAGCGTTGACGAATGAGAAAGATAGGTGAATAATATGACGACTCTTACGTGATGAAAAAAAAAAGTCACCTAGCCAGCCTCATCATCAGGAAGAAAAAGTCTATTCTACACCGAGGAGCATTAGTTATGCATGAGACGTTCGGTAGGTGGAGAAAAATACAGAGAAGCAGGTACGACGAGGTAAAAGAAGATTGACAAGTTTTTCGGATTTTATAAAGCATGACAATGACATTGACGAAGACAATAATGTTGATGATGACATATTAGCGTGGCGGTGGCGGTTGCGGTAGCTCGTTTTTGCAAAAGTATACCCAATCGTATTGTCTGAGAAGGAGGAACCCTACTTATTCCCATATACACACTATCGTAGCTTCTGCACAGTGATATCGCATCTGGTTAAAACAACATCTAAATGTACACACCTGGAAACGAGAAAAAAATCTCATTATGTTGTGGGTGGCTCGTTTTTTTTTCATCTTCTTTCGGCGAGCTGCTGCGACGTCAATTGATATTCGCAAAAGTTGCTTCCTTCTTTTCATTTTCGGCCAGCTAGATTTTTTTTTACTTCAACGGTCTTTTTTTTTATTTCAATCCAATCTACTCTTACGACTCTTTCACCGAGCTAGCAAAAAATTACCAAGGAGGTCTCTCTCTCTCTCTTTCTTTTTCATTCAGTACCTGTACTAAAAACCAGTTAATACAATGAAGCGATTGTTTCGCGTCGGAGGGATGAATTGAATACTACCGGCTATTTGCTTTATCTTTGCGACTCTTTTTTTCCTGCTCTATTTTTTTCGTACTAGACTAAATTAGCTTTCTAATAGGATTAGTAAAAGCATAATATGGGTAGGTGGTTAGGCTAGAAATGCGGAAAAACTCGTTCACGTATTAGTAATATTTCTGCTTACATTTTCGTACTCGGGTCTAGGTGTTGATAATCGTGTGAACGATATTACAATCGAATCTGTTGCAAAAGAAAGGCATCACAGCTTTGCAAAGCCGGAAACGGAAGCTGGAAAAAGTTGTTTTTTCCACGACATCGTGGGTAAAATTAAATATTCCATGTTATAATTAATTCTAGCAGAATAAAATAATAGGAGATGGAGGCAGGTCTTGAAATTCAAAAACAGTGGTAGAAAAAATTCTAGAAGTTTTTTGTGCTTTTCTAAAATACTCGAAGTAAAACTTTTACCAAGAATGCTGCAGTATTTAGAGAATTTTAAAGTTGCAGACGTTGTCAAAATTCATGATTAAGGACAATTCTAAAATTTTTAAACTTTTACACAGGAACTTCTCAAGGTGTCTGTTTCCAAATTGAACGAGACCACGATTTTTATGATGACCACGATCTGAACTCCCATAACCAAAATTTCAGCAGCTCGAATTTATTGATTTTAAAAAAAAAATCATATTTATTACACAGTGAAAATGATGGAAATTCGTCTTGAAATTTCTATCAACTCCCTCCGAACCGAATTTCATCATTTTTGGCACTTTTGGAGCCTCCAGCGTGATTTTCGATTTCTCCAGAACTTTAAGATTTCGTCAAAGGACGTACAAAATTATGTACTTTGAGCACCTGAATATCAAATTGTAGCTTGTTCAATGTTCTCGTCCTGCTCAAAGGATTTATCCACATTGAGCCGATTTTCAGGCGAACACCTCGAGTGCCTTTTTTGACCAACACATACCCCAGTTATTAAAACATATTGTTCGAAAAAACGCACTAGAGGTGTCCGCCTGCAAATCGACCGAAATGTCAATAAACAGATCGAGAATAACCCACAATTTCATGTTTAGCTGCCCAAATTACGAGTAATTTACACATACACATGTTTAGAAAAAATCGAAAATCGAACTGCAGGCTCCTGAATTGCCAGAAATGGTGAAATTCCGTTCAGTGGAGCATGGCTGTATGGGAAGAAACGAGTAAGTTTAAATTCATAACCAAAATTGGAGAGACGCGATGGTGGGCAAAAGATCGGTGCCTTACGAAAGTATTTGGTTCGTAAGAAAAACCAAACGAAAGCCTTTACGTTGACATCATTGAAATGTTCGATCATTTGTTTCAACGAATTTTCGTGTACACTACCCCATTATCATTATATCTTCAAGGTGAAGAAATTAATGTATTGCAGGCGTTTAGCATAGTCCAGTCAACTATTGAAACATTACGATCTCATTCACGTGATTATGCAACAATTCGTAAAAAGCAAACAAATTTATAATATGGGCTAATGAAGAACTGGCAAAAAGAAGTTTGGACTACGTTATTCCAGGTAAATTCGCTGTTAAAAGAATTCAAAAAACAAAAACAATGTCAGGTGAAATAGCAGAAGATGAACCCATAGTTGATGAAGAAGAACGATTTAGAGTAAACGTGTTTAATGTGGTTTACGATCAAGTGCTGGTTGGTTCAGAGGAGTAGTTCAAGAATCACGGAGATCTTTATAAAAATGTATATTTTCTGGACCCAAAATCGTTTAAAGAAGAGCTAAAAGTACCAGGATGTCTGAGAAGTTATTACCATTTTTGCCAGAAGTTACATCTGGCTGCTTGAAATCTGAATGGCTCGATTTTTCCAGTAAATGGGAAAAAATGAAAGACGTCGCGAGTACGTAATACTTGGATACAGACAAGGACCAGAGTGAAAGTGACAATGACGATAACATTGATGACGAATATGAACGTGAAGGACTCATCTGTTTTTCATGACTCTCAAAGACATTTTCAAGTCGTGAACGTCATCCGAAATGTAAGATTCGGACATAACAACCGTGTTAGCGCTTTACAGATCCCAAAATTGGGAAACTCATTGGTAAAAACAAGGGCGTTAATGAAACCGGACTCCCACCTTGAACGAAATTCGCTGCAGCAGGTAGTAGGTAGAGGTACATCACTTTTTCAAAAAAATGGGTAGCAACAATGAATATTATTGCTTGACTTGCATATTACTGCTGGTTATTTTCATTCAGCACGTATGTAACAAAATTTTACAGTAGGGTGGTCCTTAAATACATGACAAATGATTTTTCTGCTTCCAGCCCTCAAAGTGGTGACCTCTGGTGAGAAAATAATTCCCTATTTTTTATTCAATCCATTTTTAAAAAACTCTAGCTGCGGCGGGCCCCTCAATTTTTGAAAAAATTCAACTCCAAAACAAAATTTTCAAAATTCAAAAATTTCAAGTTCCAACACTTTTAAAACGTCTCTTGAATAAAATTAACTCTTATGAGGATATTAACCCCATCCCTAGAAAACCAAGTCGGTCCCCTAGAATAGCTGAAATTCGTATTTTACATTACATTTCAGTTATTTTAGGGGGTCAGCTTGGTTTTCAATGGAGAGTGGGGGGGGGGGCTAAAATCGTCATGAGAGTTTATTTTACTCAAAAGAGACTCTATAGAGATAACAGAACTTGAGTGAATTTGTATTTTAGTAAGTTCTTGAAAGTTGAGAGGCCCACCGTAGCCCGAGTTTTTTGAAAATAGAAAAAATAGGGAAGTATTTTCTCACCAGAGGTCACCACTTCGGGGGTTGGGAGGGAGGAAACCCCAACTTCGAAAATAAGGACCACCCCATTATACAGATAGAACTATGATTTGTTTAGTTTAGTATGAAGTAATCAACTAATCACATTTCGAAAATTCTTAAAATTGTTGTACTTGTGTTTGTCATAAGCTTTGTACAATTTTTTGGAACTCCCAGAACAAAAAAATGCTCCGTATGAGGTCCCGGGCACGGGCAAGCTCCCAGAGCAAGACCCCCAGTACCACAGAGCATTACAAATCGTATAACGTTTCGCGAGGAGAATATCCCGAGAGGAAACCCATTTTATCATGTGGTCGATGGCCTGATTACCCTCTTAAGATTTTAATCGATCAGCTTATTTACGTGCTTAACTATTAAAATGTTCATCTTCAACGATAAAATTTTCTGAACTCACGAGTGCTAATGACACTGGAGCTCGAAAAGCTTTCGCATTGAAGATCGAAAGGATGTAATGAGAGTCACCAGGGTGAACGTAGACATCCAATAATCTGGTAGGAATAATAGTAATCTATAAGTCTACCATTACCAACACCCGAAGAAATTCTCAAATTGATTCATGATGATGCTTCGAAAATCAAATTTCGGAGTGATACGATCACAGAAGAAGAAACGGAAATAACACAAGATAATCGTCAAGTACAAATATACAAATAATCTCCATTAAATCCGAATGAAATGCTTTAGAAATTTAGCGAAAGATGTAAATTCGAACAATACATATAATTATTCCAAATAAACCAACCAAATATGGCATGAATATCTTTGAAGTTAACATGCAAATGCGGTGATCATCGTAGGGTAAGATTAGGCATTGGGTAAAGATTTTCATCGAAAAAGAATAGGTACGTGTGTTCTAATATGCAGAAATTTAAAAAAAAAGCGATTATCAAAGCATGAATTTCAATCATTTCAAAATAGATGTCTTGCGACCAATCTAAATTGGCTACAATTTAGCCAGGAATTCAAAAATAACAACCGCTGTTCTTATTTTAAAAAGTGTGTCACTGTGTCGGTTCTTCCTTCATTTCATTCAATTTTAAAATGCCAAAGCGAACAAAAGTAAACAACGTAAAGAAACGAAAAAGACTAGTCCAACCAAAGACCAGAAAATTCTTTAATTATTCGCATGAAAATTTATTAAAGGCATACAATGATTTCCACTTGGGATCCAAAATTGAAATTTTTTCGCAAATTTTTGCGATTTAGACAAAATTCATTCTTCTGACCAACCAAATTAATATTAAGTAAAATTGGTCTGAACTAAAAAATATAGAAATTTTGTACTCGTAGGTTGACCCCAAAACTAAAAATTTATACTCCAAAAATTGTATATCGTTTTTGTGGTTCTTCGGGATCACACATTCACAGACCAACAAAAGGCTAGAATACCGACTAAATACAGTATGTGCATTATTGAAATAGGATATCTCTACATATTTTAATTAACTTATAAATGAATTTAAAAGTTAATAAAGAGTTTAATTTCTTTTCGAAATACATTTTTTCAACTTAATTAATTTATGTATTATCAAAATATAACTTTTCAATATGATAATTACTTTAATTTAAAAAAACCACTGTTTTAAAAAGGCTCAAGTTAGAGTATTCTCTAAAAACTCAGCAAGAGTTGAAATGGCTAAATCTAAAAAAAATCTGTACAGTGTACTGTTAAAAGAAGGGACATGAATTAGACCAATGTCACAAGAAATTAAAATTTGTTCAAGAGAAAAATAAGGGTTTGAGGAAATATTGCAGGTATTGTAAGAGTGACACTCACAACGAAGACATATGTAGGAATAGGTTTCTTCAAGCAAAAAGATCAAAATAAAGAGAATTGTCATTCTCTTAAGCAGTTAATGAGCTAAAACTACCAATTTTCTTATATTCTTTCAAGTGTTTGTATCAAATTGTTTTCTACAAAATTTAGTTATTTTTCGCGTTAACCAATCCATTATCACGAATAAACGACAGAACGCAGTTCAATCAAACCACCGGTGTCGAATATAGCTCAAGCTTCTCTTAGTGCATATTAATTCTAACCTAAAATTTCACTGCTTAGCAGTCACGACATTTTGGCTTCTTAAAAGCAGTAGTTTTTTACTGCAAAACAGTGAAAAATCTACTGAATTGGTCAGTAAAAATCTATAGAAGAGATATGTCGATCGTAGACTTAATAAAATATTTCGACACACTTGTACCCGGAGAATTTGAAACAGTACCCCATCGTATGATGATTTCGATAGGCAATTACGATTTGTTCAGAGGCATGTCGAGTTTCACTTTCTTCGAATTATTAAGAACACTTTACTGATCAATTCAGTAAATTTTTTACTGTTTTGCAGTAAAAAACTACTGCTTTTAAGAAGCCAAAATGTCGTGACTGCTAAGCAGTGAAATTTCACTGTTTCAAATTTAGAGAGTAATTAAAAAATGTTTGCAATCAGGAGAATGTTTTGGATCACGAAAATAGATCCGCAGTACCTCGTATCATTTTGAAACCTTGGAAACATCAAATGAAACCGCAAATATTTGGTTGTTTCATGATGTTAATAGATCTATCATCTAATTTGTTTTCATCATAAAACTTCTTCATAATCTACGCCATTTTCGTAGGTTGTTTTGTTATTAAAGAAATGGAAATTGTTGTTTTTTAAAATCGATTGTTTTAAAATTAACTATGTCAGAAAAAAAAACCAATAATCGAATACTGGTTGAATCACATGCAGGAGGAGTTTCACAAAAATAACGAACAATAAGACCTATAGGATCTGCATTATTTTACTTATTTATAATTGTTACGCGACTAAATTTTGTGGGGAGGTGTTGCGTATATGAAAGCGAATCCTCAATATTACTTTCTGTCAAAAATTCGTCGCCATTGTGTTCTGTTTTAAACTCATCTGCGTAGAATTCACTGGCTGCGCCATAATGGCAGGAGCCATACTCTCTAAATTTGAAACAGTCAATTTCACTGCTTAGCAGTCACGACATTTTTCCTTTTTAAAGCAGTAGTTTTTTTTACTGCAAAACAGTGAAAAATTACTGAATTGGTCAGTAAAAAATCATTTTGACTGACCAATTCAGTAATTTTTCACTGTTTTGCAGTAAAAAAAACTACTGCTTTAAAAAGGCAAAATGTCGTGACTGCTAAGCAGTGAAATTTGACTGCTTTAAATTTAGAGAGTAAATCGTAATGTTGAAAAATATTTGGTTATTTATTTTAATTGTTTTTGGCCATATAATGACCATTTAAACGTATTATGAATATACATAAGTAAATTAATTACAAAACCATTATTAAAATTTACAAGTGTGAATAATTACGTAACGGGGGTAGGTAGGTAAATTATATACCGGTTTGTGCGAGCGCAAAATGATAGAAAAATACGCGTATAAAAAGCCTCGCTGTGGTAAGAATGAAGATAAGAAATTATTTAAGTGGGAAAAAAATCCATAAGCGTACATTTCGAACAAATTTCATAATTTTTACGCTAAAATATCTACCGATGGTTCTCGAGCGTCGAAGATACGTATTAGAAGTTGTATCTAATAAATTATTTTTAATTGTTCGATGTTACGCGCGCGGCGTTAATTAAAAAGCGCATGCACACTCATGAGCACAGCATCATCAGCTATATGAGACGGAAGGAGAGAGAAAAAGAGCAAAAGCGTAAGGGACGAGGGGGCTAGCAGAGCTCATGGATATTATTCTCGGCGAAGCAGCGAAAAACCAGTCGAATTCCCAGCGATGGTAATCGATGTTTTAAAATGCCACCTTTAAAGCATTCGGATTCAGAAACATAATTTCACGTTAAGAAATCTCGTAGATATGATCGTATAACGAAATTGGCAATATTAGCAACAGGGGGGCAAAACATAAGATTCTCGAGCGCGAATAAATTAAAACGAGATAAAACTAGTTTATAACGGCATTGCAGTTGGCGCATTATAATAAGTTTTATTTTACATTGTAATATAATATTATAATGATACGTTAGAGAGAGAATCAACTTCGCCTATATACAAAAGCCAACGGTTGGCTTATAAATTAAAAGACCTTCTTAAAAGAAAAAAGAGTTTTTAAATTTAGTGGTTTGTCGTTGTTTTGTAGTATAGTATACTACGATGATGATTATGACGACGACGACGATGCTGATGATGCTGGGCTATGGACATTTTTACGTGGTACGATGCTGCCCTCTGGTCTCCTGTATAACCATGATGCGGATCTCTGTCATTTGCTTCTTTTTTTTTTTACACACAGCATCGCATATTAGGTACTTATAAGAAGTGTCTAAGTAGGTGAGGTTTTTTTTTCCAAGTATGTACATATATTGTGGAATATAATATGATGGCCATTTGCTATGGTCATCGTTTTCCAAGTTGATAATTATCCGCCGAACTTTCGGACTAATGGTACGATACCGTAGTACCTAGTTTTTAAAAGATGGAATATTTCCGGCTTGTTTTCGAGCACGCATCGTGTATTTAGAGTAACTTAACTATGAGTATACATAACATGCATACTCGTATTAAACTCTCCAGCGTATGTTCACCAAGTGTAAGCAATGCTGTATGTGCGGTTAGTATACCGGCGCCGAGTGATTTACATCGTTCAAAAATGTCCGCCTCCGTTGCCTTAACGAGCTTTGTAAGACATGACCATTGACCATCGAGGTACAAGTATCTCACTTGGTCTTCGCTGTCAAGAGTAAGCAATATCGTACGTATACCTCGGTACCTATACTATAGCAGCAGATTCAACAAATACAAAAGAGATAACCTGCAGGTAATGAGTAATTTTGAGAAACCACAGTGAAGATCACAATTTTCTAGGAGAAAGAGAAGTGTTCAACTTGCAAAAGGTTCATTTTCTTTAAAAAAATGAGTTTCCCAGACTTTTCCAGATCCTTCAATAAACGTCAACCACACTCAAAAAAATCATTCAAACGTTACCAGCGGCGAATGTGTTATGATGAATCAATCGATGAAAGTTGTCGTCTGGTACTTATGAAGCTACATGTTTGGGAGCCGGGTGGGAGGCGGGGGGGGGGTCGCCGCGGTTTCGCGATACAGTATGACACAAAAGTAGTGCTCGATGGCTTTTATTTCCTTCCAACGGTCAGCACTAAGAATAATCACCATAATTCAAAATCACGACCAGCTTCGATACTCAATCAAAGGATCACGCAGAACCTCCCTCTGGTTAAGTATGCAACAGTGTGAAATTCGATATAAAAATCACACATACTCTCACATGCCATCGCCAGAGATCCAGTCATCGTCACCGTGGACACCGTGGTCGTCAATTTCTCTTCATTTAGGGCATTTAGGTATACAGTAAAAGCTCGTTATAACGCTCTTCAAGGGACCGGAGAAAAAGAGCGTTATAAGCCGAAGCGCGTTATAACCGAAAGTCTATTTTAACGCTGATTAGCGTTATACCGCGAATTCTCGTTTTAAAGCGAAAAAAGCGTTATAAAGGAAGTGGAAACGAGAACTTTATTTTGAATTTGAACAACTGTTCCAGTTGGAAATAAAAAAATCTGAAATTTTACTTTGATTTTGAGGTTTGTTATAATAATATAACTGATTTTTTGGCAAAATTTTGCCATAAAAGTGTTTTTTTGCTTTTTTAAAAATCAAAACTACTAAAATTGTAAAAAAAAACTGTTGTTGCGGGCAAAATTTTCAGAAATTGATAAATTTTTACACATGAGTAAACTTTTTTTCGCAAAAAATTGGGTTTTTGTTGTTAAAATTATGCAAAAAATGTGATTTTTCCTGAATTTTAGAGCGTTAAAACGCGATTTATAATTGCTCATGAGCGTTATATCGCGATTAATTTTACATTGGTTTAAATGGGGATGTCAAGGGACCGGAAGAAATCAGCGTTATAACGAAATCAGCGTTATATCCGAAAGCGTTATAACGAGCTTTTACTGTATTTACAATCTGTGTACCTCATATTACCTGCACACAGTGACTCGGATTGCGAAAAAAGGCGCGCATGGCGTTTTACAGCAAAACTATGAGCATATCAAAAGTTGAAAGTAGTGATTCCTTAGTCATTTTCAACGAGGAATTCGAATCCGATGTCCTTTTTTTTCGCCAGACCCCTTGGGGGGTGGTACCAAAATCAAATTTTGTAAAAATGAAAAAAAAATCGAGTGACATGTAAAAATGTTGGTTTTTTGGGTCGAGAAACACGAATCTGAGGTCCTTTTTTACCTCGGACCCTTTGGGGGCCCTTGGGGAGGTGCTACCGAAATCAAATTTTCAAAAATGAAGAAAATCGAGTGATATGTCAAAATATAGGTTTTTTGGGTCGCGAAACACAAATCTGAGGTCTTTCTTCCCCTCAGACCCCTTGGGGGCTCTTAGGGAGGTGCTACCAAAATCAAATTTTGTAAAAAAAAAAAAAAAAAAAAAACGAGTGATATGTTACAATATAGGGTTTTTGGGTTGAGAAACACAAATCTGAGGTACTTTTTTTCTTCAGTCCCCTTGAGGGCCCTTGGGGAGGAGCTACCGAAACCAAATTTTGTAAAACTGAAAAAAGTCGAGTGATAGGTCAAAATGTAGGTTTTTTAGGTCGAGAAACGAGAATCTGAAGTCCTTTTTTTCATTCAGCCTCTACAGGAGGTGTTACCGAAATCAAACTTTGAAAAAAATCACAAAAATTTGAGTAGATTATCAAAATTTAGATTTTTTTGGTTGAGGGTTTTTATTAGTCAGTTTTTCAATCATTCCACCCGATATCTTCGGTTATTTTGTATCATTACTAGAAGATCCGCGCTTAGTCGCACCGTAAGGAACACACACCCAAATTCTACACTTTTTAACACACATTTTCCCGCAATTGCGATTTTGAAGGGAGTTGAATGAAAAAACTTATGCCATATTCAATTACAATTATTTCGCGTTAATTTAGTTAAAATGTAGTCGCGTTTGAGACGAGATATCTCAAGAATGGTAGCACCTCTCCAAGGGCCCCCTAGGGGCCTGAGGGAAGAAAGGACCTCAGATTCGTGTTCCTCGGCCCAAAAAACCTATATTTTGACATATCACTCGATTTTTTTCATTTTTACAAAATTTGATTTTAGTAGCACCTCCCCATGAGGTCTGAGGAAAAAAAGGACCTCAGATTCGTGTTTCTCGATCCAAAAAACCTACATTTTGATATATCACTCGATTTTTTTTTCATTTTTACAAAATTTGATTTTGGTACCACCCCCCCCAAGGGGTCTGGCGAAAAACAAGGACATCGGATTCGAATTCCTCGTTGAAAAATACTACGGAATCACTACTTTCAACTTTTGATATGGTCATAGTTTTGCTGTAAAACGCCATGCGCGCCTTTTTTTGCAATCTGAGTCACTGTGCTGCATTTGCAGTACAGAAGTAGGTAAATAATGTCGTATTTTTGACTCTTTTTTTGCAGATAGGGAAACCATAAAAATAGGGAATTATTTTCTCAACCGAGATAACAACTTTGGAGAAGAATTACAGCGACATTTCGGTTTTCTCTATTATCGTGCGTCTAATAATACGCTACAGGTATAAGTACGTAATTTCAATTCGTTAAATTTTTGATGAATTCGCGTTGACATTTTGTTTTTTCTATTCATAATCGTAGATATATACGCCTCATATGTACAATGCAAATCTTAAATTCGAGATTGCTGATGAATTTGCTGCGACATTTCGTTTTTTTTTTTTTTTTTTTTTCAATGTGCATATAATCGTACCTATACATTCCTCATACGTAAGGACATTCTTTAATTCGAGTCTTTCTGATTAGCTTGCGTCTGGGCGAATATACATATCCAAAAAAAAAAAAAAATCATTCAAGAAAATTAATCGTCGAGGTATCTGATACCAAAATGTATCAAGTTTCAAGCCTCTTACAATGCGTCGTATAAATGATTTTAAATGCCTGTATGATTTAGCCCTCCAAGTCTGTAAATTGAAATGCTAAATTAACAAAATCAAATTGAATGAGAACTAAACTGATAAAAACAGACCACCGAGATGTGATTTCGTTACTAAATGAATTCGAATTTGTCGAGTTTGCACATTCTTCAACTGAAGCGAAAAACGAGTTGAAAAAAATTATACGACTTCTCTCAACAATGGAAAGCTTGCGATATGAGTCGGTATATCTTTGATCATTTATGTACCTTCGCGATAAAGTAATGAAGAGTTCAAGACCACGAAAAATGAACAGAAGCTTGGTGACATGACAAATGAAAGTCCGCCAATTTTGAGCTATCATTTCTGACTTTTACTGTTTTAATGGCTATACTTATGTACCTGGGTCATTCCACGTCAATTCGACCAAGAAGTGGTAAGAGGGGGGGGGGAAGAGTCTGCGATTTTTTTTAAATTCTTCCTGTGGAAAAACCTTTTGAAGGGATGATAAATGGCGCAAATCGCAGCCCTCTAGCCTTTTTTTTTAGAGGCTTCTAGGGGGTGTCACGAGTTTTCAGTGAACTTGAAATAAGTATCATCCATTTCAGCAGCGGATTACTCGATAACCGCGATACCTACCAAAATGGAACTTTTTCCAATAGTTAGGGATTTTGAAAAACTTTTTCGCGATATCATAATAAATCAATGTTACCACTTTTTTTCGTACGTAAAATTAGCTCGAAAAGTTTCAAAACGTAGTGTTTTCAAATCGATCCGAATCTCCAAAATTTTGGAAAAAATAAATAATGGACAACTTTTCATGCTGAACAACATATTATTAAAAAATTGGGATGGCATTACTTCGTAAAGTCGATTTAAAAAAATTGAAAAGTTGGAGAAAAATTGCAATTTTTTGATTTAAAACATGAAAAAAGTGTTGATTGGTGAAGTTTATTCACTTGACCCCTATTGTTACGGATCCATTGAAAAAGTTGAAAACCACTTTCACTCGATGAAATGAACTCATCACAAAAAAAATCAAAATTCTGAGTGAATTGAAAAAATAAACGAACTTCAATTTTTTTGCTATGAATGCAATTTTCATCAACTTTTTCATACAGCTACGTAAAAATAAGGGTCAAATGAATCAACTTCACCAATTAAATTTTTTTTCATGTTTTAAGTATATCAAAAAACCGCATGTTTTCGCAAACTTTCAATTTTGTGAAATCGACATTACGACAGTTGTCCATAATAATATTTTTTTCAGAATTTTTGAGAATCGGATGATATTTCAAGTTCACTGCAAACTTTGACACCCCCTAGCAGCCTTTAAAGATGGGCTAGAGGGCTGCGATTTGCGCCATTGCTCATCCCTTCGGAAGGTCTTTCCACGGGAAAAATTTCAAAAAAATCGCACCCCCCCTCCTTACCACTTCTTGGTAGAATTGACGTGGAATGGCCCACCTATTAATCGAAACAAAACAGACAAATTCGCAGCCATAAGAATTTTCTTCACATCGTTCAATGAAATTTGCATCAAAGCATCAACGATCCATCACAGTCGATGAAACCGTGGTATGCTTCGGTTCAAAGGAAATTGTCCGTTCAAAACGTATATTTTGAAGAAAAACCAGACCGCTATGGAATTAAGATATTTTCTGTGAGCGATGCAAGAACAGAGTACCTGTGTAACACTTGGTCCTACTAAATGAAAAAATATTCAACGAAATAATTTCAGTAGAATAGCAAGACCCATAAACAAGAGAACCGAAACATCGAGTCAAGGATGAAGATTACTTTGAGGTCAACACTGAGAAAATAGAAATGATACTCGAAGTTGCGAAGTCGAAGACATGCAAAAAGCCTGCATCACAAGTGGAAAATTGAAGCATGTACAAGAGTACTTAACAGAACTACATACGATTCATTCCATATTAAACTGATTGTTGAAACTGAAAGACAGCAGGTCTAAAAGTCTAGGTACCTATTACATTTCTCCCAACCCCAAATTCGAAATCAAAATCACAGGAAAAATTGAGATGCGGAATTCACTTACACGTCATTAGAAGTTGTGGACTAGAATACTACTTCATGGTATTCCAATAGGTCCTTCGAAATACCCCTGACACCCCTTTTTTTTCTCCCCCCCCCCCATCACTCGATCTGAGTGAAAATTCAAGCTAATGACCCGAGCAATATATCCAAGAACACGTTTTCAAGGACGTTAAACACAAGATGACCTAGAGTTTACAATCACCTTTGACTGGAGAATTGAAAAAAAAATTATGAGGTACGAAGAATTTTGCTCAAAATTCAGCTGATACGTGATACATCCTCAAATTCCAAACTGAGTAAACATTTCATCTCTCAGAAGGGTGATAAGTACATGAGGTAGTTTTCATTCAGAAACGAATAAAAAATCCCGTTTGTACACTTTTCCTTACGTTGTTGCGATTTTACATTGGTGCTGCAGCATGCGATGGTAATTCAAGTGGAAATTTTATGCAGTTCAACTGTCCAAGTTGGCGCATAAATATCAAATAATTTATGTAGAGTAGTTGACCTCATTTTGAAAAAGTCAAGTACCTTGGTCGCAAAGAAAAACAGTCAATCTTATTCGGCTAACTACGTGAAGTAAATTCGCACGCATTAAAAATGCGCACCCCTTTTTTTCAAATCGCATAAAATGCATCTGCGTTCTTATTCGTCTTTCGCAGACAACGTCTAGATCAAACTATGACGAAAAAGTTGACAATGCGTTTATGATACGCATGAAGAAGAACGTACGACGACATTTTAATAATATACATACGGTTCGTAGTAAGTTTCCGGAGGCAGTATACGACGTATTATTACAATATGAAAAGGGGCGAAAGGTATAAAAAGTTCTAAAACTGCATCGACGACGACGACGAGTAAAAGGCAACAGTACACTCTTCATACTTCATCGTATACTAGAAGAAAGAGAAGAAGAATATAATTAAAGTCTGCGAAATCTGCGTCTGCATATAAAAGACTATAAATAATCAGGGGGAGTACGCAGGAGACGAAATGCAGAAGGTTAAAAGCAAAGTACACAGGATAATGACAATTCGACCGACTTTCCAATCCATAATGACGGACAAAGGAAGTGAGAAAATGCTACACAGTGGCGTAGGTACTGCGGAGTGCAGGCGCAAGGATATTTTCTGGATAGAAAAAGAAGACCCTAAGGAGAGGGCATACTTCGCTATACTATAGTACACAGATTTTAGAGACACTTCACTTCCGAATGGTTATTATTATGCAATGAGCAGACGCTACTTCCATACCAAATGAAGTAGTCTATTTTCCGTTAGGGTTGTCCGACAACAACCTAGAATTACTCCATTCAATTTATCTCTTTCTACTCGTACAATCCCGCCGCTACTTTGCTGCGTGCATTCGGACAATGGCTATCTACGAAATAGATATTTCATCTTAGTCCGTTTTGTTGCGCCTTGTTCAATTTAATTTTCTGCTTTCTCGAATCGTATTACGCGAGCAGAAGAGGGTGTAATGTAAATCAAGAATTTCGAGTGAGGATTCCAATACATCTTTTTTGAAGTACAGCTATGGATAATATCTAAAACAAATATTAAAATTGTCAAAATAATTTTCTAAAAAATTATGTAATTTGGAGTTCAAATTAAATGAATAGGTATTTTTTATAAATATTTTAAAATATTAGTTTGATTAAATTCATGAAAATGAAAATATATATCTACCTATTTAACCAATTTTCAAGAATATATATTTTGGAAATACACCTAAAAATCAAATAAACGAAAAGGCAGAAAAATATACTGAAGAAACATTTAAAAAGTAAGTTTTTTGAATTCATGTTTTTTAAAAAAAGTAGTCATTAAAATTATCATAAATAAAGAAAAACGTCTTTTGTTTACAGATTATGATGTAATTTTCGGAATGGAAAGTTTTAAACCATCGTTGAAATTTTTAAATTATTAATCAAAATTTAAAAAAAATTAATTATTCGAAAATTGAAATAACGGATTCAAAAGGTTGATTTTTGTAGCTTCAAGATTTAAAAATTTAAACATTAAGCTTTCAGGAAATTACCTATAATGTGTTTAAAAATTGGTTATCACAAAGTTTTCACATTTCTGACCAATTTCCCAATTTTTTCCACGTACTTTTAAAAAGGAAAACAGCCTGAAAAGTGCTAAAAGGCCCAATACGCTGGAAGAAATTTTCAACGTCACTTCTCCGGCTCGAAATGAAGCAAGAAATTTGAATTTGAGGTCGGTTTGGCCGCATTCGGCAAGCAAAGGCCAGTTTCATGCTTAAATTATTTATATCCGGTTCATTACTTATTTTTAATTTTTTTTTTCAGTTACCACAAGGGACGACAGCGCAGATTTATCTGACTTCCAAGATATTCATATTGCGAATGGTCGCCGCAATATGAAACTTTGAAAGAATCGGTAATTATTAACTTGTTTACGTACTTACCTATGTATTAAATTGTCTCGTGCGTTGGCTTCACACTCGACAAGAATTCATTCACTTTCGTCTACTGTTTCATTATACATGCTACGAAAATGTAGCATTTAACCCCCTTTTCTCTGACTTCGATTTTCATTTTTTACAGAAACGGAAAAGTGAAGCTACATAATATTTCGAGTCGGTTTAGTTCGTCTATTGGAGATTAAAATATACAGATTTATTATTATAAGAATTTAAAATTATCAAGATTCAATTTTATAACCAATTTTTTTTTGTACTTTACGTAAATACACTTACGAACTTGTAAATTTGATCATTACAGATAAGAATACGAATTTCTTCTTTTTCATCGTCGTTTATAATAAAGATGTTCATCAAGAAATGTCGAAAACTGTGGCCGCATTATTGCATCATTTTTTTTACTTATTCTGTTTTCATTTTTTCATTTTTTTAAACCGAAGTTCCTGTAATTGTTTTTGTTTTGCTCTAATTTTATTCTTATCTGCGTATTTCAGATGTGACGAGAGACACACGATTTACAATATTTGGATTTGGACAAGTTGATAAATTTGAATTCGATATATGCGGTGTCGTATGAAGAACTAATGATCTAATATTTTTACCTTCGACATTCGAAGAATTCATAAAAACTTCGTGGGAGTTTATGTAAGTATAACATCCGAAGATCCAAAAACTCCTACACTTAAGGTAGTACTATTATTACCTCGCAGACCCAATTCTTTTACTAATTTTTTATCAATATTTATGATGAGTTACTACCAGAATCGAGTAAGCCACGAACTACTCTACTCGTTCCATTTACTAATAATCTACACATGAACGTTTCTAAGAAGACTAAGTTATTTTTATTATTTGAGATTTTCATTTAGTGAGGCTAATTCAGAGAAGAATACAAGATGAAGCTTCGCTGAAGTATTTCGTATGTGTAATATTCTTTTATCGATCTATTTCTAAGCTGTGCACATGCTATTTGAAGAATTAATTAGCTGATCAGTGATCTGTAAGAAGTAAGTTTTCATTTTTTGTTCAGTTCGAGCTTGTTTCATTGGGAACGTTATCACCCATAAGTTGGTTCACTGATTAAGTGGACTCCTTGCTATTCGTTGAGTTTATTTATGACTGTGTTGCGTGTGTAATGATATTCAAAATTAGTTTATCGTAATGGGTTGATTATTTTACTATAGTCAAGTGTAGCCCATGGGAATTTTCGATAAAATCAGCCAGTTATGGAATCCAAGGCCACTTCTAAGGTTCTACTGAGCGGTTAAAAATTTGCAAAACGCTCAAGTATTTTTGAGTAAATTTGTGTTTTGAAAATTGTTCTCTCTTCATAACTATTTTGCATTAATCATGTTGTAAAACATCGAATAAATCATTTCTGAAACTGAAGAAATATTTGCTAATGTAGCGGTGCCGCATTTTTGATCATCATTGTATTTCAAAAAATCGAAAAAAATTGGCACGTGTTTGGTTATTTATCTCGATTTCTTAAAATTGGCCCTACTGCGTTCCAAAATATTTTCCCAGTTTGAGAAAACGATATATTTCGGTATTTTAACATGATTTAAGCGAAATTCAAGAACGTGCTTGTAAAGGAAGAAATTTTCAAAACACGAAAATTTACCCTGAAACGAGTTATTTGCAAAATTTCAACCATTCAGTAGAATTATTCCAAAAGTGGTCTTGGATTTTGATAGCAACGGTCTCGGTCCTTGGTCGACGCAAAATCTCAAAATACCATCTCTTGGGGCTGCCCCATTTTTCCCAAAACGGGTTGGGTAGGAGCTAGAAAATGCCCCCTCTTTATAACCCAATATTGTGCTATTGACTTACCCCGGCCGGGTTCGAATTTATCAAATTCACAATAATTACATGATCGAATATCGTGAGACCCTCGTTCACAACAGATGGAAACGTTTTTCTAAAAATGAAATCAATAGTCGAACGGGTCTCTAGATTTGGGAGGTGTGTTATTTTCAGAGGTTGGCTTTTCAAGAATGATGCTTGGTATTGCCTTCGATACCATTATTTAATTTTATACTGGGATGTAAAAAAACAAAATAGTAATTGTATTAAGGTTGAAAAAAAAACGAAATAGTAACAGTAATGTAAAATTAAAAAAAAAACGAAATAATAACTAGTCTAGTAGGTATGCTAGATTAGAAACAGTCCGTAAGTCTATCATGGAGCTTATCAAGGATCCAACCCCAATTGCTATAAAAGCTCGTTCTAACTGGGCTGATAAATTAGAAAGATGATTTTTTTTTTGTCAGTTGTGACGCTCTTTTGAGTGTGTAAAATGTAAAAATTCAAAGTTGCTAAAATCTTAAATTGACAATTTTGAACGTCAAGTTCGAATACCATGGCTCCTCATAAGAGCTCAGTTTTCAAATATTACAGAAAAATAAAAGACAGCGATTCGTACAAGTGCAGTTATTGCAAAACAGTAAAATACAAGAGACATGCCACACGTATGCTAAAACATCTGTTGGAGTGCGTGGATACTCCAACAAAAGTAAAAAATCAGCTCAATGAAGCTTCAAATTCTAATGGAAAATCAAAAAAACTATTCCAGCATTCAAAAACCCAACACTGCTTGATCAGACTCAACAAGTACGTAAAAAGTAAGCGAAGGTAATAAAAACGTTCCTTCTGAGTGGACTGAAGAAACGCCATTGTCGCTTTGCAAGTTCCCCTTATTTCGAGTGACACCAAAACGACCCAAAAAAAAACTCTTCCCGGAATTTCTCATACGCAAAAAATACACGTTCGAAGACGCAAATCAGTTTGAACGTTTAAATTCTAGTTTAATTTTATTTATTTATATATTTTTTTCTCGTGTTTTTTATTTATGAATATTTTTAAAATAGATATCAATTTCAATTTATACTCGTATTTAATTTATTATTTAAATTTCAATGATGAATTTTGTCAATTTTTTTTTTTAGTAAAGGATAAGATTTCATTATTTAATTTTTCATGTGGAGGGGGGAGGGTGTTAAGAAAATGACATTTTAACATTTTCTTATGTAAAATTTCTGCGTTAATCGTAGATTTCGCAACATGGTTAATTAAAGTTCATATATGTAGAAGTATCCATTGTGAATCCTGTTAAAGTCATGTTAGACGCTGTAAATTAAGCTCTAAAACGAAAGGACCCAAAGTACAAACTCCCTGTAGGCGAATCGTACCGCTGTTAGCAGTGCCTTTGCCTGAACAGGGGATTTCAAACGTTCAAGCAGCGCGCTTCCCACTGTAAACGATTCCACAATAATCGACAGATAATAACGCGTTTTTAAAACCAAGAATCGCTAACTAACTGAACATTTAATCAAATTCCAAAACAAATGTTTTTTATTGAACTGGAGAATCCAGAGACCACTTCGGATTTCTTACAATACTCTATGCAGATTGCAGGAGGAAGAGTGAAGGTCGTTGACCTTGAAGTTCATTCAACATATCTTTATCTACGATAGAACAAAGTTTTCTACGTTTTTGAAATTAGAAAACTTCAAATGGATCAACAACTCAAGATACAAACCCAAAGAACAGTTTGATTTTATTAAAATAAATTTATCTTGTTTTGTATAAATTTTCAAGGATCAGCAAGGCTGGCCCCTCTAGGAGAAAGACTAAGAGATATACCGCAGTGAAATTGGCAAAAATTAGTATTTATGTCTGGAAGTTGAGCTTTTTTAAAATCATATCATCTTTTAAAAACTCCCCTGCCTTTCGTGTACAATGCATAATAAAAAAATCTGTATGAATTTGAAGGCTACTGTAGAAGTGTCTGCAAACCAAAAGATGCAAACAGCTTGCTAAAATTAGCATTTTTTTGCGCGAGATGTTTCCAATTCGTCTTTTAGACGTTTGACTTCGGCTTGTGACTGTTCGTATTTCTGGGTCAATGTTGCCAGACGTCCGACGAACCTGATCATAATTATAAAAACATCCGAGTTAATATACGTACATCTAAGTAGGGCAGGTACGTTTGAAAGTTGAGTTTTTCTGATTGTACCATGAAAAGCTCACTTGTCCATATAAAAATCAAGAGAATTAATTAAGGAAATAATAAGATTATGAAATCAAATGGAATCTGTAAAGTAAACAAATTCGTATAAATTTACCGGCCTCCAATCGGCACTTCATGTCAACAGGTGCATTGCACAAAAAAGGTTTTCTTGTTCCTTGTTCAATGTAATTGATAATATCTTGGAGGGAAAAGATGCTGCAGTTCTTAGTTAATTGCTCAAATTAGCGATGCGACGAATATTAAATAGATGCGACCAAATTAACAGAATGAATTCGGTGAAAAAAAATACACTAATTTATTGAATAGACTTCGCATGCAAATATACGAATAAAATTAATACTTATCACGAACGAGTGTTCTCCAAAGAAAACCGCTGTCATCTATCGTATGTAATTTTATATACCGACGATAAAATTCGATGCAACTCGAGTTTACAATTGATGCGAGGGAAAGGGGGGAGGGAAATTACACCCGAAATGCCTCCACGTAATAATTATCACCATTCGCGAACTAGAAGAGAAGAAAAAAAACTACACAGCAGCGGCTGTATGGTGGTGGGTTAGGGTTTTTATCGTTGAATTAATAAAGAAGAAGAAAATTACGACGTGTAGCATTTCGCAAAGATGTGCAGAAGCTGCGGCATGGTATCCGAGCCGGTCTTCGTCGCCGCAACGCAACGCCTAAGATGCTGTCGAAGTTTTCAAAATGAAAGCAATAATTTCAAAG
This sequence comes from Planococcus citri, assembly GCF_950023065.1. NCBI lineage: Eukaryota > Metazoa > Arthropoda > Insecta > Hemiptera > Pseudococcidae > Planococcus > Planococcus citri. The sequence goes on along the minus strand of NC_088678.1, from coordinate 29,901,541 downwards.
TTCAATCAGTGAAAAGAGAAAATGAAACTTTTCCTTTTACGTACGCTACGGTATGGCGATGGCTGTGTAACCGTGTATTCATTCAATGGGATGTTTTATTTTCTCTTTGCCGGAGCATGTTGTGAAAAGAAAAACGGCAAGCTTCTTACAATAGTGTGGGTTTTGTTGTGCTACCGACCAAGAGAAAGAAAGAGCAAGAGAGAGAGAAACTGTGAACGCCGAAAGGTTTTCATCATGTCTATATATATATCGCCTTCTTCAATATAAGAAAAAGAAGAGGGCTGAAGACGAACAAAAGCGCTAAATGAATACCATCCTTCTGTTTTTAAGCTGCTATTCTCATAAAGGTCTGTTTTATATTCGCCGGGCATTACGCACAAAGTTGGAATTAAACTTTACAAATTGGCGAATTTTAGAGGTTCGTTGTGTCAGTGTGCAGAAGCTCGCTCGCACCACGTTAAAGAGATTTTTATCGGTTGCGTAACGCCGCCGACAAGAAGCTGTAAAATTATCACGTTGAATATTTATGAGAAATTTAATGCACCTGCACAATACGTATGTACTACCTACGCTCGCCGGCAGATTCATGTGTCTAAGGCGAGTAGACGAGTCGAAATTTAGCTGCGATTATGGTATAGGTATTAGGTATGCGGGCACGTGAGTGAGATGCGACAGGTGCGTGCCAGCGCCAGACTGGAGATCTTCGAATACGAGGGAAAATTTTTTCGATTGTGCGAATGTGCGTGTCAGATGACAATTATGATCGGAAAAAAGGTTCGGGGTAAGAATCTCATAAAACTTTGCTATTCCGACCAATTCAATAGATATCGATTTTATCCATTTTTTTTTAAATAATATTTTTTTAAAAATGAAAATTTATACATAAATTTAATCTATTTTTTTCAATTTTTATATTTTATTCAAGTAATCATTTTAAATATTTTTTAAATTAAAATTCAATTAATCGGTAATTTTCATGATTTTAAAAAAAAGACTACTGTAATTTTTAGAAAATTGGAGGTTTTTCTGCAGTAGGTAAGCATTGAAACTTAAAAGCTAGAGATAACACTTCTATTTTGGTATTTACACCATCTAGAGAGCTCGCAATAACTAGATTTTATACGTGCGCATATATCTATACTTAAGTACAATACTAACCAAAAAATTATACCCTCTGTGTTCGCCTTCTAACAACAACAACTACAACAACAACGCTTAACTAGGTGAACTACTAATTACCGCGTTCCTAGCCTCAGGGATCATGTAATTATTAATGTGCGTACGAAGAATTTTTCGAACAGGGAAAAATACAAATGAAGTTTCGAAAGAAGTCGCACATATATGATACCTGTTGCCGAGAAAATGATCCTAAGAGCCGGATTTCTACAATACAAAGCGTGTAATTTATCGGATGTCGCAAATCAGCGCGGATGTAATTAGACAGTAGGTACCTATAGGTACACAACGAAAAGTGAAATTTTTGTACCATCGGGTGTTCATTCAGTAAGTTAACTTCTATACTTCTACCTATTGCAGTAGAATCGTGCGTATATTTTTATACAACAGATAATACGTACATAGTACGAAATACATGTTTGTTTTACAGTAATTCCTCGGTGAATATAACGGCCTTCAAGCCCTAAAACGAGAAAAAATCCCTCATGCAGTTTACATCTGGTGTTGGGCTCATTGGTTGAACCTCTGTCGTTGATATGGTATCTTCTTGCACAGAAGCCACCAGTAAAGTCAGAGTATCATATTATGTCAATCATCAAATACGATTGTTTGTATGAAGGTGGTCGTATACATTATATTAAAAAAGTAAGCGGAACTGATGGATGTCTCATGCCAGAGCATTGGATGCAGATTTCATAACATTCAGGCATGAAACTCACTATTTTATTTTTTTTTTAGTGACTTTAGTGACTGAAAAATAGCAAAAAAGTGACCAAAATTTTGAGAAATGTGAGCAAAGTATATATTATTATGTAGCGATCATCAGAGAATTTTTTTAGTAACCCTCCCCGCCCCCTGCATGGGCGTAGCAAAAGTACCAGGATTTGGCGCCGGTGCTGATGCGACGCCAGTTTTTTTGTGGCAATGATTGGGGGGAGGGGGTGTGTGACGAAGGAATAAAATCATGTGTAATTTTTTTTGATTTTTTTTACCTTGAATATTTTAGCCAATGTTGTCATTTTGAGGGAGGTTTAAAAATCACAAATTCGTCAACTTTTGAGGGGAAAAACGCAAAAAGTTGCTGATTTATTAAAAAATTGAACAATTTGACGAAATTGAAATGAGTGTTATAGATCTATTTACTGAACTAAATTAGAATTTGTATGCTGAATTAGGTCAACCTAAGTATGTATTCGTAAAAGGATAAACAAAATTTTGAAAAATTTACAGTTTTATGACTAAAAAATATTGAGCCAAATAAGTTGAGTAAAATAAGTATGAAACGGTGAACATTTTGCCAGAGCGGAGCGAGGGCGAAAATTTTGGAAAATCCAAACTTGAAAGGTGTAAAAAAATGTTATTTTCGTTACTGAACATGGCACTTACACAACAAATAAACCAAGCGTACCTCGCGCCGAAGCAAGTGATACTAAGCGCGGGAAACCACGAGTTGAATACAAAAACAGTGGCGAGTCACTTTTTTTGGCCATTTTCGCTGAAATAGTGACAAAAAGTGATTTGCACGTGAAATAGTGACAAAGTCACTTTTTAAGTGACTCTTGTTTCATGCCTGAACATTTCAAGCTGTCATCGAATCATTGGCCAGTAGGGTTATAAAAAATTACGAGGGATTAAGCAATCGAAAAGGAGCTATGGAAACAGCAGACCTCCTAATTTAAAAAACGATTCAATGATGAACAGAATGGTATGTATTCGCCAAGATTTGTGTCTTCTCACCAGCGAGAGAATTGAAGAAATGATCAAGAATGATTATAAAAATTTACCAAAATATGCTTTCTCAGCTTTTTTCAAAGTAGGCTGTATAAAACATTTTTTGAGGACACCAAAATTCATGCATTGCATGCAGATGACTTGAATACAAAATCTGAAAAAGACACTGACACCAATTCCGAAGCTGATAATGGTAAAGCGAAAGATAATAAGACCCCTGAAGTTAAAAAACGTGTGCTCTTCAATATCAACTCTTTGACAACTAAAAACTGAAAGTGGAAACTTTGTAAAAATGTGAAAACAACAACCTCTGAACGATGAAACTAAAAAAGAAATAACATAATAAATCAATTCGATCATAAATCAAGTTACAGATCGATTAACGATTTGGTAAGAATTTACAATAATAAATAGGTACCTATTCACTGTAATATTGTATATGATTGTTTTTATATGTAAATTTGTTTCAGCTCAAGTCAATATTATTCAATGGGGTGCCGAAGTTATTAAAATGGAAAACCGAGATGAAGTAGTGATTTTACATGCGAGAAGCTCTGAATATAATGACAGTCCACAACTGTCTTTTGATGAATTTACGGAAGTAAAAACGGCTGGACGGAAAATTGTGAAAAATAACTCAAAATGTTCGACGTAATGCGCTGATAGTTGAAATGGAATTCATTTTGCGATTAGTGCCCTTAAGAAGCTGTAATTAACTTAAGCTTCAAAGTTTTGATGACGACGTCATCAAGAGCATTCATTTCGCCGCTGAATATTTCCGATTTGCTAATCATTTTACAAAATCATCAAAGCTTCAATTTTTAAAATACTTCGAGAATAAGAGATCGAAGGTGGATCTATTCCTGAAGAAACTCGAAAGGTATCGGTGAACTCATTGGCCAATTATATCTCTTCAACTTTAATTTTTTTTCACTTAGTCAATTTGGAATTTTTACTCCTTGCATAAAATCAGTTTGAATACAAGAAATTTGATAAATACTTATATCCAGAATGGTTTAATTATTTTGAAAGTCCAGTGTAAAATCAGTTTAAATTCGGGGGATTTTGAATTAAAAATTGCTAAGTTGCCTTGATGTAGGTAAAATGGTAAGCTTGCCATCATAAACGTAATATTCAACCGATTAAAAGAAGTGAAGAATTTGTTGGTGGAATGTTCAAGGATTTTCTTGATAAAAATGGGATTGTTCAACAAACCTCTGTTAATACCTAAAGATTAACACGAACATACCATTATAAAGCTTCGTTATAAGCGAAAAATCGCTTCTTTTAAAGGGTAGAATACTACTTTTATGAGAGCAAGATTACCATTTTACCTACATCAAGGACCCTTAGCAATTTTTGATTCAAAATTCCCTGAATTCAAACTGATTTACACTGGACATTCAAAATAATTAAGCCATTCTGGATATATTTATCAAATTTCTTGTATTCAAACTGATTTTATGCAAGGAGTAAAAATTTCAAATTGACTAAGTGAAAAAAAATTGAAGTTGAAGAGATATGATTGACCAATGAGTTCACCGATACCTTTCGAGTTTCTTCAGGAATAGATCCACCTTCGATCTCCTATTCTCTAAGTATGTTAAAAATTGAAGCTTTGATGATTTTGTAAAATGATTAGCAAATCAGAAATATTCGGCTGCGAAATGAATGCTCTTGATGACGTCATGAAGATTATGTCATTAAAACTTTGAAGCTTAATTACAGCTTTTTAAGGGCACTAATCGCAAAATGTATTCGAGTACAACCATCAGGGCATTACGTCGAACATTTTTAGTGAATTTTCACAATTTTACCAAGTGGATCTAATGGAGTGAAACGACCACGTCGAGGACCGAGAAATGCAATCGTGTTATCGTCCAATTCCAGCAGTGAAGATCAACGGAAATACGAGCGCGGAGCGGATCTAATAGAGCGAAACGACGAACGATTGTAAATTCGTAATAATATAATTGTTTAATTTTTACATAGAACCCTAGAGCAGCGCCCTATGAACCTGTCCCCAGGGTTAGAAACCAAATGCCGGAGGAAATTGACAATCATATCGTATTCCGAGAGAATCAGGTTCCAAGGGGCAATCCGTTTTACAGTCAATTGAACAATTTGATTCAGCTTATGCTAAAAATAAATGTTTATCTAAATTTACCCAGCGTAGGTGATGCGTACGCGCAGAGATTACTTCTATAATGTTATTCATAAACAATCAAGCACTCGCACTCGAAGTTAGTATAATCAACTTTGATTTTTGATAATAGAAAAGTCTAGTGGAATCTACATCGACTGCTAAGGACCAGTACCTACTGCATTCAACCTATTTTTGACAACCGGCAAATCAGCAATTGATAGGTAAACATCTGCCAAAATAATTTCAACACGACGTGGAAAAATACTGCGGATAGCAAGACTGACAAAACAAGATCTCGAAACAGGTCTTCTGATACAATCTCACAGGAAGAATTTTCCACATCATCATAAATATTCTCCAGTAAAGGGTGTCAACATGACTCAAACCCAGATTTCAAAAACCAAACTTCACCATTTAAAATTGACCCCCTCAACTCAACTTCCGAAAAATTATACCACCCCACGCTTCTTCATAAATGCAATAATAACCAGCAACACGCTCATTAGGAAAAATTCCAAACAAAAGCGCCACACATGATGACTACCTGTCTGCTTTCAGTAGTTGAAAGAAAGAAAAAGATAATGGATGCACCCGAGTGCGGTCATAAGTGACAGGTTAACATGTTGAAAACATCACCATAGTAAACTTTGCCACCGACAGCGCGATCATATAAACGTTTCGGCACCTAGTTCCCATTTTTCAACGCTTTAAAGGGTGCGATGTTTTACTAGGGTACAGATCGCGACCGAAGGTAATTGAGTATAGTATAGGAAAAGGGGATTTTTAAAACAATAATAACATCGATAAAGTCACCCCACAGATGATAATAAATAAACAAAAATAAATAATAGTATACGTATGCTGGTTGGTAGGTTGGTTGTTGGTTCATTCAGAACACCAGCTTTTCCTATTTTGAAAACGTATAATTATTTAATTATTAATCTGGTGATCACAAAATCTCACCCCCCCTCACGCATACCAGAAGGTTTACATTGGGTCAGAATACCAGATAATATTTCTATCGTTGGGGGTTCATATTGTTCATACTTACAATAACTAGAGCATATTTATTGTTAAATTGTGAAAAAATTAAAAAGGAAGGCTCAGACAGATGTATCTGTCATATTCGAATCAGCTCAACAACGTAGAGCTTGGTCTTATCGAGAGTTTATTCGCCAAGATGACGGAGATGCAGCTTCCTCTGGACAGCCCCGAAGATGAGGAACCGTTAGAAGATCAAGAGCGAAGTCAAAGCGACAACGACGAACAGCCTTGGAGTATTTGTTGTTCTTCGACTGTTAAATAGCTAAACTATCATCACAAATAAATTTTCTTGTAAAGAATTCAACAAGCTGATTATATCGATAAGATTATGATTAATGATATAAAAAAAGAAAAATGCTGCTAGCCCTCTGACAAATTTAGCAGTTTTCTTTTGAGTCAATCTTTGCAGAAGAACGATGAATATTTTGTTTCGTATTTGGTTGCATTAATTCGTTGAATATTTGTTTCATATTCGGTTGCATTAATTCGTTGTCATTTAAGAGAAAAAATGTCAATAATTCATCAATTTTTGCATCTTCCTGTTTCTGTCAGAGTGATGGAAGTAACAATATCACACGATATCGTTCAATAGATTGCGACAGGAAGGAAACGAGCCCTTGACCTGAGTCATACCAGCGACCAAGACTTATTGGACGACGAAAGAGAACCCATTGGACAACGTTGATATGCTAATTACAAAATGAGGAGTCGACTCGACTCAAGTGATCCTTCTATTAAAAAAAGTAAGTTTTTCTTTGGCGCTACCCGTCGGGTAGAGGGCCGAACCACACTTACACCTGGGTAGCCCTATCCAGGGGCCCTTTCCTGTGCAGGACTACACGGGTGTAAGTGTGGTTCAGCATTTTACCGGCGCTCAGGCAAAAGCTTTTAAAATTTTATGATTCGAAAAGTCAAAATATCATTCATTCTTAATACATACAAGAAGTTGATTTTTTTATGGTAATTTTTTTTAAATATTATTTTTCGGTATTGTTCAAAATCAGCAGACGCTTCATCGCTCAAAAATTTTAATCTATCGTTATTCAAGCGTAGATATGAATGGCTGTTCGTCGAATACTGGATTTAAATGTTATTCCTTTTCAGGATACGAGATCTCATTGTTATCATTATTATTTTTTTTTCAATTTTTAATGAAAAAAAAATATGTTGTGTACAAATTTTTTATTTCGTTCTTTTTTTTTGGGGGGGGGGCGGCGGCGGCGGCAAACATTTACTGCCCACAGGCGTCAAAATCCTTAATCCGCCTCTGCGGCTGTGGATCATTACCAGTGTTTTTCAACGAGAAAATGTTTCGACGACCAAATACACGAATCGTTGTTTTTCTGCTAAGATGACGCTACTTGTATAAGTTGAATTATTGTTGGCTAATTTACATAACATCATTTATTCGCACCATCAAAATGACTACAGCTACACGAAGGAATTGAAAATACGAATCTGACAAGAGTATGAAAATTACTACGGTGTAGATTGTTAGACATTATTCGATTAACGAATATCGAATAGAAAATTTTCACTCATCAGCGAACCACGTTCTGATCTGAAAATGGTGTTAAAAAAGAGAAATCCCTAGCCCTTCTCAGATTCCTTGAAAGGAATACATATAGGTACTTAGTAATGGCAAGCACAGGTTACCATGAGTCTCTCGCTTCTCTGTCAACCATCGAAGTGGACATTTTGGAATGGATGGCCGATTGGCCGTTGTCAGTTTCAATGACTCTCTGTTTTCCCTCCAACCACTCAAATACACCTTGTACGAGTAAAGTAAATCTGCTCTCTATTATAAGTAATTACGAATTACGTGTAATTACGCATTGTAATGCGGTATACTTTTATTCTTTTAGTTTTCAAGTTGTAATATTCGTCTATGTCGTTTTTAAGAAACACGTGTTCCTTTTTACGTAATAAAATTTATATTTTTCGTTAAAAATGATTATTTGAGTACGCGTAAAATGATTGACATACTACAAATGACTATCTGCTCGACGCCTTCATTAATTTATAATATTGTTCTTTCTGTTAAGTATATAGGTAGGTAAGTTTTTGGAAATTATGTACTTCGTATATCTAACGGCGAGGCTGAATCTTCCAAAAATTCTCTAAAAATCAAAAATCAATTTACGTAGCTGGATTTCTGATTACGGAGGTCAGAAAACGTTTTCATCCAAAATTCAACTTTTGTTCAAATTTTCAAAAGAATCAAAAGACTGCCGGATTTGGAAAGTAGGTAAAAAAAAGTTTTTCATTTCCTCTGCAAATGCGCTCTCAACACGAGGGAGTGTTTTTTTCTCTCGGATTTTCAACCTCACTTTAGAACTAAATGGTTCACCAAACGTAAGCTTTTCCATAGCTTTTCCTGCACCACATCAGAATGAATGTAAGAAACAATCGAACATTTGAAGAATCACATATCAATGAAAAATGAAGCACTTTCGAGCTCATTGTATCCATGTTTTCAGCATCTCCGAGTAAAATATCGGACTTTCCAATGACTCAAAAAAAAGTGAAACAGAATCTCTTCATCATTACACCTCCAATTAAACGCACATCGCTGCAATAGCCCAATTTTTAGAAAAAATTCACCTAATAAACCTGCAAGACAAACCACCAAGAGAAAAAAAACAAACGACGCTATATTTGCTTATTCCGTTCTATTACAGATGATCGATCAAAAGATTCATCAACGACAATCGTGGCATCGCGTCAACCGCAATTATTATTCTGACAAACCACCAGGGAGTTCCTAAGCTCGTTTTTTTTCACCCATCTCCTTCCTCTCAGTCCTAACAACAGTGATGCATAATCCCGCAGCTCTGACTTCGGTAAACATTTCATCGTCTTCGGCGGGTGGGTACAACTATACCAGTGAGTATGGGTATCTGTACATTCTTACAATACGTATTTTGCATTCACACGCTACCGTATTATCCAAACGACTTTCGCAAATTATCATATTTGCCTGGCCACCACCGCCGCTCTACCACCTTTGTTGTTATTGCTGCTGTTAATACTTATCATATAAATAAACGGCGAGGAGGCGCATTGTCGCAATTACATACCAGTTCGATCGTCACCACTCACAAGCAGTACCCCACAGTTCGAGTCCGAGTGAGCTGGCCGCAAATACTGGTAAGTCGATCCTATCACACTTGCAAATTATACCTTCAAAACGGCTCCTCTTTATCGGCATAACCATCGTCTTTGCCACCACGATCGCGCCGCCGCCGCAACCGCCACGCCGACCACCGTTCAAACAAGCCCAAAGCCGCAGCGCTTTACTTTTAAATAGAATACATATCTATGTACATGTTAAGCCGCGTGAAAACCTAAATGAATATTTAAACGCGAGCTATTACACGCTAAATACTTATACACACATGCACAATGTGCACGAACAATGTAAAAAGAAAGCCGAAAGATTATTGATAATACAAGCATTGTTAACAACAATGTACCTATTGTTTTTACCCTGTGCTCTTCAAAGTTCCACCTGTAGTGGTATCGGCGACTACCGCAGCTGTTGTTTGGCCACCGTATATATATACCTCTCATGCATACACCAGCGTACAGCTCTCACCGTCTAACTTACTAAATCCTTATCGATACAGGTATCTTGACCCGCACGCCGCTGGCAGCGGCGGCAGATTTCAATTATCTTACACATCTTTTTATCGTTCAATATATGACATAATTTCTTCTTCTCGAATTAAGAACTAAATTGTTGAGTAAATTAAAACATACTTAAACCAACAACATCATGTTTATTCGGTTCATCCCCAAGTCACAATGGTGCTTTTGATCCTGATTCTCATCAGAAAACTAAAGGTTATTGTGGGCTATCATCGATCTGTATGAGTGACAGAAGAATTCGAAGATATTCAATTTTCATTATTGTAAGTTTGATAAGCTGTAGCTAAGTCCCTTTTTTAACACAATTTCCAAAATGTGGTTCGCTGATTGGTGAAATAACAATGAGAATCTCGACACAATCAAGTGAGGACTGAGCAAGTGAGCATACTCGATAGTGACTTTGCATCATCTCGCTAATCATCGATTTCAATTATGTACAGAATTTTCCCGGCCTTACTCTTCTCCGATTCCTTGAAAGGAATACTTTGGAATGGCGCAGCACAGCATAAGTTACAATGAGTCTCTCACTTCGCTGTCAACAAATGTGTATGTGGTGTCGAGACTACTGAAATTATTTTTTAATTTAATTTTCTCTTCAATTTAAAAATGAAATCAATATTTTTTATATTTTCAATTATTATAGATTTTTTTTCAATATTCAAATTAAAATGTTTAACGAAAAGAATACCAGCGAGTATACAGAGTACACGAACCCCTATACCTTGCAACAAGACCAATTCGTAATGTACCTACATATATTTTTTACTCTGTCCTTTTTTTTGTCACTTTTTCACTTATCTGATTATTTATCGCTATTGGTACACCAGATTAACGTGTCGTGAAAAATGACGCTTCTTAAAAAGTCAAGTCGTACTTTGTTTCGAGACACGCAGATACCAACAACTACATACATAGGTGAGGTAGTTCTCGTAAGAGAAGCGGAAACGAGATAGAGAAGGTGACGAAATAACCATCGTTAAAGGCTTGTTGTGGAAGAGCGACGAACACAAAAAAGGTAAATCTGAGAAACGTGTTCTCGCATTCCATATTAACTGCTTTTGTAAAAAAAAGAAAAGAAAGCACTTTATGTCTTACACGTGTTTTTTTTTGTACTTCTGGGGGGCTGCGAGTCGTCGTCGTAACCCTATTTCATATTTTCAATTTTTTTCCCCATTCTTCTAGGTTTTTTTATTATTATTATTATTTAAAACAACAATACTATATGGTTGCGTATAGGTAAACACCGTTTTATATAATAAAAAAAAGGGGTCACCCCACGCTCGTATTGCACAATATTAATGAACAAAACGTATTGTTCTGCGAGGCTTTTACTCCAGCTAGGTTATAACAATAGGATGAACGTGGTCGAGATACTTCTTAGACAGATGTTTAGTATAGGTACGTATGTATTTGAAATTATTATAGTGCTTAAAAATAAAAAAAATACGAGCCATCTTCACTGGGATATCAACCCTTGGAAAAAATACGCACGCATTACCTAATACATATTTGCACAGTCGCGAGCCTTTTCTTTATACGTATTTTACGTAAGCCAAAGAAGCTCGTAAACTTTGCCAAATACACGGTATAAGGGTGTCGTTTGTGGTCAATTGTGTACATTCGTATGTATAGACGATGACCTTGCCATAGATGGCGGAATTTTCGACGTGCTTGTACATGTGTAGTATAGGTAAGGTTTCATTTTTCGTCTTTGAAATACGTATAGATAATTAAAGGCTGAGGAGTAGAGAGACTACCATGGTGGAGGTGGAGAAGCAAAGGAGAGTTTATCCTGGTCCCCATTCCACAACATACCTTAATTTTGGCACGTTATTCAGTAACATAATCTCATCGTCATTAATATCAAAAAGGAATATATAAGTAACTCGCTTTTCTTAGAAATGTATAAGCTATTTTAATCCGGAAGACCATCACCATCACCTCCTATTTTTTTTGTATTTTTTGGTGGTTTCACTACTACATATAATAAACATAATGTGCAAAAAAGTTTATTAGCGAAAATGAAATAATATCATCACTATACTGGGTCATTCCACGTCAATTGGACCAAGAAGTGGTAGGGGAGTTCGGTTATTTTTTTGAAATTTTTCCTGTGGAAAGACCTTTTGAAGGGATGACCAATGGCGCAAATCGCAGCCCTGTAGCCCATTTTTAAAGGCAGCCAGGGGGTGTCAAAGTTTTCAGTGAACCTAAAATATCATTCATTTCAGCAGTGGATTACTCGATAACCGCGATATCTACCGAAATGGGACATTTTCCCATAGTTAGGGGTTTTGAAAGGCTTTTTGGTGAGTGTTGTCACTTTTTTTCGTACAAAAAATTAGCTCAAAAAGTTTCAAAACGTAGTTTTCATATCGTTCCGACTCTCAAAAATATATTATGGACAACTGTTCATGTTGAACAACATAATTATTAAAAAATTGGGATGGTACCGTGTTGCAAAGTTGATTTAAAAAAATTCAAAGTCTGCAAAAAAAATGCGATTTTTCGATTTGAAAGATGAAAAAAAGTTTTGATAGGTGAAGTTGACTCATTTGACCCCTATTTTAATGTATCTGTTGAAAAAGTTGAAAACCCCCTTTCACTCGATGAAATGAACTCCTCACAAAAAAATCAAAATTTGATAAGATTCAAAAAATGAACAAATTTTTATTTTTTGATGTGTGTAATTTTTATCAACTTTTTCACGAAATACGCCAGAAAGAGGTCAAAATGAGACAACTGAATTGGAATTTAAAATTGAATTTTTTTGAATTGAAGACGTCACAGCAAAAAGGACATATGTGTGAAAGTTGTATTTTGAGAAAAAACTGGTTGAAAGTTTGAGTGCTTGTGAAGTTTAGAAATGTGCATATTTGAACATGGTGACGATTTTATCTTATTTCCTCACTATCTAATTACATGAAATGCTATGCACCATCAGTCTGGAGGAAACTGTGTGTTAGCAGTAAGCGCTCAAACATTTCGAATTATATGTCCTTTTTGGAGCGAAAAATTGGCCAATTTTTTTTTTGATTTAAAAATGTTTTTGAGCAAATTTTTGGATTTAAACCAGGTAAATAACGGTTGATAACACAAAATCGACCATGAGTAACCCATTATCTCTGAAAAAAGATCGCTATGTTGAGTAAAAAAAAAAAAAAACAAAAAAGACGAGTTTTTTGGCCAATTTTTTAAAAATTTTTTTTATTGATTTAAAAATGTTTTTGAACAAATTTTTGGATTTGAACCAGGTAAACAATGGTTGACAACACAAAATCAACCATGAGTTATACCCATTATCTCTGAAAAAGTAAATTTTTAATTGACTTCTCAGTTTTAAAATGGCGATATCTCACTGGTTTTTCGACTTTGTGAAGTGGGGGTGGTCTCATATGTTAGAGGAAGGTCTCAAGAATAACAATGTGGATTCGTCTCAAAAAGGACATATGTGTCATATATACCCCTTTTTGTTATGACGTCTTCAATTTCGAGTTTTTGTGATGAGTTCATTTCATAGAGTGAAAATGTTTTTTCAACTTTCTCAACGGATACGTAAAAATAAAGGTCAAATGAGTCAACTTCACCAATTGACACTTTTTTCATGTTTTATATCAAAAAATCGAATTTTTTCGCAAACTTTCAATTTTTTATAATCGACTTCTCGACATAATGTCATCCTAATTTTTTAATATGTTGTTCGGCATGAAAAGTTGTCCATATCCATAATAATATTTTTTTCAGAATTTTTGAGAATCGGAACGATATAAAAACTACGTTTTGAAACTTTTCGAGCTAATTTTTCGTACGAAAAAAAGTGGTAACACTGATTTTTATGATACTACCAATTAGGTACCAAAAAACCTTTCAAAACCCCTAACTATTGGAAAAATTTCCATTTTGGTAGGTATCGCGGTTATCGAGTAACCTGCTGAAATGGATGATCCTTCAAGTTCATTGAAAACTTCAAAACCCCCTAGCAGCCTTTAAAAAAGGGATAGAGGGCTGCGATTTGCGCCACTGATCATCCCTTCGGAAGGTCTTTCCACGAGAAAATTTTCAAAAAAATCGCACCCCCCTTTCCACTTCTTGGTCGACGAATTCACGTGGAATGATCCTCACACGTTTACGCATCAAGCATCAACGATCATCACGATAGATGAAACCATGTTATGCTTCGGTTCAAAGGAAATTGCCCATTTTTATATTTTGAAGAAAAACCAGACCGATATGGAGTTAAAATATTTCCTGTGAGCGATGCAAGAACTGAGTACCTATGCAACACTTGGTCCTTACCTACTAAAAAAAAAACAAAAAAAACAAAATAATTTCAGTAGAATAGCAATACCGATAAACAAGAGAACCGAAACATCGAGTCGTGAAGATTACTTCGAGGTCAACACTGAGAAAATAAGAAAATTGAAGCATGTACAAGAGCACGAAACAGAACTACGATTCATTCCATCTGAAAGACAGTACATACCTAGTACCTACATTCCTCCCAACCCCAAATTCGAAATCAAAATTACAGGAAAAATTGAGACGCGAGATAAATTCACTTACACGTCATTAGAAGTTGTGGACGAGAATACGACTTCATGTTATTCCAATGGGTCCTTCGAAATAACCTTGACGCTCCCCTTTCTTCTCCTCCCCACCACCCACTAGATCTGAGTCAAAATTCAAGAAAGTGACCCGAGCAATATATTCAAGAACACATTTTCAAGGACGTTAAACACAAGATGACCTGAGTTTACAATCACCTTTGACTGGAGGTTTAAAAAAAAATGAGGTACGAAGGATTTTAGTCAAAATTCACTACCACTTCTTGGTCCAATTGACGTGGAATGACCCTCCTTTCATTTTACATATTAATGTACATTTCGTTAAATGATTCAGTTTTATTAGGAAGGTACTTAAATTAAGCAAAATTATTTTCAGACCCAATACACCAGCACAACACCTTTGGACAAGTGTACCTACCTAGCAACATCCAAGCTATGTAAACAAATCAAAAAAATAATTCATATGCTAATGAGTGATCACTCTTCTAAGTCCAACATACCTTGATTTTGGCACGTTATCTAATAACAAATAAGCCCTCCTTTCATTTTACTTATTAATATACATTTCGTTAAATGATACAGTTTTATTAGATAGGTAAGTACTTGAATGAAGCAAAATTATTTTCATAAAACAATTCATATTTTGAATTAATATTTATCAAGTTTTTTTTTTGGTCTGACCAGTCTCATAGTCCGCAGTTACATAGAGAACAAAACGGACCCAATACACCAGCACAATACCATCAGACAAGTACCCCACAACATCCAAGCCAAGTATGTAAAGGAGTCGGAAAAAATAATTCATGTCTTGGTCGCCATTCCAAGTCCAACATACCTTAATTTTGGCACGTTATCTAATAGGTAACATAATCTCATCGTCATTAGATTAATTAACATTAAAAATGAAATATTTAAACATCCTCGGGATGGTACGTTCGTCGTACAACAACGTACACACAGGCGCATTCTCGTACAAATAAGTTACAAGAAAATGAGTTAAGAAACCTGGGTAAATCGTTATCATCATCCGCAGCATACGGCGAAGCGAAGCTGTAAGAGTGAGCATCCGAACACGAGAGAAGGATGAGGAAGCGGGAAAAAAATAGCAACAAGTGTACTAGTATATAAACTAGAAAAAACTAAAAATCCGCTTGTAAATGTTAAATGACAGACATTAATCACAAGGCGTATATTCATGTATAGTAGATTAGTACGTATGCATTCAACATGTATGATACCTGCTACATATTGCCTTAGCTGTGCGCATACATGTTGTGATTCTTGTCCTCTTTTCTATTATTTTAAAACTAGTTTTCTCAAACACGAGGTCTCCTATCGTGATTACCAGCCATCTCCCTACAAATAATTTTTCTTCGCGGAATTTTCGACATGCTTGTATATAGTTGAGTTTTCTTTTTTCTTCTTTGAAATATGTATAGATAATTAAAGGCTGAGGAGTTGAGAGATGCAGACTACCATGGTGGAGAAGCAGAGGAAGAAAAATGCGCCAAAGATTGGATGTGTTGTCTCGAGTGTAGACTAATCCTGCATATTGTGTTGGTGTGTAGGTATAACAATGTACTTACTCAATTGCTATCATTTTTTATTTACTCCAGAATTTTGCAAAATTAAAAAATTGTCGAATGAGATGATTGAAGATTTCAACATGAATTTTCAAAAAGTTCGTGAGGCAAAAATCCCATCACAACAATCGTTCAACCTTCTGATGGTCACCCTCTCTTCACTTTCTCCGACTCTCAGTCCTTCAAACCCCGCACCCCCCTTTCCATTTAAATTTCAAGTATTCAAGATCTTCTGTAATCAGGATGAAGGGAAAGGGAACACACCCAACAATACTATTGAAATACCTACCCTCAGAATTATCAAAAGATACGGAAATGATACCTCGGAAAATTTCAGACTACACAATATAATGTACCTTTTCGGCGCATTTTGTTCGCTTGCTTCACCTCCTTTGCACAGACTAACTAATAGTATTGTCTGATTCGGCGATATTAATTTGAATCAACGACCAAATAACCATATTAAAGGTTACAATTACGTGAAATAGCGCGTATACCATAGAGAAAACATCATAATATCGTACAGAAGGAATCTTATCATAGTGTAGTGTACAACACTATACACAACCAAAGCAAAGAGAGAACGACCACCGAACACAACACTCGATCATCAAGTGGCCATTGTTTGCTCGCTATTACTCTTATTCTCTATAGGGTGGTTCAGCCTTTAATTTTCTCTCATTGTCCTCGCGTTTGACTAACCGCTGAGAACAAATTACTGACCCTCGTGTACACAGTTTACTATATACACTGTAGTGTGTATTTTGTGTACGCCGCGTTTCCATTCTTTTTACTCGCGTCGAATAAAAATTAATAACTTGGAATAGAAATTTCGCCTTCCTACAAACAACTTCATCTCGACATCGTCACTCTCTCATTCTAACCAACTATGTACGTTCGAGTTGACTCGATGATTTTGTTTTTAAAGTAGCGCGAAGCAAAAATAAGCACGGGTTAGAGTAAGTAGCGTACTAATCTGCACTCGAGAAGAAACTAAAATTGGCCGAGCTTTCATCAAAATGGAAGCACGCCATGAGAAAAGTTGATTGAAAGGTAACGAAGGTGGTGAAATGCTAAATTTTGGTAAAAAATAAGAAATTTAGGTAATTTTAACAAAAAAATAAATAATTTTCTACTGTTAGCAAAAACGCAAGATCTGTGACAAATTCTTCAAAAAAGCAAAAATTTTGAGCAATTTTTGCAAATAGTCGGGGAGCTTGCTTAAAAATCTATTACACCCCCTCCCCCCGTCCATCCTCTGGGACAATTTTTTTCTTACCAAGGGGGAGTCCTAAGGAACATTTCTAGCCCTTGTACTAAAAAAAAAAAATGCGGCACATTTTTGAAATTCGAAATTTTGGTAAATTTCAAGTCGTTTTGGAGCCTCCAGCGATTTTTTGAAAATTACTCGAGCCTCCAGCAAATTTTTTAAACTTGAAAAATGTTACGGGCGCAGATCAACGACCGTCTATTACTCACTATGATAGTACATATGAACCGTTGGAAAGACAATGAACCGCTTGCTAAATTCGCGAACTTTTTATTCGAAGCAGCAAACGTTTATAATCTAGCTGGTACCAGGGATTTTTTCAAAATTCCTGAAAGGCAATCCGAGAAAAGTCTTCAAATCCTGAATAACTCGACGGTATGTAGTAATAAGGAAATATTTTATTTATTATTAAGTGCAAGAACATGAATGAAGTAGAAGGGTTGAGAAGGAGGTAAAGGGGGAGAGAGATGGAAAGCTGAAATTTATCTACACTCCGATTTTAACACCCTCTGAAGACTACTTCAGGTTGATTCAAGTCATTTTGGAGCCTCCAGCGACTTTTTGAAAATTACTGGAGCGTCTAGTAGATTTTTGAAACTTGAAATTCCCGCAACATTTTACCAAATGGAGTTGGCAAGCTGAAATTTACTTCGCAAACTAATTTCAATGCAATATGAAGTCGACAACATGTTGGTTTCAAATAGTTATGAAGCTTCCAGCTACTTTTTGGAAATTTCAATTTTCCAAAAAACGCCATACGACCTTTCAAAAAGTCGCTGGAGGCTCCAAAACGACTTGAAATCCATCAGCAGTCGACTTCGTAGAGTATTGAAATTAGTTTGCAGAATTAATTTCGACTTTCCATCTCCGTTTGATGAAAATTAAAGTTTAAAAAATCTGCTGGAGGCTCCAGTAATTCTCAAAAAATTGCTGGAGGCTCCAGTAATTCTCAAAAAATCGCTGGAGGCTCCAAAACGACTTGAAATCCCTCTGTAGTTGGCTTCGTAGCGTAATTAAATTGGTTTGCAGAGTAAATTTCGGTTATCCAACTCCATTTGATGACATTTTGTGGGAATTTTGAGTTCTAAATAAAATCTGTAGCTCAAAATGGTTTGAAACAATTTCCAAACGATTTGTCATGTCGAAAATATGATATATCCCAAATTTCAGCTTTCTTGGCCAATTTGGTAAAATTTTGATTTTTTCCCCTTCATTTTTGACCTGAATTAAAATTCACCAAAAATCGAAAAACGCACTTTGGCACTCGAAATTTTGACAGGTGATAAGATAAATTTTTTCCTGATCTTACGATCTACCGTTGTACAGTTTGAAAAATTTTGTGAAGTCCTATGTTGGGACCCAAAATCTGCGATTTCGGCTAACCCGTCAATCAAAATGGCCGCCATTTTGTAAGTAGGACCACTTTTTTTCGAGTACAAGGGCTAGAAATGTTCCTTAGTACTCCCCCTTAAGAAAAAGTTGTCCCTGAAGATCGACGGGAGGGGGGGTGCAATATATCCTTAAGCGGGCTCCCCGACTAGGAAAAAAAAACCGAGAACTTTTGGCAACTTTTGAAAAACCCCAGGAAGTTTTGGCCATTTGGCAAAAAGCAGGAATTTTTGACAATTTT
Organism: Planococcus citri; assembly: GCF_950023065.1. Taxonomy (NCBI): domain Eukaryota; kingdom Metazoa; phylum Arthropoda; class Insecta; order Hemiptera; family Pseudococcidae; genus Planococcus; species Planococcus citri. The sequence goes on along the minus strand of NC_088678.1, from coordinate 29,882,745 downwards.
ACCAGAAAAGCTGCTTTTTTCGCAATTCTGGCAAAAAGCAGAAGTTTTTGATTTGTTCAGCTAAAAAAATGAATTTTTGTTAATTTTGACGAAAAATGACTAGAAATGGCATTTCAGGAGATCTAAAGTTGGTTCAGTGGAACGTTGAAACTCCACCGATAAGTATGCGCAATATCATTGCTGTAAGAAACGCGAAAGGCACTGCATTTTCCAAACAACATCAGTTTCAAGTAGATAAGTTAACGGAAGTAATTCTATTTTTGTTAATTTTGACGAAAAATGACTTGAAATGGCATTTCAGGAGATCTAAAGTTTGTTCAGTGGAACGTTGAAACTCCACCGATAAGTATGCGCAATATCATTGCTGTAAGAAACACGAAAGGCACTGTATTTGCCAAACAACATCAGTTTCAAGTAGATAAGTTAACGGAAGTAATTCTATTTTTGTTAATTTTGACGAAAAATGACTAGAAATGGCATTTCAGGAGATCTAAAGTTGGTTCAGTGGAACGTTGAAACTCCACCGATAAGTATGCGCAATATCATTGCTGTAAGAAACGCGAAAGGCACTGTATTTGTCAAACAACATCAGTTTCAAGTAGATAAGTTAACGGAAGTAATTCTATTTTTGTTAATTTTGACGAAAAATGACTAGAAATGGCATTTCAGGAGATCTAAAGTTGGTTCAGTGGAACGTTGAAACTCCACCGATAAGTATGCGCAATATCATTGCTGTAAGAAACGCGAAAGGCACTGTATTTGCCAAACAACATCAGTTTCAAGTAGATAAGTAAGTTAACGGAAGTAATTCTATTAGAAAAGATCGAGTAAGTACACGTATAATATTATAATTATATTAAATGTTCAAACGTTAATTTTGAATCGGTAGTAAATAAATGTAAACGTATACATGGTCTACCAATAATTGAATTATTTTGAAAGAAAATCGCACTAGTACATATTGAAAAATTAAGAAGAACTCACTAGAATCGTATACGGTCGAAAACGTTCCGTAGGGCATTGTAACAACCGCAAACATCTGCTTACATGTGACAATAAACAAACTACAGTTTCTGTATTAGATACGCGCGTAATTTCATATCATTGCAGTCGCCTAATCACACATTTCCAGATTTCGAGGAATTTTTACAAAACAGCCAGACCCTCTAAAAATTGGACCTCAAATTGAAGTTGAAATTTTTTAGATGTGAGCAGAAAATGAAGTTTCTCCATAGCCATTAATTTTTTTCACCAATTTAACGATTCTTGAACTAGGTATTTTGGAAATTTGAGACTTTGTAAAACCCAATTTTTCACGTGGATTTTTTTTTTGGAAAATCACTCAAACACTCGTAATGAGAAGATATGATCACATTGGTGACAAGAGGTTTTCAGACGTTCGATATCTGGCGTAGAACAAATTTTCATCTATTTTACTAGACATTCTTTCTGTCCAAAAAATATTCCAAGTTTGATATAAGTCCTGCAATTCAAGGCCCAACTCCGCAGAGTGTGCAGATTCCAACTTCTGCAAGTGCTCAAATAGCACATCAAGCACAATCAAGTGCTCTTTCAGCGTTCCATCAAGCTCCAACTCAAAATCGTAAGTTGTGTTCACTTCCGGACATGTAAATTTTTCGTTCATGGCGTGATCTCACGCATTTTATTTTAATTTTAATTTTCTATTTTTATTCTCGAAGTATTCGTGCTATTTTTATTTTTAAATCGTGCATGTTCGAAATCGAATTTGTTTCTCGCTCAATCGCTCATCGATCATTTTAATCGCTCATTTGTTTTGTTCTATCGATCATTTATTCGTTCATTGTTATGTTTAGAAATCGATCATTTATTTTTAAGTTTCGTTCTGTTATTTTTTAAAGACGTTTTTGTAACTTAATTGTTACTTAATATTAGTTTTCAATTTTTTTAATCGCTCTTTTTTTCAAAATGCGTCAAAACGAAGGAGGACCCTGTAAAATGAAAAAAATTGATTTTTAAATTTTCTAAAATTCTTTCTCAAAACATACTCAAATTTCAAGGAGAAAAAATCCACAGAATAAGAATACCGTTCGAAAAAGCACCAAAACAAAATCTAGGTCATCTCAGCTAACCATAAATATCCTCAAAGGCACCGGCACGCATCACCGACACAACATAACCTTTAATAAACCCCACTCTCAGCCAGCATTGGGAACAATTTGTCGAACAACAAATTTACAACTCGTCACACCGACCAAAAACAACACCTAGATCTCATCACCGCCGTCACAATAACTCCCACCAATCTCCAAAAATCTTAACATCTCTTTCGGTCAAAAATAACCTCACGTAACTTACCGTTCAATTTTGACATCTTAATCACGCCTTTGTTTTACACATCGAACACCTCTATGCTTCAATATATCCCTCGAACCGGTTAGGAAGAGTCTGGAGAAAAAAAATCCGAAACCGTACTACGCTAACCTCAGGTCTAGTTTACAAGTTTACACATAAATGTGAGAGATTTCAGACATCGCCGAAAAAACGAAGAAAAAAAGACGACTTCTTTTAATTAGAAACGAGGAACTGTGCGCACACAGAAACGAATAAATTCGATTTGCGAGTACTTGTGCGTGTTATACCCGACAATTATCGTGTCTTAATATATTTAACCAATAATTAAATAAGTAACGAGTTAATTTCGTTCAAATTTCCCTACGGTTATCTCGATTTCAGAAAAACTAATTTTGTAAATATAATTTAAATATCATATTGTTTGTCTTACATACTACTAAAGGGACGTGCGTAAAGCGGCGTAGTAGTAGTAGGTTTTTTCCTCTTTTTTTTTTTTTTTTTATTCTTTCAAACTCTTCTACCTGCCTATGCTAATCAGCTCTCCATCTCAAGAGAGTGACCGGTGTTTGATCTGTTTTTTTCTCCTACTTCTGCAACCAACGTTACGTATTAAACGATCGATGGTAAGTATATTCGAAAGTGAATTAACGGTATCAATTATGATAATGTGCATTTTTAATAAATGGATTTATATCGGCATAATTATAATAATTAATTCGCCGTTAGTCCTATATTGATGTGTATATATTTATCTAATTATTGGGTCATTGACAGTTCGATTTGATCGTATTTTACACACGTAACCTCCTGACTCTTTACTCGAATAGAAATATTTTTCACAAATTCGTTGTGAAAAAAAAAATAACCACACGTTCGAAATGTCAAGAAAAAAAAACGTATCACCTCATTCTTAAAGAGTAAAACACACAAATAAAAATAACTCGTTTGGTTTTAAATTCGTTGCTTTCTCTTCTTCGTTTTTTTTACCTCTTCTTTTTCTTTTTTGATTTACACGCTTAGGTACATATCAGAAACAGCAACAGAAAGGGAAAAAAAAGAACACTTGGTACGAGAAAAAATGAAAATATGTAAATTTCTATAATTTATTATCTTTACTTCGCAATCCGTTGAAAATTATCTGAAGTGCCGCCGCGATTACGAATTATACGAAAAAAATATACCTATAATATAATTCCAACATGCCATTTGATAAGTAATTCGTCACAGTTCTCGCAACGTACGCGTTGTTGTGTCAGAAAAATTAAACTGCAGGTCGCCAATATTTATACAAAGGTGACGTTCACGTATTAGATTTTGCATCTCGATCTGTAGGGGGGCTCAGGCATTTTTCCAAATGCGACTAAAATGCATTTTTATTCCTTACATTCGACTGACGCCTGCGCCTTGCTATCATGCTCGTAGATGAAGTTTGTTCAGTTGACATCTCTGTTTTCTATACAGATCTAGGATCATTGACCAGTTATGCATATTGCATCGTTTAACGAGTAAGCCCCCATATCGAGTCTAACGGAAATTTTCAATCTTATGTTCAGAAATTGAATATTCAACAAAAATTCGATAAAAATTTTTATGCAGGAGAAAAACTGAAGTCATCAATCACAATTACGAATAAAATGGCGGTAGAGGGAAGGGTCAAATTTTCTCAATTATCAATCATCAGGGTTGAATTTTTTCAATCGTTTCACATACTGCCGCCGAATATAGTGTTCATAAAAATAGGAACGAAATATCATTATTACTAATACGTATTTCATTTTCAGTAGTTGAAAAATTTTCAACAGATGCCATCATCTTGTCGAGATTAAGTAATAGATTTTATGAATTTTGTTCAAAATGCTCATTGCGTTATACAAACGCGAAATTATACGATCAACACGTGCATCAGAATATATTAATCGTACTGCAATTCGGATTATTTCAAGGGGACTTGCGTATAAAAAATTTCACCTTTGAGATGTCAAATGTAAAAATTTATCGCTCGACGAAAAATACTAATTTTAATTATTTTCAATTTTATAGCTGCAAAAAATTGGCGAAAAAATAAAATAAGGCAACCTTGCGGGAAAAAATCTAGGAATTTTCATAATCGTAAGAACGAGAAGACACCGGCCGTGTTGTTGTAGTTGTTGAATTCCATCAACATCGAATCTCAGCTTACTGCGTAAATCTCATAAGAACTACAGAAAAAAAGGAACTTCAAATCGAGCTCGAAGAATTAGGTACAATCGAATTAGAGTCCACTTAAATTACTTCATCAAGCAGATATAATAATTTTGATGAAATCGAAGAGAGCGAGCCAGGCAGGTAAGTATACATAATATGTATTATGTACCTTTAAAGATCCATGAGTCAGCGGCAGCTGATAAGGAATCGACCGGGCCGTCAACAACGTCGTGGCCGCGCTATTTCCTCCATTCTATTTTAGTCTTTATAATACGTACGATTATTCGATATTCATATTGTCTCAGTGTAAGTGTATGCACAAAATGCAAAATATACGATGACCGAAAAATTGTTCCTCCGAGAACTTTGTGTAACAATTTCATAAATTTTTTGACAAATTATTATTCAAAAAAAAAAAAAAAACACTCTCAACTATCCAAGCGATGTTGGCCCTCCTGTACAAAGCCCTACAAAAGTTAGAAAGACAGAAAAAAATCCATCCACAAAGAAACAAGTCGGTGTCATATTTCCAAACATGTTGGATTTTTACATCAAAAATACCTTTGAATAAAGCTCTTTTTCAAGAAAACCCCATCCTAGAAAGCACGTGTAATTTTAGATTCGCTATTCGCACCCCCTCCCCCTCCAAAAAAATGAATTTGAAAAATTTTAACAACAATTTTCAATTTTTATTTTTTAGAGCTGCACTAAATAACCTCGTTTCAACGAAACCCCTCAAACAAATTTTTGATTTTTTCCTTAAAAATTTTACAAAAAAATTCGTTAGTTTAATTTTTGGATTTTTTCGATTTTGGGAAATCAGTACAAGGGGATCAAAAACGTCTGTGGGAGAACATGGGAAGTTTTTCCAATGCAGATCATTTGAAAAAATTCTAACGTAGGAATGAAAATTTTTGAAAACATTTCATTGATCTTTCATTTCATTTTCTTACGTTTTTTCGACTTAGGAAGGAGGCTCTGTACAAGAAGACTATAGCACTGCTAGGTAAACCAGGGTAGGAAAAGCTTTACTTAAAAGATTTCTATTGGAAAGATTGAAAGTTTTTTCTCCGGTTTTTTCGATTGCAAGGGAGAGGGAGGGGTTTCAAACCTCGCCCTTTTCAGCTCGAAAAGGAATGAGCAGGGTTCCGAAAATGCTGAAAAATTGAAAATTGTAGCTGGCATCGAGGCCAAATTTTTCTAAAAAAAAGTGTCTTTAGTGACTTTCAGCAAAAGTAACCAAAAAAGTGACCAATTTTTTTTACTGATTTTTTCAATATTTGGGTCGGTTCAGATCTACTCCCTCCTTCTACACATGAACTTTCATTACGATTGACCAAAAAAAAAATTTTTGGACAAAATTCATTTTGCTAAAAATTTCCAAGTTTCGGTACAAGAAAAGTTCATTTTTTAAACCAAAAAGAACCAATTCAGCAATTGGAAGCAATCGCATTCTGAAAAGATACGTATCAATATTACAAAATTTCACCAAAGATATGCTGAGAAAACGTCGAATAACGAACTCCATGATTCGAAATCGATTCGGGGTCAATGTTTTAATTTATTGTTTCAATTTAAACGCCTTTCGTCGTATATTTATAATATTCGTAAGTTATATTCTACATTTACGACAATATTTTTTCATAACGATGGCAATTGTTCCCGTACACACAGAAGCACATACTTACAAGAAAAAATAATATAAAAGAGGTTGGAAGCCACGCTCGAATGGAATTTCGTTATTTTAATCATTCGTTCAAAAAATAAAACCAAAAGACGAACGATTCGAATACCAGAAAGCATTTGAATGTTTTGCTCGTTGTTAATACAAATGCACACAATTTTACGATGATGTGCATTCGATATTTATGTATTTAGACATTCAACAGGTTTTCATAACGTTTTACCCGCCTCCATCGTCACCTCTCTTTCTCACTTGCATTACACGACGTCGAATCGCGTTCGAAAAAAATAAATAAAACGTTCGCGAACAATGACGTATGCGAGAAGATTTTTTCTTCCTGATAAATGGGAACGAACGAGTTGATCAACGCCGACGAATTTTCGCCTTTCACCCATATACATATCTTTTTGGACAGTGTTGATTTAACAGTTAATAAGAGAATTCGATAAATAACGGCTCTCCGTGAAAAAAATCCTCTGATTCGCGTACGGAATGTTGTAATTTTTACGACAATATCGTACACGGATGAGTGGCTGGCACAATGCTCGGAATGCAACATCGGCATCGTTCGGTCGAAAAAAAATCATCATTTTTGAGTGTTTGATCACTTTGAAAAGAAGAAAAAAAACAACGCGGGCATTCTTGACCGATTAAAACTATCCAAATCAGTCAAATCTCATGTTTCAGGATACCGCGCCGCGTACGAAAAGCCAATTACACATGGAGAATCCATTTTCGCATCTCAACAACATATGAATAATTAAAGGACCGAGCCGCATAACAAAGTCGGATACCGAAACCGAAACTAAAGCTTAGGAAAACGGCCGAGAGTCGTATTAATTATATAAAGGCGTTAATCCGGCATATGAAAATAGGAGTAATTGCACCCCCCCCCCGATCCTCCGCGACAACTTTTTTCTTAAAAGGGACATCCTAAGAAACATTTTAATGCAAACTTGCCCAAAAAAGTTAGCCTTACTTACAAAATGGCGTCCATTTTGACTGACAGTCAGACGAAATCGAAGATTTTGCGTTTCAACATAGGACTTGCACGAAATTTTTCAAACCTTACAAAGGTAGATCGAAAGATCATGCACAAATTTATCACCTGTCAAAATTTCAAGTGCTAAAGTGCGTTTTTCGATTTTTGGTGAATTTTTGAAAATCCAATTTAGGCCAAAAATGAGTGAAAAAAATCAAAATGTTACTAAATTAACCAAGAAAGCTGAAATTTGGGATATACCTTATTTTCGACATGCCAAATCGATTGGAAACTGTCTCAACCCGTTTTGAGCAGTTCTGGAGCCTCCAGCAAATTTTTGAAACTCGAAATTTCGAAAAATTTCATCAAATGGAGTTGAAAAGCCGAAATTCATTCTGCAAACTAATTTCAATATGTTACGAAGTCGACTGCAGGTGGATTTCAAGTCGTTTTGGAGCCTCCAACGACTTTTCGAAATGTTATATTGCGTTTTTCTGGAAAATTGAAATTTCCTAAAAGTAGCTGGAAGCTTCAAAACCATTTGAAACCACCGTGTAGTCTGCGAAGTAAATTTCAGCTTGCCAACTCCATCTGATAAATTAATGTTGCGGGAATTTCAAGTTTCAAAAATCTGCTGGAGGCTTCAGGAATTTTCAAAAAGTCGCTGGAGGCTCCAAAACGACTTGAAATCCACCTGCAGTCGACTTCGTAACGTATTGAAATTAGTTTGCAGAACGAATTTCGGCTTTTCAACTCCATTTGATGAAATTTTTCGAAATTTCTAGTTTCAAAAATCTGCTGGAGGCTCCAGAACTGCTCAAAACGGGTTGAGACAGTTTCCAATCGATTTGGCTTGTCGAAAATAAGGTATATCCCAAATTTCAGCTTTCTTGGTTAATTTGGTAAAATTTTGATTTTTTTCGCTCATTTTTGGCCTAAATTGGATTTTCAAAAATTCACCAAAAATCGAAAAACGCACTTTAGCACTTGAAATTTTGACAAGCAATAAATTTTTGCATGATATTTCGAGCTACCTTTGTAAAGTTTGAAAAATTTCGTGCAAGTCCTATGTTGAAACGCAAAATCTTCGATTTCGTCTGACCTGTCAGTCAAAATGGCCGCCATTTTGTGAGTAAGGCCAACTTTTTTTAGCTTTAAAATGTTCTTTAGGATGTCCCCTTTAAGAAAAAAGTTGTCCCCGAGGATCGACGGCGGAGGGGGTGCATTTACTCCTATTGTCATATGCCGGACTATGTAGAAGGCGAACCGCTACACGAGTGTCAAATTTTATAAGTGGGAAAATGCTCTAGAGATATTTTCAGGTTTTTCAGTCCTGTTACACTGGAAATGAAGTAAATAATGTGATGTGAACTCAGTGATTACGCCATCATCAAAAAAAGATAGAAAGCGTTTCACAACTTCTTTTTCGATTCAATATTTTTCACGCCAAGTTTTCGCATTTTCAAAAAAATTTTTTGGAGGGAGGAGGTCAAAACTTTTTTCCAGTGCAATGAGGTATTCTAATATTTTTTCTTTGATGAGGGGAGAAGATTTCATGATATTTTGCCATCACAATCAGGGTGTCCAACGAAACTCCCAGACAAAAAAATCATGAATTTTTCATGACCTATTTTTCACATTCTTACTACCTACATGAAAATATCCCCCACCAAAAAAATTTAAATAATTAGAAACTGAGGGAATTTCTTATAATTTGCTTAGGCAAGTGAGTACCTGCTACAGTTTTTTCATTTTTCTGATTTTTTTGAACAAATTTTTCATTTTTTATTTTATAGGATTTTAAAAAGTTTTCAAGTGTGTTCCAAGCAAAATTAATGACTTTTTTTTCATTGCTTTCATAACCATTAGACACCCTGGCCATTTTTCAAATTGCTTTTTAAGAAGAGCAAATTGATACATAAAAAATTACTTTAAAAGGTGAAGTGAGGCGATTTGTTTAGAAAATTTTTGTCATTTTCCATCTACTAAAGACTACTTCTACCCAAAATTTTTTCATCAGTCAGGAGGTGGAAAAACCCTAATTTTTTCAAAATTCCACAAAAAAGGGGGAAAATTGAAAATTAAAAACCTGATTGAAAGAAAACGGAACAACTTGTTGGAAGTAATTTTCATCTACGTATTTGAGGTTTCTAGTTTAGGTGACTTAAATTTGTCACAAACAGTGTATTGGCAGATTTTATATTTGATAAGCCTTTTTATATTTGTCACAAACTATGTATTGGCAGATTTAATATTTTAAGAGCCTATTTAGATTTGTTATGAACTATGTATTGGCAGATATAATATTTTACGAGACTATTTATATATATTATGAACTATGTATTGGTAGATTTGATATTTTATGAGAGTATTCATATTTGTCACCAACTATGTAATTGGCAAATTTAATGTTTTAAGAGGCTATATTCAGCTGTTAAATTAGTGGTGAAATAATCAACCATCCAAACCTTTCATTTTAACATGGTAATAGTGGCAATTGTTTTTTCGAGTGTATAAAAATATGTAGAGTAAATTTTAAAAGCAAGTTTGTTTTTTTTTTCAAGTTTTGTTTAAGTATAGTTGTGGCTAATTTTTCATACCTATTGTTTGTTCTAGTAATAATTTTTAAAAAAATTCGTGAAAATGACAAAATATGTAAATGTTATGATCGAAAAATTTACAAAAAAAGTAAAATATGATCAATGGAGATGAAGTTTTATGTAATTCGCAAAGTATAAAAATTACCAGGAAGTACTGTAGACTGAAACCAAACCAATAGCAACAACTTAGGGTGAATGGCACAGTTAAACGAATTATATAATGTATTACCACACAATTGCTGAGTCATCAGATGACATCATAGTCTGAGAATTCTAAGCATGTGATGGATAGGTTATACTGTTGGTATATGAAGCAACCTGCCTTCAAGTAACGTTTAATTAAAAAATAAATGCAAGCTTTGAAATTGAATGAAAATGATGATCCAAAGGAATTTTTCAAGGCATGTGAAAGAAAAATTGCTGAACAATGCAGGTGATGGGTCAAGAAAAATAAAATTGAGTTTTTCAATGTGCATTTTGCCAGACAAGTATGATTATTTAATTGATTTATTAAATGCACTCTGAGAAGAACAAAGAACTAGTGACTGCATTCACGAAATGTTTGAAAATAAAAAGAAACCTTCCACCAGTAGGCTTAAATAAAAAGCGGAGAAAAAGAAAGTGAATTAACCTAAGCATTCGAAGCATTGAAAGTGTGTGATCAAAATGAAAGTTCATCTTAATAGTAGAAATAATGTTAGAAAGCTGAGGTGTGATTCTAGAACAGAATAGCTTAGGCCTTCTCCCTCTTACTATATGTCTACATAATGAGATCATTTTCATCATTTTTTCAATTCCTCACTTGAGAAACTTTGGGTAGCTGATATCAAGAATATGAGACCATAAAGCCTAACTTGGTGTGTTTCAAGGATCATAATCCTGCATTTAGTGTTAAACATGTGGTTAATATGATCGTTTTTCAGTAGTTTTATTATTTTATTTAGTTGTGTTTTATGTGTCATTTGAACACATTCATTTGTTCATTCTAATATTTTAAGAAGAATTTTCATTCATTAGGCCAATTTTATTTCATTTAATCATTCTAGTTTTACTGTTTACTCAAAATTTACTATGTTTTATTTTTTATTCAATATGTAACATGATACTGAACAGTCATGGAGTTGGGTGAAACAGGATCCTAAAACAGCAGTTATTCCTCCTGTTTATGCCATCAAAGAGGACAGAAAAAATCAAATAAATCACCTTAAAGGCACATTTGATAAAAAATGGGAAACTATGTTCACTTTCAATAACACCTCATTTCTAAAAGTAATTATTTCCTTAAAATACCAAAACCATCTGAAAGGAAAAATTGCCTGTTGATAAGCTTTTGGCCATTTTTCTCAATTGTGATTTCGAAATTGGCAATCATAACCACAAAATTAACACAATATGATGATTTAAAACACAACTACATATTTGATCTGAATTCCAATGAACTCTATAAAACTAATGACATTTTTCAATTTATCATTTAGATGTTTCAGTGTACAATTTATTCTATTTTAATAATTACCTTTTATCAATTTTGTTTCAATTGCAATGTTTTTGCATTTCATTTCATTCCTTATTATTTTTATTGTAAACATTTCAATTTCATAGTTCCATAATAATTTTATGTACCTATTATTGTACTCAAAATTTTAGAGATCAGTTTCCTTTCAATTTATACCTAGATGTGTTTAGCAATAGTCATTCTTGCATTCTTTTTTTTTCAAGTACATTTCATTTAAGCCAAATCATATTTCTCAAAAATCAATGTTTCATTATTTTCATTATTGTGATTGTATAACATTTTTATCAAAGATAATTTTAGATTGTGATTTTTTTGTCTTCATTTTTTATTCTTTTTCTTTTTTGTGGAGTGTCATGAATATGAGACCAGGAGACCAGAAAGCCTGAATTAGAGTGTAATGTGATCTGTGTAGACAATAGTATGGTCTGTATTTCAATACCACAACATTTCCAGTTGCATGAAAGTCCAAGACCAAGTTCTAATACCATTTTGACCAACACTCCAAGACTAAGTTGTAGTACTGGTTTGACCAACACTTCAAGACCAAGTTATAGTACTAGTTAGACCAACACTCCAAGACAGTAAGTAACCAAATCCAAATGTATAAGTATGATGAAAATAAAACAATGAATGTACAAAGTTTTAAAGGAGTGCAAAATGAACGAACATCCAACAAAACAAAACGTGGCAGAGATGATGAGGAAGAGTGCATATCACTTTCTTTAGAGCCAGAAGAATCCGAAATTGATTCCCCATCCTATGCAGATGAAATGTTTCCAAAGAAGAGAGCAGTACCAATGATGTGAACAATGACAAGAATGATTTTGAATGATAAACCACATTAAAAACATCAGTAGTTCATCAATATGTGTTTTTTTTAAATTTTATATGTTTTTACAAAAATTTCAATAAACTATTTATCAAGCTCTTGCATTTATGCTGCCATTGTGCAACAAAATGCCTAGTTTATCAAATTCCATCCATGATTTTAGATATTTTTTTCGATTCACCATTGAAAATAACAGGTCACAGGTGTAGACCTGACTAATGTAACTTTACTCAAGAAGGATTATAAAATCACTTACTTATTATCATACACAAGTTCGTATTCGATCATTTTTGGAAGAAAATTGTACTTACTTAAAACAAAGAAACAATTAAGATGTATTAGTTATTTATAAAAATATTGACCAATCAACATATTTATGAAATAATAATAGTTGAAGGACAAAGTAAAAATTCTGACGATCTCCATGTTAGATAAAGAGCCAGAAATAAATATTGACCAATAACGTGAAAATCACTCGAAAATATCAAAAATTCATGGACCATCAGAAAACGATAAAAATTTGAGGAAATGTCTCATTATGGGTAAAATTTTCCACAGACTGCTCAAGTGAGTTAGATTAAGTACGTATTCAAAAATACCAAGAATTAATCAAAGATTCTCAACCCTGTGTAGGTAAGCCTAGAAAAAAATTAAGGTCAAACGACTTCAAAAAAGACACTGAGAAATTTCAAAATTCGAGGTCAATGATCAATCTTCACTGCCAGAGATCGAATTTGAAAAAAAATCGGAAACCAAACAAAACGAAAACATTTTTCAAAAAGTATGTAAAATTTTTAAAAATTCCAAACTTTGAGTTTTCAAAGGAAGAGGGAGAGGAACTCTGACCTAAAAATTTGAAATGTATCCTACATCTTATTGAGGTCATTCAAGCCACAATTCTGTGTCCAGACTTGACTCCATCCAACTTGAAGAAAAAAAATGAAAAAAGTTCATCCAGAATTCCCCCCCCCCAATCACTAGATTAAAAATTTCATACTGAACGCACAAGCCCTCAGGCGAGATGGGATCTAAAGACTCATTTACTTCTCATATGCTCACCAAAAATTGCAAATTCAGCAACCAGCTCGGATAAATTTTTCATTCGTACAGAACATTCAAAAACTACCAATTTTAATCCCAAATTCTTTTCATAGAGCAACCCCATCAATCTTACGAAACTCCACTCCTCCTACCCACAGCTAACGTAAGGTAAGGTACACGAGACATTCCGTCCGCAAAGAGCAACAATGATATAAAAAACCGTACCGTGCATACTTCCAAACGTCGAAAAGAGATTGGCGTACAAATCCACACGTCACTGGTTGGTACGCAATACGCATAACGCTTGAGAAAAACTCTGGTTACGTCTGGCAGCAGGAGGAGCAGGTAAACTTATTATACGCCGTGGAAGGGTTTAATTGTAATAATACCGGGTACCTAAACCTCCTCCTTAATTACCCTCCGCCCCGTCTCGTTCGGCGAGGGAACTCCCGTTTACAGTTTGGGTAAGTAAACAGCGATTTCCTGCACACCATCTCACTCTAGCCAACGTGTAGCGTGCCTGCGTACCGTACGTAGTACGTACCTCTTTTTTACACACATACACAATCGTATTATAAGAGGTACCATGCCGCCGCTCCGCACATATTCACAATACTATTAACGATAGGCACTAGGCAGATAATAATGAAAGAAATAAGTTGTTTGACTGGATATTCATGCTCAGCCAAGATATATTCATCTTTGTCGCACTTCTACACACCTGCAGCATCGGGTCATCTCTCAGTATCTACCTAGCCCTCTCATCCAGTAGACTTTTTAAATGTCGATCTTGGTGCATGTGTGCGATTACGTTATTTTTATTCGATTTTATTCACTTTTTCCGAATCGTTTTTCGTCTCGATTCCGGCCCGTGTGATTAAATAATCGACATTTTTTTTTCAGCCCCCTCGAGATAAAACGGTTACAATTTTTTAGTCGCGAATCGATCGATAGTAGAAATTGACGCGTGATTGTGTGCGAATTTTATCAATATACGGTATAAATTTTCGCGAATTTTTATCCACCCTGTACCCTCCTCTATATTTTGTGTATCGATCTACCTGTAGTGAATAATTTGGTCGTATCGACTATATCGTAAGCGTATTATAATTAATATTGCGAATGTGATTGTGTTACCTTTTCATCGTTTATCGTTTTATCGTTTTTCCGAGTGGTGTATTTTCATTCAAACCTTCGGTGCTGTGCAACGTCGTTATCATCGCAGAGAGATAAAATATACCTTACGTATCGCCGATAACTTTCCTTTGTGGAATTCAAAGCGGAAAAATACACCTATTTTCAATTCATTCATCTATTCCGAAGGTAAATACTCCTACACGATAGTAGAATGTTTTCGATGAATCTTGCTTTTAGAGTAAGTACGTAATTATACAAATATATCTGATATTGTTTACGCATACCTGAGTATAATAAAGATCAAAGAAGATCGATCTTTAGAAGTTCTTCGCGATTTTAGACCGAAAAATCAATCACTGGAATAAAATTCGACATTAAATCAACATTATTCGCGAAAAATGTGAAAACGAAAATCAATTACACGTTAGCAAAAAATCATACGAGGAAAAAACTAGAAGTTACGAATTACGAAGGTTCAACTCGATGAACGACGCGAAAAAAGTGGCCACATATTTCTAGTTTTCCAGCCAACGTTGTGATTACAGGGTCCCCGAATGTGTACGATGCCCGAACATTCAAATGTAATCGCCCAAGATTATTTCTTCTTCAAGGAGATGAATCTATTGATTATTCAATTTTTTTTTGATAGAAATCAATTGTATTTTTTAGTTGATGTTCCGAAAAAATCTTGGAAATTGAATCAAAAAATATTTTAGACCATAAATTTTGAATTTTGCAAACGCATATTTTTGCACTTCGTCAATGAATCTAGTAATTTTTCAAAGGGATAAATTATTCACGAGTACGACTCATACGAAAAAATTCAAAATTTTAATCCAGAACTGTAGCTTATCTATGTACTAAATAATTCTATTCAACATCACATTCCTTTCCTGAAATGTTGGAAAATTATTTCACGAAGTGAGCTCCAAGTACATACCTTAAAACTCCAGGAAATTTGAAAATTCAGCATCATTTCTTATCAACTGAGTAAATCGAACAAACAGAATAAAAACGCGGGAATGGTCAAATTTCAAATTTTTATTAGGTTGTAATTTTCGTGTAACTAGATTCGAATTTCGAACTCAACAAATTCGATCTATTTTTGCGAAAATGTATCTTGAAATTATTGATTTTAATTTTTGAGCAATTTTTTACGAAGTTTTAAATCAATCCACATGTCTAAGCAGAACCAATTTTTCAAAATTCACATTTCATAAAAACTTACAAAAAATAAAACTATCATCAGTAATTTCAAAATAATCAAAGTTTTACGAAATCGATCGAATCAAACTTTCTTGACCTATCAAAGATGAACGTAGTTTTTTAAAAAAAATCACTTCTGAAAATAAAAAACAATCAAGGCAAAAATTACAAAATTCGTGCAAACTTATAAATTCAACAGGTTACTTGTGATGACTGATCTTTTTTCTTTCTTTTTTTCGAGCTATCTGAACAAAATGAGATCTCTACAAGTATTTTAGGATCGTTTGGGAGAATGGTGGATTTTGTGAGACACTCCAAACAATGAGAGGGAAGATATAGGGTAGGAATTGGTCGTCACTTCATCAATTACAATACTAACGATGGCCAGTGGCCACGATAGGTTCGCTATATAGAATGGAACAGTTTCCCAACATCCAATAAATTAATCGATAATCGATATTACGAATAAAATGCCTCTTCTGATACATCTGTTTTTTTTTGTTTTTTTTTTTTTTAAATAATCGACAAACTTTAAAAATGAATGAAAATTCTAAAATTGCAGTTATTCACTAGAAAACTGTATAAAATTACAAGAAAAATATTCTATAAAAACAAAAAAAAAAAAAAAAACAACTCATCTGCATAAAAATGCTAGGAAAAAAATTCCTTTTAGAAATCATTTCAATAAAAAAAAATACGCTCAACTTATGCTTTTTAGCTAACAAAAAAAAAAACCGAACAAACAATTAATACAGCTACTAAGTTAATCCTTTTTATGTATATAGTAAGCAGGTATTTAAAACGTTCCAAATATTCAACCCTAAATGTTTACACGCGAAAAACAACATGATAAGGCAATTAATTCTTTAATCGTCGGATAATTGCGTTAAAGAGCATCGGAAATAAAACCTCGTCTCTAATTAATTAATTGCACCACGCTCTTCATCGCACGCGTTCGAGTGTAAAGAAAAATGACGACTTTAACCGGTACATTTCCTTTTTTAAAATACTCGCTTCCTGAAATTATTTCAACGTGTTGACAATGTATTTTATCGTCTTAATAATTCATACATACAATACAAACAAGAGTGAAAAACAAACTGCACTTGAATAGTTGAATTAATTACTGATGAGCACGCAAAAAAATAAGCTGAAATAATTATCGTAGATTATCGAGGGGAGGGTTCTTCAAACATGTAAGAAAAACGATTTTTTTTCCTATTTTATTTGTTTTAATGAAAATCTATTTACAAATAATTTTAAAAGCATCCTTAAAGAATGATTCAACCATATGAATGATCAAAAAAAAATTCGAGGATGTCAAATGAAAATGACACTTCGAGAAAAAAGCTTCAGACCTTCACGAATTCGCTCCAAAATTACGTTTTCTAAAATAACCCAGAAAAAAATTCAAAAAATCTGCATTCAAATTCATTAAAAATTTTAAAAAATGTGGATTTTATTATTAATAAAAATTACGTTTTCTAAAATAATCCATAAAAAAATTCAAAAAACGTGCATTCAAGATTCATTATAGATTTTAAAAATTGTGGACTTTCTTATTGATAGGTTGGTACATAATTCAAAAAAAAAAAACAAAAAAATGATACTCGTAATAATAAAATAAAAACAATATTTTTTTATAGCGCAATGAATTATTGAATGGGAAAATTCATCGTCAACGAAACGATTTCAAAAACTGCGCAAATCAACCAATAGAGAAGGGATAAAGACCAGTGAATTATTTTCACTCCTTCGCCTTATACCTGAACTGAACTTTTAATGCGCTGAAAGCAAAACGACATCATCACCATAACACAAAATCACCTGGTTGGCATTTCACATTCTACATACCATTATTCATCTCTGACTGCTTTTCTTCCCCTCGCTCGTTGTGGCTTGAAAAATGGCCATCACTTTCAAAATAAATCCCGCTGTCAAGTTTCAGTCAAGAAGAGTCACCATTACACCGGCATCAAAATCTGTGCATAAGCGTGTTAAATTATTCAGTTTAGATTTCCAGGTGATGCTTGTTGTATGCAAATGATGAGAAAAAGAAATGCGCTTCTTTCACGTCAGCGAACTTTCAGACAGATTTTTTTTTACTCTTCAAAATCTTTGGACCATTTCATAATTGTTGTTGATGTTGAACCTTTGAAAAGAATATTGATGAAATTTCAGAAAGAGGTTATATCAAAACGTTTCTGAGTTTTTATCGGAAGAACGACTTTGAAGTAGATTCCGCTATAATCAATTTTAGAAAAAAAAAAGGTTTGTAATTTTTCAACAGGCAGCACAAAAAAGAACAATAATTTTTACGAATTGTTTCAATGATTGCATGAGAAATTATTTACATCATGATTTTTAATTTGAGAAAAAAACAGTTGTACAAGTTTTCGATAGAATTTTTACCTACGATTTTTTTTTTCAAAATGAGTAAATAAATAATCAAAATTTAATAACAGATGCAAAAAGAGTCAGTAATGAGAAAATTACTAAAAAGGGATCATTTTCGTAAGTATGCCTTAATTATTGGAACTCAATTTACAAATAGGTACCATGCTATATTTGAGAGTAAATTTCATCATTTTTTTCAATAGTAGTCCTCTTTAAAATTTACACAATTGATAAATTCCATCTTAAAAATGAGAATTTTTCAATTTAGGATTTTTTTCAATATTTTAATATACTCAAAAAATTGAAAATCGGCTAATGCATTTTTCTAAAAATGTGAACAATTTCTTAAATATATTCAATTTTTTTAAAAAAGTCATCTAAAATATTCTATTTGATTTTCAACCCATTTGTATACATCTGAAGGGGGAAGGTAGAAGACGATGTTTCCAACAAAAAAAATCGTAAAATTATACCTACTCCAATATTTTGAGAAAAATGTCACCAAAAAAAAAAGTAAACTAATTTATCCAGATGGGCAACCACCCACCCATCATTTTATATAAGAAAAGACCTCCAACATGCATTTCTTGTACAATTTCGATCGAATTTTAATCGCTTAATCATCATCGCATCGGATTATTCAACAACCTACGACATTTACCTTCCCTTTCCCATCTTCTTTCACCCTTCCTCTGTAAATTAATGGGAAAAAATCCACCTCGCTGTCAGCTCAGCTTCCGAAACATCTCTCGCGCTTACAATAGCCTGCCGCCAACTCGAGCCTCTCCGATCACGCATCCAAATCTACATCCCGTTTAGGTACTTTCTAGGTCGATTTTTTTTTTCGCTACTTACGACAAAGAAAGATATATTGAAGCCGGTTAGATTACTTTTTCGCGTAAAACTACGTCCAAAAAAAATATAAATAAAAAATGCATTTCTCTTTTGTTAATTTCGTATGATACGAGATAGACGTAAGTTAAGGTATAATCTCGGGCTCAGGCCCTAGGCCTGGTGGCGGCGTGGCCACCACGGTCAGCATCGCGGCATCTGTTTAAAAGCCAATTATATTGATCGTCGATCGGTGAATTCTCGCTCTTACCTCATAATAACCGCGAGTAGGAGTGATAAGAAGCGATTTTTAATTAAACAACAGACGCGAATGCGTTGTGGGTGTCTGTTACATAGATAGAGAGACGAGTCGATAATAATTCTGCCAGCATTGTGATTTCTTCAGACTTTCAAAAAGCTATAGAAAAGTACGAGTATTAAAATTGAAAAATTGCGGTCCAAATTGCTCAATTTTTTTTTTCAAAGAAAAAATCGTTTTAATTATTAAAGCTATAGAATATCAAAATCAGGAAATTAAATTTTTTAGCTCATCATTGGTCTCATTGCTCCCAAATCAACCAAAAATTTCATTTAAAAACTTCAAGGCACAATTTCATTCGGCTTCAAATTCTTTAAAAACTTTCTGCTTCTCATCTCTTCATTATTTCCCCCCTCCTCTCGACCACGAGGTCAAAAAAAACTGGAAAATACCATTTTAACAGAAATTTTCAAATCGCAAAATTTTTTGGATGAGAAATTGAAGAGCTTTCGACCCAAATACAAGTAATGATCATCAAAATCAATCTTCTTCAAATTATTATAATTTTTTCAACGTAAGACGTCAATGAAAAAACAACTTTCAGCTTGAAAAATTACTAAAAATCACACCCAGCAACTCCAATCACCAATTCACTCAAATATAACACTCATGCAGACCTGAGAGAAAAAGGCTGTTCCGCCACTTAAGCAAAATAATCAACGTTTCATCGCACGTCGATTACGATACATAAGAATACCAACGATTCAGCGATTCGCAATCGCCCTGGCCTCTCCTTCCTCATTCCAGTCTGTCTACTCGTTCTATGTAAAAATGCAACACGCATCAGTTCCCATTAAAAACAAATTCATCTTGTCGATAAGACAGACAAACCCTCGCGACAATGGCAATAGAAATAGCGAAAAAAGCTCAATGAATGCAGCTTCTCTACTCGCACAGTTCTCCAGAGGTGGAGGTGCAGTTCAAAAAGAATAAAGAATACGAACGAGGTTTGCATTAGAGGGGTTAGTTTTGTTATCGTATACGTAAGTATTTACTTTGAAAGAGGGCGGTTTGCAGTTTATTGCATTGTAATGTGTCCTCATCATTCTAGTGCTCGCCGTGTGTGTGTAACAAGTACTCGTATTATAGCATAGCGCATACGGAAGTTGGTAATCTTTCGAATAAATCGTATTTACGCGTTTTTATGATTGTGTATGTTGCTGCATATACATCGTCTGGTCTGTGCGATTAAGTATTCGAGTACTCGTTGCATTTTTGCAGTCTTTTCGGACGATAACAATGCCTAAAAATGCTATACTCCTTCGCTGCATTGTAAGGTCCGAGGTCCACCCTGTATGCACTCATTTCATCGTACACTAAATAATGATGTAATTCGATCGTCTAGAGGTGAGTTTGAAACCTAATACCTACAATTAATTTTTCAAAACTGACCATAGCATCGCTGCACCACCCCTCCCTCTTCGTTTCTTCCTGCAAAATGCACTTTTTCATTTCTTCTAATTCATTGATTCGATACTCGACATTTTGGATACATAATTGCGAAGCTTTTTAGCAAATGTAAGTACACGTTGCATAGAACGAAAAAAAAGAAAGAAACTAACCGATGAGTGCATTTAAATTTCAACAATATATCGCGGCATGGTGGTTCGTTAACTTTAATGTACCCATTACCCGCTATTACGCTTATCGGTTTCTCGCATCGTTAATAGTAGCATCATTATTCAGGGTAATTGATCGCAATTGTTTCATCGCTGTTTGAATTATTCACAAAAAACAATCACTGTCTCAACGTACCTACTAGAGACGAAGACAAAGACACCACCATGTCGAAGAGTGAGAAAGAAAGATGGAAAGAGAACGAGAGTAAGAGCAATTCAAGCATTATCATCTATCTGTCCGTCAACAGAATATAATACCTTTACCTATGGTAACTGATATTTATATACTTACACACATACGGTAGATACGCTCTTGTAATACCCTGCCAGACCCCGACGACTCGACGTGGACGAGTATTTACAATATTTATAAATGTATATGGCTCAAATCGTTCGCAATCATCGTTTGATGTGTGTGCTGAGTAAGAGAAAGTTTTGCTGATGCGCGCTTTTTTCATTTTCGAACGATACACCACCGCGAAATTTTTCTCATATTATGCAGATTTCACTTCGGTATAGGGCATTATTAAGCATTCGCTCTCACTGTTCTCCCATTATTCGTCAACGAAATAGTTCTTTGAAAAACCGATTCGTAAGTCCACGATAAAAATTACATCACTTTTCGAACACATCTATCCCGACTAAACGTATCGTTGAGACTAAGCTAAAAAAAAGCCAAGTCCCAACGAATACGATAAAACAAAAAGCACACTCAGCAAATAATTCGCGTAGCTCTCTTCTACTCACTTACTCACACATTCACATACCAATATACAGAGTTTCATTTCTCAACAATAATTTTTCATGAGATTTAAATTTGTTATCGTTAGCCGCTTCATTTTGCGAGGTAGGCAAAACCTCATTCCATCAAATTCAGCTCAACTCAGGAATGTGCACCCTACCTTTTCTCCTATGATCAGAAACTACGTAACTTCGATCGTTTCTTTCTTTACTGAAAAAATGAGCCCTCTCGACTTTTTTCTGCTGAAAAGATCATTTTCCTTCACATTGTCAACGCCACAGGAAAATTGTAAATAAGACCATCAACTGTGTAGAATTAAAATGGTTGAAAAATTGTTGACGAGATTTATATGTAAACGAGACCAGGTACCCTATTGACAAATACAGAAGACACCACAAAGTAATACTTCATTTCAGAGTACTTTACTTACACATTTTTCAGATTTTTTCAAACATCAGCTACGTACAGAAAACGTATAGAAAATATGATTATTGATACCTGAAAACAAGCGCTTCTTTGTAAATTTTTCGGAGAGATGCAGGATTCTCTAAAAAACTTTTTTTTCAAATTTTTTTTCTCAGAAAATAAAATGTCTGTGTAGTCAAAATCTGGATTATCAATTTCTTTCAAAAAACTGACTAAAGCCATTTTTAAACAACCTGCCAGTCATTCGGCCAAAATTAGAATGAATTTAATTGGAAAGACGCTCACGGTTTCCCAAATTCCATTCAGCTAAAAAAATTACCCACATATTTCAGAATTGCAAAAATTGTTCAATCGAATCTGGATTATTCTAATAGGTCGAATATTAGAAAATCTGGACTGGAGCGAAATATTGCCATGAAAATGATATTAGACCAAACTCGGGCATTTTCAAGACGGAAGAAGGAGCGAGGGTTCCTTCACCTGACGGTTTTCAATTTTTTTTTTATACAATTCGTAACGACTGAAAATTACAGTTCTGCACCTCTTTGAAGAGGTCGGGAATGTGTTCGCGATTTAGGAAAAAAATTTACAACAAGCAAATTTAAAGAAAATAAAATTTCCAATCCTTTATGTCTCATTAAATTACTTACTGGCATTTAGCCTAATACAAAAAAAAAAAGCGGAAAACTTCAGATTTTTTGAATTTTTGAATTTTGAAAAAAGCTGGTCAAAAAACCACTCTCGAGGTGTCACTCTCAAAATCGGCTCAAATGTAAATAGACTCGTTAAACAGGTCGTGTATAATACACAACTCGATTTTTAGCTGCCCAACTGCATATTCACGCCTTCTGGAGCAAATTCAAAATTCTGGAGAAATTGAAAATTTGCGCTGGAGGCTCCAGAATGGTTGGAAATTGTGAAATCTGGATTAGGGGAGTTAGTTTTGGACAAAATACAGCGATTCGCGTGAATTTCAAAAATTTCCACACAAACGGGAAACGTTTGATTTTTTTGGATTTTTTAATTTTGAAAAAAAGCTGGTCAAAAAACACTTTTAAGATGTCACACTCAAAATCAGCTCAAATGTTGATAAACTCGTTAAACAGGTCGAGTGTAATACACAACTCGATGTTTAGCTGCCCAACTTCATATTCACGCCTTCTAGAGCAAATTCAAAATTCTGGAGAAATTGAAAAATCGCGCTGGAGGCTCCAGAATGGCTGGAAATGGTAAAATTTGGATTTGGGTAATTAATATTAGTTTTGGGACTTATTTTGAACATTTTTACTGATCAAGTACGTACTTTAAAAAAAATCATAAATCGCCAAAAACAGTCAATATTGAATTTTCAAAAATTCGCAAAAAAATCGAAAAATGAACTTGGGCGGCTGAAAATTTGGGTTTGGGGGTTTTAGACTATGCTCTTTCCAAAAATCGCGGCCCCGTTCAAATCGGAGTGTGACGTCTCAAGAGGTTCCCTTGTCAGATTTGTCTATTTTTGAAAAAAAAGCAAAATTTGTTTCAATCACTGCAGGAAAAAAAGTGATGAGTAAGTACCTGCTGCAATTTTAGACATAAAAGTGAGATTTTTTGGCAATTACAAGCGTAAAAGCACAATTTTGACAATTTCACGGAAAAGCATATAATTTTTTTTTTGGAAATTGTAGACAGAAAATATGTGGTACTTCGAGCAATTTATGAGAAAAAGTTGACCATTTATGGAGTTTCAATCATAAAAACAACGATTTTCAGTGACTCTTTTTAGAAATTTTTGGAATTTTCAAGTAAAAAACTGGAATCACTGGTGGATTTGAAAATTTTTCAGTTCTTAATGAACATTTCACAGCTGAGAAAATTTCGATCAACAAAAGCATACTTTGAAAATCAATGACCAAGGCGATTAAATAAGATACCCGAGCGGTTGATTCGAGTTCCCAGAATGATGCTGATTTTCTTTGGGTCTTTTTTATGGAATTTTTTGAAAACTAAGAAATCTGAAAAAGTGAAAATCCATCGGATCTATCACCAATCAATTCCTGAGCTACGAAACGAAGTAAAAACCAAATTTCAGCTTCTATAATAAATTTCAACTTTTTTCATTGAAAATGGATCGTTGGCTTTTTTTTGAATGCTTTATGAATTTTTTTTTCAAGTACAAAGTTATATCGTTCTTCAAGATTGGAAAAAATTCATTTGAAAATAGGCAAAAATGCACACTATGAACATTTTTAATTTTAAAAAAAAAAATTGATCGATAAAAAAGTCACATCATAGCACGGTTCCTCGCACCTGACTCTGAATTTCAAATGACAACCAAAAAAAAAACAATAACTCGCCAATGCCCCTTCTACACCCTTGCCCTAAAAATTGACCCAAAAAATCACATCACTGTTCCACGTACCTGACTCTGAATTTCAAACAAAAACCAAAAAAACCAATCTAATTACTCAAACTGACAACTTGCAAAACTCCATCATCACAACTAAACTTCTGCAATCAGAAACCACACAGACAACTGGACTTACGCTCCCGTATACGTTCTAGCGTCATTATGTACACTGAGCCAATTACTCGTAAAACGTATTGTTTATTGAATGAAAAGTACAATGCCGATTTACGGTTTAAAAAAACAATGTCCGAGTCACTTTTATCCACCTATCATTACCGTTAATGAGGAAAGCAATAGCACTGAGTAGTGAGTACTGCATACACCGTACACGTCGCGCGTCGCATCGCTTCCATCCTCGTCGTCGTCGTCCACCACGTGAAAGCCAGAATTTCAATCAGGCCATTTATATGCTACAATTTATATACAAAAATAATTACCTCGTCTCGAGTCCGCAGTCTAGTCGTATGACTCGCGGGGACGACTTGTGGACGCGCGGACTACGCGATATCCTTATTTATAGTACACACACAGAGAGAGACCTGCATGCAGTCGCAATAACACAACAGATCGCGAGCAATCCGTCGAAAACTGAATTCACTGGCATACTTCTGCGGTTCTGCTGCTTTTGAAATCGCACATGTTCGTATCGATGTTTTTTCCTTATTTTTATTTTTTAATTGCTATGTATTTACGAGTTCGTAATACGACGACGACGACGACGACCAGATCGATGGTCGTCGTCGTCTAGCGTCGAGTCGCTACTTCGACTTTAGAAGACATCAATTAATTAGTCGATAATCTATTCCATCGAGTTCTATGGTCTGTCTCACAATCAGCAGTACTCTGTTACGATGATATATTCGCAATGCTCCATCGATCGCCAGTGTGCGCCTTCTTCGTCGCGAGATTGTGTGACTTGTGTGCTTTATAAAAAACACAACGCTTTATTTCCCACCTTGCACTTTAAAAATCTCTCGAGTCTAAAACAATCGCACTTTTAGTCTCCCAAACTCGAATGTGAACCGATATCGAGATGATTTCGATTAATGCAGGTAATATAGGATGTTTTTCCCCCGTTGTTGTTGTTGTTGTTGTTGTTGTTGTTCATGTACCTACATATACAATTACACATGCACACACAAACACATTCACGTGATAAAAAACCACTTTTCGTTATACGAACCTATTAACCAGTTACCCATCAGGCGATGTGGCGTTGAACTATAACACATATAAACCAAAATATACTACGTACTATTATAACTTGTTCATAAATTCCAATTTTTTCTCTCCTTTTTCTACCTCTAATTACCCGCATTTTCATTGTAAATACCGCTCCATCGTACACAGCCTTTAACTCTCTTCTGCTGGCGTTTGGCTTTCTTTATCCTATATTAATCCTATACGTCGCCGTTTACCAATTGTCTAAAATACTATGAAAACCAATTTTTTCACGTAATTATAATTCCATTTCGTATACTACTTACATATATAGGTAGGTTATCCAGTATATTATGAATAATTCAGCTGCGAAGTTATTATTACAAGTAGTCGTTTTTTTTTCTGGTTTTCTTTTTGTTTTTTCAACACTATTATATATCTTTTGTCCCAATTTGTATATTTATAATAATATTATACTCGCAATGGGACGTCTTCAACGCACACCTGGATTACCAAATGTGCCAGCAGAATGACCCTCTCATACAAGATACGTCCCAGAGTGTGCTTTCTCTCCAGCAGCACCCAGTCGATAGTGGCACCAGTTGCAAATGGAAATTTACGTTTGAATAATAAAAACTAAAAAGAGTTTACTGATTTGTCATTTCCTCTCTCACTCTCTGCCTCAAAAATCTCGACCGATGTTCGAAAGACCAAACTTAATCTGGGAAACTCGCTGACTTTTCACGTGAAGCTCTTAACGAGAAATTTTCAAACAAAATAATATTTTCTCTGTTGTAATAAAAACACCTGAAAGCTATTTTCACCACAAATCCTGAGCATATTACAATAGAGCAACACACGAGTATGTTTATGTACACTGAATCTAATAGAAAAGTTGGGTTTTCATGGACAGGAAGGGAGGGAAGAAGCGATATTGGATTCATAGGAGTTTAATCACAAACGCCAATCAACTGTTACCAACATTAAAATTGAAAAAAAAATGTCAACAGATTCTTCACAGCAAAACCCAAAATTCATAGTTCTTTTAGAGCTACTTGAAAAAAAAGTTCTCATAAAAAACAATCATTTCCTTTTTTGCATTCCCCTCCCCCACACGTCCCTTTCCATATTGTTCATAGTCACCGAATTCTAGAATTAAAAATTCTCTTACTAATTCTTTTACGTAATTTTTTTTAAAAATCACCAATGTAAAAATATGCTTTGAGAAAACCAAGTTTTCAGACGATTTTTCAACACTCATTAAAATGAAAAAAACTCAATTTTTGATGACTGATTCATAAGCTAAAATGTTCAAATTTTTCCATCATTTTCTTGATCGACTACGTATTTAGGAGAACTTCATAAATCTAGTCTTTATAGAAAACAAAATCATCGTATTCTGCTTTTTCAGTGCTTCCCAGCTCAAATACTCTCAAAATTAATTCAGGAGAAACAAAATCAGTCCAATATTTTAAGTTCCCTGCACATCCATTTTTGTCCATAAATTTTTTTCAATGTTCGAAACTGCAAAGAAACTGGCTGATTTCATGGGATTTTTGAAATTTTTATTCGATGAACGAAAATGAGATTTTAAACTTGGTGTGTTTTTTCTTAGGTCGTTTCAAATGAAATTTTAAAACTTTTAGAAATGGATCGTTTTGAGTTCTGATTTCTGATTTTGTGAGTGCTGAGAAAAAATGAGCGAAAAACGATATTGATGACGAAAGTTCTTTTGAGCGAAAATATTTTTCTGGTCATGCAAGACTTGAAACGCTGGGGAAAAGTTCAACATTTCTTGATTAAAATCTACAAAGAATTCATCGTTTTCTTATTTACTTATCGACAGAAATCAAAATTTAAAAATTTCAATGGGTGAAATATTATAACTTTTTGATTAGGTACCTACCTACTTGGTTGAAAATAATTTTTTCTTCATTTCGTTTATTTTATTGTACCCTTAGTAACGTATTTGTAAAAAACAAAAAAAAAACAGGAGTATTTCAGCAAATTATCAAAATTGGGTAATTACGGAGGAAGAGGAGGAGGGCTGTTTTTTTTGAAAAGGAATTAAAAAATCTTCGCTGAATAAAGGGTTAGATAGGTAACATCCCAAAAAATATGATTTGAATCACGAATTACAAACCACTGCTCGGAAAAAGAGTTTCGATTTTCAAATAAACGCATAAAATGCTGTAAGTATTTAAATCTTTTTAGAGTTGAAAGTTTAATGCCAAGATTATTGAACATTTTTCAAACATTGACGAAATTTCAGAAAAATTTCAAACCAAATATGGTGAAAATTGCATAAAACAGCCTCCTAATCTGGTTAAAATGACATAAAAATCGAGTACATAATTGACAGGAATAATTAATACAGGGAAGTAGACATTAAAATTACTGAAAATTTCAAAAAAAAATGATGGAATTTTAGTCAGGTTTGGGTAAACTAGGCACAAGCACAAGCACAGGCACAATTGCTCAAAATATCATTGAAAGTTGATAAGACTTCTCACAATTGGAGTAAAATGTTGCAAAAATAGAAAATAATGTCGTCTAATTAACAGAACGAGGAGCAAAAAAATGATTCGTGAACGTGATTCAAAGCACATTTGTTATGAATCACGAATAACAGTCAAAAAAATTATTCGAATCACGACTGGGCTCACCGACATTTTCGACCTTCGAATCGTGATCTTAATCAATTCATGATTCGAAACATCTCCATCTAAATTTTCGAAGAATTTTCATCTTCTGCAAAAAGTCTTTAAAAAAAGTGTTCAATGTTGACTTGAAAATTTTTTAGGTTCCTAAAAACAACTCATTTTAGCGTAGTTGGAGTTTCTTCTGTGTCTTCTGTTGACATTAACGACTCCACATGATCGCTGATTGTAGTTCACCGATCAATACGTCGATGAGAAAACTGATGAAAAAACAAAAATTTTGAATTTTCTCAACTTGAAATCACGCTTTTTTCAAAATTTTCTTCCTTATCTGCACTTTCTTGATTTAATTAACTATGCCGTTTCATTGATTGAATAAATTTTAGATTTATTTTCAATCGACCGATCGATTATTTCGTCATGTTTTTGACGCCCAATGTCAAGACTCAAGATCTTCGATTAATATATTTGGAAAAATTTGTCATAATTTTCATTTTTTCAAGAAAATTTTGTCGCTTTGCTCGTGTTTCATTATTACTACTCGAGTTGCTGAAACAATTTTTGGAAAATTTTTTTCATAAACATTTTTGATTTTTCTTCCACTCGTTTCTATTTCAAAAATCTATTCGCCAAAAATCATTTTTCCAATTCAATCCAATATTTCAACAGTCACTTATCAGTCAACCAACAACAATTCAAAAAGCAAAGGTCACATTGATATTTTCCCATCCTATTTCACACAATATACTCTCCTTTCCTTTATCAGCACCCAGTCCAGAAACCATCATTCAGCAGAATAAACAACCAGCACCAATGATATAATTTTTTGAAACCATAACTTCACATTAGCTATAAAATACGATACATCTCGTTGAAAGCTTTCGTAAAGGGTTGTATACCTAAGTCGATACGATCGACACCGCAGATCGTAAAAAATTGATCGAGTTGTGCGGGTATTCTACATTATACAGCGAGTATTACCATGTATGATATACGCTTACGAGTTCATAAATCGAAAAAACGTTGCAGTCGTGAAAATACTATATCATATTCATGTATAACTAAAGCATATAAATACCATATTAACTTATCGTTTAATGCATACATATGTTTCAAAGTGAAAAAAAAGCGGTCCTCATACACGATTGAGTTGACCGCTAAGGCTAAGTGCAAAACGTTAATTTCACATTTACTAGTTTTTTTTCTCTCTCATTCTTTCTCCCTATAGGTTCCTAGTTCCTACTCCTCGTACGTACACACACACATATGTAGTATGTATAGGTAATCGTGCAAAGCAGAAGGTCCATTAAGAGGATATTATACATAGGTATATAGAGAAAAAGAGATAGATACTCAAGTATAGTAGCAGCCGTAGCATCGACTTCTCTCTATGACTGCGGCATGTCTTGGGCGACACTGATATTTTATATCGAATGGCGTATAATACGCGCGTTTAATTAACCAACAAACGTAATAATTAAACAAGTATTCGCATCAGTAGTAGTGTAATGCTATTCTACCTATATGTACGTAGATGCATCTACACTAGCACACATATACGCGAAAACAATTCTATAATGATAATCTGATCAACTCCGCCGACAGAGACGGAGAACCAGTGATGAAGCGAGATAGCCAAAGAGTCAAGACGATCGAGCGACTGTAGAAAATAACGCGTTTCGGAATGTTGTTGCATACTTCATTATTGACTGGCTATATTAACTGGAAATGTCGAAAGGTAAATTATTCGATAACTTATTTATTTGTCTCATATTATTATTAAAGAATACTCGAGTATATTAACGGTTCGCTTATAAACATTCCCTCTTGCCCTTCTTGTGGTTTTTTCCCTTACTTCCCAACGCGTTCGAGTATATTATATGGCAGGTAAAGGTACCTATATACTCGTAAGCTGTATTCTGCGAACCAATAATAAACTTTATTAATAAGCCTTTATCGCAGGTAGGTAATAAACGCAGGGATAAAAAAAAATAACCGAGATAGTAACACACGTCGAATTACTTTCTATATAATTGTGTGGGTCTATTCGCTGTAATTTTTTTGCCACTTATTTATGGCTGAATTTCATATAAACAGAGAAGACTGGTTTTGTAATGGATCGATGATGATACGAAAAGTATGGGAATTTTATGGACTCTTGTATAGTTGCGTCGAGCGAAATGAAAAGGTTCTTAGACGATCAAAGGGTCATACAGAAGTGACTGGTAGGTATGGGCTTTTTAGGCTCATGGTTGCAGGTTCACCCAAAAGCTTTAAAAAAAAATCCAACTAACTGTAAGTGTACGCAGGTAGAGACGTAATGTTGACATTAACTTCCCTGCATCGTCTCCCCCCCCCCGCAAATAATAATTTAAAATACGTACATACGGGTACGCATAGCTTACTCGAACGCAGCACATTATCGAAGAATCTCTCGCGAAGAAAGTTATTTCCCAGCATTAAAAAAAAAAACCAAACTGGTTATTGAAAAAGACGCTTAGATTAGTGATAAAAATCTGTCGATTAGATTGCTTGACATTTCACACATTTTCGCTAATTGCTAGAACTCGTCGCATCGTCGCACATTTTCCTTTATCGCTTTTTATTAAAATAACATAATATATCCGAGATTGAATTGTACTATGTTTTCTACATAGGTAGGTAGAGGTACGTAAGGAATACAAAAGTATAATGTTAAGTAATAGAACAATACTTCTAGTGGTAGGTATTTGTTTTCAAACTGCAGAGCATGCATAGGTACAGAAGATACGAATGTCTGAGCTGATAACGGTACAAGGAAATATTTCTAAAGCAGCCCCTGCGCCTGAGGCCGATGGGTATCTGTAATTTTGTACCTTAGTTGGCAAGGTACAAGGTGGATCGTCTGCTGTAGCTGGGTATACAGTGTAACGAAAAAGATTGAAACGTGAAGACCGAGTGCAAATTTAGCAAAATGTACCCACGAGTGAAGCGAGTAGAACGAGGAACACGACGTTTGATGCGCCGATTACGATACAGTTTGTACACACAGAGAGAGAGGAGAATTACTCAAACATGCCGGAGAATCGCAGCACGCGGCAACTTACCGGTCTTTAAAACAATTAAAAAAAGGTATAAATAGAGTAAACCGCGCCAATGATGAAAAAATATTCGCACCGGTGACCGGTGTGTTGTTGTGACGGTGGCGGTGATGGCAGAAGAGCGCATATGGGGAAAGAAGAAAGGAAAAAAATTAGGACGTCGATAATAGGTACGAAAGGCCAAATATGGTCGTATTTGGGAGCTCTATCGGTCTAATAAGATGGTTAGGTAACTATGTCTATGTAGATGGACGGCATGGCATGGCATGGCACACGGCGACGACCGAAGCTGCTGTGGACAGGTGCAGAGTGTGCATCATAATAATATACAGTATGTCCCGAAAGTTTCTGAATAATTTTTAATAAATTATAAACGGTTGGTGTTCGTGATATACTTGGTTCGATCGACAATGTAACTGTTCATTCCTCGAAATGTGGTGAATATTTACGATACAAGGTGTTCCAAAATTCACAAAACATCGTTCTTTCGAGAAATATAGATTATAGATCAACTTTTAGCAATTTTTAGTTAACGTTTTCATGATATTTCAACTTAGCATGCTTCATCAGAAGTTCTTTTCCATATTTAAATTCACCAAATAAATTCATTGGAGTCGTAACTAAACATTTAAGCGGCTACAAAACATAAAATACGAATTGGAGAGGTTGAAAAATTTGTTAAAATAGGTAAGGTATCACTTTTGAAATTGAGTTTTTAATACAGAAAATTTTTACGAAATATGATTTCTGATTAATAAAAATCAACTCACCCGTGAACCAACTCCATCTTCTGCAGAAGAAATCCACCATTCAGCACTTTATCCATGTATGAAGAGAACTATTCCAAGCTTCGATATTAGGAATTTCTTTGCAAAGAAGAAAATCAGTACAAATTCAGAGCAATCATCTGGAAATGTGGAAATCGTTGTACTCCTGGAGAAATCTCCATCAACCCTAGCAGGTATAGTTCCTCAAGAGGCAAGCCCGAGTGTAAATGCGAATAGGGTGATTTGAAAACATCGTTCGAAGTGCATATTGAAAAGTTAAGACGTATAGAATGCACTTCGCAAGCCGCGAACATCTCAAGAACGATTTGAATACTTCGAAAATACAATGATGAAAATAAGTAACTCACCAAAAAACGCACAAGACACAAAACATCGAACACGAGACATAACCATACACGACGCACTGACTCCAATCGAACACTGTTATCGATACGAATACGATAAGAACAAAATAAACTCAAAAGCAGCACACTCAACCTAACGTCTAGGTTTTTGCTTGAACTGCTTATGTTATTTTTTTGAAGATAAGAAAGTTCTTGGAAGTAACGCCGAATCATCGAATGCCGAATTGCCGAATCATCACATGTCTAATGTAGTGATCTGCATGGGTTGGTAGAATATGGACTAGATTCAACGAGAATCCAGATACCGAATTCAAATATTGCAGATCACATTTTTCAAAGGTCAACAAAATGAAATGGGTGTTACAAAAATTCAACTTGAGAATCCGTTTCCATGTAAAACAAATCTGAAACTGGCCTCTATGTTAACCTCATGCAAATTTTCAAAAACAACAACAACAAATAATCAGGCTAATAAACCAGTTGCCAGCTTTTCCCAAACAATGATAAAAAAATTCAAATTAATTTGAAACTGATTTTTTCTATTTCAAACCAGTTATCTATATATGAACTAAGTAAGGTACCTACCTAGCACCTACACATTTTTGGAAAAACAACGGCAAAAATTCAAAATTACGAACCGGTCATCGAATTTTCCAATAATTGATAACAAAAATTAATATTATTTTTATGAACTGGTTTCAACCAAAAAAAAGTGCTTGGAACCAGTTTCACGATTTTAAATCAATTGTACACTGTTGTCAAAACAAGATTATGAGAAACTCGGGTTAAAAACCAGTTGTCACTTATTTTCCAAAAATTTCATGCACCAATTTCTAATAAGTATTTCTGAAACCGGTTGCAAATTTTTGAACTAGTTTCTATCCATTTCTAGAAAAATTATCACAAAAATTCAAATCACAAACTGGTACCAAGTTTTACCCATCGATGGCAAAAATTTCAACAATGAACTGGTTTCAACAAAAAAAATGTTCTTTGAAACCGGTTTCATCATTTCGAAAATTATCACAAAAATTAAAATCATAAACTGATACCAAGTTTTACCCATCGATAACAAAACATTCAATATTGAACTGGTTTCAACAAAAAAATGTTTTTAGAAACCGGTTTCATCATTTCGAACTAGTTAATCCGTTGCCAAAACATGATTATGAGAAACCTACTGTTTTCCAAAAGGATTACGAAGATGAAAACCATAAATTAATTTATATCTATGTAAAAGTGATGAATTTTTTGGAAACCAGTTCGAACCAATTGCCAACTATTTCCAGAGAAACGACCACAAGAACCCAAATTACGAATTGGATGCCAAGTTTTTTCAAAAAAATCACAAAATTCAAATTATGAACTGGTTTTATCAAAAAATATTGTTTGAAACCAGTTGTCATCTGTTACCAAAACAAGACCATGAGAAACTCAGATTATAAAATAGTTGAAGAGCAAGACAATGAGTACCTCAGATTATAAACCAGTTGCCAACCATTCTTCAAAAAATTGAAAATATTCGAAAAACCAATTTCATCATTTTGAACCAGTTTTCACCTGCTTTCAGAAAAACAATGACAAAAAATCGAATTAATAACCAGTTACAAACTTGTTTGAACCAAAAATGAAAAAATTCATCATCGACTGGTTTTTAATGAGATATGTTTGAAACTAGTTTAACCATTCCAAAAGGTTGCAAGCAATTTCCAAAAAATAACAGAATTTCAAACATGAACTGGTTTTGATAAATTTTTCAATATTCGTATTTATGAAAAAGGAAAAAATACCCAAGAATAGGTAGACCAAAAAAAACTAATGAGATGGGTGAAATTTTGCGAGAAAAAGAATCTGAACACGATTGAGACGAGTCTAATGTTTCCAACGAAGCAGAATCAAATTTTGTTGCTGAGTCAGAACTTCGGAAGAAGCTGGCAATTGATTACCAATTTTCAAATTCATGTATTTTAACCTCGAGGAAACCCTATAAATGGACCAAAAATTTAGAGATTTGTATAATGTACAATATAGAGTACAAAATCAGCCATAGGATCTCACTTTCATCACAGATTCAAAAATTGACAAAACCCTTGAAGACTTATGAGAAATCTTATATACAAAGACACAAAGTCCCCCAGCTACCAATAGTACATAGTACATAGGCCTAGCAAACTTCTGTTTTCAAATATTACACATACTTATAAAAATATACGTACGTATAGGTATGAGATTACTTATACGCTTCCAGACATCAGCGAGAGAGGCGACCTCATCTACATCGGCATTACTCTGTGCGATAGCTCGATTCGAACCAGTTTCTCAAAATCGGTCTATTAGATGAACCGGCTCCGATTTCGGACACATTGTTTTCTCCGCTGATGCTGGACTGCGTGTGTGTGCGCTTCTCCGCATCTCCGTCTCGTTTTTTCCTTCTTTCTATCTCGCTTCCTTCCATACAATATGTGCGCTGTACGTACTTCGTTTTATATCGTTAAAAAGATCGGTTACAAACACATCATTCACTTTTCTAACGCGCTCGTCTCTTTGGGTTAATTTCTCCTTTTGTTTTAACATTCTGCGGCCGAGTGTAGCCGCCGGCAAATCCTTCAATTATCTCGACGATATGGGCGCGGGACAAGGTGGGCGCATTTTCGTGGCACGACAAGTGATCATTAAGTAGCACTATTCCGCGAGCTTCATTCGCGTTTAACGTTGTTGTTGGCTCACTTTGAATCCGATTCGAAGTGGTTGCTCTGCTGCTGTATAGTGATATCGTACAGCTGGATGCTGGAAGCTGGGATAATGCTGAATAGGAGATTGGTGTAACGGGACTTGACCCCAGAAAGGATTTTTGGTCAAATAACCTTGGTGAAATGTCGAACAATTTGATGCTATTGCAGGATAGACTTTTTCCTTCTAAAATGGGCTTCTTCAGCACTTTCAAATTTTCCACAGACGAGAGACCTGTGCCAATCTGCACTCCGGATTTTCCTCCTGAAGAAGCCACTCTAACTGGATGCTGGTTCACACCTTTTGCAACTTTGTTTTTCTCAAAGCAAACACACACGCACTTAAGTGCAATTAAAATGTATCAAAATATCGTGAAAAAATCTCCACCATCACATAAAAATAATCTCGCTTAGATCTCCGTACAGTAAAACTCGACTATATCGACACACATACTCGTACACTAGCGAATCTTCACTTGGTACTTCACATCGCACACTCGCATACATATAATTTATAAACCTGCAATCTCATTCAACCTATCCACAGTCGATGACCACATTACCAGCAAAATAATTCCAACGTTTTAGAAATCCTCTGAGCTAAATCACTTTTTTTTACTCGGGCTCGTCTTACAAATTACCGGACATATTACGATTATCGTCATCGCTCGAGCCATCATCATTTCCCAATACCGAGACCATGGCCAGAATAGGGCTCACCTATCCCAAAATTTGTCGTCAATTGGCGAATACAAAAAAGAAGTTTACTTCAATCAATTAATATATACGTATCTTTATAGAGA
The DNA here is from genome assembly GCF_950023065.1 of Planococcus citri. Classification (NCBI taxonomy): domain Eukaryota; kingdom Metazoa; phylum Arthropoda; class Insecta; order Hemiptera; family Pseudococcidae; genus Planococcus; species Planococcus citri. The sequence goes on along the minus strand of NC_088678.1, from coordinate 29,846,944 downwards.
TAGTAATCGAACTATACGATCGAGCACAACCTGCCCAAATGAATTTTTGACATCTCTGTTCGCACCGTAGGTACCTACACTTCCTCGACGAGTAGATCAGATAAAAGGCGAAAAAAAAATCCAGAAGAAAAAATAATGAATTCAAAAATACGCGCGCCTAATGTTGCACTAATAATTTGACAAGTATATGTTATACTCGTAAAAATTTTATTACAATGCAATAAAGTTTCATTTTAAATTACGTCCGAAAAAAAAACACAACGCAGAGTGAAATTTACACTTTTACAAAAGTAGGTGATAGTCGAATCGTAAAAATTATTTTAAATTAGTAAGAAGAATTAACGTTGATTAACATCTAGGCCTGATTTGTAACTCGATATCGTACTTTTTAACACGTTAAAATACACTGTTCTCTATATACGTGTAAAGAAAATCACCCTGTGTAAAAATGTGAATATCTATAATACACTCTCATTTGTACATCTTTTTTTCATTTTGGTCGCCAATCTCGCCGAATATTCGTCCATTCTTTCATTTATTATCGATCAAATGTATCGTGTCTCTCGTTCAGATCTTCTTCGAGAATAATATCCATTAGCCATGTTCCCTATTCCAACTTGTTATCAGATTGAAATTTATATATATTTCGATACCAGACAAATACTATCGTTAAATTCTCTCTCCTATTGTCAATTTTCAAACCAGGACTGTTTGGTTCGAAATTGGACAGGTGAGCAGGGAAAAAACAATACAGTATTTTTACACACAGGTATAATACGTATAGTCTACACCTCAATCTACACAGCGAAGACATAAGGCGCGCGTAAACGTCATAAATCAAAGCTAATTTTCTTCTCGCACTTAGCACATCAGCATAATAAAACCACCATGTAATTTTACCCATAAAACTCGACCGTAATATTGTGTAAAAAAAATAAATTTTCGGTGGAACTACATTTTTAACGATACAATATGTCGTAATGGTCTGTTTTTTTAATGGTTTATGGTGATTCGTTTATTATAACATACTCGTAGGTACGTATTCTATTTTTTTCCATCCTTTTGCTCATCCAACACGCGAAAATTTTTCCACATCCCGAGATGAATTTTTTTTTTTTCTAATTCACGGATATGATCAAATTATTTTTACGATTCGAATTTATTAACCGAATAAAAATAATTTACAACAATGCTTCATCTGCAGATGATTATCGTCGCTTTTAAATTATGGCTATTTAAAATAAAATAAACCTAAGCCCGTATGTGTTTGTTCTTCCATCTGCGATTCCTTTCTTATTCCGAGATTTTAATACCAACAGTTTTTTTTTTCATTCTTATTTCGAATGTAGGTAGAAGAATAAAAATACCAACCATTAAAACTATTTTTTTTTTTTATTAGTTTCTACGTATTTGGAAATACTTTCTGTTACTTTGTCTAAAAAGTTAATATAGCTATTCAATTACTTTACAAATCTTTTTCACGCTGAACGTCCTCTATCCACAAACTGGTTTCTCTTTCTCGATTTTTTTTTCTTCTTTAACCAAACCAAATCTCCGAATTCAAATACGACAGTTATTTTATTTATTTTTACTTTTTCTCTTTCTAACACACGTGATGTGCCATATACTTTACCTCATCTACTCCTTCCCTCACTTTTCCACGACCAAAGAATACATTACTATTACGTAATCATTGTTTTTCTCTAGTTTTTCGACGAAACGAAACCTAACGCTATTCTATGATTTTAATTTATGCATTAAATTTTATCTGTATCTATGTGTATATGTTTCTAAAACTAAGTAGATCTTGTATCTAATTTTTTTATACACAATCATTAATTTCAATTTTTGAATACTTTTCTAACAAAAATACCACTAATCAATTTTTTTCATCACGTAACTACATGTAAATGAAAAATTCTGTTATTATTCGCTAGCATTTCGTCATTAGATACATACCTACGTATTACGATTAACTTAGTTTTTTTTTTTCATTCTTATTCATTTTTTTTTTTTTTGTCGTGAATAGCAATATTATGATGATGAAATTCTACTGTTACAAGTATTTAACGGAAAACCACATCCATTAATAACGTCAATAAGATAATCAGATATAGGTGTAGTTAGCATGAGAAATTATTTACCAATACTATTTTGACGTTTAGAAATACCCGCACATTTTCCAGAGAAACATTTATGTACATCGCCAATTATTTGCTTACATTTTTATTTTGAACTCGAGCTAGACCTACCTTTGTCTACATCTATTGCCTCAACGGATACAAAAATTACTAAAAAAAGAAATCAAAAAATGAATTCAACCAAAAAATTTTAAGATACTGATGACATAAACTTATCCTTCATTTATGCAATTCCAAAAACTTGACGATTCAATCTCATAGAAATGATCATTCTGCTGATTTATTTGATTCTTTTTTTCCTTCTCTTCAAAAATGTAAAAACAAGTAACTACTCGTAGTATTTATTTCGATAAAATTTTCACCGTTCGATTTTTTAAAGTTTTTTCCACGTTCAAAGGTGCATTTGAATTTTTGCCAATTATTTTTGTTCATTTTTTCGTCGTTTTATCAGAAATAATGTTGAATGAATTTTCTTTCTTCTTCTTTTTTTTTTTTTTTAAATAAACTATCGATGACATTGCAACCCTGTTTTTGTAAACTACGTAATAATTACTTTCTGGTCGATCTTTTTTTTGAATGCATTTACATACATTTTTGATGAAATTTTTGCCAAGATGAAATTTTTCAATCTCAACTCAACAGCAAATTTTCCAAGTGAAATTTATTTTCTCTTTCGATTTCTCGCCAATTTATCGATTTGTCTTGATTTTCTGATTATATTTTTTAGTGTTTTTTCTTCATTTATTTCTCGCTTAATTTGACTTCAGAGCATCGATATTTATGATCCAACAAATTCGATCGAATGACCATTAATTTTTTATATTTTTGGTTCTGCAGTTATAGTGAAGTGCACTTCAAAAATTTAATACAGAAAAGAAGAAAATTACTGAACATGAATCAAATGATAGATACTTGAATAAATTGAACTCCGCTTCCGAATTCCTCGAAAATAAAAATTTGCACCTTTCGTAGCTGAAATGTCATCTTTCATCACTTTTTTGAGTGCTGATGATGGGAATCACCTACATCTGCGAGCTGGATTTTATAAAAGAAAATTTATTATTAATTCAGAATTGAACAATACTGATTTCTATCTTCCAAGCAAGCAGACAAACATGATCTAATATCAATTCAGAAGAAGAAAAACATGGTAAATCCGAATTGGCAGATGCTGAATTTGATTTGAGCTCTTTCAATAGGATTTTTTAGAAACTACATAGGAAGTTCAGAAATTTGCTGGAGGATCCAGAATAGCTCGAAAAAAATATTAATTGATTCAGAAGGTCAAAAAAAAAATAGAAAATATCTTCATGTTGTACAGAAATTGTTCAAAATATTTATAAATTATTTTCCATTCTTTAAAAAAATGCTGCCCATATTGCCTGAAAATCCTTAAAAATTGTGTGATTACCTATCTTAAAATCATTCATTTTTTAGCTGTGGGAGGGAGGAAGGAGGAGAAAGAGCAAAATATCGAAAGAAATAATAAAAATACTGCATGAAATTTTTTCTCAATGAAGCACTGTAATAAGTACTCGTAATTATCATTTTCAAAAGTTTTAAAAAAAGTGTGCAATTTACCTTTTTTAAACTAAAAAATATACCTATAAGTATGTACTTAGGACTATTTCTCAACTTCTGGTGATTTTCATTAAGATTTCTCAACTTCTTCTCTCTTTTTTCAACCCAAAATTTTATAATACACTCTGAACCTGTCAACACATAAATGATGGAAAATCGTTCAAAAATGAGGTCTTTACACTCAGAACGAGCTTCAAAAACTGAATAAATAATTCTCAAAAACACGAGAATTCAAATACTGGATCAGAGGGCGTTGATTCTGATTTCAGCGAGAACTGTTTATTTTGGGACAAGATTCTACAAACGGCTATGGCTATAGAATATTTTTTCGTGAAATTTGATTCATTTGATTCAAAGCTCTAATAAAGGAAAAATGATTAAATCTGACTAGGTCTGATCAGATTCGGTCATTCCATGGATCCCATTTGACCCAACCACATCTCATCAGACTTCGTCAGATCAAAGTTTTGTTCTGATAAGATCTGCTCAGACCTGATCAAATCCGAACATTTGTCGGATCCAATTGAATCTGCCCAGGTCGGATAGTATCTGTTCAACCCTGATCAGATCCGACCAATTTCTACGGGAAAGATTCGAAATAACAATACGTTTCAGATATTTTTTGTCTCAGTCATTTAATGGCTGTTGTTATCGATGACTTCTACCATCAAAAATCAAAATGAGCTCAAAAAAAAGACAAAAGTCCAATTTTGATCAGAAATTCAAATCTCATGTTTTTACAAAATCATCTGCCCTCTTCGAAAAATTTTTTCACTCGAATTTCACATTTTCCTCTCCTTTTTTTACGTATCGAACTCCATTCTCATTCTCAAATTGAATTCAAACGACCAAAAAAAAAGAAATACCAACCCACCAATAATACTTTCCGTTCTCCAATTAACATTTCCTCTTCCTTCTTTCCAAATCCGCAGCTCCATTTTATTTAAACGACCATCGTTAAATAATACTTATTTCTTTCGTTAACGACACCGAACCGCAAATTTGTATAGGCACTAAGAACTAAGATTTGCATAATCTCGAATACTAAGCATACCTATCCTTATCCTATATAGTCAGCGTAGAACTGCACACCTCGACCTATCACTTTCACCTCAATGCGAACTCATCTTCGTCATCGCGTGTCTAAAATACGTAAAATATCTGGTAGAGCACCAAAAAAAAAAAGGAGGGAAACGAAAAGAAACTAAAAGTTAGGCACAACTAAATGAGAAGACGAAGACTTATAGCATTACGTCAATACTGCAGAGCGAGCTTCAATATTAAGCTTCGATATACCAATCGTCCGAGACGTGATAATAATAACCATTCGAATAGATATTTAATAAACGCGAATAATAACGTTTAAGAGGCACCTCTCTACAACATAATATACCTTTACCTACACATTCGTGATTACAATGGCGAAATAAAAGAATATATACTCACCTTCGTGACATACATTCCACATTTAAGCTAGTGTGTTACTAGCAACACAACTTTTGAACAAGAATTCCGCTCCGGCTATAGAAAAATAATGAAGGAATTCTTGTTTATTAAAACAACTTGTTACCGTACAGCTCGCTGAGGTTCGATCAATGTATCGGCTCGTTTACGTGGTTAAAAAAAAAAAAACCGCACACACCGCCTCCTTAACGTAGCATAAGCCATACGGCATACGCCATGTACCTAGTCATCTTATCACTGAAACACGAGGTGTTTGTAAAATATAACCATAACACGGCGGAACATCGTGTCATTGGGAAAATAATGGCCGAGTAATTGTTGTACGTACGATGTACGAGTACGCATTTTTAGTACTCAGTACTCACTCGCGTGTAGTGCGTACGAGGCTTTTTAGCAAATGAAGATTGATGTTAACTAACGTGAACGTTTTCTAATAAAAATAACCAATAATTATTATTGTTACGCGCAAATTCCATCTCCCAATCCAAACGGTCAATTTCTGGAGGGGAGGGGGGAGGAGGCCCACAGAGTCGAACTAAATTCACAGAAGAAAATTTTAAATTTCTACAAGACCTTCGGCGAAACATTTTTACATCTCTCAGCCTTCTCAAAAAATGATCATAATGTGTCAGAAGGAGATGCCTTATCAATTAGAATAAAAAGTCATTAAATCATACAAAAGACTTACCCAGTTTCATACGAGGTTGTTTAGGATGTTATACTTTCAACAGCAGAAATTCGTACTCATCTGAAACACAAAAAAATTCAAACTCATCTGAAACACAAAAAAATTCAAAATTGTAAGTTTAAGATGTAGGTATTGGTATTATATTAACACTATGATCAACGTATCTGATCGTGAGTAAGGACTACGAATTTGACACGAAAATCAATAGACCCATTCGCTAAAAAAATTTTTCATAACTTTTCGAAAATTCAAGATCAATTCCCCAGAACCTCGATCGGCTATTTTCATTCATAGAGTATCGACAAATTATAAATGTGGAGAAATGCAAAGATAGTTATATTCAGCAATGGGAAAGATTCCAAGAAAGTCGACCACGTAACTATAGTGCTCATATTGGTAGGTTAGGTATGCTCGGTACGGTTGGATACTGGAACTAGAAGCTGAAAAATTAATCGATTCGTTTTCATTCATTAATTCGTGATTCGAGCCAGCGATCATTGACGATAGAAGAAGCTTAAGGTAACTCGACGCGCGCTTCGTCTGTACACGATTTATCCATTAGGATTGAAATCGGATTAAATTTAATTTTTCAATCGAAAATGATTATTTTGTTCGTTCAAAGTACACAAGTGTACAATTCACTTGTACCTATACTCCGTATCAGATATAGGTAAAGGTAGGTATACACTATACACTAAACAAATGATACAGACGTATGGGAAAGCTGGTGGATGGCGGAGGTGAGGAGTGGGCATAATAAAAATCTAATAAATATACGAGATTTTTTAATACACATACAAGTTCAAACACCCTATAACGAGCCTAATCGCCTCAGGCGCAATATAATCTCGGCGTTGAAATAATTAGCGTACCAGGCACGCGCGGGGTATTACCTTATTTGTAGCGAATAGAGGTACTTCTACACTACACACAACACAGTGTACGAGTACACTACACACATTATATTATTATATTATGTAGAAAAGAAAGGCGAATCAAAAACGAAGACAGAGACAGGAGGGCAGGGAGGATGTAAGGTGCAACGTAATCTGTGTTTACGTATCGCGTAAGAACTACACAGAAATTCGCAATTTCTTTCCTATAGATAATTCGTTTTTTCAGCTCGTAGAATACGAGTTTCATTTTAGCCTGCATAGTTTCGTTGGTATTGGAAAGCTGTATACCAATTCCTCAAATTTAAGAATCTGGAATAAATTGGGGAAAATTTCAAACGAACACTTGGTGAAATGAAATGCGTGAAGCGAGGAAGGAAAGGAAAGGAATTTCAGTTTGAGAAAGGGGCCAGAGTAGGTAGAGGTAGGATCTAGCTCCTGACGATTTTCTCAAAATTCTCATTCTCTTTTCTATTCTCTACTTTATGAAGCCAGACCTGATGGGCATACTCTAAAAACCTCCTTAGTTAAAATTTTGAGTACCGAAGTTAATTTTTGAATTTTTCAACAAATTTTTGAAAATTTGAAAAATCCAAAAAGGCTGCAATTTAAGATGGGGGTTGTCAACTTTTTTCAATGAATATTTCTTTCTGCGAATAAAGAAAAATGCATAAGAAATTACACCATTCAAATTTCAAAATAAAAAAATCGGAACTTTTGGAAGGATGCCTATTTTCCCAATAATCAAAGCTTTTCACAACTTTTTGACGAGGGGAGATGGAGAAGAGTCAACATTTTACACGTCAATTTTTTGCTTTTTCGATGTCATCAAATATTTTGATGTTTTTTTTTGAAGGAGGGGGAAGGAGTGAAGGAATGCCAAAAATATTTTTATAGATTCGATTTTTCATTTTTCAAAATTTCAATCACTTACTTTTCCAACGTACGTATCACAAATTAATTATCTGAAAGTCATTTTTGAAAAAGGGGATGAGCATAATTCATTCCCAAGAATAAGTACAGCGAACGTACAAAATTTTTAGAAAATTTCGATAACTTTTTATGTAGATAATGAAATAAAAAGTTCTAAAAAATTGAAAAATTGAAGATTTTGCAATGGAATTTTATCAAAACTTCACAAACGAGAAGTATAAATTAAGTCTGATATTGGAAAAAAAAGGGGAAAAGACGGGACTTTTTGATAAAAAAAAAAAACAGAATAAAAGTAGCACTTGCAAGTTCAGCAAGACTTTTGGACATTATGTACTTCCACTCCCCCTACTCCTCACTCCACTGCACCTACCACCAATTCCAAAATTGTCAGTCGAGTTTGGGCCCATTTTGAATTCCTTCAACGAATTTTCAACTTTCTTCATGAAATTTTAAATTATTCATTTTCGACTCTTTTAGAGCAATTTAAAATTTTTGAAAAAATTGAAAACTTGCCTGGAGTCTTCAGAATGAGCTAAAATGATTATTCACAAAATTTCGAATTTTATTGAAGAAGAAAAACAATCACGAGTAGAGTTGTTTTTGATTTTTCAATTTCTCCAGAATTTTGAATTTACTTCAGAAGGCGTGAATATGCAGTTGGGCAGCTTAACATCGAGTTGTGTGTTATACTCGACCTGTTTAACGAACTTATCTACATTTGAGCCGATTTTGGGAGTGACACCTCAAGAGTGGTTTTTTGACCAGTTTTTTTCAAAATCTCCAAAAAATCAAAATATAACCGTTTGTGAAGAAATTTTTGAAATTTGTGCGAATCGCTGTATTTCTTCAAGAACTAACCCCCGGAGCGCCTATTCTACCATTTCCAGCCGTTTTGGAGCGAGAGTGACACCTCAAAAAACCATTCTTGAGGTGTCACTCTCAAAATCGGCTCAAATGTGGATAAATACAACTCGATTTTTAGCTGCCCCAACTTCACATTCACGCCTTCTAGAGCAAATTCAAAATTCTGGAGAAATTGAAAATCGCGCTGGAGGCTCCAGAATGGCTGGAAATTGTAAAATTATGATTTGGGGGGGTTAGTTTTGGACAAAATACAGCGATTCGTGTGAATTTCAATTTCCACACAAACGGGAAACTTGATTTTTTGGATTTTTTAATTTTGAAGAAAGCTGGTCAAAAAGCCACTCTTGAGGTGTCACTCTCAACATCGACTCAAATGTGGAGGTCGAGTGTAATATACAACTCGATTTTTAGCTGCCCAACTTCATATTCACGCCTTCTGGAGCAAACTCAAAATTCTGGAGAAATTGAAAAATCGCGCTGGAGGCTCCAGAATGGCTGGAAATTGTAAAATTTGGATTTGGGTAATCAAAATCAGTCTTGGGATTTATTTTGACCATTTTTACTGATCCAAGTACATAATTTTTTTTTAAAGAAGCACAAATCGCCAAAAACAGTCAATTTTGAATTTTCAAAAATTCGCTAAAAATCGAAAAATGGACTTGGGCAGCTGAAAATTTGATTTTGGGGGTTTTAGACTATGCTCTTTCCAAAAATCGGGGTCCCGTTCAAATCAGAGAGTGACACCTCAATTGGCTCCCTCGTTAGATAAACCCCTAGCTTCGTGTACCACATGAAAATCCAATATCTATGCACACAAAAAAAAGAAAGCACACAAAAATAGTGGAAACATATCAATTTTCAAAAAATATATGACTTTCAAATTTACAGCAAACAAATTTTGAAAAAGTAACCTTTGATGATTTTCGAGAGGAAGTGACTTGAAACGACCAATTTTAAAAGGTTGAGACATAGACTTCAATTCAAAAAGAAACTAAAAATCATCAATATTTCAATAAAATCATAATTTATCAAACTCTGAAATTGATAAATTCAAATGAATTTCAAATTACTTTAGAAGTTCTAAATTGAACCATTTCATAAGATCAAAGAAATCAAAATAAATTCATAATCGAATTACATAACTCTCGAAACTTATTATCTAAGAAGGTAAATAACCCCATATTATCATAATTCTAAAATAAAGAAAATTTGGCCCAATGATTTAGACATATCGAAAAGGAAATTTTAAATTCTCACCAGCTTTCCTTAGGGAAGTGACATAGTCACCCCTGCACCGGCACCTCGGTACACTTGATCTAAGCGATCATCTCCATGGTATCATTCTTCTACTTCGATCATAGTTCATTAATCAAAGTTCAAACCAAAAGTTCAAAAATCTCGAAATTAATATTGAAAATTTACGCATTAAAAAATTATAAAAATAGAAAAATATAACAAGGAAAAGTACACGCACAACATAACGGGTATACATACGAAGAACGACTCAACGAGGTCTCAGATATCTTCGAACACCGCCATTTTTCTATTTTTAGATGGATTTATATTTTACATGATACAACGACCAAGATAAGAATTTTGATCATTTCAGCACAATTGTTTCTCTCGAATGTCAATAACTGGTCAATCATCGAAAATCTCTTTTAATAACAGATTTTATCGATTAATCGATCGGCCTACAGTAAAGGCACAAGACTTGACGGTCACCTCAGCCCTAATCAATCTGCTCCAATTTTCGTACTTGTTCACATACGAAATAGAAAAAATTACCAAATTTCCAGTCTGACAAAATGAAAAAACACCCTACAACGTCGAAGGAAGCATTTATGTATCTTAAACAGAAAGACGACAAATTAACTTTCATACACGATTTCGATTCGAGCTTAAATAAGTCTTTAGAAAAGAAAATTATGAGCAGAAATGAAAACCGGAAATGCTACCACACGGCAGACGAGTCGAGGTCGAGAATTAAAGTCAAGACCGGCCCCGGACCACGGACGAGGTGCAGGATGCGAGAAAAATGACAGGAAAGGGCGATATAAGCATTTATAGGGCGAATGCTACTGACGCGTGGTAAGAATGTCAACAATGTGCTAATCGATTTGCTGCCTGTGTAGTCGTCGAAAAGCGAGGGGAATTCTGCCGACTGCCTGCGTTTTTCGTTTCTTCGGGTCACCCCTCGTGTGGCTTATTTGTTATACGTATGTGTCTGCTTACATTGTGGACGATGAGTAATCATTTTTCTTATCACCCTAACACGTTATCGGGTTGTAGACATAGTCGGGCCGCAGAAGAACAGAAGCAGGGTGGTGCAACTTGGTCGTTTCTTAATAAGTAAGCATTGAATTAGGATGTCTATCGTATATGGACCTAGTTCCCTTCTTTAAAGGTTGTCTTTGATAATTGGCCTTTGTTTCGGCGACGCTTCGGGCGCTCTACACGACGACGACGACGTTGGTAATTGTGGCCAACTCCGCATTGGATATAGGGTCGCGGGTCGCGTTTGTTGAAGGCAACACGGTGCAACGTAGATGGGAAAAATTGCCAATTGTAAAAGCTATAGCGCCAGAGTACACATTAAGTACCTGTTCCAAATCCATCATAAATTTGTTATCATCGAACGCCAGCATCGCCAGTTCCAGTTATATTTCATTTTCAAGAACAAAACCTGACAACTAGAAGGAATGTGCCGCCGCAGCCGCCGTCGTCGTTGTCGTCGCTGCCGCGGCCACAGCAGCCGCGTCCCATACAGCAAAACCTGTCTTCATTAATCCCACTTTAGTGGAGTATTACTAGAAACCAGTTCCTATAGGTAAAGCGTGAATCCACAATATTCTTAATTAACAATCGAACTTCTATAAATAAAAAAAATAAAATAAAAAATGCGCGAGAAAAAAAATCTGGATTACAAAACCACCTTAATACCATCGCCGCGATTATTGCGTAATATTTATCGCGTTATTTTATTCTAATTTTTTTCTTCTCATTTTTATTTATTCCGAAAAAAAAACACAACATACGGTTTGGTATGCCAGTGTTTTTCCCCATCAAGGTACCGTTGTGTGAAGAAAAACTGGAAAAAAATAGGGGATTTGTGAATTTGTTGTTTTGACTTTATAGCTAAGTATCTATTTTGCGCGCAGGTATCACCTTAATGGCCCCTGTTTATTGTATCCATTACCACCAAAGAGGTATCTCCTATAATAGCGGAGATGTTTCAACATGGCGTCTCTTCTTCTCTAGTACGCGAATAGTCGTAAAAAAAACCGTCACGTTGAAAACACGATTTCAATCTAGGTAGCGAAATTAATAATGAAAAGTTTACCAAACCGTGCAACTTAGGATACGTTCACACATTAAGTATATACTTTACTCGAACTAGGTGTATTATGCATTTGGCTAAGATGCATTTAGCCCCAGGTGCCATTCGTATTAGAATAATATTTATAGATGCGGTTTTTTTTCTACTTCTCAACTTATAAACGAACGAAGACTCGCGAACACGACTGACTCGTGTAACTCGTTCATGACGCATTCTACAATCCAAAAATACATATTAGGGAGGATTAAAAGATATACACAATCGAAATTCCATGATCTAAAAATCAGATCCAATCCGAAAAAATTAATCGAACGAATTGAGTACTCTTAAAGAATCCTTATAGGTAGGTACCTACTCGATATTGCTACGTACGCGTGCCTCATTTCGTAACTGATTAGAAGGTACCTCACCTAAGCCGCTTGGGTAACTTCCGTACGCCTATGGAAATATCAGATTTCATTTTCGTTTCTATATTTCTATAGCTGACCTATGCAGATGTACGTAGATTTACGTCCTACTAGGCTAAGTTAGATATATACTCATTTACACGCGTGGAGATCGTAAATAAAAAAACAGATGTACTTGTCCGAGCGGTTTATCCCTCGTAATAATGGTATTATCTCGATAAGGATCCCTTCTCGTGCGAAGAGTCGTACCAACGAGAAGTATAAGAGTAGAAGTACGTGCGTATTACAATGTTTATCAATACAAAGGTACCTCGTCTATGAGGTTTTTCGAATACTCGTACATGTCAGATTAGTGCGATTTTGTTGATAATTCTATATATTATATTGTTCCAAGTCTTCTTTCTTCCGAGTAAAGCCGGAGAGTAAGATTTCGTGCCGTGCTATGGTCAAAAAATAGCCGTCGACTTTCGTACGTATATCAAGATTCTAAATCACGACCATTACACGAAGCATTAGAGTGAAATTTTTCATCATTTCTTAAATGATTCTGTTCAGAGTCACCTTTGAAGTTCGTCCACTAAACTGCATCGAAAGGAAACTAAAATCAAGTTCTTCTACGAGGAAGGGGGGGGGGGGTTGAGAAATAATTTAATTACGATTTTACAAGAAACTGTACAAGAGGAGCAGAAGAAAATAATTTGATGAATTACCCTGAATTCATAAAAAAAAACCTGAGGGTGTAAGGGGGAGAAGAAAATTGATAAAAAGCCTACTAATATCAACAATGGATGCCCAAGAAAAATTTCATAAACGTTATTTTGAAAAAAATGTTCTCAAAAAAAAATGATTTTACAGAGGAACAATAAGAACCTGCCAAAATTCATCTTAAAAAAATAATCAAAACCAGCACATAAATTCTCAGGCAATTGGTCGCACTGATAACAAAATTTTGAGTGGTATTTCAGAATTTTTCCATTACATTATACCAAATTTCCAACAAAAAAAAACCATCAACTTCACAAAAATGATTCAGAATTTAGACCCCCCCCCTCCCTCTAAATAACTATTTTGGTTCCTATCAGAAAAAGAACAGCAAGTGAGAGGAATAACTACTTTACTTGAATCATTTCAAAAAAGTTTCAACTTCTCAAACAATTTGACATTTAAAATTTTTAAAAATAAAATTCAGATGACATTCGTTAATACTTTTTCGATATTTTTATGTACTATCCACCTGTAAGATACATTGTTTTGACGTTTCATGGAGCAGTTTGTAGAAACAACAAAAATTATTAATATTTCTTTATTATTTTTTTTTGCAGATGTGAAAATATCCAAGACTACAATCAACATTACCAAACTTTTAAATTTGTTTATGCTGTTCCGCTACAAAAGGTAAGCTTTTGTACATTTCATCTTTACAGTAAAATTTAACAAGATTTGAACTTCATGGAAACGACTAAGTTCAAAAAAAATTCTCAATTTTTACAAATCAGATTTTTTTTGCTTTTAAAAAATTGAGTTTTTTTAAAAATTTATTTTCAATCTCCTTAATTTTAAATATCATTTTAATTACCCCCCCCCCTCTTCAACCATCGTATAACAATTAATTTTAATATCAGGATGGTTGACTATCTTTCAAATGATGGAGGCGCTAAAAAAGTTTTGCATTTAGCAAAATTGATTGTACTGAAAATAAGAAAAGTCTTGCATTTAACATAAAAACTCAAAATTTTGCATTAAAATTTGTTTTTTTCGTATTAACTAGACAAGAAAGGTATCCCAACTTGTAGAATTATTTTTAAACCGAACGAAGCTAGACCTTGAGAGCATGCAAAAGTACCTCATCAACCAATATTTCAAACTCTGAAGTCAATTTATAGATTTTAGGGAAACTTTTGAAAATAAAATTTTTGCTCAATTCACGTAGAAAGCTGAAATTTGGTTTCAATTCATTTTTGGAATTCCGAATTGACCCATTTTGAGCATTTCTGACGCTTCCAGCAGATTTTCCAAACATTAAATTCTCACAAAATGTTACTCAATCAAGTTGGAAAGCTTAAATTAATTTTGAATCCGATTTTCGACATGCTGTGTGAATTATAGGAGGTTGTATGCCTTCTAGAGCCCTCAGCAACATTTTGACTAGTGGTTTTAGCGGGTTCAAAACCTTACACTTCTCTTCTTCAGCCATTTCAAAACTTTAATTTTAAAAAATTCATTCGATTGAGAAAAAAATTGGAATTTAGTTTTCAGATCGGCTTAAAACCACTTCCAATCGATTCGGCAGATCAATGACAAAAATTGGGTTTAAAATGAATTTCAGCTCAGCTCTCAATGTGATATGGTAGAGGTACATAGATTATCCAGAATCGCTCAAAAGGGCTTGAAACTACTTCAAATCGATTTGGGGTGTCGAAAGAACTTTCGGATTTTTACAACTCAATTTGGTAAAATAAGGATTTTTCACCTTTCCAGACCTAAATTTTATTTTCAGATAATGTTATCAAAAATCGAAAAATTAACTTTAGCACTTGAAATTTTGGTTTCAAGTTGTAATTCTAAAATCCGAATATTTCTGAACAAAACCCAAATTATTTTCACTTTTCGTGGATTGGGGAACTGACAGAAAATAAAAAATTTACCCATCAATATTAAAAAGATTTTGATCATAAAATTTTTGAAAAAATTACAAATTAAGTTAAGTGTAATTGATCTGAAAGAATCATAATAATTTTCAAAATATTCTTTTTTTCTAACGCTGTGCCAATATAAAAAGCCACACTTTGCATTGCTTCATAAGTCATAATGTACATACTTGATTGCGTCTGTTTCAATGACAAAATAACCAAATGAAATATTCTGACGAAGCATCGCACTGTTGTCTTCGAATTCTTCGATATAAATTTCATACATTTTCACCTTGTCCAGAACCAAATTTGGTATACACGTCGAAGCGGGGATGGTTATTAAATAGTACTTAACTCGTATAACAAAGTCGAATTATTGATGGTTAATTTTCCGCGTTATTTTGTAAATTAATTTCATACACTCTTTGTACGAAACGTGCAGCATTACCAGCTGATTAATGCTCGACCAAAAAAAAAAAAAAAAAAAAAATCAAGAAAAAAAGTACAGTACGATCCGACCGCAGGCTAAATTTAACCTTATTTAGAGTGTCAGGTGAAATTTGTACAACAACGTATGATTTATTCCGCACATAGGCGAGTACACTATGCTAGGAAACGAGTTACAAAGTAAAATGAAAATACTTCGCGGAGGAAGCCTAAGCTGATTAATTTTCACCAGAGCAAGGGTTAAGTAAGTCTCTTCTTTTGGCACGTATAACGTTTCCGAAAATTAAAAAGGAGAAAAAAAATCAACAATAATTATCTATCACGATACGCGTATTAAATACTCGAATGAATAATAAAAAAAAAAAACTAGATCACAGTTCACCCACTTGCAATGGCGAGAAGGTCGTTAACGAGTTTAAGCAGGTCATTAATAGGTGCGAAGCGATGGATACAGCGAGTCGAGCGGTGGACTTTAAGGTGGTGTATCTCGTATCGCGCGTATATTTTGTCCATAATGCAATGAGACTGATAATGTACCTTGATTAATAGTTGACGTATTGCGAGAGAATATATTTTATTATGCAGGTATTCGGTTTACTCGAAGAAGGTGCAAGGTACTAAGCTGTTAACTAATGTTCTGAGAATATTGTTTTAATTATACACGAGGCATTTTAGATCATGGACTCTTTTTTTTTTCAAATACAGTACAGCTAAACACGTTTCAGAAAATTTTTCACTGCGAGTATTTTTATTTTCATTTTAAATTTTGTAAAATCTCGTAAGTATAATATACGCAGCGAGATACTTAAAAAAAGTTTTGTTAAAGAGACTTTCTCGTACAATATGGAAAATAACTTTTCACGTGATGAGAAGCGACTCTCTCACTCTTTTTCTCTCGTGCACACACAGAGGAGACGAGAAAAATTCCCGAAGTAATTTTAGCTTTCACGTAAACTTTTAACTACAACCCCTTTTGTATTTGATTTTTTTTCCCACTTTGCAGCATACTTTTTGTAACGCTCGCGAGTATTTTTAATGCCGATGTTTTTGTTATATGTTTCTTATATGTATTATTTAACTAACGAACAAAACCAAAAAGGGGTTTTGTTTGTAGCACATCGTTTCTTTTTACATTTCATTGCGAACATGCCACCGACTGTAGCGAAAAATTTGACTACAACGAGGGTTGCTTTCCGATGCATTGCTATAAGATTTTCAATAACTGAATAACGAACGATTGTTTTTCTTAAATGTGATCCGAAATGCAAAAAAAAAAATGCTACAGAGAGTAAAAGTATAGTTTGAATAAAAATTGAGGGTTTCCCCCAAATTTTCTCAAATTAAAAAAAGAACAGGTACATTACAATTTAAATCAGGGTATAGAAATCAACTCGTATAATTTTCTAAAACAGGATTATTTCTTTCTGGTCACCTTATTGGTGCAGCAGTATGAATTGAGCATCACCTATCGCTCATCGACCCTTTACTCTTCTTCTGTGAAACACTGTAGCCTTTCTCTTTCTCTTTTTCTCTTTTTTTTTTTTTTTTTTTGTATATTCTCATTCTGAAAAGTTTCTCGTTAAAAAATATGCGAACTCACGAATACGGTTTATTGTACTGCAAGAAGCTTTTTACCGCACTAGGCTTTTTTATAATGCAGCCCACATTTTCTATTATCACTCCCCAACGTACTTTATTATTTATATTTTCCTTATCATTTTTCCATCCTTTTGTGTTCTTCGCTTTATCTCATTTTCTCCAAGCTTTTCAACAAATAACGCGCAACGCGCGCGGCCTCTTGTAGTTTTTACCTGTTATTTATTTCGTATATACGTAATATAGGTACAGAATACACTACAGCATGGCTTTGCAGTGTGTATAGTGTACTGTGTTCTATACCGTTAGCGTAAAAAAAAAAGAAAGGGAAAAAAGTTACAAAAAGCAGTAGATTCGTTTGGCGAATGAAACTCGTACGTGGATGTACGATTGTGAGAGATTTTAATCGCGTGAATTTGATTAATGGTAATATGAAAGGATTTTTTTCCGTTGTTGCCTCTCTTAACCGAAACATATGGAGAGGTTTTCTTGAACGATGAGCAGTAAAAAAGGTACCTTCATCGTTGTGATGGGTCCTACTTTGTACGTACTAACATAATTGAATGATGTCGAAATTGCGAGTGGATTCTGATCTGATACGTCAGGGGTCGAAATTGTCGTAACATCTTTAATTTCCTCAACAGAAATCACAAATCACAACTTTTTACCGACGCTCTGATTTCAATTCAATAACCAAGATAACAGTTTTGTAATGAATTGATTTTTTCTGGCACCCGAATTTTCTCAATTTCCCAAACCACCTCAAATTTCCAGATTTTTCAACAATTAAAACTAATAAACAAGAAGAAGCGAGGGAGAAGAGAAGTAATTTTTTTCGAACGTTCATTGATGGATTTTATGAATCAAGAGGAGAATTCAGGGGGGGGGGGTTCCATTCTGAAAGTTTAAATTTCATTGCCCCATCTCCTGCAGCTAAGACATTTCATTTCAAGAATTTTTGTTGACTGAAAAATTGAAATGACCAAAAAAAAATGTAAGAAAATCTTGATGAACAATTATTTCAATTTCAAGCCCATTCGAAGAGATCTTATCGTGCCAACATTTTTGAAAAGAACAAATTCCACCAATTTCAAAAATTTCACCAGTTGAAAAATTGTCATATAGATGATCCGGAGAAGAGAAGAAGGAGGTGGTTATGAATAATGCTTCAAAGAATTTTGTAGTGCCTTAAAAATTTTGAAAAAATTTGAGACCATTGGCATTTCGGCTTCTCTTTCTATTTCAATTCAAATCTCTCATGCCCCAAACTAGAGGGAATTTACTCATTTCAATTCATAATTCAAAGATTCAGAAATAGAGCGAAATTTGGTAGTTTTCAAAAATTTAAGGACACACAACTTCCTACAAAGTGACAGAAATGGAAAAAGTCCATGTGGTATCCAAATATTCAAAAAATGGAGAAAACAAAAAATTTTCAAAATTTTGCAGCATTCAACTTTTTTTTCCCGGCTCACCAAGGAATCTGCACCTAACTTACAATCTTCTCTCCCCTAAGTCTGCTTTGAAACCATCATACCTCAGACATGATTGTACTATTCTATTTTAATTTTCAGTCAGAAGATTCTTCAATCAGAGGCAACCTTCTCTACAAAATGGGTTTCTATGAGGGCAAAATCATTTTCTGAAGTTCACTGATACGAATTTTCAAGTTTCAGGATTTTAAAATGCCATTTTGTAGTCAAAATAAAGCAATTGAGCTATGTAGGTAAGTCTTAAAATTCTTCACGAAATTTAAAAACATAACACAAATAAAGAGTTCAAAATATTTGAATTTTTTTTCAAAATATGAAAAAATTGAAAATCGAACCTTCTCGACGGCTCTATACCAGTTGCGCTTTTCCCCCTATTTTTTCGATTTTTTTTTGGTCAGTTGCGCTTTTCAGTAGAAGCAATAATTTTTACCCACTTGCGCTTTTCGGTTGTTTAAAATTCCGAATGTGTTCCCAAAATTGAAAGAATTGAAAGATACAAACTGATGAACGAACGAACGAATTATTTTTATTACATACCTAAGATACCTAATCCGTCTGATCTCACCAAGGGGAGCATTTTTTATTATTATACTCTCGTAGGTACTGTCTACCTACATACACGGTAATGGGGTAATATAACAGAATCTAACTACCCGCAATTTTTGCAATTTTTTTTTGAAAATGTAAAATTGCCAGAAATGTGGTGAGGGAACAGAATTTTTGCGGTTCCCTCAATTTTGAGGAAAATATTCAGGTAGTTCGATACTGTGATGCTAACCATTGGTACGCGTCACAATATCTACCTACCTTACTTTTTTTGCTTTAAATCGCGGGAGGATGTGTACGGTGATTCTCCTTAATGACGAGGAACATTCTCGTGATGTTACGAATGCCAAAACAACGAGTCGAGGCTTTTTACATACCTATTATAATTTTGGGGAATATTCGAGCAGAGTGTGAACACTAGATTTGAAGCAATTTATTGCATTTCTTACGTGTTTTTTGATGTAAACTAGTAGAAAATGAGGAACAGAGACGAATATAATGTGAATAGCTGTTACCTGTGATCAATCAAAGAAAAAATTGAGGTAGTTACATACTGTTCTATGCACCATGGGTATCTATCATAATATCTAACTACCTTGATTCATACGTGAATATTCAATATATGTACTGGAAAAATGAATCTAATTACGCTGTATTTCAGCATTACGTGATTAATTATACTTTTATTCATTTTTTTTTTTGAAGAAATACTGAGTAAAACTATGAATTGATGTCAAGTTCACGTTTGCTCGTGAGAATTTCGAGGGGTATCGGTCACGGGGAGGCTGCGGAGGTGCTGAGACCATCTCCTTACATCCACACGGAGAGGACTGACACATATGAACTCTGTTCATAATCAAAAATATCAGAAATTTCGAATAATGAGGCTAAAATTTAAGAAAAGCGACCTTAAAGAGGTGCGCCCCCAGCCTTCCCGTGCCCGGCGCTATCTCCATACATCTAGACAGACCCATATGAACTCTGTTCAAGTATTCATGACCAAAAAAAATTCAGGAATTTGAGACAATGTGACTGAAGGGGTAGAAGAGATGCGCCGCGCTTCGCGGCGCGCGCCCGCAGCCCCCCCGCGACCGGCGCTCCACAAAATTCCCCCTCGCTTCGCTCGGGGGAATTTCGTGGGGCGCCGGTCGCGGGGGGGCTGCGGGCGCACCGGGACCATCGCCTTGCATCTGCACCATCCCTACACACACATATGTATTAAGCTTTGTTTATAGCAAAAAATGAGGTAGTTAGATTCTATGATGGTCACCCCATGGCATTTGGAACAGTATCTAACTACTTCAAGTTTGCTTTTAAAAAGCATTGGTAACTGCAGCTATAGAATGTTATACTTTGTATTTTATGGCATATTCTTGCTCCTTGCTCAAGAAAACAAAAAAAAAAGGAATAAAACATGAATTCATGCAACACGTTACCTACAGATTTTTTTCATTATTTTTCAAAAAAAAAGCCTCGATTCGTTGTTTTGGCATTCGTAACATCACGAGAATGTTCCTTTTCCGCACAGTAATCCAATATCAACGCCATAAAAGAACGACTTTGCACAAACATACTCGTACTATCAAAATTTCCAAACTTTGAGAACCCATGAAATTGGTTTTTAAGAAGCGCAAGTGGTATTTAAAGAAGCAGGCTTGGAAAAGCGCAACTGGTCAAAATAAATTGAAGGAAAAGCGCAAGTGGAAATCACCGTTCTCGACTGGGATGTGAGAAGGATCATATTTTTTTTTGCTGATGAGAAAAAATTATTTCACTGAAAAAAAAAGATCAACTGAATCTGTTGGAATCATATTGCAAAATCACCATCAATTTTGCTAACAAAATTCTATAATTTTAGAGAAAAAATCGCAAAAGTTTTCTCACTAATATTTCCCTTATTTTTCAGAAGGGATATTAAATTCTCGAGCCCTTCTCAAGTCTTCAGCGAGATTTTCCAGAAGATTAAACTACATTGCTAACTTGTTCCAAAATTTGTTACATCTGACGCTCCTTCAAAACTTATGATTAGGCATTATTTCTTACGTTTGATACCGAAGAATTCTTCACATTCTCGGTAGTTCTATCGAACTTCCCTCCGCCTCCTCTTCCGCAACTGTAATTTTTCGAACAATTTCTGCTTCTCGCGATATCTCACAATTGCAACACCCTCTCCTACTGCAGTAAAATTGTACTCGTGATCGAAACATCATCTTCGAAACGTCAACGTCGTCGTTCTCGTCGCTCCAAACATCATCACGTTAATCAAAATTTTAGTTTAGAAAACAGATAAATCGTGTTCGAACGATTTTCAAGTAGGTCCTTACAGCAACTTATTCGTACGTCGAGTTTGTTCTTCTCATATACGAGTACTCGACCATAGTACATACAACTCTCGTCTACATGGCAAATAACGATCATTTGGTTTGTTAAACGATTGTGAAAATATACCACGGTTATTGACTACAATGTGTACGTTAAGTTAGGTTTCCAGCGTTAAAATATGATTATTAATTTATCACTGGTTAAACGTACCTATAGGTATATCAGATACATGTATTTTGTGATGCCCAAGTACGAGCACGCGGTTTCTTTAACAGAGACAGCAGGGCAGATACGAGCACAGGATAGTTTGGCGCCGCCAAAGTATCTCGTATACTCGTACTTGTACACGCTTTTCGGCCAAACCAAACGCGGATATACTCGCGAGAAAGCGATAATGAAATATTGGTATTTTTCTGCCCGAGTATAAGCATATATATCTATCGTGTAAGGAGAAAAATTAGAGAGAACAAAAATCTACTATATACCGATGCAATAACGAGCATACAATATTGGAGTATGAACGTCTATAGTGGTATGGTACCTACATACGTATATTCGGTGTTAATGAATTTTCCCACAAACGCTCATTCAACTGACACGGTGGTCGAATGCAAATTTTTCTTCTCACCAAACGGTGCCATTGCCACAGAGTTCTACATGCTCCTCGTACAGGTACTGGGTACTTTCGTGATAATCAAAATGGAAAAAGAAACATCGAAGACAAACAACTTAACGCCTAAGGGTACTACACAAGTACACAGTATACGTAGGTACACATATTGTTAACAATTCAACACCTCTCAGTTGCAATTACAGCGTACACGCCTCGGTATAGGGAGTGAAAGAGGTGTACAGTTGACGTAATGATAAAATTTATTGGCCCAGCGACATCTCTATTTTATGGCTTTCGCGTACAATGACGCACCTATTTCCGACCATATTACAACAATGTAATTATACCGATATGCATATCAATTATTGGTTTATCTTCGAGCGCGAACAAAACAGAGCTGCCAATTTTTATTGTTTTATTTACTTCTTTTTTACCAGTTTACAGAATATTTTCGATCGTTATGAATCGATCAATTGATGATCTATTTGATAACTTGAGCACCTATTTGGTAGATCTATCGATACATATTATTCGTTTCAACGATTATCTATCAGCATGACATTGGCATTCATAACCAGGTGTCTCGAGATCTCGAACAACTTTGATGAAATTATGCAAATATTGGAGAAAAAAAGCAAGGTAACAATTCAAATACATAGCTTGAAATCATTATAACCTGACATGAAACTCTCAAGAAAATACATTTCAGCATTTCAACGCAAGGAAAAACTACTTCGATGATTTTTCAATGGCTGAAAATTTCATTTTTTCATCAATTCATTCAAAAAATTTGTTCAACTCTCACAAGTGGCAAAAAAATTTATAAGAATTCTGAAGAAATCATCAAAAACAAATCTGATCTATCTGGGATGATTGATAAAAAAAAAAAAAAAAAGGTAAAGTGCGATTTATCACTCCCACTCCAATTTTGGTTTCTGCCAAGGTGTCAAGAAAAAAAAATAAAAACAAACAAAAACCAAAATAATATGCACTTTCAGGGCTCGTACTCAATTTTATCCAAAAAAAAGTAATATTTTAATAACCAGAAAATTTCAAAAAAAAGAGTGCGTCCAAAACATTTTTTGATGTAGGAAAAAAATCGCAAAGAGCCAGAACACTTTAATCTAATGATGAAACTTGATTGAGACTTACAACATTGCACAATTTTAGCAGAAAGCAAGACTTTTTGGAAATTACTGGCCAAAAAAAAATACCTTGACCAAATTTTTATCAGAAAAGTGAGACTATTTCGTCAGTTTTTGGCAATTTCTGATTCTAAAAAACAAGATTTTAACAATTTTAGTAAAAGGAAAAGGTTTTTTTGTTAATTTTTAGTACTTATTCAAACTTCAAAGGGGAAGTGTTTTGAACAATTTTTGGACTTTTTTGGAATTTTTTTTGCAAAAAAACGATAATTTTTAGTACTACTTTTTAAAGCAATTTTCAGGGTAAAAAAGCAAAATTTCCTAGAAATTTGGAAAAATGCAAGAATATTGGGAAATTTTTGACAAAATGTAAGTTTGCAATTTTTACCAAGAAAGTGAAACTTTTTCGTAAAAAAACGATTTTTTTGGGGAAAATGTTGGCAACAAAAAAATACTTTGACAATTTTAGAACAAAAAAACAACATTTTAGCAATCTTTAAAAAAAGTAGGATACTTGGAATTTTTTGCAAATAAGCGACGATTTTTAGCTTTTTATGGTAAGAAACAACACTTTTCGGCAATTCTGACAAAAGGTGAGATTTTTTCCATTTTTTTGCAGAAAACGGGACTTTGAAAATTTCTGAACAATTGACTGTTTTTGAGTCTTTTGCATGTTGAATGAAATTTTTTTCAAATCATGAAAACTCTTCAACAAGCAACATGAGCAAAGTAACGAAAATTTCATCATCAAAATAGTAAGACATTGAAAAAGAGCGGAAAAACTCGACAATATGATCAAGGTTCAAAGGGAGAGAAGGGAAACTATTTCTAATTTTGTGATTTTCAATTGGGTAGGTATGGTTTTCGAAAAAAAATCCGAGAGAATTTTTTTTCGTTCGATGCAAATTTTCATTTTCTCAAAATTTGATTTCTTCCTTCCTATTCTTTCTCTCAATAACTCAAACATCCATTCTCTTAAATTTTCAAATTAGTAAAAAAAAACTATTGAAATTCGAAAATTAATTGAGCATCAATCATTTCGACCAACGTATCAGTGATTTTTTCACTAAAAAACTTGCTAAATTCGGCTAGCGAGATTTCAACACTAATTTCTCATTCAGCTGCCATATTTTGAAGACTTCAGGGGATTTCTGCTTATTAGGAATAATAAATAATCGAAAATTCGTCTCATTGAAACTCGAATAACGGTTCTCCATAATCATCCTCTCCCTCTCTTCACCACCAATCGTGATCAAATCCGCAAGATCAATTTCAAATGACTTCCTTCATTAGAAGCAAAGTCACTTGCCAAGTTTCAAGATTACGTGTGTATCGAATTCCTGAAATACTTGCAGCGTCGTCGTCAGCGCCAAGTAATTACTCTTTTTAACGTGCAATTCGATTAATATCAATTTAGTCGCTATATTCTATCGTTATAATATTGAAGAATCGAAACAAAATACATGATTATTATCGCCAAACATCGCCATTCGCTAAGCAATGGCATATCTTCTCATACCTGTACCTATATAAAAGAGGTACATTCCTGTTGTTCAAACTTCGTTTTTAATAAGCTCGTTTTACGAAAAAGAAAAAAAAAGAAAGATAGAAAAAAGTTTATAATTACATTCATCAAAACTTAGCCTCGAGTAATACGAATCTGATATCTGTGATGTTGATTTCTTCTATTGTTGAAAAGGAGAGAAAAAAATGACGCAATTCGTCGTCGTTTCAGAATGCAGGCCAAAGCAGAGGGGAGGGGGGAGGTGTAGCGATGTTTGGACTTTGCATTCGTACTTCCAAGCTGACCGCACAGTTCAATTTAAAACTAGAATTCAGCAGAGGGGAAAAAACTCATCGTGAATGTATCTTCGATCTTCGCGATACATCTATTAACCTAACCTCTTAGCATGGTAGAAATATAGGAATACAACTCGCGAGATGCGAATTGAAGAAAGATCGAAAGAAAAAAAAAGTGAAAACTGCATCACCTCGAGACCAATAATATACAGAGTCGATATAATAATAGGCTTTATCATTGTTTTTTATATTCTTTTTCGGATCGATATATGCGAGTTACATGTATACAACACATACACGCACGAAACCAATAAAACAACATTAAACAATACGTAATAATTAAAAAACAAACAAACGAGCCAATGGTTCTTGTATTTTAAGGTATTATAGCTCCACTTTCTACACACGATACTTACTAAGTACACAGATATAAGATTCCTGAAAATAAAAGAAAAAAATTCTACATCTACGACGGTAAGTTTTGAAATCGCGCCTGCAGATATTCGCAGTACCTACGATCACTTTTACCCAATTCGGGCCATTGTGTGTATGAAGGTACCTAAGACAGATAGCGAGTAGAGTGTATCTGTGTACGAAATCGTACGTATGTACAATACGCGGACGCGATCTTTAACCCCGAAAGAATATAACAATTACGTGTATAGATTTTTATACCAGCTCATATAGATATTGGTGTTGAGGTTTGAGGTACATATTATATGTATACGTAGACAAAAATCGTGAACCGAATTCCACGCTCTTTAATTTACCCAAGCAAGCGTCTTACAATACACAGCAGAGATATATTGTTTACACGCGAGGCCAGGGCTGCAGAATGAGCCAAGCAGCGCAGTCGTCAGAAACAGAGACCCTGCCTACCCCGTCCCGTCTTCGGTTCCTTATAAGAAGACTTTCTTTCGTGTGTGGAGTGGACGTATACTACATAGACCAACTGAACGGACATCGACAGGGCTGTGGAATAAGAAAATGAAGTATGGATTTTTATTATCATTACAACTGTTTAATACGAGTACCAACAATTCACCTCATCGGCGCAAAGGCGGCGGTATGTTTACAATTTATCATCTCGCAGCAGCGCCAGCAATCGCCAGCGTTAAAAAAATTATTACCCCCGCACGATACACGCGGCGATCGATTCTTTGGTAATGGGGCCATTAATTCGAGATTAACGCGAAATTAATCACGTACCTAGCTAACTGTACAACACACACGCTACAAGATGTGTGTAGCTGTGGCTCTTCTACTCGTAGCATCCGTAGATATCTCTACAGCCGAGCAGTTCTCGGTTGCAGAGAAGCTATACTATGGCCAGAGCTCATAACACAGAAGTGACGGAAGTATTATTTTGATTAAAGGTTTTTTTACCACAACGTGAACGTTTATACCTAAGAATGAAGTATATAGCCGCAAATTATAGAGAAGACGTTCTCTTATGCATATTCTCTTCTATATATATGAACCGATAGCACGCTGTACGTGTGCATACAACATATACCCAGATATACAGGTAGAAAGACGAAGAGGGAGACAGAGAAGTACTACATCGTCGTCGTATATTGTACGCGTTATTTTAATCGTATGAGGTATTTATGTTTTATATCATCTGTGATTATGGACGCATTGTATATGGAAACTGCGAAGGCATTAATCAAGCCATTTTATTACACAAGAATCGTAGTACACACCATCACCATCACCACCACCACCGTCGCGTCGTCGTGGTAGTCGTTCTTGCTGTACACCGTGTATACGATACCACCATACACATGTACCTAAAGGAGCGAGATATTGTGAGAAAGATGGACGAAGGGTCTATACAGGGGTATACTTATATACTACGTGCACTAAACGCGGTGTACATGCTGCAACCTAGCACACTAGATAGGATAATTTATCGTAATAGTCGAATTAGATCGCATCAGTTTAAGAATATATCGGTCACCAGCGTTCAGATACAACGACTGGCTTTTCGCGAAGCCTCCGTGTATAATCTACAGGGTGTCTCATCTATAATGCGCGATTGTTGGAAAATCGTGGTATTCTGGTCGCCCATGCATGAGCAGTATGCGACTGCGCATGGTGGTTTCCCCTCCCGTCACCCAATTTGAAAAAAATTGAGCGAGTAGAAAACACCAGAGTCGAATCCAAAAAAAAATCAACGACCTCGTATTCTCAGGAATCGACATTTGTCACACAATGTTATCATAATTTTTCAAAAGAAAAAAAAATTGAGAACTATTCGAACCCAACAGCAGACTACTTCGTAGCGTATTGAAATTAGTTTGCAGAATGAATTTTGACTTTCCATCTCCGTTTGATGAAATTTTTAGGAAATTTAAAGTTTCAAAAATCTACTGGAGGCTCCAGTAATTTTCAAAAAATCGCTGGATGCTCCAAAACGACTTGAAATCCCCCTGCAGTTGACTTCGTAGCGTATTTAAATTAGTTTGCAGAGTAAATTTCGGCTATCCAACTCCATTTGATGAAATTTTGTGGGAACTTCGAGTTTCAAAAATCTGCTGGAAGCTTCAGAACTGCTCAAAACAGTTTTAAACAGTTACCAATCGATCGGGCATGTCAAAAATAGGGTGTATCCCAAATTTCGGCTTCCTTGGTCAATTTGGTAAAATTTTGATTTTTTCCCTCACTTTTGGCCTAAATTTGATTTTCAAAAATTCACCAAAAATCGAAAAACGCACTTTAGCACTTGAAATGTTGACAGGTGATAAATTTTTGCTTGATCTTTCGATCTACGTTTGTACAGTTTGAAAAATTTTGTGCAAGTCTTATGTTGGAACGCAAAATCTGCGATTTCGGCAGACTTGCCAATCAAAATGGTCGCCATTAAGTAGGGTTACGTTTTTTTTTTTTTTGAGTACAAGGGCTAGAAATGTTCCTTACGACTTCCCCTTTAAGTAAAAAGTTGTCCCGGAGGATCGACCGGGGGTGGGGGGGGGGGTACAATAGATCCTTAAGCGGACTCCCAGACTAAGAGTTGGCAATGAGAATATTCTCACAAGATTGTTTTGAAAATTCTCAAATCTTCGCGTTGGGAGAAAAAAATTGACCCAATTTTGACAAAATTTTGATTTTTGTCTGCGAATGTTCGCGAACACTCCCGAACTTATGGCAAAAATATGTAAATTCAGACTTTAAAATGGCGCAGGAAAAATCAAAATTCGAATATTGCCAACACTAGGTAACTGAGGGGTCCTGTCCACAAAATGAGTAAATATTTAAACTCAGCATCGAAAACTCAACAAACAACACGTCACGCTTCATTTCAATTTTTTTTTTGGAATTTCATCCAAGTTCAACAGCACTGGCGATGTGCGGGTTCATAGGGTGGATCCAAAACATAACACTATTCAAACTTGATGGCTCGATCAAAATAGAGGATTTGAGAACCAATTTTAAGATTAGTTTGTAGCAAAGAAACTGAAAAATTTTGGGTTTAATCACCAATTTTAAAATTTATATTCCCTTTGAGCTCTCGCAAACAGATTCATGCTTGCGGTCCCTTACAACAATAAATTATCTATTTGATTTGATTTGATGTCTAACAAAAAAGAAAACATGCAAAAGTAGCACCACAAACAAGCATTTTTTTCAACGTTTCAATCTGCGAGAGCCGATGAGACGAGGTATCAGGTAAAACTCAGAATGTTCCCACGAGAACAGAACAAACGTGGAAGGTGGGGTGAGGGATGAAAATTTGTACAAGTCAAAATTTCTCTCCAATTGCTTATAATCTGTCTGTCGTAACGTCAACATCTTCCAATACTTGGCACACAACGTCATATTATGAAATTTGAAATTTAAACTAATGCACACGAAACAAACTTATCAAATTTTCTATCAAGTCGTCGAGGGACGACGCGACGCACAGAAAAAAATCCATCATGGCTTTAGCTCCGCAATTCAAATACGAGCCAATTGAAAATTCGATTGTCATGCGAAGTAAAATGAAAAACAATCATTCTCAAAAAAGAACAGAGAAAAATGGAAAACTCCACAGATGTGATTTTTGAACAACAAAAAGTACTTAAAGTACTTGGGTAAATGATCAGTTTTTGGATCGATCCTCCCCTCCCCTTCAATCTCATCTCATCTCATCCTATTCTATCCCAAAAAATCGATGCGACAGACAGAAGAAGGTACTTACAAAAATGAATAGAAATTCTGCAGCAACAATTTCAATTATGCCAAGTGATAAGCTTTTAAAAAACCGAAGTCGTTTTTCATGATTTCTGCCTTAAAATTCCAGCTGCAAAAATCACCTAAATTCAACCTTCGGTACAATTTCATTCATCACATTAGTAAAATTTAGCACTTTTAAGCATTACAATTATTGCTAATTTCAACATGCCTCAAAAAAGCTCGAAAAAGTAACCAAACGCGAGCAGAACATTTTAGTGGAGAAAACAAATGTTGATGAAAAATCTAGACTTTCGGGCAATTAATTTTTAAAAATTCATTTTTTGGAAAAATAAAATGAGACATTTGGACAATTTTTAAAAAAGTAAGCCCTCAGAATTTTTTGCAAAAAAACAACAGTTTTGAACAATTTTGTTTGAAAGACGAGAATTTTTTACCATTTTTGGCAATAAGCAAGATTTTTGGACAATTTTTGGAAAAAAGTAAACTTTTTGAAATTTTTTGCAAAAAAAAAACGAGAGTATTTGACAATTTTAAGCAAAAAGCAAGAGAGGAAATTTTAGCAAAAAGCACGAATTTTTGGAAATTATGGGCGAAAAAAATAGCAATTTTTTTGCAATCTTTGATAAAAATGGGAGACTTGTTTTGGTCGACAGTTCTGTCAAAAAGCAAGACTTTTTGGTATTTTTTTAGGCAAAAATACGGGACTTCGGTATATCTAGTTTTTAAAAGATGAATAGGTACTTTTTAGAATTTTTTTGCGAAAAAGTGACAATTTTTAGCAAGGAACGGGACTATTCAGAAATTTTGACAAAAAGTGAGATTTTTTGTTTTTTTTTGGCGAAATGGCACCTAGACTTTAACAATTTCAGCAAAAGACAGGGTTTTGTAAGGGAAATCGTAACGCTGAAAATGCACTATAGCTAGTTGGAAAAAATATAAGAAGTGTATGTTTCGCAAATTATTCACTTATCGATATTATTAGCATTTGCCCACCCCCTTCTTTAATATGTATGAAAAGTAACCAAAAACTACTTCTAGTGCCTTCAATTCATCAACTTACGAGCCCTGAATGACCAAAATCGGGCAAACAGCGCCTTTCCCCTCATTCTTTTTTTCAACTTCCATACGAGTCGCGAATCACACGAGACAACCTGTACTATCGCGAACGTCTCATCGCACTTATGTGTAAGCATACAACTGACTTCTTGACCGCGTGCTGCTGCGAAGATTTACCTACCTGTTGTATAATAATTGCTGGCTCAGGCCCTTATTCATACCATTTCATATCGTTTCATATAAGTACCCTGCGAATAAGATGCTGCTGGACCGTTACGAACGATCGATGTACGCGTTTATTCAAACACAACAACTGGTACCTAGACGAGATAGATAGGCAACGCGGGCATCTCGAATGAAGAAAAAAAATCATTTTATAGTTGTTTTCATTGTACGGGTACTAAGTATTTGTGTACACAGCAGATAGCCAAGTCGACCACCTCGACGAATCGTACCGCTAACTAGATTAATTACGCGGTAATTTATACTCCGCGCTGATGAAGTTTCGACCGAAAAAAGAAAAATGATCGGAGGTTTTGAATGAACCGCAGCTCGATCGCGATGTGAATGATAGTGAAAGATGCGTGAGAACTGTAGGAAGTAAAATATTGAACGCGCACGTAAGTCGTTAGTGGGTTTTGGAAAAATAATTTCGACGTTTAAGGCATGCTCGAGGTGTTTTTTCGAGCTTTGACTTCGTTGTATTTGAATTCAAATTCAAACCTAAATGTAATATGTACTTGAACTCAATTACTTTCTTGGAAGAGGAGGGGGAGGGCGGGAGGAATCATGCTCATTTTTCCAAAAATCACAGATCGCGATTTCTTGGAAAATCACCCGATTAGATATTTTTGTTTGAAAAATTCACTTTCAAATTTACGAATTTTTCAAAGAAACTGAAAAGTACGTGATTCCAAAGTGAGATATCGATTTTTGGAAAAATTGTCTCATAAAATTTTCAGAGAACAAATTTCGCTGCATTTCCACAGAAAAATAATTTTTCAGCAGTTTTTTTCAATGCCAGAAATTTCTATTTTTTTCAAATTTAGAAATTTTATCGCTATTGTAATGTACATAATAATGCGTCAATTTCAAATTTTTCTTCAGTAAAAACTTCATTTTTACTTTTTTTCGACAAAAAAACTTCGCAGTATGAATTTAGCGAGTGAAAATTGCACTTCTTTAGAAGCGGTCTGCAACTTGATCGAATACAACAATGAACAAGGATATTCACAAACGCAGGTGCTTGAACTTGAAACAACCCATCGCCGAATTATTATACTGTATCCTTTCATTTGATATGATACTATTCTGTAGGGGTTCCACCATGTAAGTAATAGAAATCTCCACCGAAATAATTACCTAAATAAGTCGGCAAAGCCAACAGAGGGGTAAGAAGATACACACATCCTACAAATAAGAGCACCATTTCACGATTTCATTTTCAAAAAAAAAAAAAAAAAAACTTTCAACAATTTCTAAAACGCATAAAATTTTACACTTTTCATGCTGTTTAGAAGATGGAAAGGGAGGGGAGAGGAGACATTATACGAAGTGTACAAGGGTACGTTGCACGTACTCATTTCAATTCTCCACCATATTACGTAGGTACGAGACGCAAATAAAGAGCAAAGCGCAATCCACGTTGGGGTATGTCTGGAAGAAATGAATAAAAGGAGGAGATTCAGACGAGAGATTGTACTGGAAATTCTGAAGTGTTTACAATAATGATACTTGAATGAACAGTCGAACACGTCTGTGGGTAACTTTCAGCGTCTGCTGGTGCCTTCGTATACTCGTATATGCGAAATATTTCCAAAAGCGAACCACAGGTCTACTCTTTGACTTTGCCTTCATCTGAGTCTGAGAATGGAAAAAAATGAATGAAAATCAGGGCTACGTAATAATAACGCCCTTCATCGTAACTTCGCGACCTTATGGAAGCATATTATACGCTTATTTTAGTACGTATTTCGTGCACGGGTCGCGTGATCTTTGGCGGGATAATCGGTACTATACACCGTACCACGATTCGAGAAAGGTGATGAGAAGCGAAAGTTGTCTACGAATACGTAAGATTTGTACGATAGAGAGCAGGGCGTTAGAAAACCCCCGGCCAGATGTTGGTAATCACTGGAATTATTTAGAAAAGAATAATTTTCAGTTGGGATATTTTCATGTAGCGATAAATAGGTATACGTCTTACTACTCTTAGGTGATTTTATTAACGTTAAATTTACCATATTTTTACAATAAAATTCACGACGACGACGTATACGTCATAAATGATGAAAAATACATAAAGGTCATTTTTTTCCATCGTTTCGCTCGTCGTCGCATTTTTCTATCCTTTCTTTAAATTTTTAAACCATTCTCAATGATGCGGTTTCGCGTGAATAATTAAACATTAATCTATGGCTGCCGTTACTTATACTTATTCACACGTGGATATAAATTATGGAAATGGCAATACGTAACAAAAGTATTATAATTATCCTCGTATACGTATTAGTAAACATATCGCTATGTAGTATGACACAATACGCTACAAATCGATATAAAAAAATCCCAGTCACTTTGCCAAATTCTCCAAGCTAATTGCAAAAAAATCCATTAATTCGGCGTCGATTGGCGCGCGTTTGTTGGCGATAATTTCGCGCAAATTATCGAGCAAGGGGAATGGCGGCGAGAAAAATGGGAATAATGAAATTACACGTACCAAAAAAAAAAAAAAAAAAATACGAGAATAAAAAAACAGATTGAAAACGAGCGAATGAATTAGCACGCGAACGTATGTAATTTCCAACGAGGGTGACTTATTCATCCGCACTTGTAATGCACTTTTCAGTACGAGATTTTGGTGTGGAGGAGATCCGGCTCTAGCAGAGCAACACAGGGTAGGAGTCGGGGTAACAACTCGATATTCTAAAGTTGAAACGATGATGAGAGTGGTAAAAAAAGAGAAAAGAAAAACCTCCGCAGACGCGGAAGAAGGGTAAGTGATAAAATGCGACTAGCTATAGGGTAGCGAAGGTGGCGAGCATAAGAAGAAAATAGTTGTTACCCGTTGTTTATGCGGCCTTAATAAACGCACGTGAGGATCGAGGCGAGGGTTTTCCTTTAGAGGTCGTCGAATAATACCGAGACAAACAATCGATGCTAAATTATTAATCGAATTTTCAAACCCCTTTGGAAAATCAACCCGACAACGCGACCAGACGTTCCTTATACACGATGTGTGTTTTTTTTCCTTGATGTGTTTTGTTTTCCGCATTTTATACGTTAGTCGGCCAACTTGACCCGACCATCAAAAGCATACCAAGGGAATTAGTATGGGATTTTGCGTTGTCTTTTTTCCTCTTTTTTTTTCTCCCGATCTGATACCGATACACAGTGGCGAACCGTCGTAGGTGGTTAGATGTTTTCATAAATACTAAGTATAGAGTCGCTATGCGGAAAATAGCGGTATTTTAATATTTAAACGGAGCAAGTATTTTTGTAACCGGCAGCCGAATAATTTACGACCGATTTGGGTACCTTCTATGGATGGAAATTATTATACCAGGATCCCAAATGGTGACGCTGCGCGCTGGCCAAAAGAAACGTACAAAAATTCGATTTCTCGCGTACGTACTCTGGGTACTAGCCAATGGCTTTCGTGTCTGTGTGAGTACATATTTCGAGTCTGGGAGGACGATGGTATGGTATTTGCCCGATACGGTGGCCCTATAATAATAGACCTTTTATATACCGTACGTACTATAAAATGAGAACCAGTCGAGTGTATTGTCCGCAGCAACGTATTCTTAATGACAAATTTCAAAACAGGAAATTCTAGTGAGAAGCTATAGATTATAGACAATTACATCACAAGCATCGTAAAGGTGTAGGCCTATATGCCTATAACTTTGATGAGTGCAGATCGACTTGGTAGAACGAGCCAAAGGCAAATGAAACAAATCATTGGGTTCTCCGTTTAATACTGCGAGAAAAGTGGGAAAAAGATTAACAAATTTTGAGAAATTTTTTCAAAATGAAAGTTAAAAATGCAGATTTTTATTGCACGGTAAAGGCGAAGACATTTGATTAGAGGCAAAAAAAAGCAAAAAAAGAAATGCCTAAATGTAATATTTTAAAGCTAGTTTTAGAGCAGAAATTTATTAAACAAGAAAATACAAAACAATGTTGAGAATGATGACGTACCAAAGGTTTATTGTAAATAATTCTAATGGTGGGGGGAGAGGGGGGAGAGAAATCGGATAATTTGATAGAGTTGGGTAGAGGCAAAATGAACTCAAAATTTCAATTTGTGTAATGTGTCGACAAATCGTTGATTACTTACAGAAAGTTGAAGAAACACCTTAAAAAACGGCAATTGTAGGTAATTAAAGTGTTTAAAAAATATGTTTTTTCTTCCGTTCAATTGTTTTTTATTGGTGGGGGGGGGGAGGGATTTCGGAGATGGATCGAGTCTTTTTGAGTTAAAAAGAAACATTTGAAAGTTTGGTAAGAATTATTGAAAATTATTTTTCGCAGGGTAAGGGAGGCATCAGTTAGATCACAATATCTGATTCTCCAAAAAAATATTTTTGAAAAGAACAGTATACCTAATCGTTCAAGTAGATATCTATTCAGAATGTTTTTTTTTTCATTTTTATTGCTGTTTGTCTTTATAAATTTTTTGTGAATGAAGGCTGACAAATTTTTAAAGACAGATCGACGTATTTTGGGAGCTCAAAAAAGGTTTTTGAAAGTTGAGTTTGAACAGTGTCTGTCACAAACACAGGTTTTAAACAGTTTCTGTCACAAACACTGGTTTTGAACAGTGTCTGTCACAAACACTGGTTTTGAACAGTGTTGGTCACAAACGCTGGTTTCAAACAGTGTCTGTCACAAACAGTGGTTTTGAACAGTTTCTGTCACAAACACTGGTCAGTGTCTGTCACAAATACTGGATTTAAACAGTGTGTGTTTGAAACACTTGTTTTATACTGTGTCTGTCACAAACACTGGTTTTGAACAGTGTCTGTCACAAACACTGGAAACTCTGCCACGAAAGATTTGAAAATAGACAAAATGCATAAATATTTCTCAAGATGTAGTGCCATCGGAAAAAGGGGGGGTAGTGAAGCAATTTGCCCAGGATCTGCGTTTAACATTGCAAACTTCATTTTTAGAAAAGAAATTCGATTGTCATTTTTCTAAAAATTAAATGAAAACTTTTGGTATTCTTGAACAGAATATGCTCATTTTATTTTTCAAAAGAAACCGAAAACTTCACTTTCGAGAAAATACACAATGTTAAAATTAGGTACTTATTGAAGCAAACATGAAAACTTCATGGAACAGAAGCTATTAAACTTTGCTTTTAAAAAAGTCTCTCGTAAAAAACTTTCTCAAAAAAATTCGTTACGAAAAGAGAAAAAAAAATCTCTTCATAAAAATTGATCGTCGCAAAACAAAACTTGTTCTTGACTTCAACTTTCAAAAATGAAAATTTTTTGGGGATGAAGGGAGGGAGGAAAGACAATTTCTTTATTGGGGAAAACTTGTGGAAAAATTCAGTTTTATAACAAACTCATTTTCGACCTGAATTTTTGAAAAAAAACCAACTTGCTTCCGAAAAGGGAGAGGATGCAGTGGCGTATCTATAGGATGAAATCAAGGACAAGGTATTTATTTGGGTTTGTGAACTATATTTTTTGGAATCAAAAAAACCCTTCATGATAATAATAATTACAATTTTATTATTTTCTTAAAATGGAAGTAAAATTACGGCTCGAGCGAAAATTTTTCTAAAAAATTGGTTCAAAAAATGAAAAAAGGACAATTTTTGTATGTTTTAATTTAGATTTTCACCGGCAGGAGGGGAGAGGGGGATTGAATCCGAGAAATCCTCATATAAATACGCCACTGAGGAATCGTAAACAATTTTCAGAAGGCCCTCATTTATTTGCCCGTAGGTACTGTTCAAAAAAAAATTCTCAAGTATCTACATCAGTTTTATTCTTATACAATTCGTGAACGAAAATTGATATTTTCTTTAAACTTCGATAATTCTCAACTTCGAATTCTATAAAACATCTTCCAAGAACCCTCAACTTCTCTTTAGATACTATCTTCTGATTTTAATCAATATCAGTTGAAAAATTTCATCTCAAAAAAATACGCTCTAAAAAAACCACCATTATGATTTCTCAACAGCATCATAATTCCTCGATACATCACTATTAAATTATGGTCCAGTCGAAAAGACTTTGGTTAATGAAAAAATCACTTCAAGCCCAAAAAATATCCACGTTAAAAAACTACGAACAAATTGCGAATAAAATTTTAAAAATTTGACGAAAGTAGGTAAGTATTCCGTTGAAATGTCGCAAAAATCAAGGAGTCTTTGATATTCCAACAAAAATACCCATCTTTGCTCGATAAACTCCCCCAATTCACCTCCCGTTTCTCTCAACTTCATTAACGACGCATCAAAACCGCAACAATCTTTTTTGTTTTCCTTCAAAACAAAAATTCGACCTTCCAGTCTTTCGATAGGGGGCGATTATCGAAAAAAAAAAACGTGTAAAAAATAAATAACCAGCAACTAACCATGCGCCCGGAGCCGGACAAAGCAAAGCCATTATTCTCACGACACCAGCAAACACACAAACACCATTTTACACAACGATGCTCGTCGACCCGATAGGTGTAATCAACCAATTTTAATAATTGTTACGTGCATCGGCATGTGTAATAGATCGCGTTTACCACACACCAACATCTCACATATACACATATTAACATACATGATGATCGAGCCCAATACTGTAAATATATGGTCACTTTTATCGTTTCGATAATAGCATCGCCGCGTAACGCTACATTCGTATGTGTATCTCTAATGTACCGACGACTGCAGACTGCCGAAAATTCACAACATAGAATACAACTTAAGAAAATTTTCAAACAAATGATTATCGGTTTGCGTGATGCCGATTCCTTCATTGTCGTTACTAATACGAAGGACGAAGAAGTCTGCCTGGTTAATTACATAGATCACTATCGATACTTATAGCTTTCAACGCTACTCAAACACACATGTACAATGTAGGTATGTACATGAATCTCATAGGTTATTTAGTAGGTTCATCATACATGTACTTAGGTATTAACGTAGGTATAGTTGACTCGCAGAGAATTCGGTCGAATATTAATTTTCGTGATAAGAAGACAAAATTAAAAACCACACGAGAGAGTACCTTCTCATTCATCCTATAATTACCTCTAGTTACTCGTTGATTTCAACAAGATGCTGATATCTCTCAACTGCTTCCTCACTTCTTCATCTCTTTCTATTTCAATTTCATTCTGCCTTGTTTTTAAACAGCCTATTTTTTTTTAGTAAATACGACAAAATACGTATATTTCTGCTGACTGCACCTCAGGTAGTAGATCTACGTACATCGTACAACAACGACAACATCAAAACTACACAGACTCGCACACTTACTCATTTATGTCTACATAAATGTAGTAGGTATAGGTAGGTAAGTCTAAGTACTCGTACATTTGAAACCGTGCAATCAACTTATGGAAATAAGTGGCTACATTACCCGTTTAGAAGATTAACATTATCCAGTATCACCTTTTCGAGGTGTTAGCGACTGTTTGCATTTCAGTTCTCTCTTTTTTTTTATTTTGCCTCTTTACTACATATACTCGCCTTTCTTCGAGTGGTGTACATATAAGCAACACGGCACAACGACATCGACAACGGCGACGACTAAGACGACGTTTAAATGTTATATTAGAATTTGCGGAGGTTCTGACCTCTATAAATCTATAGTTATCGAACACCGCACCTGACCATATACTCGCGATATAAACGACGATTTTTCTTCCACCGTCTGGTCAGGTATAAACCTTTTATTTATACTTTTTTTTTCTCACTCGGACAACGCGTTATCATGGCTTAATTAACGTCTTTGCGATGCGAGTTTCTTTAATACGACTTTACATGTAGCATCATAGGTACGTATACGAGTAGAATACGAGCTTATATGTATTTTCATTTATCATCGACCAACTCGTCCCGTCCTCTGTTGATCGCAGCTTTACACAGATGTAGGGTATGTACGTAGTTTAGGTAGAGAAATTTTACATAACTAGGGATATTACAATTTCATCGGTCTAAACTTGGTATACGCGTGACGACACTGTACTATTCTAACTTTTTTCAAAATGAGGGAGGAGAAAGAGGGAATATTATAGAAGGGTCGACGAGTCAGACAAATAAAGGAATTTCAACTCAGCAAACTCCAATTAAATGGAATCGACAATTCTAACCAGATTTTCATAATTATTCGAATTTTGTTCAAAATGGAGAGCGGACTGGAGAAGGATTGAAGGCTCGTGAACAGAAAACAATGGAATATCTGAACTAAGTGTCTTCAAAAGCCTAACAATCGATGTCATCATACCTCATTTTCAATTTTTTGGTATATACATTGACTTTTAGTACAGGGCACTAGTTGGAGGGGTTCAAAGTTGATGGAGGCCGGTTCAAAAAAAAAAAAATACTCGAATTCATCGCCTTGAAAATAATCAATTTTTCAAATTTTTTTTGAATATTAATCAAAATTGTGGAAATTTTGCAAGAAATCAAAAATCAAGATGTCTACAAATAACACAACATGCTAAAGCAGGACAAAAGCAATGCTTCCGGCAGACTATTTTTTCAAATGTTTTGGTTTGGAAAAGAGAAGGTTTAAATTTATTCAAACTAGAATTTTTTGGAGGCAAAATGTTTCCATTTTCAGAGAAAACCAGAAAAAAGGCGGAAAAATTCAAAATTATAAAAAAAGAGAATAGGTAAATAAGAAATTAGAAAGTTTGTTTGAAGAAATGGAAATATTCCAGACAGAAAGCAGTAGGTACCTACTAGGCACATTTAATGACACTGTGGGCAAAGAGCAGCTCTTTTTGACAATTTTTGCAAAAATCAGAACTTGGCGATTTCAGCAAACACGAGACCTTTTTGGCAGCTAAAAAAAATCAGTGGTCTTGTTTTTAGATGTTTTGGTCATCAACTCATAAAGCAGAAATTTCTCATAAATTTTTACAAAAAGTAGCAGTACCTACTTTTTTGGTAATTTAGATACTCGTAGAAAATTGAACTTCGACAATTTTGCCAAAAAGTGCGATTTTTCAACTTTACGTAGAAATGAAAACTTTTTGACAATTTTGGCGAAAAAAAATCAGTAGTCCACTTTTTTGATGCTTTGGTCATAAAGCAGAAATTTCTCATAAATTTTGACGGAAAATATGAGTACTTTTTCGATAATTTAGATAGAAAACTGGACTTTGGCAATTTTGCCAAAAAGTGCGATTTTTCAACAAATTTACGTAGAAATGACAACGTTTAGACATCTTGGCAAAAAATGAGATTTCTTGGACTTTTTTTCTAGCAAAATGGGACCCTATGACCGTTAAAAACAGAAGTTTCACATTTTTTTGTTGCGGGGGGGGGGGGGGCAAAACCTTTTCTAGCAACTTCGACAAAAAATAAAGACTTTAATTTTAGTGCAAAACAAGAACTTTTACCTATTTGGAAATTTTGAAAAAAAGCTAGAATTTTTGAATAGCTAAGGCAAAAATTGATACCTTTCGAGTTTTGATATCTCTGAAAATTGAACAAAAAGGATGGAAAGAAGACTTCTTCAGCACGAGCGAAGTGAAGGCTAAAACTTTTGAAAATTCGCAATTTGTGAGATACGAAAAAATCATTTTTAAAGTAAGACGATTTCACCCTAAAATTTCACGCTGTTTTCGTACTTTGCACTTTTTCGCATCGGTAACGATTCTGATTTTTAGAAAACGTGACAAAAAACAGAACTCACTAGGTTATTTTGGAAAAAACAAGACCTTTTTTTTTTAGCAATTTAGTCAGAAAAAAATTCATCTTGTAAAACAAATTTGGCAAAAAAAAGTGGACTTATTTGACAATATTGAAAAATAAGAAATTTTCAATAGATACGAAAAAAATTAACACTTTGAGGGCATTTTGGGCAAAAACGCAGGACATTTTTCACTTCGTAATTTTCAAAAAAAAAACAACAACAAACAAATAAACAAACATAGGTACAAAACAAAACAGGATAGCAAGACTGTTAGACTCCCTAAAGATGCGAAAACTCCTGATTTCTCATATCTTCATACACAGAATTGGAACGGAAATGACTGTGATTTCTTTGCTAGACCATTAAAAGAAACTCAAAAATGATAATTAGGGGATAGAGCAAAACCGGCGAATCAAATTTCATTTTAGGTCTTTCGATTCTTTGGTTATTTTCCAGAACAACTCGAGAGGAAAAGTTTCTGCAAATTTTAGTTATCTAATGAGACCGTAGGTAATAACTTGTTTGAAAGAGTTTGAAGAATAAAAATAGTCATAATTTGAAATGAAAAGTAAAATGAAAAATATAGAGAAGCGAATTAAAACTAACCCATAATACCTAAAATAATGCAAAAGACATAATAGTTATATTATTATAAAACATACCAAATATTCATCAATACAATCTTGATTAATACGAAAAGTAACTCTTGAGGTGAATCCCAGACGATTGATGTCGAAAATATAAGTACGTTAAATACGAATAACTTCACGAAATTTCTCCATTTAACGCATGTACTTTGTTAGCCAAAATTGTAGACACGAGAACGATAGAAATACTAAATAAGAATGAATTGATTAATACGAAAAGTAAATCTTGAGGTGAATCCCAAACGATTGATGTCGAAAATTTGTTAAATACAAATAACTTCATTTAACACATAACACATGTACTTTGTTATCCAAAATTATAGACACGAGACGAAGAGAAATAATAAGACTGAATTCTAAATTTTCTAAATCTACGTATCTAACCTACAATTCAAAACCACCACTATTTTTTGTAGGTGGGAGAAGACCA